>NC_081409.1:576042855-576763689 GCF_030272615.1 Cryptomeria japonica | reverse complement strand
AAAAATCAAAAGAATGACACGATGTTGATAAATGATAAAAACCAAATGTGAAACATAGAGGAAGTGTTAGTAAAATATGAAAACCTAAAAGAAGGTAACACGAACATGTTAAAGTATGATATCACAAGCGTTGACCATTTTTAGATGCCTACATTTTGTCCCTCTTTGAGGCAATGCGATTCTGAGTGTTGTGTCAAAGAATAGTAAAGAAAAATCGCATAAAACATTGCCCCAACAATGATGAGCTACAAGGGCGAGAAAATGTGATGTAGGAAAATGGGTAAAGCATCAAATGCTAAGTTATATAGCCACAAAACATAACAAGATAAGACATTGATCCTATCACATTCAATAGAGGAAGAAAGACAATATTTCAACACAAAAACATCAACCATATGCAGAAATATCCTTCCTTGGACTCCATTGTTATTCTTTCACCTCCAAATTATGTGGGTTTCACCTACAAGTGCAAAGTGCAATTGAAAGAAAAGTTATAAAGTGAAAGTGACAACATGAGGGTACTCGAATTATGGTTGTTAAAATGATTGAAAAAAAGAAGCTCAATTTATAGACCAAAATTGAGGAAAACCATGAAATTAGAATGATTGATTCGAAAAAGGAATAATTGAATGACATAATTTATGACAAATTGATTGACAAGTTTCTATGTCAAAAGGATGACAAATTGAGAGAATATTATGTTAATCAATTATGACAAGTTGGCCACAAAATTTGCTCATTAATTTATGACAAATTGAGCACAAAAATGGCTTCTTTATTTGAGCAAAAGGTGGAGACAAATTAGTGGAGAAATGGTGGGATAAATTATAGGAAATGGTAAGAATGAAATTAGGGTTGACAAATTATGAAAAAAATTAGGAGAAAATTAAGGGAGTGAAATGTGGGAATAAATAATAATTTATCATTTATTAATTAGCCAACAAAAGAGAAATTAGCCAAATAAATAAAATATTTAATTGTGACACAAGACATAGGGTAAATGAATAAATTCATTCATCCTAAGGAGGATGTTGGAAAGGATTAATAATTAAAAATTTATTAATCACTAGAAAGGAGAAAAGGAATGAAATAGGTCAAAACAATGTCATGACACAATTAATCCTATAAATGAATGATGATGATCATGATCAAGAAGATAATTGACAAGGACAAAAAGTTTATTAAATTGACAATGAAAAAGAACAATGCCAAGTTGATCAAAATTGACAAGGTTTATTTGATAAAGGATGATTGATAGAGGATCGATGAAAAATCGATCAAAATTGACAAGGATTGATGGGAATTGACAAAAAATGATAATGATAAATGATGACTGATTAACATTAAAGTTGATCATGATCATGAAATGACAATTGAGAATGACATTGATAAGACCTAAATCCAAACAACTGAATATGATCGAATAGAAAGAGAAATATGAAGAATGAAACGATGTTGATAAATGAAAAAAATCAAATGTGAAACATTGAGGAAGTGTTAGTAAAATACGAAAACCTAAAAGAAGGTAACGCAGACATGTTAAAGTATGAAATCGCAAGCATTGACCATGTTTAGATGCCTACATTTTTTCCCCTCTTTGAGACAATGTGATTCTAAGCGTTGTTTCAAAGAATAGTAAAGAAAAATTGCATAAAACATTGCCCTAGTAATGATGAGCTACAAGGGTGAGAAAATCTAATGTAAGAAAATGGGTAAAGCATCAAAGCCAAAAGTTATGAAACCACAAAACATAAAAGGCTAAGACATTGATCCTATCACATTCAATAGAGGAAGAAAGACAAGATTTCAAAACGAAAATGTCAACCATATGGAGAAATATCCTTCCTTGGACTCCATTGTTATTCTTTCACCTCCAAATTATGTGGGTTTCACCTACAAGTGTAAAGTGTGCTTGAAAGAAAAGTTGCAAAGTGAAAGTGACAACATGAGGGTACTCTAATAATGGTTGTTAAAATAACTGAAAAAAAAAAGCTCAATTTATAGATCAAAATTGAGGAAAATCATGTAATTAGAATGATTAATTCGAAAAAGGCAAATTGATTTGAAAAAGGCATGATTGAATGACATAATTTATGAAAATTTGATTGACAAGTTTCTCTGTGAAAAGGATGACAAATTGAGAGAAAATTATGTTCATCCGTGATGACAAATTGGCCACAAAAGTTTCTCATTAATTTATGACAAATTGAGCACAAAAATAGCTTCATGATTTCAAAAAAAGGCGGAGACAAATTAGTGGAGAAATGGTGGGATAAATTATAGGAAATGGGAAGCACGAAATTAGGGATGACAATTTATGAAAAAAATAGGAGAAAATTAAGGGAGTGAAATGTGGGAATAACTAATAATTTCTCATTTATTAATTTTCCAACAAAAGGGAAATTAGCCAATTAAATAAAATATTTAATTGTGACACAAAACATAGGGTAAATGAATAAATTATTTATCCTAAGGAGGATGATGGAAAGGATTAATAATTAAAGAATTATTAAACCCTAGAAAGGAGAAAAGGAATGAAATAGGTCAAAAAAATGTCATGACACAATTAATCCTATAAATGAATGATGATGATCATGATCAAGAAGATAATTGACAAGGAATAAAAATTTATGAAATTGATAATGACAAAGGCCAATGACAAATTGATCAAAATTGACAAGGTTTATTTGATAAAGGATGATTGATAAATGATTGATGACAAATCGATCAAAAATTGACAAGGATTGATGGGAATTGACAAAAATTGTAATGATAAATGATGGTTGATTAAAAATAAAATTTGATCATGATAATGGAATGACAATTGAGAGTGAAATTGATAAGACCTAAATTGAAACAACTGAATAGGATCGAATAACAAGAGAAAGCAGAAGAATGGCATGATGTTGATAAATGATAAAAACCAAATGTGAAACATAGAGGAAGTGTTAGTAAAATATGAAAACCTAAAAGAAGGTAACGTGGACATGTTAAAGTATGACATCACAAGTGTTGACCTTTTTAGATACCTACATTTTTTCCCTCTTTGAGACAATGCGATTCTGAGCATTGTTTCAAAGAATAGTAAATAAAAATCGCATAAAACATTGCCCCGGCAACGATGAGCTACAAGGGTGACCCCTCAAGAAATTGGGTGAGATATTTAGAAAAGAGGCCAATTTATTGAAAATAACACCAGAATTAGACCAAGGTGATTTGAAGGACAGACGGAAGAAATGTTAGTAAGAGGAAATTAGATGGAGAAGAATTAGTGGTGAAGAAAACTTTCTTGCACAAATGCACAATAGTAGGTGAGAACCTTTATTTGATATGGCAAAATGGATGTGACGCACCATGGCAATGAAGGCCAAGGCGATAATGAAATGCCTTTGCGTTAGGTGACATTTTGTAGACAAGGAATGAATCAAGACATTATAAGACATTAAGTGTGTCAAAGGTTGAGGTACGTGTGGCTTTCACAAAGCGAACGTACTTATCACAGACACCCAAGACATACTTGCCCCAGAATGTTATGAAACACTCCACTAATAGAAGATAAAAACAAAAAAGGACCATAAGCCATCACGACCACTCTAAATCACTTAGTGACATTATCGAGCAACATAAGAACACAGTTGAAGATAAATCAATGAAAGAGAAGACTCGTAAATTCAAACAAGTCAAACAAAATTTTTGATCTTCATTTTTGAAAGTTGATAATATTGTGATGAAAGGATGATCATGTTGTTTGGTTTCAAGGAATGCAGTACCCCATCTAAGATAGGACACAGTCTGGTTTCGAGTATACCACGCCCTATATAAGACCCATGGTAATGGTTGACAAAGGACCGATAATATTGGTTTTGTTTGATTGATAGGACAACTTTGACCAGTTTGAATGTTTGGTTGGTTGAACAGTTCATCTATTGATGCGTGATTACATCAAGCGCAATTTTTAACTATGTTTTTGTTGGACATCTACTCAAATGTTTGTCTATGTACAAAAGGGATAGTTTATTGGCGAAATGAACAAAAGTGATTGTTGTTGAATCTTTGATGTTTTCCAATTTTTAGGGTTTTGAAATTTTTTGAAATTTTTGTGTTTTTTTCAAGACATTTTTCATTCTTTTTATGTTTTTGATAAGGATAAACATGTTTTACAAGGACCCGAAACCTAAAGTTTTATAACAATCGGCCAACAACCAATCTGACAAGAAACAACAACAAAACAGGGGAGCAACCCCAAATAGAAACTGATGAATACTAAGAGGGGGGGTGAGTTAGTATACCAAAAAATACAGTAAACAAACTTTTAAACAGTCTAGCAGATAACCAGTGCAACAGATTCACTAATAAACCAGTTAAGATAAATGCAAACCAATTAGCAAACAAACCATTCACCCACAAGAGCACAATCACCATAACACAAGATATTTGACATGGAAACCCAAATGGGAAAAACCACAGTGAGCAGAAACTCACAAGTAACTATCTGCAGAATAGAAACCAAATCGGTTAAAGTCATACAATGTTCTTCACCATAACAGATCCTGTTAGGAATCTAGATCTCTGTTAGGAGATAAGTCCTGTTAAAGACTACCTTGTTAAAGGATTTCAGATCCACAATTGTGAACCACCTTGTTAGAGGATTTACAAAGGCTTTGCTGAGCCTACCCGGTTAAGGGTTTTAGACTTGTCGAAGGTATAGGTAATCAACAAGTGAATGATCTAGATAATAGCATAGTATGCTTAGTTAGATCCTTGACAACTCATTGTTAATGCATTTCAGCATTACTTCAGTCTTCAATATCTCCACACCCTATCTCTTCTCACAGACCTAATCTTCTCTTCAATGATCGCACATGACCTTTTCTTTTCTATGTCTCACACATCACACATCTCACATACAAACCCTAGACATGATGTCCTTATAAAGGAAATTGATTTCATGTCGGTCCAATAGGATTAGACTACAAGTTCCTAGGTTCAATGTATCTAGACACATTTGGTAACACGACACAAAAACATCGCCAAAGTGTCGGTGGATGATAACTCATCACACATTACAGTAATACCGATTGGTAACTCATCACAGAGTAATACCAGTTAATACAATATATCGATTACCGGTTGTCAAAAATGAAGACTAGTAGATCGTAGTGTTTTGATCAAAAGTTAACTACCGTTTGGTTCCTTCATACCTCTTGAGCTCCTTGAACCGCTTGGGATCCTCGTACCACTTGGGGTCTTCATACCGCTTGCGGTCTTCATACAATCTGTGTCTGGTAAACCATTTTCTGCAAAACACTGATAGTCTAAAGACTATACATTCAATAATACACAATACCGGTTGGAACAATTACTGGTTGAGCATAACTCATACATCAAGAAAGTGTGTGTCCATCAATGACAATCAAAACATCATCAAAATGCCAACAAAAACAAAGACAAAAGAAACATAGACAAACAAGCCAAAGCAAAAAAGCTCTCAATTAAGCGATAGCACCAGATCCTTGTTCTTTTGGATGGAAATCCTATTGATTTCCTCAAGCTTCTCCATGATGAATCTGGAGGTACCCTTGTTGCTGCTTCTGCTCTTGGTTCTGGAACTGGGTCCAGTGGTTTTGCTATCTCTAGCAGCAACATCATCTCCTCCAAGATCTTTCACCGGGTCACATATTTTTATGTTATTTTAGGACATTTTTTATTTTTTTTGGATTATTTTAGGAAATTTTGTAATTTTTTTGGATTTTTTCTAGACTTTATTTGATTTTTAGTGTTTTTTTTAGGATCGTATTTTCCTTTTTAGGGATTTTTTCAGGACATTTATTCAATTTTTAGTGATTTTGTCATGATTTTTTTTTTTGAATTTTTTTAGGACATTTATATGATTTCTAGGGATTTTTTGTGATTTTGCCCCTAGTGTCTAGCAAGGCAAGGAATATGATGAATGGATAAATAGGCTTGCTAAAATGTTGGTGGATAGAAGGAAGACAAAGGCCATTTAGTATGGAAAAGGTAGAGAAATTTCACTTCCCAAGGGCTACCACATGATGAGATAAGGGACTGGATATGACAATGTCAAGCAATGACATGGGCTAAGGGACATGTCAAGAGGTTTTTGATACCATATTTTTCATTTTACATCCTTATGTTAGATCAAGAAAAAGGGACTGAAAAAAGAGTATGGACAATGACAAGATATGGCCAGGATAAGAAAGATCAAAAATGGATAAGGGACATGGACTGAAGGTTGCAATAGGCTAAGAGATAGTGACAAAAGACTGCAATAAGCTAGGGAATATGGATGAAAGGTTGCAATAAGACAATGGAATATGGATGAAAAGTTTTAATAAGCCAATGGATAAATGACCAAAAGCTATGATAGACTGAAAGCTATAAATAGAAAGCATGACACTCATGAAGATCCCCAGCCTTGTCAAGATCAAAGGTAAAAAAGGGAAATAGGATATGATAGTCAATACGATAATGGAGGGTATTGTTACAAGCTAGGGTTGTTGTTGCACCAAAAGATTGACCTATCAATGCTTGATACAACCACTAGACTTATAGAATCCACATGAGGCTATTAAACTATGTCGCAAGTCCCTGCAAGGGACGCTGGCCCAATGCAAACAATCCCCCTCCTAGTGTCACTCACCATGGCTTGTGTGATTTGAACATGTGACCAAGCTCTGATACCACTTATTACAAGCTAAGGTTATCGTTGCACCAAAAGATCAACCTATTAATGCCTGATACAACCACTAGACTTATAGAATGCATAGGAGGTTGTTAAACTATGTCGCGAATCCCTGCAAGGGACGTTGGCCCACTGGCAACATGCATGACAAGGGTGCAATAGGATAATGAAGGATGAAGGGCAATAGGATATGATAGGATAAAACCTGCCCCCAAGTATGGTATGCAATAAGTTCATGGATTACGCATGACGCTTGTTTGCTAGGTTTTCATCATGGTACTTGCCCAAGGCACCTGTTTGCCAGGTTTTTACTAGAGGACGAATTATTTGCTTTTGTTTTTTTCACACTTTAAAAAAAAAAATTCTTTTTACTTTTATTTTTTTATTTTTTCTTTTTGACTTGTAGAAGAAAATGGACATCTGATAGGGGATGGAAGAAGGACTCAAGCATCTTTTGGTTTGGCTAGTAGCCTTGAAAAATGGACTATGCCCATTAAGGTATGCTCAAATATGTTGGTAGGATCATGATATGGAAATGAGATGGGACTAAGGCCAGGATTTATGCAAAAGATGGGATTGGAGGGATGGAAGGATGAAAAATATGCATTGGATAATGGATAGGATATTGATAAAATTATGCTTGAGTGGATGAAAATGTTGGCCAGATGAACATTGGCACATGTCTTGAGTGGTGGTGGACTAATGGAGGAAAATAGGATTTTGGATATTGGGATTTTGATGGAGGACAAGCTATGAATTTTGGGACATAAGGACCCTAAATGGATGAAGGAGGTGACGAAGGAATAGGTTTGAAAGGTTTGGATAAAGGAATAGAAATTTTGGATACCAATTTTGATGCTTCTTTAGATTTATGTGCTTCAAGGAGCTGCTTAGGAATCCACATGGTTTTTAAATTTTCATGCTTTTGTGGTTCCTTGGAATGCATTGCATGCACAAGGGATTTAGGAATCCATACAGATTTTGAATTTTCTTTTGGAGCAATGGGTCTTTTTGGCCTTTTGAATTTTTCTTTTTCTTTCTGGATCATATTTTTTATTTGTTTTGAAATGTCAATTAGATTGGACATGTTGATCCTTGAATACATGTGGATTGTTGGACTCATGAATTTTATGCTTGGCATCCCAATTGCTTGGAGGGGAATGCGTGGATGGATAGGAATTACATGGAGGTCTTCTAGATGGATGGAAGGTGCTCAAGGATGTGTGCCTTTATTGATCCTGCATTGGGGATGAAGGGATATAAGGACCTAAAATGGATGGAAGGAATGAAGGACTAGGTGTATGTTTGGATTTGGGCTTGGTAGGGATACCAATATCTTGAGGATGGTCACTGAGGCCATGACCATTAATATTTTCTTTAACATGGAGGGGTTCTTGCTTGTGAAGGTCTACTCCTTTGCCTTTATAAAAATTTTGACCCATAGGATACTCTTTACTTTAGGAAGAAGATGTGAGTCCATTATGAGGTGGATGTGGGTTAGTGAAGGATCATGGGGGGCCATAAAGTGGCGATGTGAAAAAAATAGCCTTATTCACTCGCCTAAAAATGTGAAAATCCATGTTGACTTTTTCCTTGGCTTGGGTGTCAGTACACCTTGGCATGGTAAACACCTAAGCAAATTGGATATCCGATTTTTATAGGTAATTTTAAATTAAAAAGTAAATTGTATAATATATAATGTAATATAATAATATATTATATATTATATTATAATATATTATATATTATATTATAATATATTATATATTATAATATTATATTATTTATTATATAATACATAATATATAATATAATATTAGATTATTAAATATTATATTATATAATAATATATTATATTATTATATTATATAATATATTATTATATTATATAATATATTATTATATTATATATTATATATTATATATTATATATATTTTTTGATCGGTAATGGGCCAAAGCCGATAAGGTGTACATACCCTACCCCCTTGTGGTATTTGAACTTGTGACCTCTCTTTTAAGAGCACAAGTTCTCCACCACTAGGCCAACTCAGGTTGTACATATATTATATATTATATTATTATATTATATAATATATATATAATGTGATAATATATTATATAATTATATAATATAATAACATAATATATTATTTATATTATATAATATTATATTATAATATAGTAATATATTATATAATACGTATTATATAATATATTATTATATTATATTATATATTATAAAATATATATTATATTATTATATAATATGTATTATATAATTATATAATATATTATTATATTATTTTATATAATGTTATTTTAAAATAATTTAACTATAAAAATTGGATTTCTGAGACAATATAATTAGACTGTGATAGTCCGTGAGTTATTTTTAACCCACGGGCTGCACGATATTTTTGGAATTTGATATTCGGTTGGACCCGATATTCAGTTATTGGACCCAAATTTTCTAAAAAATACATTAAAAGGTAGGATTTTTATTGTTTTCAATCATTTTCATTCAATTTTTGTATTTTTTTTATAGTTTATTTATTTTTTCATTGAAAATATGGGTTTTTTCATGAAAACTAGGTTTTTTAAAATCAAATACAAAATTCTTCAAATTTGTTAACTAAATTTAATTGTTAACATTCAATTAGGTTAAGGGTATGTGCAGGATCATGGTGTGCAAAAACAGGCCCTTAAGTGGCAATGAAATTTTAGAAAATCGGAGTTATGCAACTTGACATGAAAATTTGAATAAGTTGTGAACATTATTTTAAAAATACGTAAGAAGAGAATATATAGAAAATTGAATTTAGTTTCTAAGCTACTAGTTGTTTTTTGGAAAAAAAAAATCCTATTTGATGAAAATTTCAAATTTCAATGCAGTGGTACTAAAATTTCAAGAAAAAAATAAGAAGTAGACGTATGTCTGACCACCCTAATCACAGTCAAATCTTAATATTTTTTTATAATATTTATAATATAAGTATTAGACTCATGTCCGGATGTGACACATATTTTTTTTTTTTTTTTTTATAAATTAAATAATTATTTATGAATTTTTTACTACAACTTTTCAGAAATTCAGAAACTCCTACATCTGACCACCTTAACTTGGTCAAAACCTTATGAAATTTAATTTTTTAAAAATTTTTTTGCTATAGTAGACGAAGCATAGGATGTGATGCATGTTTTGGTTTCAAAAAATGTTATACCGTTTGAAAGTTATGAGTGTTTTTCAATCAGTATATCAATCAGGACTATTGTCAGAATTCAATTAAAAAATAAATAATAATTATTTATTAAAGTCGAAATAAGACAAGCCTTATATTGTTGGAAAGCTGGGAACGTCCTTACAAAACCCTTTTCGTTTTATCAATTTTGGTTACAAAAAAAGTTTTCAGCCACTAGTGTAAAGTCTGGAAAATCAAGGAATACTGAAAAACACGTTTTTTCAGTTGACTTTCCAGGCTTGTCACTTCCAAGCCAAATACCAAAGCATTCCCGAGCCAAAATTTGAAATTTGAAAATTTGACTACAAAAATTGGATATCAGATTTTATTCGATATCCGATTTTAGTACAAAAATTTGTGGGTATGTGCACCAAGTTGTGGTACCAAAAGGGGTTCTTAAGATGCCACTTTTTTTTTTTCTGAAATCAGCAAAGTTTGAACTTCAATGACAAATTGAAGATAGTTACACTCTAAATTTGAAGATGCAACAAGAACAAGAGTTAGAGTGCTTCGAGTCTACTTTCTAAACTACTAATTTTTTTTAAAATGGTGGAGATTAAGGGCTTCAAAAAGGGGGGCCACAAAAAGTGGTCCTGTTTTTATGCAAAAAACATAACATAGCGTCTGTTGTGGCCCCCCTAAAATGTTAAGTTTTTTTTTGAATTTTTAAAATCGCTTTAGTGAGAAATTAGCTAACACCTTGAAGTTTATGCCAGAATTTTCAGCTAATTTTTTAATGAGTATATGATTTTTTACTAATTTTCGAAGTGGACACATCCTGAAAAATAGAAATTTAAGCATGCTCCCCCCTAAAATCATTGAAAACAAATCAAAAATCAATTTTTTTTTTTTAAATTGTGTAGAATGGAGTCTAGTTTCTAAAAATGTAAATTTTTTTCAAAATCTGATGAACGTGTAAAAATCTAGACCCAAAATAGTGCATGTTGGTTTTTGACAAAAAACGGACACACTAACAAAAGAAATTATAGATGAAAGACTTAACGAAATCAAAATTTGAAATAAATTACATTTTTGGATAGCTAAGAGGGAGCTCAAGTTTACCACAATATTTTTTTTAACTTCATTGAAACACGTGCAAACCTGACGGAGAGCACAACCAAAAATATATCAAAATTTTTAATGTTCTGACAAAAACACGTCTCTAGCTTGAAATGGTCATCCAAACCTTTGGGTTGGATGCCCAAGGCAAATCCAAACAATAGGTTTGGTGTTTCCCAAAGCGGGACATTTGGTGCTCGCCCAATATGGTGAGCGCCCTATTTGGCGTGTGCCAAATATGGCGCTCGCCCTATTTGGCGTGCGCCAAATGTGATGAATGGATATTCCATTTGGCGCGCGCCAAATGTGGATGAAGAGGGAGATAGCTCTAGGGATAGCATAATAAGGGAATTGTGAGAGCTAGAAAGGGGAGGGACAAAGAAGAGTATGTATCTATAAGAATGAAGAGCCCGAGAAGAGGTAAGGGGAGAGAGAGAATATGAGATCTAGTTCATAGAGAGAGATGGAACTACGAGGGAAGGGAGATAAAGAAGGGAGAGGTGAGATGGGGGTTTCTATGTACACATTTGGCACTCTCCCTATTTGGCACATGCCAAATGTGGAATAGAAACAAACTATTCTTTGTCCCTCCCCTCTCTAGCTCTCACAATTCCCTTATTCTCCTATCCCTCGAGCTATCTCCCTCTTCATCCTTACACCCATCTAATTCCCTCTCTCACCTCTTTCCCTCAGTTTTTTCCTCATTCCCTCCTCTCTCTAGGTCCTAAGGGGTCATAGGACACCATATGACCCCTTAGGACACAAAATGACCCCTAACGACACCTAAGGGGTCATAGGACACCATATGACCATAGGACCCATAATGACACCATAATTTGTCCTAAGTGGTTATAGGACACCATATGACCCCTTAGGACACCATAGGAGACATAACGGCACCATATGGTGTCTTAATGGGTCATAGGACACCATATGACCCCTTAGGTGTCGTTAGGGGTCATATTGTGTCCTAAGGGGTTATATGGTGTCCTATGACCCCTTAGGACACCATACGACCCATAACGACACCATATTGTGTCCTAAAGGGTCATATGGTGTCCTAAAGGGTCATAGGAAACCATATGACCCCTTACGACACCATACGACCCATAACGACACCCTATTGTGTCCTAAGGGGTCATATGGTGTCCTAAGGGGTCATAAGACACCATATGATCCCTTACGACACCATACGACCCATAACAACACCCTATTGTGTCCTAGGGGGTCATATGGTGTCCTAAGGGGTCATAAGACACCATATGACCCCTTAGGACACCATACGACCCATAACGACACCCTATTGTGTCCTAGGGGTCATATGGTATCCTAAGGGGTCATAAGGCACCATATGACCCCTTAGGACACCATACGACCCATAACGACACCCTATTGTGTCCTAGGGGTCATATGGTATCCTAAGGGGTCATAAGGCACCATATGACCCCTTACGACACCATACGACCCATAACGACACCTAAGGGGTCATATGGTGTCCTATGGCCCCATAGGACACAATATGACCACTTAGGTGTCCATACGGCCTATAACGACACCATATTGTGTCTTAAGGGGTCATATGGTGTCCTAAGGGGTCATAAGACACCATATGATCCCTTAGGACACCATACGACCCATAATGACACCATGTTGTGTCCTAATGGGTCATATGGTGTCTTAAGGGGTCATAGGACACCATACGACCCCTTAGGACACCATACGACCCATAACGACACCGTATTGTGTCCTAAGGGGTCATATGGTGTCTTAAGGGGTCATAAGACACCATATGACCCCTTAGGACACCATACGACACATAACGACACCCTAATGTGACCTAGGGGGTCATATGGTCTCCTAAGGTGTCATAGGACACCATATGACCCCTTACGACACCATACAATCCATAACGACACCTAAGGGGTCATATGGTGTCCTTTGGCCCCATAGGACAACATATGACCCCTTAGGTGTCCATACGACCCATAACAACACCATATTATGTCCTAAGGGGTCATATGGTGTCCTAAGGGGTCATAGGACACCATATGACCCCTTAGGACACCATATGACACATAACGACCCATAACGATATCGTATTGTGTCCTAAGGGGTCATATGGTGTCATAAGGGGTCATAAGACACCATATGACCCCTTAGGACACCATACGAGCCATAACGATACCCTATTGTGTCCTAGGGGGTCATATGGTGTCCTAAGGGGTCATAAGACACCATATGACCCCTTAGGACACCATACAACCCATAACGACACCCTATTATGTCCTAGGGGGTCATATGGTGTCCTAAGGGGTCATAGGACACCATATGACCCCTTACGACACCATACGACACATAACGACACCTAAGGGGTCATATGGTGTCCTATGGCCCCATAGGACACCATATGACCCCTTAGGTGTCCATACAACCCATAACGACACCATATTGTGTCCTAATGGGTCATATGGTGTCCTAAGGGGTCATAAGACACCATATGACCCCTTAGGACACCATACGACCCATAACGACACCGTATTGTGTCCTAAGGGGTCATATGGTGTCCTAAGGGGTCATAAGACACCATATGACCCCTTAGGACACCATACAACCCATAACGACACCCTATTGTATCCTAGGGGGTCATATGGTGTCCTAAGGTGTCATAGGACACCATATGACCCCTTACGACACCATACAAACCATAACGACACCTAAGGGGTCGTATGGTGTCCTATGGCCCCATAGGACATCATATGACCCCTTAGGTGTCCATACGACCCATCACAACACCATATTATGTCCTAAGGGGTCATATGGTGTCCTAAGGGGTCATAGGACACCATATGACCCCTTAGGACACCATACGACCCATAACGACACCGTATTGTGTCCTAAGGGGTCATATGGTGTCATAAGGGCTCATAAGACACCATATGACCCCTTAGGACACCATACAACCCATAACCACACCCTATTGTGTCCTAGGGGGTCATATGGTGTCCTAAGGGATCATAAGATACCATATGACTCCTTACAACACCATACGACCCATAAGGACACCTAAGGGGTCATGTGTCCTATGGCCCCATAGGACACGATATGACCCCTTAGGTGTCCATACGACCCATAACGACACCATATTGTGTTCTAAGGGGTCATATGGTGTCCTAAGGGGTCATAAGACACCATATGACCCCTTAGGACACCATACGACCTATAACGACACCGTATTGTGTCCTAGGGGGTCATATGGTGTTCTAAGGGGTCATAGGACACCATATGACCAGGGGTCATATGGTGTCCTATGGCCCAATAGGACACCATATCACCCCTTAGGTGTCCATACAACCCCTTAGGTGTCCATATGACCCATAACGACACCATATTTTGTCCTAAGGGGTCATAGGACACCATATGACCCCTTAGGACACCATACAGCTCATAATGACACCGTATTGTGTCCTAAGGGGTCATATGGTGTCCTAAGGGGTCATAAGTCTCCATATGACCCCTTAGGACACCATACGACCCATAACGACACCCTATTGTGTCCTAGGGGGTCATATGGTGTCCTAAGGGGTCATTGGACACCATACGACACCCTATTGTGTCCTAGGGGGGCATATGGTGTCCTAAGGGGTCATAGGACACCATATGACCCCTTATGACACCATACAATCCATAACGACACCTAAGGGGTCATATGGTGTCCTATGGCCCCATAGGACACCATATGACCCCTTAGGACACCATACGACCCATAACAACACCATATTGTGTCCTAAGGGGTCATAGGACACCATATGACCCCTTAGGACACCATATGACCCATAACAACACCGTATTGTGTCCTAAGGGGTCATATGGTGTCCTAAGGGGTCATAGGACACCATATGACCCCTTACGACACCATACAACCCATAACGATACCTAAGGGGTCATATGGTGTCCTATGGCCCCATAGGACATCATATGACCCCTTAGGTGTCCATACGACCGATAACAACACCATATTATGTCCTAAGGGGTCATATGGTGTCCTAAGACACCATATTATGTCCTAAAGAGTCATATGGTTTAATTTTTATGGTTGTTACTATCAAACTATAGAGTATAGAGTAGAAATTTATCAAAGGTTAATAAATTTCAATGGTGCCAAATGACCTGCACAAAAAAAAGGTTATAGGGTATAGAGTAGAAATTTATCAAAGGTAAAAAATTTCAATGGAATTTATTTGGCGGTAGCCAAATGAGTTGCACTAAAAAACGGTTATGTGGGACCCTTGACCCGTGATCCAAGCCCACATTCTCTCTTTTTGTCTTCTTTCTGTGCATGATCAGACAAAAAAATTCTTTTTGCATGGTGTTGACATTTTATGCAAGGTTATTTTATACATTCCATTAGCTCTCCACCACCTTTTTTTTCATTTGGCAACGTCAAAGAGGAAGAACATAGTTTTTTAATCAAATTTGAATAATTGAGGTAATATTTTCTTGTTTTTAGAATTCAAATACTTATTAAGTGTTATTTTGTTTAAATGTTAGAATAAAAGTGTGAGTCAAAATTGATTATAATCCTATTAGATTTACATTAAATTTAACAATGCATTTGAAGGAAGTTGCATAAGAAAATTAATTGTTTAGTGGTTTAAAACAAAATTTGCAATTTCATACATCCTTTTTAAGATCTTATGAAATAATTTAGAAAAGGAATACATGAAATAATTTCAATTTCATATATCCATTTTAACATATGCAGCATCATCATCATGCTGAGGAAATGACCAAAAAATGTAACACCGGAAGAGCATGAAGCTAAGAATGCAAAAAAAAGAGAAGGAATGAAGCAACTTCGTGAACAAAGGAAATTGAATACCATAGAAGAAGAGGTGTCAATTGAAGAGGTGCCAATTGAAGAGGAACATGAAATATCCATCCAATCTAAGAGAGAGACAAAATTGGCCACACAAAGGCAATGGATGCAAAACCTTCATGAAATGAGACAATTGAATCCCGAGGTTGAGAGCATGTCTACAACAATTCAAGTTGAAGGCACCCCATCTCTTACATCTCAAGTTGAAGGCACACCATCTCTTATTGGCACACCATTGGTGTCTACAACATCTCATATTGAATGCACTCCCTCTATGACATTTGACGTTGCAAGTACTTCACGACTGACATCAAGTATTGGAGCTACACTATCTTGTACACTTCAATTTCAAGGTATGTCATCATTTTCATCTCCGCTTGAAGGTATGCCACCTATCCCTAATGTTGTTGACATTCCTAATCTTGAGATAACTCAAAGTTTGAGAACACCTCCTAGAGTTTTGCATAGAAAGCCTAAGTATTTGATTGATATTGATGCTAATATTTTGAAACCAATGGTTGACAAGTTTCCAAAGCATACTTGTCAAAGACATGCTAACCGGATATGGAAAATATTTTTTGAGCCTTTAAATGAGACGGGAAGATGTCAACTATTTGTTGAAATGATGAGAAATCTGAAATTTAGGCCTATAGTGATGATTCTTGGGCTAAGAACATCGATTGAATCAAGTGACAAATCTATTGTGAAGAATCCGATGAATGCATATGATACTGTTGGTTCTAACTCAAGCACAAAAGATAGTAATGCCACATGACGTTTCATTACATCAACAATTATAAGCACTCAAACTAAGAAAGCTCGTCTCCTTAGAAAGACAAGTAAACAATTGAAGATAAGTAGAGAAACTCTAATGAGAGCTTTGGGAAGGTGACAAAGAGTGGAGGATCCATATAACAATGGTTATGGGCATTTTTTGGTAGATTACCACGGAAAGATAAAGCAATTGTTGAAGCCTTGAGATCCCTAATTGAATATTTTTGGAAGAATAACACAAGGGTCTCTCCAAATCAAAGAGATGTTGTAAGAAGGAGGATTGGTAGTAAAATCCGTGGTCCACTTCCGAAACATTTTTTGGATATGACTCAAACACAATTTTTGGCCAAGTTTCAACGTATGTATCCTCAAATAAAAATTAGTCAAAGGTTCTTTGAAATGGTAAAGCCTTTTTATGTCAAAATAAATCACACACGCACAACTTGTTGTTGTAAAGTACATATTGAATTTTCTAACCATTATGATGTTTTTCAATGCATATATATAGATTTGCATGCTAACAATGTTTTGCAGAAATGCAACATAAATGGTCCACCGACATCTTCAAGGGAATTCATATCTAGCATCTTATGTGAAAGAGTAGATGGTCAAGTATATTACAATAAGTGTTGCTTGGATGGCACATGTGTTGATTGTGGTGGATTGCGACATTTACAAATTTGTCAACATATGGATATTGGACAAGAAATTGGCAATGAATTAGTAGAATTTGGAAAATATAAGATAGTGGCCTACATGCTAAAAGATGGAAAAGAAGCAAAAAGGTGTGAATTGGTTAGTGAGAAGATTCCAATGTATCAGTTTATGGGCATCTTTCATGAGAATATAGTGTATGAGTATGCAAGGCATAACCATCGAGCTCGTTGGTTGGACTCACAATTTAAGCTATTCAAGGACACATTTCCACTTCATACAATCATTTCAATTGTTGACTTTGCAGAGAACTACACACTACAACCACAGAATGAGGTGCAATCATAATATTACAACTCCACACAAGTTGCCATATTTGTGCATATAGCATTCATTCATGCACATGATAGTATGGAAGAGGATAGGAAGATATTGAGGGAGTATCATTTTTACATCAGTGATGATTGCTCACACTCTACAGAGTTTATGCAAGGTTGTTTTCAGATATTCTACGATGATTTGGCTAGCCGAGGCATATCATTCCGTCAACATATCATATGGTCAGATAATTGTGCATCACAATTTAAGAACTCTCGGATGTTTTATTGGTTGAGTAGGATGCATAAGTTGACTGCTATTCAACATATGTGGAATTTCTCTGAGGCTGGGCATGGAAAAGGGGAGCATGATAGTGCAAGAGCATGTATTAAAAGAGATTTAGCATGAGAAGAGTTAAAGTAAAAAGGGAATGCAAACTTGAAAGAAGAAAAATCAATTGTTCAATGGTGCAATGGTACAATTGGTCCAGGTAATCAAGGTAAGTCTTTAGTTCGTAGATTTTTTTGGTTGGTAGATGATACTAACATTGCAAAATTAGAAGATTGTTGTACATTGACAGGATCAAGTGAGCTACACTATTTCAAAAGCTCTAATGCAGGTTCATGGACTATCCATACGCAATGGATGGCATGTTATTGTTCTTCAAGTAGAGATGGTGCATATAATGATTGTGAGTCAAAGGAGTGGGTGGACGAATGGTGTATGAGACCTCTAATCCCACTGGAGACATACCGACCTCCGAGTGCACTACAACTCACATAGATGGAAGCATCAATTGACTTCGACCATGTGTCAGATTTAGTCCAACCAGGTAAATTATTCACATGCAATTTTTTTACTTTAATATTTTACCTTAGTTGTTTGCTAAATTCTTCTCACTTTATCATTGCAGAGCATGTTTATGCAGTAATTGCAACTGAAGACAATGAAGAAGGAACATATTATTACCTGTGTCATTGTGTGGACGCAAAAAAGAAATTGGATCACCCTATGGTAGATGGAGAAAATATTGAGTACCCCATAGGATCAGTAGTTGTTACTGGTACATGGCTTAGAAGGTACCCAATGAAGAAGTCTAACTTGTGGTTGTTCGAGGACTTCGAGACACATAAGAAGATTCTTCATTATTCTAACCTTGTTGTAGCTTCAAATGTTCATTTGATCAGATATGGGGGTAGACCACTAAACAAGAACCTATGGAAGGTTCGTGAGTCTGACCATGAGGCAATGCTAGACATGATAAAGAGTAGAGCAGATCCAGATGGTTCATTGGATTAAATGTAAATGTAAAAAATTGTAATATCAATCTTATTTGGATATATGTACATGACTTGTATTTTTGACTATTCGAGGCATTGTAATATAAAAAATTATGTTTTTGTCTTGTTTTGTGTGATTTTATGTAAATAATGTCATTTTGGACCATTAGAGATCACATGGGATCATTTCGTGAAGTATACCCTGTTAATATGGTAAAAGATGTAAATAATGCTCATTTGTTGTCAATCACTCAAAGTGTGAAAAATTGTCAAGATTCGGCATGGTTTTTCTCGATGTTAGTGACATGTAAGAATGATCCGTCTAATCCTATGGGGTCATTTTATGGCACTCTAAAAAAGCCTCTCTCAGTTTGGGTAGACTCGGATCCAGTTGCTCGTGGCGACTCTTTCTCGGTCGCGACAAAAAGCAACAGATGAGTTCAATGAAAAGTTGTACAATGCCCCATCTTTCAATCTGCTCGTTGCCGCACCAAACCTTTAGCTCGTACACATTGGGGTGGTTGGGTTTATGCTAGGAATGCCTTCTTTTTTCTCTCCAACTCGCCCGATCGTTGCAGGCCACACCCTAGCAGCCAAATCGCCCAAGTGCTCAAATTGCTCAAAGTTGTCAATATTCAGCATTGCGTTTCTCCGTGCCCGTTAATCATAAGAATGATCCATCTAATCCTACAAGCTTGTGTTATGGCACTCTAAAAAATCCTCTGTCGGTTTGGGTAGACTCGGATCCAGTTGCTCGTGGCGACTCTTTCTCGGTCGCGACAAAAAGCGACAGATGAGTTCAATGAAAAGTTGCACAATGCCCCATCTTTCAATCCGCTTGTCGCGGCACCAAACCATCAGCTCATACACGTTGGGGTGGCTGATTTTACACTAGGAATGCCTTCTTTTTTCTCTCCAACTCCCTCGATCATTACGGGCCACACCCTAGTAGCCAAATCGCCCAAGTGCTCAAATTGCTCAAAGTTGTCAATATTCAGCATCGCATTTCTCCATGCCCGTTAATCATAAGAATGATCCATCTGATCCTACGGGGTTGTGCTATGGCACTGTAAAAAACCCTCTCTCAGTTTGGTTAGAATCGGATCCAGTTGCTCGTGGCGACTCTTTCTCGGTCACAACAAAAAGCATCAAATGAGTTCAATGAAAAGTTGCACAATGCCCCATCTTTCAATCTGCTCATTGCGACACCAAACCATCAGCTCATATGTGTTAGTGTGGTCGGTTTTATGCTAGGAATTCCTTCTTTTTTCTCTCCAACTTAGCCGATCATTGCGGGCCACACCCTAGCAACCAAATCGCCCAAGTGCTCAAAATGCTCAAAGTTGTCAATATTTGGCATCACGTTTGTCTGTGCCTATTAATCATAAGAATGATCCATCTAATCCTACAGGGTCATGTTATGGCACTCTAAAAAAGCCTCTCTTAGCTTGGGTAGACTCGGATCCAGTTGCTCGTGGTGACTCTTTCTCGGTCGCGACAAAAAGCGACAGATGAGTTCAATGAAAAGTTGCACAATGCCCCATCTTTCAATCCACTCATCGCGACATTGAACCATCAGCTCATACGCATCAAGGCAGTTGGGTTTATGCTTGGAATTCCTTCTTTTTTTCTCTACAACTTGCCCGATCGTTGCCAGCCACACCCTAGCAGCCAAATCGCCCAAGTGCTCAAAATGCTCAAAGTTGTCAATATTCCACATCACGTTTCTTTGTGCCTGTTAATCATAAGAATGACCCATCTGATCCTACAGGGTCGTGTTATGGCACTGTAAAAAAGCCTCTCTCGGTTTGGGTAGACTCGGATCAAGTTGCTCGTGGCCACTCTTTCTTGGTCGCGACAAAAAGCGATAGATGAGTTCAATGAAAAGTTGCACAATGCCCCATCTTTCAATCCGCTCGTCGCAGCACCGAACCGTCAGCTCGTATGTATCAGGGTGGCTGGGTTTACGCTTGGAATGACTTCTTTTTTCTCTCCAACTCACCCAATCATTGTGGGCCACACCCTAGCAGCCAAATCGCCCAAGTGCTCAAAATGCTCAAAGTTGTCAATATTCGGCATCACGTTTCTCCGTGCTTGTTAATCATAAGAATGATCCATCTAATCCTACAGGGTCATGTTATGGCACTCTAAAAAATCCTCTCTCGGTTTGGGTAGACTCAGATCTAGTTGCTCATGGCAACTCTTTCTCGGTCGCGACAAAAAGTGACAGATAAGTTCAATAAAAAGTTGCACAATGCCCCATCTTTCAATCCACTCGTTGCAGCACCAAACCGTCAGCTCATACACATCAGGGTGGCCAGGTTTATGCTAGGAATGCCTTCTTTTTCTCTCTAACTCGCCTGATCATTGCGGGCCACACCCTAGCAGCCAAATCGCCCAAGTGCTCAAATTGCTCAAAGTTGTCAATATTCGGCATCGTGTTTCTCTGTGCCCGTTAATTATAAGAATGATCCATCTGATCCTATAGGGTTGTGTTATGGCACTATAAAAAATCCTCTCTCGGTGTGAGTAGACTCGGATCTAGTTGCTCGTGGTGAGTCTTTCTCGATCATGACAAAAAGCGTCAGATGAGTTCAATGAAAAGTTGCACAATGCCCCATCTTTCAATCTACTCGTCGTGGCACTGAACCATCAGCTCGTACGCATTGAGGTGGTCGGTTTTATGCTAGGAATGTCTTCTTTTTTCTCTCCAACTCTCCCGATCATTGCGGGCCACACCCTAGCAGCCAAATCGCCCAAGTGCTCAAAATGCTCAAAGTTGTCAATATTCGGCATCACGTTTCTCCGTGCCAGTTAATCATAAGAACAATCTATTTGATCCTATGGGGTCATGTTATGGCACTCTGAAAAATCCTCTCTCGGTTTGAGTAGACTCGGATCCAGTTGCTCGTGGTGACTATTTTTCGGTCGTGACAAAAAGCGATAGATGAGTTCAATGAAAAGTTGCACAATGCCCCATCTTTCAATCCACTCATTGCGGCACCGAACCATCAGCTCATGCACGTTAGGGTGGTCAATTTTATGCTTGGAATGCCTTATTTTTTCTCTCCAACTCTCCCGATCATTGCGGGCCACACCCTAGCAACCAAATCGCCCAAGTGCTCAAATTGCTCAAAGTTGTCAATATTCGGCATCGCGTTTCTCCATGCCCGTTAATCATAAGAACAATCCATCTAATCCTATGGGGTCATGCTATGGCAGTCTAAAAAATCCTCTCTTGGTTTGGGTAGACACGGATCCAGTTGCTCGCGGTGACTCTTTCTCGATCGCAACAAAAAGTGACAGATGAGTTCAATGAAAAGTTGCACAATGCCCCATCTTTCAATTTGCTCATCACGACATTGAACCATCAGCTCATACACATCGGGGTGGCTGGGTTTACACTATGAATGCCTTATTTTTGCTCTCCAACTCACCTGATCATTGTGGGCCACACCCTAGCAGCCAAATCGCCCAAGTGCTCAAATTGCTCAAAGTTGTCAGTATTTAGCATCACGTTTCTCCGTGCTCATTAATCATAAGAACAATCCATCTAATCCTACAAGGTTGTGTTATGGAACTCTAAAAAATCCTCTCTCGGTTTGGGTAGACTCGGATCTAGTTGCTCATGGCGACTCTTTCTCGGTTGCGACAAAAAGCAACAGATGAGTTCAATGAAAAGTTGCGCAATGCCCCATCTTTCAATCCGCTCGTCATGGCACCAAACCGTCAGCTCATACGGGTCGGGGTGGCTGGGTTTATGCTTGGAATTCCTTCTTTTTGCTCTCCAACTCGCCCGATCATTGCGGGCCACACCCTAGTAGCCAAATCACCCAAGTGTTCAAATTGCTCAAAGTTGTCAATATTGGGCATCACGTTTCTCCGTGCTGATTAATCATAAGAACGATCCATCTGATCCTGCGGGGTCGTGTTGCAGCACCGAACCGTCATCTCGTACGCATTAGGGTGGCTTGTGTCTTGGATTGCAAACACATATTTAGGTTCAAAGCTTAAGTAATAATAAACTTTGTGCAATTATTCATTTAATCATTTGTACTGCAATTACGGATAACCATGATAAATGATTTGCATTAACCAAAAAGCTACAAATCCATGCAACATTGTATACCGTTAAAACTATCAAATATATCCAATACAAACAAATAGGCTTGCCAAAAGCCATATGGACTTAGAATTTCACATATTCATAAAACAAAACATATGTTCAAAATTGCTATAAAGGCATACAACATGATATCCAATAAAGTCAAATAGGGGCTTGCCAAAAGCCATATGGACATAGAATGTCACATATTCATAATACAAAACATATGTTTGAATTTCCATATAGGCATACAACATGGTATCCAATAAAGTCAAATAGGAGCTTGCCAAAAGCCATATGGCGATAGAATGTCACATATTCGTAATACAAAATATATGTTCAAAATTGCCATATAGGCATACAACATAGGACCCTATTCTATGCATTTCCCTCTAGGGGAAGGAAACAGATGATGAGATATCTTTGCCTATCGAGGGGATGAAGATGTATATGATGCAGGTGTCTTTCGAGTACGTCCACTCGACCTCCTCTCCAAACTTTTTTGCAACTCCACCTGATACAATGAAAAGAATGATGTTAACATATACAAAAATTGAATTTTAGAATGATATATAATAGAATAGTCACTTACTGCATACAAATAATCATGATGTTCATCCACAATAGGTGCACATTCATGATCTAGAGTGACAAGCCCCTCCTATAAGCATCACAATATAAATTAAACTAAATACAAGTGTCATTAAAATTTTCAATAACATATTATTAAGATAACAAATGCAATGCTAAATTTACTAAATTTACAAATATGTCTCATACTTCTGTTAAAGCAGTTGAACTTGCTACTGCTGTAGCAACACTATGCTCCATTGATGCACGGACAGAAGGAGGAGTCTCTGAATTCAACATCTAAAAATTAAACAAAGTATATTGATTAATCGCCAAAACTATCTATATTATTTAATAACAACATTAAAGATAAATTGTTTACCTGGGTGAAAGATTGTCGATGAAATACACTATGAGGTGTTGATGTTGAAGCTCTAGCATCAAACTATTTGACATCCAAAATGAGTAATTAGAAAATCATTCACATAAGGTTCAACTATCTACATATAATAATTATATTTTTTCACTCATTGTATACCTGTGGAGTCGACGAAGTAGTGAAAAAGGGTGTTGCAGGAATGTTGCTAGTATTGTTAACACTTTGACCCTGATTTTTTATCATAATAATTTACTAATTTAGATATATTCTCATATTTACATAAAGATTTAATAAAAAGAATGAAATGAACTTGTAATGAAATTCACCTGGGTATCAGTGCCAAATGTTTTGTTCAGCAAAGATTCTATCATGACAATGTTCTCTGTAGCAAACTCTACTCATGCACGTGCATTCTCAGAACTATTAGGATCATAAGTGCAAAGAGAACCACAAGATTGACAAAAATGAGCTGGAACTCGATTCCTAAAAGAATCAACATCGTCACTCGCATCACCCTCTACTAGAGGACTAGCATACTGTATAAGGGTCTGAGTGAGTGAGCTAATCGAGTCTAGAGTTTCGACCTCAATACTCTCCTTCACAATGGAAGGAATAATAACATGCTCCACCATAGGTCTAGCCAAGGGTCTTGGTGGGAGATTTGGATCACGCTATGCACCCTCTCTATCATGCGAGGAAGCCCCACCTCTACCTTGGAAATCTAGAAAATAAAAATAGTTTGGGATCTCATTAAGGACAAACTCACAGTACAGTTTTCTCAAAAAGTATTGGGGTACCTTATGATTATTGCATGGGGGCTGATCAAATACCATCCACCACCTATCCCAAAAAAATTTCTTAATCCCTTCATGATGACACCAATGAATAGGGAATCTCCTACATCCAGGGTGTAAAGGTTGATTCGTTCGGGTGTCCGTAAAAAGAGCACACAAGTCAAATTTATTAATTTTCTTTTTCTTCACTGCCAAATATGATATTTTGTTAGCATAAAATTGCTTTTGTTCTTCCTTCTTACAGGACCAAAAATTTATTTTCCCACTCATAGATTGTATGTGAGATACAATAGATTGCAAAGAACTAGCAAGGTTTGTCCTATGGGAGTTTGTTCCAGTGGGATCTTTTAGCCTTGTGATTAAACCTTCAAGCTCTTTTTGGCTATTTTCTATTTGACCTAATAGGTTTTCTTGTGTACCTATGGGGTGTCTAGGGATTGTAGGAGGTTCTTGATGTTCTTCTTCTTCAATATGGTCTTCACGAGGAGCTGATTGATGTGCTTCTTCTTCAATATGGTCTTCATGAGGAGGTGATTGAGTGTTTTCAATATTTTCTTGTCTAATCTCATTTTCTAATAATGAAAATAAATTTAAATCAATAAACCTAGTTTAATCTTCAAATTAATAAAAAAAAATGACAATAAGAAAATAAAAATACATACCTCTTTGACCTCTTCGATGGTGTGATGGCATTTTGATGAGAGATGGACAACTTAGTGCCCAATTTCAAGCTTTTACAAAGGGCGAGCGCAAGAAAATAGCACCCAAAAATGCCAAAATGCGGGTTTGGAATGCAGAAATGTGGAGCAAGGTTTTTTTGTTGTTTATAATGCACATACACCTTATAAGGCGTGCGCACTATAGGGCGTGTGCCCTATAGTGCATGCGCCTTATAAGGTGTGCGCCTTATGGGCTTTTTAATTTTTTTTTGAAGTGTGGCACCGTTTTGGTACCACAACTTCGTGCATATACCCTTGTGGTCCCCAAAAAATTTCCCATTATCGCCATTTATTTGGTAAATTGCCACATGGCAGAAATCCGATTAAATTGGATATCAGAATTTATTAGTCATATTTTAGAGAGAGAGAGAGAGAGAGAGAAGGAGAGGGAGAGAGGGAGAGAGAGAGAGAGAGAGAGGAGGAGGAGGAGGAGGAGAGAGAGAGAGGAGGAGGAGAGGGAGGGAGAAAAAGAGAGAGAGAGAGAGAGAGAGAGAGAGAGAGAGAGAGAGAAGGAGAGAGAGAGAGGGAGAGAGAGAGAGAGAGAGAATATGACCCCTAACGACACAATTTGGTGTCTTAAGGGGTCCTATGGTGTCGTTAGGGGTCATATGGTGTCTTGGGACACCATAAGACACCTTAAGACACCAAATCATGTCGTTAGGGGTCATATGGTGTCTTAAGGGGTCATATGGTATCCCATGAACCCTTATGACCTCTTAGGACACCATATGACCCCTAATTACACCATATTGGGTTGCTTTAGGTCATATTGTGTCCTAAGGGGTCATATTGTGTCCTAAGTGGTCCTATGGTATCCCAAGACACCATACGACCCCTATGGACACCATATGACTCCTAACGACACAATAAGACCCCTTAAGACACCAAATCATGTTGTTAGGGGTCATATTGTGTCTTACAAGGTTGTAGGACACAATACGACCCCTAACAACATGATTTAGTGTCTTAAGGAGTCCTATGGCATCATTAGGGGTCATAGGGTGTCCATAGGGGTCATATGGTGTCCCATGAACCCTTATGACCTCTTAGGACACCATATGACCCCTAATGACACCATATTGGGTTGGTTTGGGTCATATTATAGGGAAAAGGGGTCATATTGTGTCCTAAGGGGTCCTATGGTGTCCCAAGACACCATATGACCCCTATGGACACCATATGACCCCTAATGATACCATAAAACCTCTTAAGACACCAAATCATGTCGTTAGGGTTCATATTGTGTCTTTCAGGGTCGTAGGACATAATATGACCCCTAATGACATGATTTGGTGTCTTAAGGGGTCCTATGGTGTCATTAGGGGTCATATGGTGTCCATAGGGGTCATATGGTGTCTCATTAACCCTCATGGCCTATTAGGACACCATATGACCCCTAATGACACTATATTGGGTCGCTTTGGGTCATATTATGTCCTAAGGGGTCATATTGTGTCCTAAGGGGTCCTATGGTGTCCCAAGACACCATAAGACCCCTACGGACACCATATGACCCCTAACGACACCATAGGACCCCTTAAGACACCAAATCATGTCGTTAGGGGTCATATCCTATCTTACGAGGTCATAGGACACAATATGACCCCTACCGACATGATTTGGTGTCTTAAGGGGTCCTATGGTATCGTTAGGGGTCATAGGGTGTCCATAGGGGTCATATGGTGTCCCATGAACCCTTATGACCTCTTAGGACACCATATGACCCCTAAGGACACAATATTGGGTCGCTTTGGGTCATATTGTAGGGAAAAGGGGCCATATTATGTCCTAAGGGGTCCTATGGTGTCCAAAGACATGATATGACCCCTATGGACACCGTATGACCCCTAACGGCACCATAAGACCCCTTAAGACACCAAATCATGTTGTTAAGGGTCATATTGTGTCTTACGGGGTCACAAGACACAATATGATTCCTAACGACATGATTTGGTGTCTTAAGGGGTCCTATGGTGTCGTTAGGGGTCATATGGTGTCCATAGGGGTCATATGGTGTCCCATGAACCCTTATGACCTGTTAGGACACCATATGACCCCTAATGACACCATATTGGGTCGCTTTGGGTCATATTATGTCCTAAGGGGTGATATTGTGTCCTAAGGGGTCATATTGTGTCCTGAGGGGTCCTATGGTGTCCCAAGACACCATATGAGTCCTATGGACACCATATGACTCCTAACGACACCATAGGACACCTTAAGACACCAAATCATGTCGGTAGGGGTCATATTGTGTCTTACAGGGTCGTAGGACACAATATGACCCCTAACGACATGATTTGGTGTCTTAAGGGGTCCTATGGTTTCGTTAGGGGTCATAGGGTGTCCCATGAACCCTTATGACCTCTTAGGACACCATATGACCCCTAATGACACCATATTGGGTTGCTTTGGGTCATATTGTGTCATAAGGGGTCATATTGTGTCCTATGGTGTCCCAAGACACCATATGACCCCTATGGTGTCCCAAGACACCATATGACCCCTATAGACACCGTATGACCCCTAACGTCACCATAAGACCCCTTAAGACACCAAATCATGTCGTTAGGGGTCATATTGTGTCTTATAGGGTCGTAGGACACAATATGACCCCTAACAACATGATTTGGTGTCTTAAGGGGTCCTATGGTGTCGTTAGGGGTCATAGGGTGTCCATAGGGGTCATATGGTGTCCCATGAACCCTTATGACCTCTTAGGACACCATATGACCCCTAATGACACCATATTGGGTTGCTTTGGGTCATATTGTCTCCTAAGGGGTCCTATGGTGTCCCAACACACCGTATGACCCCTATGGACACTATATGACCCCTAACGACACCATAAGACCCCTTAAGACACCAAATCATGTCGTTAGGGGTCATATTGTGTCTGACCGGGTCGTAGGACACAATATGACCCCTAACGACATGATTTGGTGTCTTAAGGGGTCCTATGGTGTTGTTAGGGGTCATATGGTGTCCATAGGGGTCATATGGTGTCCATAGGGGTCATATGGTGTGCCATGGACCCTTATGACCTCTTAGGATGCCATATGACCCCTAATGACACCATATTGGATCACTTTGGGTCATATTTTGTCCTAAGGGGTCATATTGTGTCCTAAGGGGTCCTATGGTGTCCCAAGACACCATATGACCCCTATGGACACCATATGACCCCTAACGACACCATAAGACCCCTTAAGACACCAAATCATGTCGTTAGGGGTCATATTGTGTCTTATGAGGTTGTAGGATACAATATGACCCCTAACGACATGATTTGGTGTCTTAAGGGGTCCTATGGTGTCATTAGGCATCATATGGTGTCCACAGGGGTCATATGGTGTCCCATGAACCCTTATGACCTCTTAGGACACCATATGACCCCTAATGACACCATATTGGGTCACTTTGGGTCATATTTTCTCCTAAGGGGTTATATTGTGTCCTAAGGGGTCCTATGGTGTCCCATGACACCATATTACCCCTATGGACCCCATATGACCCCTAACGACACCATAAGACCCCTTAAGACACCATATCATGTCGTTAGGGGTCATATTATGTCTTACAGGGTCGTAGGACACAATATGACCCCTAACGACATGATTTGGTGTCTTAAGGGGCCCCATGGTGTTGTTAGGGGTCATATGGTGTCCCATGAACCCTTATGACTGCTTAGGACACCATATGACCCCTAATGACACCATATTGAGTTTCTTTGGGTCATATTGTGTCCTAAGGGGTCATATTGTGTCCTAAGGGGTCCTATGGTGTCCCAAGACACCATATGATCCCTATAGACACCCTATGACCCCTAATGACACCATAAGACCCCTTAAGACACAAAATCATTTCGTTAGGGGTCATATTGTGTCTTACGGGGTCGTAGGACACAATATGACCCCTAACGACATGATTTGGTGTCTTAAGGGGTCCTATGGTGTCGTTAGGGGTCATAGGGTGTCCACAGGGGTCATATGGTTTCCCATGAACCCTTATGACCTCTTAGGACACCATATGACCCCTAATGACACCATATTGGGTCGCTTTGGGTCATATTGTGTCCTAAGGGGTCCTATGGTGTCCCAAGACACCATATGACCCCTATGGACATTGTATGACCCCTAACGACACCATAATACCCCTTAAGACACCAAATCATGTCGTTAGGGGTCATATTGTGTCTTATGGGGTCGTAGGACACAATATGACCCCTAACGACATGATTTGGTATCTTAAGGGGTCCTATGGTGTCGCTAGGGGTCATAGGGTGTCCATAGGGGTCATATGGTGTCCCATGAACCCTTATGACCTCTTAGGAGACCATATGACCCCTAATGACACCATATTGGGTTGCTTTGGTTCATATTGTGTCATAAGGGGTCATATTGTGTCTTACAGGGTCATCTCTCTCTCTCTCTCTCCCTCTCTCCCTCTCTCTCTCTCTCCTAAGGGGTCATATTGTGTCTTACAAGGTCATCTCTCTCTCTCTGTCCCCCTCTCCCTCTCTCCCTCTCTCTCTCTCTCTCTCTTTATCCCTCTCTCCCTCTCCTTCCTTCTCTCTCTCTCTCCCTCCCTCTCCTCCTCTCTCTCTCTCTCTCTCTCTCTCTCTCTCTCTCTCTCTCTCTCTCTCTCTCCCCCCCTCTCCCTCTCCTCCTCTGTCTCTTTCTCCCTCTCTCCCTCTCCTTCTCTCTCTCTCTCTAAAATATGACTAATAAAATCCGATATCCGATTTAATCGGATATCGGATTTCTGCAATGTCGTAGTTTACTAAATAAATGGCAGCAATGGGAATTTTTTTGGGGACCACAAATTTTTGTACTAAAATCAGATATTGGATAAAATCCGATATCTGATATCCAATTTTTGTACAAAAAACTGAGAAAAAAAGGGTTTGTGGGCCATTCTATAGATTCCAATGGCCCACAGTCTGCATATATTCTGTTTTCTGTCGAGGATCATGGGTTTTAGACAGCTAGAGACAAATGTGTACTTTTGGGAGATTCTTAAAGGGAAAACTTACATTGTCAATCACGAAGGAGCATGTGTGGAGGGAAATGGGGAGTAGTAGTCATCGGAAGTCTAAACGCAAAAGAAAAATTTCAAATGACCAAATTGAAGTGTATAGAGAAAGAGATAGAGAATGTCATAGGAGGAGAAGACAAGGTATGTTAAATATTGCTAATGTTACTTCAACTGAAGAGGAAATTGAATTTGAAAATGTGCCACAAGTTATTGAAAATGAAAATGTAGATTTTGAAAGTGAAAATATTGAAAATTTTGAAAATGTTGAAAGTGATAATGAAAATGCTCAACATGTGGAAAATTTTGACATAAGAGGTGAAAATGTGGAAAACTTTAACATTGAAGATGGAATTTCTCAACCAAGTGAACCATATGTAACACCTAATTAATTTAGAAATGAAGACCCTCTCATGGATGAAAGACAAATTCCAAATCCAAGACCTTCAAGAACCCCAAAATGGTTATTTGAAATCGATGAGAACATTATTGCGAATCTTGAAGGCAAGAGGTCAACAAGAACCATTCGGTTGTGGGCTACACAACTTTTCAACCAAAATTTTAGCAATTAGACATTGACCGAACAATGCCAACTCTTTGTTCAATTCCTAAAGATGATAAAGATGAGACCATTTCTAAACAAATTGAAGATTCATATGAGCAAGAAGATGGAGAGAAATTCTATTATTGCAAAAAATCTATTTGATGCTCTCAATTCTATTGGAAAGAATACCAAAGAAAGAGATAAGAGAGCCACTCAAAGAGTGATTGCAAACTCCTTAGTAAGCCATCAATTAAGGAAGGCTCATCAAATGAGACAAACTTGTGTTGATTTTAACAGAAATCGTAAAACTTTGGATAGAGCACTTGCACGAAGATAAAGACTTGACGATCCACTTCAACAAGATACATGGGCATTTGGTGGGAGGCTTCCACGTGTTGATAGAAAGTTGAATGACAATGTGAAGGAAGAGATTCAACCATTTTGGCACTCTAACTCTAGAGTGTCACCCAATGTAAAGGACATTTTGAAATTAAGAATTGGCAACTGAGACCGCACACCACATCCCAAACATTTCTTGGAATCAAGCCAAATAATGTTGTACGATTTTTTTTGTGAATTACATCCAACTTTTCAAATATCACAAAGGCCCTTTGAATATTTGAAACCATTTTATTGTGTTCCTCTTAAGATTCGCAATACCTATTCTTGCAAGTACCATGTGGAGTTTTCAATGTACCATGAACTTTTATGTCATATTCGTTCTATGATGCATACTAATGAGATGTTTTAGGAGTGTGGTGCAATTCTATTTCCGAGATCATCAAGAGACTTGCAAGATCTATTTTTATGCCCTAGAGATGATGGTTGTTATTTCTATAGAAATGATTGTTTGAATGAGAAGTGCTTAGAATGAGGTGGGTTGTCAAAGTTTGTTTCATGTTTTCATGAGGGCAGCGAACACGAGTTTGGAAATAATTATGTTGAGAAAAAAAGATACGAGACAATGAAATATACTTTGAAGAGTGGAGGTGAAGGTTCTAGATGCGAATTAGTCTCAAGAGAAGTGAGTATTGCTGATTTTATTTTGGATTTTAAGGAAAATCTTTTCTACAAGTATGCAAGGCACACCCATAGATCTCAGTGGTTGGATCAACAGTTCAGGATGTGTAAGAACTCTTTCCCGATTGGCACTATTGTATTGTTGGTTGATTTTGTAGAGAACTATATATTGCAACCACATAATGAGGTAGTCTCAGTACTACAATTTAGTCCAGATTGCTATTTTTGTTCACATTACATATATACATGCTCCTAATAGTACAGAAGAGGACAGGAAGATAATTAGGGAGTATCATTTTTATATGAGTGACGATAGATCACACTCCTCCGAGTATGTGCAACATTCTTTCGAGAATTTTTTTGAGTTCTTGCATGAGAAAGATATTGCAATTGACCGACATATATTATGGTCAGATAACTGTACGGGTCAATTCAAGAATGCCTGTATGTTTTATTGGTTGAGTAGAATGCATGTGGAGAGGTGTAAACCTCATATTTGGTGTTTTTTGAGGTAGGACATGGGAAGGGAGAGCATGATGGAGCAGGTGCATGTTTGAAGAGAGCTCTAGTTAAGGAGCAATTGAGGATTTCAGGTGCAAATTTCTCTGATGCATGTTCTATTGTTGATTGGTGTAGTTCAGCATTGTCATATGGAGGTACTCTTGATTCATCAGTGAGCAGATTCTTTTGGTTGGTTGAGGAGGGAACAGTGGGAGATAGATTGGATTGTCAAACAATTAAAGATTCTTCAAAAATGCATTCATTTCTCAGCTCAGATGCAAGTACATGGACCATTTGGACACGAGCGTTGGCTTATTTTTGTCAGACTTGTGTTCGGTGTGATTGGGACCAATGCGAGTCAAGTGAGTGGGTTGATATGTGGGTTCCCCACTATCTAACTCCTTTATCTCAAACAATATCCTTGTCAAATGATGACATGGAAAGTTCACTTGAGTATGATCATCTATCAGACCTTGTACAGCCAAAACATGTTTTTGCAGTTGTTGCACCACAAGGGAATGAAGAGAGATCAGAATATTGGTTGGCACGATGTGTACAGGGAAAACAAAAGCTAACACAACCAGTGACAGATGATTACAGGTTCACATATTCTACAAGTTCAGTTGTTGTTGTGGGAACTTAGTTGCAAACATACATGATTAGAAAGAATGGCATACCTACATTTGAAGACTATGAGAGACACAAAACCATTATAATGTATTCACACCTTATTATAGCTACAAATGTCAAGTTGTTGAAGCATCAAGCAAAAATGAAGACCAAAGAGCTATGGACAGTGACTACTGCTGATCATGAAGCAATACTGGATACTCTTAAACAAAGAGATGACCCTTTAGGCAGACTTGAGTAGTAGGTCTTTAATGGTGCCTTATTTTTTTTATCATGCATTTCATTTCGAACAATGATCATTAAACCTTAATGATCAAGTTTGTTACATGTATATTAAGGATGTGTTGAAAATGCAGGTCTATTGATGAACGTTTTTTTTGGCAACATGGTTTTTGCATGCACATAGCGGGTACACAATATAATCGGAAGGGACGTATTTTTGCAACACGACTTATTATCATGCATTTGATGAGCTTTACAATTTTTGTTATTAGAGAACACTATCTGACAATTTTTTATGATATAATTATCACAAAACCTTTATGCTCATGCAGGTCTTTATTGATGATATACAATAGTACATCACATTATGATTTTTGATGATATACAGGGTCATGCTATATCATTTGCCATTGACAAGATCCTCTCTTGGTGATGGTACATATTCTTTTGTGCATTAATGAGATAAAATTTTGTGCATAAACATTAAGTCAAGTGAATGTATTTCTATTTAGAAATGACCATATCTACCATCATCTTCAACCATGTAGAGAAATGCAGTGAGAAGGGCTTTAATCAACATGCATCTTTCTTCAAAGTTATGCTTGTATACTTTGTAGAGAAACTGGTAAGTTTCATAATTATACAATCTTGTGCATCTTAAAAATGTTTGAAATGATCTATTTATAATTTGCCAAACTAATTTGTATTAAGTGTTATAGTTTGTTTCTTGTAGCACATTCATTCCGCATAAAAAGGTTACTTATTTTGGTCTTCATTTATATACAGGCATTGTTGTACGCAAGCTTTTCTCTTAGGACATGAGGATGTCTGATGCATATGAAGTGGGATGTTGTAAATTTGTATATGGATGTGAATTGATGTAACATTGTTATGATGATATACAATGTCCATGAGCAAATTATGTGTATACAATACATGGAAATATTCATGATCATTATGTGTCTACAGTGTAATGCTTGGAAATATTTATGATATACAATGTCCATGAAAAAAAAAATCATGTTTGCATATCCCTTCATGGATGTCACATGCAAGTGTAATGGTAATTATGTGTATACAATACATGGAAATATTCATGATCATTATGTGTCTATAGTGTAATTCTTGTTTATATATAATTTTAGTGCTCAAGGGATGACGTCGGTAGGGTATGACCCCAAGCGTTTGATCGAGTGGGGGGGGAAAATAGGAGCATGCGTAGGGGAATAATGCCTAGCTGGACATGTCAGAGATGATGGTTTGTCATCGCGATGAGTAGAATGAGAAATTGACCACATGACAACATTCCATTGAGTGAGACTGACGATTTTTTCACCAACAGAAAAATTGCTGCCCTAATAAAACTGTAGGGCAACTTGAAAAACTAAGATAGGCTTTTGTAGGGACCCCTCTCGTGGCCTCGTAGGTTCAAATGGATTGTTCATAGGTGCCATGGAAATAGGAGCATGCGTAGGGAAATAATTCCTAACTGGACATGTCGGATCCGACGGTTCATCATCGCGATGAGCAGAACAAGAAATTGGCCACTTGACAACATTCCATTGAGTGAGACTGATGATTTTTTCGCCAACCAAAATATTGCTACCCTAATAAAACTGTAGGGCAACTTGAAAAACTAAGATAGGTTTTTGTAGGTACCCCTCTCATGGCCTCATAGGTTCAAACAGATCATTCATAGGTTCCACGAATTCTGAGTTAGGGCCTGTCAAAGTTTGACAATTTTGAGCACTTAGGGCGCTCAAGGAACAACGTCGGTAGGGTATGACCCCGAGTGTTCGATCGAGTGGGGGGGCACAATAGGAGCATGCATGGGGAAATAATTCCTAGCTAGACATGTCAGATCTGACGGTTTGTCATCACGATGAGCAGAACGAGAAATCGGCCATGTGACAACATTCCATTGAGTGAGACTGATGATTTTTTTGCCAACCAAAAAATTGCTTCCCTAATAAAATCGTAGGGCAACTTGAAAAACTAAGATAGAATTTTTTAGGGACCCCTCTTATGGCCCCATAGGTTCAAACAGATCGTTCATAGGTGCCATGGATTCTGAGTTAGGGCCCGTCAAAGTTTGACAATTTTGAGCACTTAGGGCGCTCAAGGGACGACGTCGGTAGGGTATGACTCTGAGCATTCGATCAAGTGGGGGGGAAAAATAGGAGCATGCGTAGGGTAATAATGCCTATCTAGACATGTCGAAGCCAATGGTTCATCATCGCGACGAGCAGAACGAGAAATTGGCCACGCCATTGAGTGAGACTGATGATTTTTTCGCCAACCGAAAAATTGATGCCCTAATAAAACTATAGGGCAACTTGAAAAACCAAGAGAGGCTTTTGTAGGAACCCCTCTCATGGCCCCGTAGGTTCAAATAGATCATTTGCAAGTGCCATGGATTCCGAGTTAGGGCTCGTCAAAGTTTGACAATTTTGAGCACTTAGGGCGCTCAAGGGACGACGTCGATAGGGTATGACCCCAAGCATTCGATCAAGTGGGGGGGAGGGAAATAGGAGCATGTGTAGGGTATTGTTCATGAATTTTATTGTTCATTGAATGAATTGTATTGTATTGTTGATTAAATGAATTGTATTGTTCTTTAAATGAATTGTATTGTATTGTTCATCAAATGAATTATATTGTTCATTATAAAAACAACACTTATGATGAAATGAAATGAATTGTATTGTTCATTAAATAGCCATTATTAACCATTGTTAATTATTGGAATGAAGATTAAATATTTCCATGATAACAACACGCACAGATGAGCAACAATTTATATGATCGAATATCAACTTATGTATATATAAAAATGTCAAATGATTACAAATGTATGTCCATACACAAATATGGCATAAATGCCAACTGAAATAAAATGTATGTCTAAATACGTGAATGTATGTCCATTTACAAAATACACATGCCAACTAGACATGTAAACATCCCAAAACTATCTATAACATCCTAAGCTGATGATAGATCATCAAAATCGATCCTCTTCACCACATTGCTTGGCTCTGAAGGATCCTGCACAAGAAAAACAAACCATAATTAATATTAGTTATATTATATAATTCACATTCCAAAAGTTAACATAAAAATGAACTATAATTGACCTATTCATGTTTACCTCATCTCCACATTTTCTCTTCAACTTTGCAGGACTCTTGATGTATGTCTTCAGTAGAGGAGGTATGTTTTGAATATTTTCATACACAACCTACATATGTTTAGAAACATGACATTGATACAAGTTAGCATATAATTGTCACTGATAATAACAAATTATATCTACTAATCAAAAAATAAAATAAACACACATCTACTCGAGGCATCTCTTCTTCTTCTTCAGGTATACTGGGTGTAGTCATCAAGGATGTGAAGCCAAAATTCTCTGTATATATATACAACAAGTATATGAAACTATCAATCTATGTCTAGACATGTATACTCACTATAAGTTATTTAAACTATTCATTCAATCATATTTGCATTCAATTACCTTTCCCTTGTCTCCAACTGCACTATCACATCCTAAATCACACTGCCTCGCACTCGTGCTGCTTGTGCCCTACAAGAGTAAAATAAGATATACATGCAAGTTACTACATAATCTAATTAATACCAATATAAATGATGAACATGTATGTACAATAAAATACAAACGACTAGGTGCAATAATATATGTATCGTCAAGCTATCAAGGCCAAATGAAATGGCTGACAAGGTGCCCTCCTAAATCTGTCTCAACTCATCCTTGGTCATTAACTGATAAATAGACCAAGTAAATAAAAATTAGTACTTAATATTATCAAATTTATAAATATTTAATTAAAATATAACATGAACTGTGAAAACACAAATCTTACCAATACATCATCAATGTATGATGACGGTGCCTCCTCGCCTCTAGCATGTGAGGACTCCCCAGGGTATCCTCCAGTCTGTGTAATAACATCTGTTGCATCATGCATCTCATTCACCTCATAGTCTACACTGTCCACATGAGGATCAATGGGCTATCCAAGTGGACCCAAGCATACGTGCCCACACATGACACAACTATGGGGCATGCATATGTGTGGAGCCGAGGATGACGTGTCACCAGCCCCGGATGCACTGCTACCATCAAGAGTAGGTTGATCTATTGACGCAGCCCGAGAAACCAAAAGGCTACTCAAAGAGTGAATAGCCGATATGGTCCATGAAGCCACCTCACAAATGCTATCAGGATGCTGAACTGTAGGTGGGGGATCAACAGGAGGAGGGGGGACATATGGGCCCTGGACTACTCTGACTGCCCCAGGTCTATTTTGGGGCATAGCTAAACCTACACCTTGGAAAGGTTGGATGTCAAAGTAGTTCACATGTTTGTGTAAAGCAAACTCAGCATACAATTTTTTTTATGAAATAGAAGGGGATATCAAGATTGTTGTTGGGTGGTTTGTCGAAAACCATCCACCAACGATCCCAAAATTTTTTCACAATCCCATCATTTGTGCAGAATTTAATAGAAAGTTTTACTTTTCTAGGATCTACGAGCTGACCAGTACGGGGATTGACAAACAATGAGGTGATTTCGGCTTTGGATATCTCAAGATCCTTGATATCCTTATACGACAAGCCATCTGCATATTTTTCCTTCATAGACTCTCGCCACAAAAGGGCGGCATCATGCTCCTTAGTCATAGTTTCCATACTTTTTATGATCGACGTGAGAGGATCAAACAATGGGTTTAGACAAGGGATCCTATAATATACTTCTCCAATCCCCCTCAATTCATTCAAATTTTGTGCTTGAATTGAGAGGGAGTTTGGAAAATGAGGGTTTGGTTGTTGTAGTTGTGGTTGGTCAGTGTTTTTATTGTTATCCCCCATTTTTAACCTAATTGAATGTAAACAATTAAATTTAGTTAACAAATTTAAACAATTAGGTATTTGATTTAAAAAACCTAGTTTTCATGAAAAAAACCATATTTTCAATGAAAAATCAAATAAACATTAACAAAAAATACAAAAAATAAATGAAAATGATTCAAAACGATAAAATTCTTACCTCTAAATCTATTTTTTAGCAATTTTTTGTCAAAACAACAGATATCAGATGGAGCGGATATCGGATTTTGATGAATTTGCACGGCCCATGAGTTAAAAATGACTCACGGGACTGTCATTGTCGAAATATAAAACTCTCAGAAAATCAGATATTTGATTTCTATACTTAAATTATATTATATTATATGTAATATAATAATGTATTGTATTATATTATATTATATATAATATTGTATTATATAATATATTATTATATTATAATATAATATAATATAATAATATATTATATAATACGTATTATATAATATATTATTATATTATATATTACGTATTGTATTATATTATATAATATATAATATAATATAATATTATATTATATAATATATATTATAATATAATATTATATTATATTATATTATATATAATATTGTATTATATAATATATTATTATATTATTATATAATATATTATTACATAAATATATATAATATAATAATATATTATATATTATATAATATGTAACATATAATATATTTTTAAAATTAAAATTACAAATAAAAATCGGATATCCGATTTGCATAGGTAATTACCAGGCCAAGGTGTACTGACACCTAGGCCAAGCAAAAAGTCAACACGGATTTTTGCATTTTTAGGCGAGTGAAGAAGGCTATGTTTTTCACATCACCACTTTTTGGCCCCCCTTGATCCTACACTGACCCTTAAAAATCGGGGATAACAGTGAAAACATTGATCAACCACAACCGCAACAACCAGACCCTCCTTTGCCAAACCCCCCCTCAATTCAAGATTTAATTGCAAAAAATTTGAACCAATTGAGGGGGATTGCAGATGTCTATCGTTTGATCCCTCGCCTAAACCCAATGTTTGATCCCCTCACTTCGATCATAAAGAGTATGGAAACCATCACTGAGAACCACAATGCCACTCTTTTATGGTGAGATTCTATGAGGGAACAATATGCAGATGGCTTATCCTATAAGGAGATCAAGGATCTTGAGATATCCAAAGCCACTATTGTCGCATTGTTTGTGAATCCCCGCACTGGTCAACCCGTAGACCCCCGAAAAACAAAACTTTCTATTAAATGATGCACAAATGATGGTATTGTGAAAACATTTTGGAATTGTTGGTGGGTGGTTTTCGACAAACCACCCAACAAAAATCTTGATGTCCCCTTCTACTCCATAAAAAAATTATATGTGTTGGTATTTTGGTATGGTTTTGTCATTGATGTCAACACCTACTAAAACATTAGCACTTTGGAGATCCAACAACATTCACCAACAAGCAAGTAACTATTGCACAATTACTGGTATATGGTTCACTGACAGGATATAATGATCACCGACACTCAGAATTATGTGGAAGACACTTGGTAATGTCGAAGACATTGTTTGGATATCTTGTCCTGGAGTTTTTTTTTTTTTTTCATTGGTATATTCATATTTGCATATTTGCTTTTACTGGCAAATAGGTCCAAGGTTACCTAGGGTTACATCAGCAGGTGCATGGCACACTAAGGAAATGATTAACTATTGTTGTAAATGCATTAAGCCGACATGTTCAATCGGTTATTGCATCAAATATTATATTGTTTGTAAAATGTTTTTATTTTAATATCTTGTAGAGCCGACCTACTAAAATTGGTCTTAGGTTATGGTATAAATGTAAGATCTTATTTGTAAGATCAAATGTGGAATGCGAAAAAGAATTGTGTGAAGGTATATGCGAGATTAAGCAGAGCTATACATGAAGACATCATTTGAAGGTGAAGTTAGGTTTTTATGAAAGCATATCAGCATTACATCGATACTGAATCCAGCATATGAAGATGCTATTTTGTGCAGTACATTCTTATTGGATTTAACCATCCAACTGTAGTTAGTGTGACTCCCATTTTGTGATTGAGTAGTGAGCTCTAGGCTATTGGCCTTTCTGCATGTGCAAACCCCATTTATGTACACTTACTATCTACAGTAGTATCATCTAATTGTGGGTAAGATTTCCCATCGTGGTTTTTCCCCTTATAGGGTTTCCATGTACAAATATTGGTGTCATGTGTTGTGGATGACTTTGTGTTTATGTTTCATGCATTAATCTTTACCGGTATAGCTTTTAACTGTTAACACTGTCTACCGACATACTTAACTGGTTTACCGGTATTAAGCATTAAGTTGGTTAAGTTGTTTTTTGGTATGAAATTAGTTGAAAACTAATTCACCCCCCCCCCCCCTCTCAGTTGTGTCTGGGACCTAACAATTGGTATCAGAGCTTAGTCCTCTTTTGCAGAAGTTTAACAACTTGAGGAGATCCAATGCCTACTAATTATTTTAGGAAGGACAGTCCTAAACTTGATGGAACCAACTATGGCATATGGAAGATTAGAATGGAGACACATCTAAATTGCATTGGCAAAGATGTCTGGGAAGTTACAAAGAAAGGTTACACTGCTGCTATACCTGGTCAGCCCAGTCAAACTACCTTGGCTAAAGATGAGGAAAATGATTGCAAAGCAAAAGAAGCACTTTTGAGTGCATTATCAGATCAACAAATCATGGGATTATCAGATAGGTCTACTGCTAAAGATATTTGGGATCAGTTGAAAACACTAAATGAAGGAGATTCCACAGTCAAAATTGCAAAACTTGAAAGCTTCCGGGTTAGGTATGAACATCTGAAAATGGAAGAAGATGAAAGGATTTCTGCTTTTATGGAAAGAGTAAATGAAATTGTTTTGGGTATTAAATGTTGTGGAGGAACCTTAAGTGAGGATGAAATTGCTTCAAAAATCTTAAGAGGATTGCCACCGACATATAAAATGAAAGTTACTGCTATAAATGAGTTAAGAACAATGCCTAATACATCAGTAACTAGGGATACATTGATTGGGAAACTTTCAGCTTTTGAAATTGAAGAATTTGGTCATGTTGCTACTATAAAGACAGATTTAACCTTTAAAGCATCAACATCATCTGCTCCATCATTTGACAAATCTAATTGGAAAGCCTTTTATGCAAGAGAACTTGAAGAAAGCAGGAAAGAAAATGAAGAACTTGAAGAACTTGAAGCACTATTTGCAAGGAAAATGCCTAAAGGTCCAATTGGAAGTAAGTATGAAGGTAAAGCACCCTTTAAATGTTTTAACTGCAATAAGATTGGTCATATGGCTTCGAGATGCCCTGATAGACATGCTAGACTAAGAGAAGAAGTTAGAAGGACATACAAGCCTAATCTTGAATATCAGAGATATAGATTCAAGAAGAACAAAGACAAATCTTGTTACATTATTGATGAAGGTGTGACTGATGATTTTGATGAGGATCCAGTAGACAATGGATGGGTTTTTGTTGCTATAACAAAAGATCAACCGACACCTACTGTTCAACTGGTAGAACAAGCCCTAGCAGCTAAAGTTGAAGTAAAGGATGAATGGATCATTGACTCAGGATGCTCACATCAAATGATAGGAGAAAAAGGTAAATTCTTGAACTTTCAAGAATACAATGGAGGTTTAGTAAGATTTGGAGATGACAAAGCCTATTCAATCAAAGGTAAAGGTACAATATCTCTTGATGGTAAGAATAACACTGACAATGTCTACTATGTTGAAGGATTGAAGCATAATCTTTTAAGTGTTGGTCAATTAGTTGAGAAAGGATTTCAGTTACAATTTAAAAATGGAAAATGCGAAATCATGAATAGAACTGGTTTGGAAATTGCAACTGGTAATTAGACTAGAGGTAATATCTTTCATTTGAATAATAGTGAAAAGACATGCTTGATTGGACATATAGATGAAAGTTGGTTATGGCATAAGAGACTCTGTCATGTAAACTTTGATTGCATGGTAAAGATCAGTACTACTAAGGCAGTTAGAGATCTACCTAAAATTATCAAACCTTAGAACACAATATGTAAGGAATGTCAATTTCGAAAACAAGTTAGAGCTAGTTTCAAAAGTATTCCAGAAAAATCCAATAATGCTCTTGATTTGATTCACATTGATTTATGTGGTCCAGCTAGAACTAAAAGCTTACAAGGTGATAGATATTTCATGCTAATCATTGATGACTATTCTAGAATGTGTTGGGTTACTTTTCTCAGAGAAAAATCAGAAGAACTTGGAAAGTTCAAACTATTCAAAGCAATGGCTGAAAATGAAATCGGTAAGAAAATCAAATGTTTAAGATCAGATCAAGGAGGAGAATTCACATCTAAGGACTTTAATACATTCTGTGAAGTGAATGGAATCAGAAGACAACTATCAGCACCTCGGACACCATAGCAGAATGGAGTTGTTGAAAGGAAAAACAGAACTACCTTGGATGGAGCAAGAAGTATGTTATTAGAAGAAAATTTACCACATGTGTATTGGAGAGAAGCAGTCAGCACAACAGTCTATACATTCAACAAAATTCACATCAAAGGTGAAACCGGTAAGACCCCTCATGAACTATGGTTTGGTAATACTCCTACTCTTAAATATTTCAGAATTTTTGGAAGTAAATGTTATATTAGAAGAGATGAGTATATTGGCAAATTTGATCCTAGAAGTGATGAAGGAATATTTCTTGGTTATTCATCTAAGAGAAAGGCATATAGATGTTTTAACAAGAGATTGCAGTAAATCGTTGAGAGTACAAATGTAAAAATTGATGAACAATTCAGAGGAACTTCAAGGTATATAGACTCTGAACTGGCAATAGAAATTGTGACAAATGAACCTACACCAAATCCACCAGTACAAAATGAAGACCCAGTTACCCCGGTACCATCTGAGGATTCCACAATAATTGAAGAACAACAACAAACAAAGACACCCCAATATGTAAGATTGAATCATTCTGAAGATTAGATAATTGGAAATAAATTTAAAGGAGTTATGACAAGAGGAAGCTTGGCAAATGAAGAGGTATGTCTTATTTCTCAAATAGAACCATCATCTGTTAATGAGGCATGTGAAGATAAATTTTGGATTAAAGCTATGGAAGAAGAATTAGAACAAATTGAGAAAAATAACACTTGGACATTAGTTCCCTGACCTAAAGATAAAAATGTAATTGGAACCAAATGGGTATTCAAAAAGAAACTTAATGAAGATGGTAAGGTTGTCAGAAATAAAGAAAGACTAGTATGTAAGGGATATTCTTAGAAAGAAGGAGTTGATTACAATGAAACCTTTGTACCGGTAGCTAGAATTGAGGTAGTCAGATTATTCTTGGCTTTTGCAGCACACACGAACTACAAAGTTTATCAAATGGATATTAAATATGCATTTTTGAATGGAGATCTTGAAGAGGAAGTATACAATGAACAACCTGATGGATTTTCTTTGACAGATGACAATGATATGGTTTGCAGGTTAAGGAAAGCTTTGTATGGAGTGAAACAAGCCCCAAGAGCTTGGTATGCAAGATTGGATAAGTATCTTTTAAAGACTGGTTTTACTAAAGGAAATGTAGACAACAATTTATATTGCAAAATAACTAATGATGACATCTTGATTATAGAAGTATTTGTTGATGATATAATCTTTGGAGGAGAAGATGGTTTATGTAAGGAATTTTCTACTAAAATATAGCAAGAATTTGAAATGTCTATGATTGGAGAAATAAAATTCTTTTTAGGATTGCAGATCTCACAAACTGACAAAGGTATAATCTTGAGTCAATCCAAATACTTAAAAGAGTTACTAAAGAAGTCTGGGATGGAGAACTCTAAACTGGTAAGCACACCTATGACTACAAATGACAAATTATCTCAAAGGGATGAATCTACACCTGTTAATCCAACTAGATACAAATCTATGATAGGAGGTTTACTGTATTTAACACAAACTAGAACTGATATTATGAATGTAGTATGTATTGTTTCAAAATTTCAAAGTAATCCTAGAGAAAATCATGAATCAGCAGTAAAAAGGATTTTCTAGTACTTACAAGGCACTATAAATCTTGGATTATGGTATCCTAGAGATGAAAACTTTGAATTATGTGCATACATAGATGCAAATTGGGCAGGAGATGTGGATGATAGAAAAAGCACCACCGACAGAGCATTCTTTCTTGGAAAGAGATTAGTTTCTTGGCTGAGTAAGAAACAGAGTTGTACATCTTTATCAACAGCAGAATCAGAATATGTTGCAGCAACAACTAATTGTACACAGGTACGATGGCTTAAGCAAATGTTGAAAGACATAAAGGTAAAATGCAAGGAACCTATTACCATATATTGTGATAACACTGTGACAATTAATATATCTAAGAATCCAGTACTACATTCTAAAACAAAACATGTTTCTATCAAAATGAATTTTCTAAGGGAAAAAGTTGATGAAAAGGAGATAAAACTGGTTTATGTGAACACTAAAGAACAACTTGTAGATATTTTCACAAAACCTTTGGCTAAAGAGACTTTTGAATATCTCAGAGATCAGGTTGGAGTCATACCACCACCGGTAGAGACTTAGATAGTTGATGATTGTCATCAGCCGACAGAATTAAAAGACAAAACTTTTACTCTTGTCTTTGATGAGGAAGCTACTTCTCAGGGGGAGTAGTTGGTATTTTGTATATAAACTTGGAATTTGATGTCAAAGGGGGAGAGCTATCTATGGAAAAACACATCATCTTTTGAAGAGATTGGTATGGAAACTTTGGATAAAACATGTTTCTCCCAGGGGGAGAGATTGTTGTTTGGTAGAGACTATTACTCTCTCTATTCTGGTTATGATCTTTTTAGAGATTGTTGGTTATTGGTATTTGGCATTTCTGTTTTGGCACTTTGATGGTTTTTCCATCTTGTGTTGCCATCAGTGCCAAAAGGGGAGATTGTCGATATTTTGGTATGGTTTTGTCATTGATGTCAACACCTACTAAAACACTAGCACTTTGGAGATCCAACAACATTCACTGGCAAGCAAGTAATTATTGTATAGTTACTTTTATATGGTTCACCGGTAGGATATAATAATCACCGACACTTGGAATTATATGGAAGACACTTGGTAATGTCGAAGACATTGTTTGGACATCTTGTCCTGGAGATTTTCTTTTCTTTCATTGGTATATTTATATTTGCATATTTTCTTTTACCAGCAAAAAGGTCCAAGGTTACCTAGGGTTACATCGACAGGTTTATCTTTTCTAGATCAGCATGGCACGCTAAGGAAATGATTAACTATTGTTGTAAATGCATTAAGCTGACATATTCAATTGGTTATTGCATTGGATATTATATTGTATGTAAAATGCTTTTATTGTAATATCTTGTAGAGTCGACCTACTAAAATTTGTCTTAGGTTATGGTATAAATGTAAGATCTTATTTGTAAGATCTAATGTGAAATGCGAAAAAGAATTGTGTGAAGGTATATGCGAGATTAAGCAGAGCTATACACGAAGACATCATTTGAAGGTGAAGTTAGGTTTTTGTGAAAGCATATCAACATTACACTGATACTGAATCCAGCATATGAAGATGCTATTTTGTGCAGTACATTCTTATTGGATTTAACCATCCAACTGTAGTCAGTGTGACTCCCATTTTGTGATTGAGCAGTGAGCTCTAGGCAGTTGGCCTTTCTACATGTATAGACCCCATTTATGTACACTTACTATCTGCAGTAGTATCATCTGATTGTGGGTAGGGTTTCCCACCGTGGTTTTTCCCCTTACAAGGTTTCCACGTACAAATATTGGTGTCATGTGTTGTGGATGACTTTGTGTTTATGTTTCATGCATTAATTTGTACAAATATAGCTATTAATTGTTAACACTATCTACCGGCATACTTAACTGGTTTACCGGTATTAAGCATTAAGCTGGTTAAGTTGTTTTTTGGTATGAAATTAGTTGACAACTAATTCACCCCTCCTCTCAGTTGTCTCCAGGACCTAACAGTATGCTGAGTTTGTTTTACGAAAACATGTGAACTACTTTGAAATCCAACCTTTCTAGGGCATGGGTTTAGGTATGCCCCAAAATAGACCTGGGGCAGTCAAAGTTGTCTAGGGTCCATATGTCCCCCCTCCTCCTATTGATCCCCCACCTCCAGTGCAGAATCCAGATATCATTTGTGAGGCGGCATCATGTACCATATCGGCTATTCACTCTTTTAGTAGCCTTTTGGTTTCTTAGGCTAGGTCAGTAGCTCAGCCTACTTTTGATGGTAGCGTTGTATCCAATGGCACTAACATGTCCTCCTCGTCTCCACACACTTGTGTGCCCCATAGTTATGTCATTTATGGGCACATATGCTTGGGTCTAGTTGGACAACCTGTTGACCCTTCTATGCATAGTGCAAATTATGAGGTGCATGAGATGCACGATGCACCCAATGTTATGACACAGACTAGAGGATACCCTGGGAGTCCTCTCATGCTAGAGGCAAGGAGGCACCTTCATCATACATTGATGATGTAGTGGTAAGATTTGTATTTTCACAGTTCATTCTATATTTTAAATGAATATTTATAATCTAGATAATATTAAGTACTAATTTTTATTTACATGGTCTATTTAATGGTTGATGACCGAGGAGGATTTGACATAGATCCAGGAGGGCACCTTGATGGCCATTTCATTTGGCCTTGATAGCTTGACGGTACATATATTATTACACCTAGTCATTTGTATTTTATTGTACATACATGTTCATCATTTATATTGGTATTAGTTAGATTATGTAGTAACTTGCATGTATATCTTATTTTACTCTTGTAGGGCACAAGCAGCACGAGTGTGGGGCTACGTGATTTAGGATCTGGTAGTGCAGTTGGAGACAAGGGAAAGGTAATTGAATGCAAATATGATTGAATGAATAGTTTAAATAACTTATAGTGATTATACACGTCTAGACATAGATTGATAGTTTCATATACGTGTTGTGTATATGTATAGAGAATTCTTGGCTTCACATCCCTGTTGACTACACCTAGTATACCTGAAGATGAAGAAGAAGAAGAAGAAGAAGAAGAAGAAGAAGAGATGCCTCGAGTACATGTGTGTTTATTTTATTTTATGTTTAGTAGATATAATTTATTATTATCAGTGACAATTATATGCTAACTTGTATCAATGTCATGTTTGTGAACATATGTAGGTAGTGTATGAAAATATTGAAAACATACCTCCTCTATTGAAGACATACATCAAGAGTCCTGCAAAGCCGAAGAGAAAATGTGGAGATGAGGTAAACAAGAATAGTTCAATTATAGTTCATTTTTATGTTAACTTTTCGAATGTGAGTTATATAATATAACTAATCTTAATCATGGTTTGTTTGTTCTTGTGCAGGATCCTTCAGAGCTGAGCAGTGCATCGAAGATCAATTTTGATTATCCATCAACAACTTAGGATATTATAGATAGTTTTGGGATACTTACATGTCTAGTTGGCATGTATATTTTGTATATGGACATACATTCACGTATATAGATATACATTTTGTTTGAGTTGGGGTTTATGCCATATTTGTGTATGGACATGCACTTGTAATCATTTGACATTTTCATATATACAAAAGTTGATATTTGATCATATAAATTGTTGCTCATCTGTGCATGGTGTTACCATGGAAATATTTAATCTTCATTTCAATAATTAACAATGGTTAATAATGGTTATTTATTGAACAATACAATTCATTTCATTTCATCATAAGTGTTGTTTGTATATTGAACAATACAATTCATTTAATGAACAATAAAATACAATTCATTTAATGAACAATATAATTCATTTAATGAACAATACAATACAATTAATTATTACACTATGCATGCTCCTATTTCCCCACCCCCCACTCTGTCGAATGCTTGGGGTCATACCCTACTGACATCGTCCCTTGAGAACCCTAAGTGCTAAAAATTATCAAAATTTGATGGGCCCTAACTCAGAATCTATGGCACCTATGAACAATCTATTTAAACCTATGGGGCCATGAGAGGGTTCCCTACAAAACCCTATCTCGGTTTTTCAATTTTCCCTACGATTTTATTAGGGCAGCATTTTTTGGTTGGCAAAAAAATTGGGAGTCTCATTCAATCGAATGTTGTTGCATGGCCAATTTCTCATTCTTCTCATCATGATAATGAACCATCAGCTCTGACATGTCTAGTTAGGCATTATTAACCTATGCATGCTTCTACTTTTCCCCCCAACTCGGTCAAACGCTCGGGGTCATACCCTACCGACATCGTCCCTTGAGCACCTTAAGTGCTAAAACTTTTCAAACTTTGACAGGCCCTAAATTAGAATTTGTGCCACCTACAAATGATCTGTTTGAACCTATGGGTCCATGAGAGGGGTCGCTACAAAAACCTATCTCGGTTTTTCAAGTTTCTCTATGGTTTTATTAGGGCAACATTTTTTCAGTTGGCGAAAAAATTGCCAATCTCATTCAATCGAATGTTGTCGCGTGGCCAATTTCTCATTCTACTCATCATGATAATGAACCATCGGCTAAGAAATGTCTAGTTAGGAATTATTACCCTATGCATGCTCCTATTCCCCCCCCCCCCACTTGATCGAACGCTCGGGGTCATACCCTACCGATGTCGTCCCTTGAGCACCCTAAGTGCTAAAAATTGTCAAACTTTGACAGGCCCTAAATCAGAATCCGTGGCACCTGTGAACAATATGTTTGAACCTACAGGTCCACTAGAGGGGTCCCTACAAAATCCTATCTCGGTTTTTCAATTTTCCCTACGGTTTTATTAGGGCAACATATTTTTGGTTGGGAAAAAAATCGTCATTCTCATTCAATCGAATGTTGTCGCGTAGCCAATTTCTCGTTCTTCTCATCGTGATAATGAACCGTTAGCTAAGACATGTATAGTTAGGCATTATTAGCCTATTAATTCCCCTATTTCCTCCCCCCCACTCGGTCAAATGCTCAAGGTCATACCCTACCGGCATCGTCCCTTGAGCACCCTAAGTGCTAAAAATTGTCAAACTTTGATGGGCCCTAACTCAGAATCTATGGCACCTATGAATGATCCGTTTGAACCTACGGTTCCATGAGAGGGGTCCCTACAAAAGCCTATCTCTATTTTTCAATTTTCCCTATGGTTTTATTAGGGAAGCATTTTTCGGTTGGTGAAAAAATCATTAGTCTCATTCAATCCAATGTTGTCGCGTGGTCAATTTATCATTTTGCTCATTGTGATAATGAACCGTCAGCTAAGAGATGTCTAGTTAGGTATTATTACCCTATGCATACTCCTATTTTTCCCCCCCACTTGGTCGAACTCTCAGGGTCATACCCTACCAGCATCGTTCATTGAGCACCCTAAGTGCTAAAAATTGTCAAACTTTGACGAGCCCTAACTCAGAATCCATGGCACCTGTAAATGATTAGTTTGAACCTATGTGGCCATGAGAGGGGTCCTGACAAAAGCCTATCTCATTTTTTCAAGTTTCCCTACGGTTTTATTAGGGCAACATTTTTTCAGTTGGCAAAAAAATCGTTAGCCTCATTCAATTGAATGTTGTCGTGTGGTCAATTTCTCGTTCTTCTCATCATGATAACAAACCGTCAGCTAAGACATGTCCACTTAGGAATTATTACCTTATGCATGCTCCTATTCCCCTCCCCCCCACTCGGTCAAACGCTCGGGGTCATACCCTACCGATGTCATCCCTTGAGCGTCGTAAGTGCTAAAAATTGTCAAAGTTTGATGGGCCCTAACTCAAAATCTATGGCACCTGCAAATGATCCATTTGAACCTACAGGGCCGCAATAGGGGTCCCTAAAAAATCCTATCTCGGTCTTTAAATTTTCCCTACGCTTTTATTAGGGTAGCATTTTTCGGTTGGTGAAAAAATCGCCAGTCTCATTCAATCAAATGTTATTGCGTGCCCAATTTATCATTCTACTCGTCATGATAATGAATTGTCAGCTTTGACATGTATTACCCTATCCATTCTCCTTTTTTTCCCCCCCACTCGATCAAACTCTCAGGGTCATACCCTATTGACGTCATCCCTTGAGCACCCTAAGTGCTAAAAATTATCAAACTTTGATGGGCCCCAACTCAGAATCCATGGCACCTATGAACAATACGTTTGAACCTATAGGTCCAAGAGAGGGGTGCCTACAAAATCCTATCTCAGTTTTTCAATTTTCCCTATGGTTTTATTAGGGCAGCATTTTTTGCAAAGTTGGCAAAAAAGTCATCAATCTCATTCAATGAAAAATATAGATAAACAAGCATTACACTCTAGACACATAACAATCATCAATATTTCCATGTATTGTATACACATAATTACCATTACACTTGCATGTGACATCCATGAAGGGATATGCAAACATGATTTTTTTTCATTATCAATACAACTACACCAATGTACTCATGTATAGATACATTATATATCATCAATATAACTAAACCAATTTGCTCATGGACATTGTATATCATCATAACAAAGTTACATCAATTCACATCTATATACAAATACAGCATCCCACTTCATCTGCATCAAACATCCTCATGTCCTAAGAGAAAAGCTTACATACAACAATGCCTACATATAAATGAAGACCAAAATAAGCAAACTTTTTATGTGGAATGAATGTGCTACAAGAAACAAATTATAACACTTAATACAAATTATTTTGTCAAATTATAAATAGATCATTTGAAATATTTTTGAGATGTACAAGATTGTATAATTACGAAACTTACCAGTTTCTCTGCAAAGTATACAAGCATAACTTTGAAGAAAGATGCATGTTGATTAAAGCCCTTCTCACTGCATTTCTCTGCATGGTTGAAGACGATGGTAGATATGGTCATTTATAAATAGAAATACATTCACTTGACTTAGTGTTTATGCACAAAATTTAATCTCATTAATGCACAAAGGAATATGTACCATCACCAAGAGTAAACTAGTTAAGGGCGAATAATCTAGCATGAACCTGTATTTTTAAGAATTGTTAGCCTACACATAAAATGCATGCATGAACATAAAGGCTTTATGATAATTACTTCACTCAAGAAATGCATGATAATAAATGAAAAGGTGGGATTATATACCATAAAAATAAGTCCCTTCAAATTATATCAAGAGAACCCAATATGTTGATGCAAAAATCATAATGCGATACTATTGTATATCATCAAAAAATACCTGCATGAGCATAAAGGTTTTGTGATAATTATATCATAAAAAATTGTCAAATAGTGTTGTCTAATAACAAAAAAATTAAAGCTCATCAAGTGCATGATAATAAGCCGTGTTGCAAAAATACATCCCTTCTAGTTATATCGAATGTACCCGCTATGTGCATCCAAAAACCGTGTTACCAAAAAAAAACATTAATCAATAGACCTGCATTTTGAACACGTCCTTAATATACACGTAACAAACTTGAACATTAAGGTTTAATGACCATTGTTTGAAATGAAAGGCATGATAAAAAAAATAAGGCACCATTAAAGACCTACTACTCAAGTATGCCTAAAGGGTCATCTATTTGCTTAAGAGTATCCAGTATTGCTTCATGATCAGCAGTAGTATTGCTTAAGAGTATCCAGTATTGCTTCATGTGGTTGCAATTTATAGTTCTCTGCAAAATCAACCACCGATATGATAGTGCCAATTGGGAAAGAGTTCTTACACATCCTGAACTGTTGATCCAACCACTGAGACCTATGGGTGTGCCTTGCATACTTGTAGAACATATTTTCCTTAAAATCCAGAATAAAATCAGCAACACTCACTTCTCTTGAGACCAATTCGCATCTAGAATCTTCACCTCCACTCTTCAAAGTATATTTCACTGTCTCATATCTTTTTTTCTCAACATAATTCTTTCCAAACTCGTGTTCACTGCCCTCATGAAAACATGAAACAAACTTTGACAACCCACCACATTTTGAGCACTTCTCATTCAAACAATCATTTCTATAGAAATAGCAGCCATCATCTCTAGGGCATAAAAATAGATATTGTAAGTCTCTTGATGATCTCAGAAATAGCATTGCACCACACTCCTACAACATCTCATTAGTATGCATCGTAGAATGAATATAGCATAAAAGTTCATGGTACATTGAAAACTCCACATGGTACTTGCGACAACAAGTATTACGAATCTTAAGAGGAACACAATAAAATGGCTTCAAAGATTCAAAGGCCCTTTGTGATATTTGCAAAGTTGGATGTACTTCACAAATTTGTTTCTACAATATTGTTTGTCTTGATTCCAAGAAATGTTTGGGATGTGGTGTGCAGTCTTGGTTGCTAATTCTTAATTTCAAAACATCCTTTACATTGGGTGACAATCTAGAATTAGAGTTCCAAAACTGTTGAATCTCCTCCTTCACATTGTTAGTCAAATTTCTATCAACACATGGAAGCCTCCCACCAAAAGCCCATGTATCATGTTGAAGTGGATCGTCAAGTCTTTGTGTTCATGCAAGTGCTCTATCCAAATTTTTATGGTTTATGTTAAAATCAACACAAGTTTGCCTCATTTGAGGAGTCTTCCTCAATTGATGGCTTACTAAGGAGGTTGTAATCACTCTTCGAGTGGCTCTCTTATCTCTTTCTTTGGTATTATTTCCAATAGAATTGAGAGCGTCAAATAGATTTTTGGCAATAATAGAATTTCTCTCCATCTTCTTGTTCATACAAATCTTCAATTTGTTTAGCAATGGTCTCATCTTTATCATCTTTAGAAATTGAACAAAGAGTTGGCATTTCTTGATCAATGTCTTATTGCTAAAATTTTGGTCGAAAAGTTGTGTATCCCACAACCGAACAGTTCTTGTTGACCTCTTGTCTTCAAGATTCGGAATAATGTTCTCATCAATTTCAAGTAACCATTTTGGGGTTCTTGAAGATCTTGGATTTCAAATTTGTCTTTCATCCATGAGAAGGTCTTCATTTCTAAAGTAATTAGGTGTTACATAATGTTCACTTGGTTGAGAAATTCCACCTTCAATGTCAAAGTTTTCCACATTTTCACCTCCAATGTCAAAATTTTCCACATGTTCACCTTCTATATCAAAGTTTTCTACGTTTTCACCTCCAATGTCAAAAAATTTCATATTTACACGAAAATTATGGACACCTTCATTGTCAACTCCCAAATTTTCACTTTCCATTCTCACGTCATGTTGAGCATTTTCATTATCACTTTCAACATTTTCAACATATTCAAAATTTTCACTTTCAGAATCTACATTTTCATTTTCAATAACTTGTTCAACATTTTGAAATTCAATTTACTCTTCACTTGAAGTAACATTAGCAATATTTAACATACCTTGTCTTCTCCTCATATGACCTTCTCTATCTCTTTCTCTATACACTTCAATTTGGTAATTTGAAAGTTTTCTTTTGCGTTTAGACTTCCAACGACTGCTACTCCCCATTTACCTCCACAAAGATGCTCCTAAATGATTGACAATGTAAGATTTGATTTTAAGAATTTCTCAAAAGAACAAATTTGTCTAAAACTGTCTAAAAACTCGTGATTGTCGACAAAAAATAGAATGTGAAGATTGTGGGCCATTGGAATCCACAAAATGGCCGACAAGGCTCTTTTTTATTTACCAAAATTGGATATCTGATAAAATCAGATATCAGATTATATTGGATATCCAATTTTAATGTACAAAATTTGTGGTCTCAAAATTTTTTCCCATTCCCACCTTTTTTATTGTTGCCACATTAATGGCAGTGACAAAAATCAAATATTTGATAAAATCCGATATCCGATTTTATTACTCATATTTTAGAGAGAGAGAGATAGAGACAGAGATAGAGATAGAGACAGAGGAGAGGGCGAGAGAGAGAGAGGGGGGGAGAGAGAGATATTAGGGGAGAGAGGGGTGAGGAGAGAGAGAGAGAGAGAGAGAGAGAGAGAGAGAGAGAGAGAGAGAGAGAGAGAGAGAGATAGAGAGAGAGAGGGGGGAGGGGGGAGAGAGAGATTAGGGGAGAGAGGGGGGAGGGAGAGAGAGAGACTAGGACAACATATGACCCATAACAAGACAATTTGGTGTCATAAGGGGTCATATGTTGTCCCTAGGGGTCATATGGTGTCCCATGACCCCTCGGACACAATATGAACCATAACGACACAATTTAATGTCTTAAGGGGTCATATGGTGTCCTAAGGGGTCGTAGGACACAATATGACCCCTTCGGACACTATATCACTCATAATGACCCAATATGGTGTCATAAGGGGTCGTGTGTTGTCCTTAGGGGTCATATGGTAGTCCATGACCCCTTATGACATAATATGACCCCTTAGAACACACTATGACCCACAACAATAGAATTTGGTGTCTTAAGGGGTCATATGGTGTCCTAAGGGGTCGTAGGACACAATATGACCCATTAGGAGACACTATGACCCATAACAACCTAATATGGTGTGTTAAGGTGTCATATGGTGTCCTAAGGGGTCATAGGAAACAATATGACCCCTTAGCACACAATATGACTCATAATGACCCAATATGGTGTCATAAGGGGTCGTATGTTGTCCTTAAGGGTCATATGGTGTCCAATGACCCCTTAGGACACAATATGACCCCTTAGGACATAGTATGACCCATAACAATAGAATTTGGCATCTTAAGGGGTCATTTGGTGTCCTCAGGGGTCATTGGACATCATATGACCCCTCAAGATGCCAAATTCTATCGTTATAGGTCATACTGTGTTCTAAAGGGTCATATTGTGTCCTAAGGGATCAACACCATAGGACCCATAACGACCCAATATGGTGTCATAAGGTGTCGTATGTTGTACTTAGGAGTCATATGGGGTCCCATGACCCCTTAGGACACAATATGACCCATAACGACATAATTTGGTGTCTTAAGGGGTCATATGGTGTTCTAAGGGGTCGTAGGACACAATATGACCCCTATGGACACCATATGACTCATAACGACCTAATATGGTGTCATAAGGGGTTGTATGTTGTTTTTACAGGTCATCTAGTGTCCCATGACCCTTTAGGACACAATATGACCCATAACCACACAATTTGGTGTCTTACGGTGCCACATGGTACCCTAAGGGGTCATAGGACACAATATGACCCCTTAGGACACCATAGGACCCATAACGACCCAATATGGTGTCTTAAGGGGTCATATGGTGTCCTAAGGGGTTATAGGACATAATATGATCCCATGGACACCATATGACTCATAATGACCCAATTTGGTGTCATAAGGGTTTGTATGTTGTCCCCAGGGGTCATATGGTGTCCCATGACCCCTTAAGACATAATATGAACCATAATGACACAATTTGGTATCTTAAGGGGTCATATGGTGTCCTAACTAGTCGTAGGACATAATATGACCCGTTAGGACACCATATGACTCATAACGACCCAATATGGTGTCATAAGGGGTTGTATATTGTCCTTAGGAGTCATATGGTCTCCCATGACCCCTTACAACACCATATGACCCATAACAACACAATTTGGTGTCTTATAGGGTCATATGGTGTCCTAAGGGGTTGTAGGACACAATATGACCCCTTAGGACACCATAGTACCCATAATGACCCAATATGGTATCTTAAGAGGTCATATGGTGTCCTAAGGGGTCATAGGACATAATATGACCCCTATGGACACCATATGACTCATAACGACCTAATATGGTGTCATAAGGGGTCGTATGTTGTCCCCAGGTTCATATGGTGTCCCATGACCCCATAAGACACAATATGAACCATAACGACACAATTTAGTTTCTTAAGGGGTCATATGGTGTCCTAAGGGGTCGTAGGACACAATATAACTCATAACGACCCAATATGGTGTCATAAGGGGTCGTATGTTGTTCCCAGGGGTCATATGGTTTCCCATGACCCCTTAGGAAATAATATAAACCATAATGACACAATTTGGTGTAATAAGGGGTCATATGGTGTCTTAAGGGGTCGTAGGACACAATATGACCGCTTAGGACACCATATAACTTATAAAGACCCAAAATGGTGTCATAAGGGGTCGTATGTTGTCCTTAGGGGTTATATGGTGTTCTATGACCCCTTAGGACATCATATGACCCATAACGACACAATTTGGTGTCTTAAGGGGTCATATGGTTTCCTAATGGGTTGCAAGACACAATGTGACCCCTTAAGGCACCATAGGACCCATAACAACCCAATATGGTGTCTTAAGGGTTGATATGGTGTCCTAAGGAGTTGTAGGACACAATATGACCCCTATGGACACCATATGACACATAACAACCCAATATGGTGTCATAAGGGGTTGTATGTTGTTCTCAGGGTTCATAATGTGTCCCATGACCCCATAGGACACAATATAAACCATAACGACACAATTTGGTGTCTTAAGGGGTCATATGGTGTCCTAAAGGGTTGCAGGACACAATATGATCCCTTATCACACCATAGGACCCATAAAGACCCAATATGGTCTCTTAAGAGGTCATATAGTGTCCTAAGGGGTCAGAGGACACAATAGGACCCCTTAGGACACCATAGGACACATAATGACCCAATATGGTGTCATAAGGGGTCGTATGTTGTCCGTAGGGGTCATATGGTGTCTCATGACCCCTTAGGACACAATATGACCTATAACAACATAATTTGGTGTCTTAAGGGGTCATATGGTGTCCTAAGGGCTTGTAGGACACAATATGACCTCTATGGACACCATACGACTCATAATGACCCATTATGGTGTTATAAGGGGTTGTATGTTGTCCTTAGGGGTCATATGGTGTCCCATGACCCCTTAGGACACAATATGACCCATAACAACATAATTTGGTGTCTTAAGGGGTCATATGGGGTCTTAAGGGGTTGTAGGACATAATATGACCCCTTAGGACCCCATAGGACATATAACGACCCAATATCATGTCTTACGGGGACATATGGTGTCCTAAGGGGTTGCAGGACACAATATGACCCCTTAGGACACCATAGGATCCATAAAGACCCAATATGCTGTCATAAAGGTTTGTATGTTGTCCTTAGGGCTCATATGGTGTCCCATTACCCATTAGGATACCTTATGATCCCTAATGACATAATTTAGTTTCTTAAGGGGTCATATGGTGTCCTAAGGGGTTGTAGGACACAATATGACCCCTATGGACACTATATGACTCATAACGACCCAATATGGTGTCATAAGGGGTTGTATGTTGTCCTGAGGGGTTATATGGTGTCCCATGACCCCTTAGGACACATTATGACCCATAAGAACATAATTTGGTGTCTTAAGGGGTTATATGGTGTTCTTAGGGGTCATAGGACACAATATGACCCCTTCGGATACCATAGGACCTATAACGACCCAATATGGTGTCTTAAGGGGTCATATAGTGTCCTAAGGGTTCGTAAGACATGATATGACCCCTTAGGACACCATATGACCCCTAACTACACCATATGGTGGCATAAGGGGTTGTATGTTGTTCTTAGGGGTCATGTGGTGTCCCATAACCCATTAGGATACCATATGACCCCTAATGACACAATTTGGTGTCTTAAGGGGTTATATGGTGTCCTAAGGGGTTGTAGGACACAATATGACCCCTTAGGACACCATAGGACCCATAACAACCCAATATAGTGTCATAAGGGGTTGTATATTGTCCTTAGGGTTCATATGTTGTCCCATGACCCCTTAGGAGACAATATGACCCATAACAACACAATTTAGTGTCTTAAGGGGTCATATGGTGTCCTAAGGGGTCGTAGGATACAATATGACCATTTAGGAGACCATAGGACCCATATAGACCCAATATGGTGTCTTAAGGGGTCATATGGTGTCCTAAGGGGTCGTAGGATACAATATGACCCCTTAGGACACCATATGACCCCTAATGACACCATATGGTGTCATAAGGGGTCATGTGACCCATAACTACACGAGATAGAGTCGTAAAGGGTCATATTGTGTCCTAAGAGGTCATATGGTGTCTTAAAGGGGTCATAGGACACAATATGACCCCTTAGAATACAATATGACCCATAACGACACAATTTGGTGTCTTAAGGGGTTATATGGTGTCCTGAGGGGTTGTAGGACACAATATGACCCCTTAGGACACCATAGGACCCATATTCTCTCTCTCTCCCTCTCTCCTAATCTCTCTTTCTCTTTCTCCCTTCCCTCTCCCCATATCTCTCTCCCTTCAACCTCCCCATTTGTCTCTCTCTCTCTCTCTCTCTCTCTCTCTCTCTCTCTCTCTCTCTCTCTCTCTCTCTCTCTTCTCTCTCTCCCTAATATCATATACTAATTTATTTGTAAACTAATATATTAAAATATTATATATTAATATATTAATAAAAAATAGATTAATTATGTGCAAATTTAGTTAGTGAATTTACTTATTAAAATCGGGTATCCGATTTTTGTTGTACAAATTTCAAATTTTGGCTCGATAATGCTTTGGGATTTGGCTTGAAAGTGACAAGCCTAGAAAGTCAATTGAAAAAATATGTTTTTCAGTATTCCTTGATTTTCCAAATGTTACACTAGTGGTTGGCGACTTTTTTTGTACCCAAAATTGATAAAACGATAAGGGTTTTTTAAAGACGTTCTCATCTTTCCAACAATATAAGGCTTGTCTTATTTCAACTTTAATAAATAATAATTATTTATTTTCTAATTGAATTTTGACAATAGTCTTGATTGATAAACTGATTGAAAAACACTCATAACTTTCAAACGGTATAACATTTTTTGAATCCGAAACATGCATCACATCCTATGCTTCGTCTACTGTAGGGAAAAATTAAAAAAAAATTAAATTTCATAAGGTTTTTACCAAGCTAAGGTGGTCAGATGTAGGATTTTTTGAATTTCTGAAAAGTTGTAGTAAAAAAATCATAAATAAATATTTACTTTATAAAAAATTATAAAAAATATGTGTCACATCCGGACATGAGTCCAATACTTGTATTATAAATATTATAAAAAAATATTATGATTTTATTGTGATTAGGGTGGTCAGACATACATCCACTTCTTATCTTTTGCCTAAAATTTTAGTACCACTGCATTGAAATTTGAAATTTTCATCAAATAGGATTTTTTTTTCAAAAAACAACTAGTATCTTAGAAGCTACATTCAATTTTCTATAGATTCTCTTCTTACATATTTTAAAAAAAATATTCACAACTTATTCAAATTTTCGTGTCAAGTTGCATCTCTGATTTTCTGAAATTTCATTGCCACTTAAGGGCCTGTTTTGGCACACCATAATCTTGCACATACCCATGTGATACAATGGGAACAATGAGATCATGAAGAGGATCCGACTTGACAAAAGTGGAGGAACCAATTATGCATGTAGGGGGTTCTTGAACATCTTTCACCAACATATTAGAATCATGAGGGGGATCAAGATAACTAGGAGGATTGGGATCATGAGGGGGACTAGGATCAATGATAGGCTCTTCATGCGATAGAATGGGAGGAATAAAGGGATCATATGGGGAGATGGAGTCTTGTGGGGGATTTAAAGGGATAATATGGTCTTGTGGTGGATATGAATCTGGAAGGATACTTTGATCTTGACAAAGAGGAAGATCATTGGATTCTTCTTTAAAGGTGCCCTGCTCTTGACTTTCAATGGGATTTTTAGGAATTTTAGCGTTGTAAATTGTACACCCTTGCTAGGGTGGTACAATTCTATGCTTAGTTTAGCACCCACCTTAGTGTGTTTGCATCTTGCATTGTAATTTCCCTTTAATTATCTAATTAATTAATTTAATTAAATCTAAAGTCATATTTCATCACTCCCCACATCATAAAATTGGGCCCTTTACCCTAAGTGTGCCCCTTTTTATTTTATTCCTCCAATAAATAATTAAATTATAAACCCTAATTATCTTATTTTGACCTTTAAGGCCTGATTTAGCATATCAAAACATCTCGAAATCAGTTGTAACTTTGGGATTCACTCTAATATAATTATATCTAATGACCCTAAAAATTTGGTGAAAAGTTGGTCAGACTAGGTGCAAGTTGCACCAATCCTCAACATTTTTCCTGAAATTTTGGGAGCATAATTATATGATATTTTAATGCTTAACCCCAATAAATTGGCAGGAAATTTAAATCCAAGGTCGGCCTAAAGAAAAAATTAGGTTCTAGGGTTTCATACATAAGAGCTCTCTTTCTTCATTTGAAGGGATCTAATCTAATCTAATCTAAGGAAAAGGAATTTTTTGGTGAAAAGAGCTAACGATCACAAGGAGCCTTATATGTAGTGAAAGAGAAGCTTATGTGGAGTCTTCAACAACATTCATCAAGAATTCATCAAGTATTCATCAATTATTCATCATCAATTAGGATCCTTGAAGACATTGAAGAATAATAGGAGATCAAGTGGCTTGTATCTCTCCCTTAGGGATTGGTATGGTTTCATCCTATTTTCATGTCTTTGTATGAAATTATTTACAATCATTTCACATTTACATTCATTCTTTAGATCATTTGTCGCATTTGATTTAGAGCATTATCATTGTCATTTACATTTACATTTACAAGCATTTAGGGTTTACTCTCCAAAGCGTAGGGTAGCTCTAGTTTCTTATCTTTCTCATTTAGGATCTTGCATACACATAAGGTTCTAGCACACACATTTTCAGTATATTATCAGTTATTTGTTGAGGTTTAATTCACCAAAATAAGGGTTTAACTAAGGAAAAATCCTACATAGCCACCCAGACCCTCTCTTTTTAGTTGCAGGTGTATGTATAGGTACCCGAGAGACTTTCAGGATCAACAGAAGACACAGGAACAGTTGCAAGCCTCATATTTTCCCAAAAACATTAGGGATAGGGGTGTGGCACCCTAGTCTTACCCAGGAAAGGGGAATGATACCCTGGTCCCTCCACTTTTAGGTGATTTTTCAGCAGGGTGGTCTCTCAGGACCTTTAGTTTGCAGTCTCTCATTTGTAGCCTCCTGTCAGACAAAACATGACCAGAGTGTGGAACTCCTATCCAGGTTATTTTGAGTCATTTTTCAACATGAGGTACACTTTAAAATTCCTCCCCCCTCTTTTCTTTCAGTATCTCAGTTTCAGATCTGTAAGTTTCTACAATTTCAGTTTATGTACGCTTCATTGTTTATCTCCTAGCATAGACCATCATTACATTCAATTGTGCATATATTTCCTTCATTTACAACAAGAGGAATACAAACCATAAGATAATCATTGGCTCTCTCTTTCTTACAAGAAGTAGCCAAAGTGAGCTATCTCCTTAGGCTCTTTCGTATTCCCATTGTGTTGGCAAAAGTGGGATTAGGTCCTAGTCACTCGGTCTCGCTTTTTCCCCTCCATAGGAATGATGGATGGGATATCTTGATATTTCTCAGGTAGTGGAATATTAATGGGAATTGAAAAGGTGTTGGGCTCTTGGATAGGAATAGGGGAATCATCATGAGTGTCTAGGGAGATGGGATCTTGGTGAACAATTGGATGGGATAATAAGGTTTCAGGATATTGATCTTGACTTTTTTTAGGACACATTTGTTTGTCCACTAAATTATCCTCTTGACATGGGGTTGGACTTTGAATACACATGACGGAGATGGAGTTTGAATGGGATATTTTCAAATAGGTTTGATGGGAAATTATGCGCATGATGGCATTGGGTCTAGCATTTTTGAAGTATGGCAAGGACTTGCATCATGAATTGGATCACCTTGGCAATCAATTATGGACAACCCTTGGGGAATTGCATCCTTAGGTGTATCTTTTGATGAGGATGATGTGTAAATCTCTTGCGAATCTTTGAAAGGTGTAGGAATAGATGTCACTGGAGATTCAATTTTATTATAAGGGGTTGAGCCATTGCTAGACATAGGTATATGATTTTAATCTTTCCCAAAAGGACCACTTAAGATTTTCTTTAAGAGTTGTATAAAAGGGATACCTTTCTTTGGAGACACATTTGAATCCTTGTGAGGTTTTGACATGATTGGGCTTGGATTTTGGATTTGTTTAAAAGGGATTTGGTTTCTATCTGGTATGATGTTTTGATTTTGGACCTGGTTAAGTTGGTTTGACATGTTTGAAGTTTGGTTTTGGTTGAATGGGATTTGATTTGGGACTTGGTCCAATTATTTTTACATGTTTGAAATTTGTCCGGGTGTGAGTTGCAACTCTTGTTTTTGAATTTCTAGCTGTAATTGTTGATATTTATTTGTTGAGAGAGTTAGATGTTGATACTTGATAGTTGGTTGAACCAATTGTAGACATTGTGTGTTTGGTTACACATATTGTTGAAATTGCAGCATTGGTTGTGTTGGTTGGATTTGTTAGACCATGTGTAATTTGGACTGGTAGGAAGGATAGATTGCTTTTGAAGGTTGAGTCTCATAAGAATATGAAGGTTGGTATGACTCAAATTTTAATTTTGGTTCTAATTCCAATTCTGAGTCTAGTTCTCTTATGATTGATGGTATTTGATTATCTCTCATCATTTTTTCTAACCAAATTGCATGTGGGCTCGGATAAGTCTTGTTCAAACTAAGATTTTGATGTTTTAGATGCAAACTTGAGGTTTGGTTTTGAATGTTTGTTTTATTTGAGGGTGATCTTGGTTGAACACTATCAGTTCCTAGTTGCATTGGTATAAATATTGGTTCAAAATTTGTTAGTGGTCCAAATTGAATGGTTCTATACTCTCATATCATGTTTGTATGTGGACCAACATTTAGATTGAATTTTGGTTGTATTATATTGCCTTATTTTTTGTGTTGTATAGAATTGTGATTGTCTCAACTAGTTAATATCCATTGGAAAAAAACATGGCTTTATGTGTTGATTCATGTGATTTATTGGACTTGGACCTTGTTTCAATAGGCATGCCACTATGCAATTTTTTGGGGATTTTGATTTTTAAGGATAATGTATGCAACTAATGCAATCAAGAAGGATGACAATCCAACCTATGTTTTTGGTCCTTTGATATTTTTGGAATGAAAAGGGTATGCAACTAAATGCAACTTTAGCAAATGATGATGCAACCTAGGGAAAAAGTGCAACCTATGTTTTTGTTGTTTTTCAAGATTTGGACAAACTTTAAAATGCAACCCTAAAGATGTGATCCTTAGGAAATTGAAATGAAGTCAAGACCTTAAAAGGACAAAGGACAAAATAAAAATAGGACAAATGACAATGTCACACCTATACACTTGGATACTAAGCTAAGGTTTGACAAAATGATAATGACAAAAGGACAAATGTTGGATAAGGTTAGGACTCCCTGACAACAACTTAGGGTTTAACCTAGAGATTTGAATTTTCAAGTATGGAAAATCCTAATTTTGAGACTATTATGCAAAAGAATAATGGCTATTGATAAATACATAGGGTATGGAGCTAGGATATGATATGAATATGACCTAAGAAGAAATGAAATGACCTAAGGGTATGAAATGACTCAAGGGTATTATTCAATGATACAAGCTTAAGGTATGAATAGAAATATTGACAAAACTTGGAATATGATATGACCTAAGGTTTTGTACTATGTAATGGTATGATCTAATGCAAGAAAGGGGTATGCAAGGAAATGATATGACCTAAGTGAAGATCTAGTTTTGGGATGACAATGATAATGCAAGAATGTTGTTGGCATTGTGTTGTCATTAATATCAACTAGATTGTGCTATCGTTGATGTCAACTGGTATAGCATGTCATTGGTAAGTATGGAATGTTGAGCGGTGAGAAAGTATTGGAGATCAATATGGTATGCCAACCGGTGAGTGATGTGTTGGTAGTATGTTGTTGCCAACCGGTAAGCATTATGACTAGTAAGAAAGAAGGGTTGAGAAAATGAAGAAGGGTAGACAATCGATATGCTATTTTTTTAATGTCATATAGTAGGAATCCCACCATATAAAGATGCTATCACAAGATGAAGAGAAGAACGACATAAAGTGTGTTGCCTCAAATTGCAAGGAAGACATATGGGAGGGTTACTAGATCATATGTCTGTTTGAAGTTGTGTCTTCTCAAACATGAAAATCATATGAGTGCAATATCAGAAGAAGAGAGAAATGCAATGACAATCGGTTCCCATCAGTTATTGGTCAGTAGGAGACAAGGATATGCTCCCACCGGTAAGTGGTAATGCTGAGATTATCTCCAAGCATGCATAGAATGCATTATAACCCTTCGGGATAAGACAATCAGAGAATTTAAAGGCGAGTTGTTGAAGACTCATACCAGATGACCTAAGTGAACCATAAAGATGCCTCATGTGTGTGAAAAGAGAGATATGCACTAGATCAACAAGAGAAGGCATGATGAGCTATCAGGAAAAAAGAAGAAGAAGAACAAGTGATGAATTTGCCTCTTTGGCTAACTAGTTGAGATGATGTTCGGGCTAATGAAGGAGAAGGAATGGTCTAGCAGTTGCAAACATGGAGTTACCAGGATACAAATGGAGATTGATGGCATGGAGTCATCAAGGATGTTACCAGTATGCAGGCAAATGTGTTGTCAACTGGTAAACAGGAAGAGAGCAACGATCAAGCAATCAGTACAAACAATTGGAGAGGATTCAGATGTTGCGATTCTAGATATATGTTCTTAGAATTGGCATGAGTCTTTGGTTGAAACTGCATCAATTTTGGTGAAATGAAGAGCTCAGTTATATTTGACTGATGTGAATTTTGTGAAAATGATTTCTACCAGTAAGTCCACCAATATGCATGCAAGAGACAAGATGAGCCTAGAAGGAACAAGGCATCAAGTCATATGTAGAGAAAAGGCATGATGACCTAACCAACAAAATAGAGAAGAGCAATGGCACAAAGGTTAATTGGTTAAGGTGTAACTGGTAAGGCAAGTAGATTGATAGTATAAGGTGTATACCAGTAGAGTGTTGTTGGTCAGTGACTTATCTTGAAATGATACAATGAGCAGAGGTGGATGTCAACAGAGATGAATCATGGTTTGCAGGTGCCTAACGTGTAGTGGTGATTGATGCGTCGGTGAGGTAGTTGGCATAAATCATGCGTGAGTTGCAGGGGTTTGCGACTTGATGTAGTCTTAAGATCTAAGTGATGCAATGATTGAAGCAGGACATTAGGTTGTGATCTAGTCTGGAGAAATGGACTGCGAGATCATTTAATGTGATTGACGAATGCAAGGTCAATGATCAGTTTGCAGGTTTCTAAGTATAGAAAATGTGTACTAGAAGGAATACAAATGGCATGTTGGGTGATCTATTGCAGGTGGTCAATCCCAGGAACAAGATCTGATTAGATTTGGTACACCTCGTGGTCGATGAAGAAACCCTAGACGTGTGAAGATTGAATTGTGTTTTGGTGGGAAAGGCTGTGTATAAAAATGCAGATCAAAGACCTAAGTTGATTGATGCTGCTAGATGCTGTGGTGTAGGATATTGAAGATCAGAGTGTGAGAGTTCATCAGAGAGTTAACTAGTCAAAGAGTTCATTAAAGATCATAGTGACTGAGTGTTGGAAGGAGAACCAGTAAGAGGGGTTTAACTGGTAAGGAACAAAGTAACCGTTGAACTGCCTCAGAGTTGGCAATCAAGTGAATCAACAGTGGTTGAACTGGTAAGAAGGCAACAAGAGTGAGCAAAGGTGAACAAAGTACTGGTGGTGACAAGTAGTAGTGGGTCAGAGTGATCAAAGAACCAACTGAGAATATAAGCAACAATATTGAGAAGAGTGAAACCGATAAAGAAATAGTGTGAGTAAGAGGATAACTAACAAGGAAAAAGAAGAGCAAGAGGGGAATGAGAAAGAAAGTGTGAGAAAAAAACTGACAGAGAATAGAGCAGGGTTGAACCGGAAGAGAAGAGCTGAACAATAAGAGAGAATTAATTGCAAAGGTTACATAACTCATTTGTAACTAGGGTATTACTTTTTGATTGTTTACAAACATTTTAATCATTGAGTTGGTGCTCGATGTAGGGGTTGGTGCTCCTTGGGTTTGTTCCTTAAATGTTATAATACAAGTGTTTATTGTGAGTCTGGATTGGAGCAGTAGACTCCAACATCATTTCTCACCGAGGTTTTTCCCATATTGGGTTTTACTCATATATTTGGTGTTATGTGATGTGCCTTCTATGTGTGCTTGAATTTTGGTCTTCCCCTATCTCACCGGTACATTCACTTAGTGTCTGAACAGCTAACTAGTACACACATTTAGGATTAAAAGGTTAAAATATTGAAAACCATTGATTCACCCCCCTTTCAGTGGCACCTTATGTTCTACAATTGCAACCTAAGTGAAAACTTATCCTGGGTATGGCAATGCAATGAGGACCTAGGGAAATGATCTTTAAGCCTAAGTGAAAAATGAGATTTATTGCAATGAAATGGACTAAAATGAAGGAAGATGACAATATGTCTTAAGAAATAAGTTGGACTATGAAAAACCTAGCCCTAAGTGACATGAATGTTGAAACAAGGGTACCCAATCTTTTGACAAGCCATGTTGATAAAATATTTCTAAATTGCAGGATGAATACTTTGAAGTTCTTTGGAACAAGTTTGACTTTGTTTGAAGTTTGTTTATTGATTATGATCACTTTTGAGAGTTTGTTTTTTATTCAACCTTTAACAAGCATAGAAGACAAGATGTTTGTTTGACTTGGACCCAAGATAATCATGCACCTTCAACAACAAATCCTATGGCTGGCAAGGACTATAGTCATTGGATCTCACTTGGTTTCCCAACTACGGCTACTCAAAGCAGATACATAGATGCTTGACCCCACTAGCTCCACTCCATGACACTTGCTTCTTCGGGGCAGCCAAGCATCAGTTTCCATGAAAACTCCCAATGGAGAACTTTGTATCTCTACTAAGAGCCATAAAAACTTGAGATGACATCAGAGGTCTGACCTCTTGTACCAATGACTAGAAGGTTTTTTGTCTCTAAGATCAAAGGTTTTTTAGTCAGGGCATTCGTTCGGGTGGGCATAGATCCAAGGAATTTAATCATCGCTATGCCATTCCAGCACCTGTTGCTTACAAATTTCATTGCAAACATAGTTATTTAGAGTGGTTTGGAAGAGCTTGGCCTTATCCCATCACCACTTTGAGTCGTTCCCTCTCACTAATGCTTGTGCGAAGTGTCAGGCGAATCGGGAGGCATGCCCACTTCTAAGGGTAAAAACACACAAGCAAAATGAAAGAAAACATAACACACATGGTGTTAATTAACCTTTAGAAAAATTGAAGTGTGCAACTACTCTAAAAATCACAAGCACTTAGTTTTGATAAGATTATTTGACCGCATTCTGCACCATATGTGTTAGTAGTTTCAATGAAATCTTTTCCCCACGAATGCCAATATGCTGCACAAACTATCAATAAAATGTCCAATTTGTACCCCTACTTAGAAATCTAGATGAAGATTGTGGGATTAATTTTAACACCTGTGAATTGAAATGAGAATTTGTTGTTCATTCAATCCCCTAATTAGACTATGTGATGATTCATTTTGAAACCCTTAGTAGATTGTAGTGAGAGATTGTTGTTGATTGACCTCCTAATTAAGCTATGTGAGGAATTGTTATTCATTCAAACCTCCTAATTAGGAAATGTGAAGAATTGTTGTTTATTAAAACCTCCCGATTAGGCTATGTGAAGAATTTTTGTTCATTAAAACCCTCTAACTAAATATTGTGAAGAATTGTTGTTCATTGCATGTTAATAAATCTTGCATAAATTATTGTTTAGAATCCTTAAAGCCCACATGCAACAATAGATCCTCAATTAAAACTTGCATGCAATAAAAAATCAACACTTGAAACCTGCATGCAACAACAAATCCACACACAAAACTTGCATGCAAATATTAGACTCCCAAAATTATCAAATTTAACATGTTCACATCAGGTTCACCAGAAAATGTGATGTAGGAAAATGGGTAAAGCATCAAAGCATAAGTTATGCAACACAAATCATAACAATCTAAGAAATTGATCCTATCACATTCAATAGAGGAATAAGGATAAGATTTTAAAATGAAAAACATCAACCATATGCAAAAATCTCTTTCCTTGGACTCCATTGTTATTCTTTCACCTCCAAATTATGTGGGTTTCACCTACAAGTGCAAAGCATGATTGAAAGAAAAGTTGCAAAGTGAATGTGACAGCATGAGGGTACTCAAATTATGGTTGTTAAAATAATTAAAAAAAAGAAGCTCAATTTATAGACAAAAATTGAGGGGAGGTAGATTAGGAAAGGGAGGTAGATTAGTTGTGCCATTCGTGAAATTAGAATGATTGATTCGAAAAAGGCAAATTGATTTGAAAAAGGCATAATTGAATGACATAATTTATGAATGACAAGTTTTTGATAAAAATGGGTTTTACAGTGACCTAAAACCCAGGGTATTACAGAACAAGGCTAGCAACCAACTAGACCCAAAAATGAAGAAGAATAGGGGACAAACCGCACATAGACCGAAAGCCAAAAAACAAAAATAGCTGAACCAAAAAATAGGGCATAGCACTCAACTAAGAGAGTGCATCAATTTAGTATTTTTTCTAAATAATACTATTATTAATTTTTTCCAAATCCTCCATGATGAATCTGGAGGTTCCTTGGTCCTAGCTCCGACTCTTGGTTCTAGTACAAGGACCCGAGCTAGTCTTCCCACCAGCAACACTCTGTCCATCCTCCGATGCAATGTTTTTATGCTTTTCCCCCAAGGGAGGGTCATTGACGATTGTCCTGGATCTATAATCAGTCATCATGAAATTAATTTTTTCCAAACCATCAACACTATTGTTCATTGGTTGCCTACTGATTTCCACCAGATTGTTAAGGTTTTCTTTGATCTTACTCACATCCTCTTCTAGCTTCTCAATTTTGCACTCTTGGTCAACCTTCATAGTTTCCACATCTTGAGAAATTTTCTGAATCATACTCATGATCTTCTCAATTTTATTGGGCCCAGGGGATTCCGTGAAAGTGTCAACAATTCCTTTAATCCCATCTTTTAGGGATCCAATTTCCTTCTCCACCCACTTCCAGTAGTTCTCCTATCTTCTCGCAGCCTCCAATAGAAGATTTCCCATCAACCTCTCCTCCTTTATCTTGCCTTATTTTCCTTATTCACAAACCCCTATTTCTCATCATCCACATTGATAGGGATCTCCAACCTAATCTTGTGGTCCAAGGCTTTGGACCCACTAGATTTGGTTAGTTTTGTTTTCTTTTTGCTATGTGGCTCTAGGTCTTGCATGTTCTTGCAAATAGATTTTGAACTTACTAGCCCCCCACCTTAGAGGATTGATTTTCCTGCTACTATTAGTTCCCAGGGTCACCATAAGCTCCCCTTGTTTCTTTGGTCTATACTCAGGGTCCTCCATGTCCTTGATATCACACCAATCCATGGTTGTACCACTGTCATCCTCATCCATCTTTGTATCAGAAACCAACTGCACATTAGGGTTAGAGGAGAAAATGTGGGTTTTATTCTTGGGGGAGGGTTTCACTTCATGAGCTTGGGCGTATTCCATAATTAACAAGATAAGCCCTTCGTGAATCACAAGGTTATCCTGGTTTTCAAAATGTTTAACTAAACTATTCTCCAGGGATGAAACCAAATAAAAGGGAATGAAACTAAATCTATGATGCCTAAAATGGTTTAAGATAGTAAAATGATGGGCGAAAATGCTAGCATATCTACCATCCAGGGTGATGTACCTCATGATGAATTCTGCCATATCATCCCAGAGGGAAATCAACTCTTTAGTGTTATAGCCATCATCCCCCATTTTTCGTAACCCTCTGTCTTTCCTCTTCCTTATCACAAAAGGAAGCAATAGCCTCCTCACCCGACTTCCCGTCTTTATAGAATTTTCTGCCTTTCATATCCATACCAATAACAATGGCAACCGGGTTTTCCTTGACTTGAAACTCCGCACCAAAAGCAGTCAACACACAATTATTCCAATCTTTAATTGAGCTTTACATAACAATGGCAGAATGACCATGCAGTCTCTCAAAAAATAGAACCATCCCACTGTCAGAAATTTCCTCCCAAGCCTCCTTATTCTTCTGCCACTTATCATAAGTTGTGGGTTCAAACCTAATCTTTTCACCTCCCATTCTATAGCTCAAGCAAATCAGAGACTCCAGAAAAACTAGGGGGAAAGCAAACGAGAAACAAGGCAAATTAAAAGTTCTAAAACTTCTCAAAGTGGTAATAATTCGAAATACCACCCCAATAGCTCCCATCCCATCATAATATTTCATCATAAATTTAATTATAAAGGCCGAAGATCTTGGCATCATTTCTTGTCAGGTCGCACATGGTTTTCGAGAAAGTTTCCTCTCCTCTCCACCATTTAACCGCCATGTTACCCACTGCCAAGCTGTCCAAATGATTCGTCGGTTTGTTTCCTTCCCATAAAACATGTGAGATCTTGAAATCCTTCAGTCCGGCTATCATTTCAAGGCAATCCTTGATTAAGTTTGAAATAGTCTAGCTAGGCACCATACATCCCTTAATGCATTTGATAATGTTAAGCAAGTCACTTTTTAGCTAGACCCGTTTGAACCCCTCCTCACTCGCCATGTTTAGTCCTATGTAGGCGACACTAGCCTCCGCAAAAGGGTTAGTCTGGGTGTCCAAAGGGAGCACCACTACAGAGACTAGCAAACCCAAATGGTTCCTTGCCACTCCCCCACAACCAGCCACCCCAAGATTTCCTTTGGCTACCCCATTGATATTAATTTTGATCCACCCTGAAAGGGGTAGATTCCAAGAAACATTCTCTTTGGTATGTTTGATTTTATAAATAGGGATAGATATATTTTAGCATATCTACCACCTCTTGATAGTATCCCATTCCTCCTAGCTAGAGTCAAGAGGAGGATCATATTTCCTACCAAGACAGTAAATAAGAAAATTTTCCTTGATAGCATTCCTTATTTTGATAGCCACCACAAGAGCAGTGGACTCCATATCTCTTAAGACCCTATTATAGGAGGATTTCAGTTGTGTAAATGCTTCATCTATCAAATCCGTATATGAAGAGTCGGTACAAGGATTTTGCATAACAGTTGGAAGATAACAGAGAGATTGAAGCAATATTAAACTACAAAAAGGCAAAACTAACAACTGTAGATCAATACTTCATGTAACAAAAAATTTGTATTTGACTACATCAATACTTAACAAACATTGTGTTAAAAAATTGGCAGCATGAAGTGTAAGAAGCATTGGTTCTTTACAAATTGTAATGTCCACCATCCATCATCAGTACATGTAGATGAAAATGAAATTTTAAACCTCAAAATATTGGCTACTAAATGACCATCAAAGGTGCTCCATTCACCTACAATGGTGAGCCATTTCTAACATAGTGTCAGTTGACACTTTTTCCTATTTACCAAACAAGATGTTTTATAACATAGTGGGTAAGTACCTAAAATAGTGCTACTGATAATTTAACAAAATTATTCCTATTGTCTACAATAGGGTCATAGAAGTGTAGTTTCAAGTGACATATGCAAAACAAGAAATTGTAGATAAATAACAAAAGTAATTCCCAATGTATTGGAGTATGACAACCATGCTCTCTCCAATCTCCATTACTTTGACAGTTGCTGGTGCCGAGAGCCAGTTATCACCAGAGTTGAGTAGTCTGCGAAAGGGATCTAGATTCCCATTCCTCACCCCTACCCTAAAAACCTCCCATGCCTCCAGGATGAAGTTCTTCCTCCTCTCCCGTGCTACCCTTTTTTGGGCAATTTCCTCTTCTTCATTGGCTGACTCCTCCAATTCAAAAGAGATGTAGTTGGTGTGGTTAAAATAGATGCTGAGGGTGCTTACCCAACAATCAAAATCCAACTCTAGAATGGCACTTGCCAGGGCTTGTCCATCAGATGGGCAGACAAATCCGTCGATCCTTTGTATGGTCGCTTCCTTTGAATTGAATATGTCAACCATAGGGCAAATGACAACCTCATAAACAAACCCATCACACCAGTGTCAATTAGCACCCAATATACCATTAGCCACCTGCCATACAACATTCCATAGCACATCATTTTCTTGAAATAGCCAATTGCATTGGGCCTGGATCGATTCCTCTCTACACAGGAAACTGAGACCAAAATGATGCACCATCGGTTTAGATCGATACTTCTAGGCTTAAGACTGTAATCTGAACCATTCCTTATATAAAGTTTCAAACTTTCTAGTGAATTCTAGAGACCAGAACAGACCTGAATTCAAATCAAGGTTCATCCAAACAACATATCTTTACTATTATGAGAACTTGTTAAGTCCATGCTCATACATACTTTATCTAACCAACCTGATACCAATCTGCCAAAGCGCGTGAAAAAACAGAGGTCTCTGGTTTGTCCTTCCACTAAGGTATGTCCTACCTCTAGCTAAAACAAAGCTCCCATGCTTGATCCACATTCACCAACATAAAGGGTGTTCCTTATACTAAAATAGCTTGTTCCACCAAATAGAAGAGATAGGGAAATTAAGACCATGCTAAGGAAATTCATCATACCAAGTGAGTTGTTCAGAAACTATTTACCAGTTTTTATGCATTTTCCACATTTTGAAGTGATGATCCATATTTTGGATTAGGTTTTTGAATAATGGAATACTTAGAGCTCCACATGTGTGTTTGATACTCATTTGAAGGATGATTTTTACCTAGGTTGTTACTTTTCTCAAATCTGGCCTACAAGCCCTTGTAAGCCTAAAATGGCATAAATTTGCATTATGATGTAAAATGACTTGTAAAGCCTCATTAGGAATTTAGGCATGCAATTTTAATGTTAGGAAGTCATGCTAGGAAGTTCAATATAAGTAATAAATTCATAAAAGCCAAAAATGCACATTTCAGCAAAAGTTGTCATTGTTGCTTGACAACTTTTTGCAACTTTTTGAGAAACTTTGCATTTTTTTAGCAAATCAGTGGTTATGAAACTGATGAAGAGTTGGTTATGACCAAAATGGCATATAAAATGGAATGATTCTACATGGGTTGGAACATTTGTGAGCAAGTTTGAATAGATTTTGAAGACAATTTCCAGATTTTACCTTGTAATTTTGTCATTTTTGTTGCAGCAGTCTGTACCAAATGGATTGACCTTGCTACTATTCTTTCATAGTGGTTTAGTGTATGTTATTTTATTTCTCAGGAGGTGTTTGTAATTTATTTTGGTGCAGGTTTGAGGTGTTTTTACAAATTTGTATTGCTCTTGGCCTGAGCAAGGGTTCATGGGCAGTTTGACTAACACACGTGTTAGTCATGCGTTTTAAACCGTTGATTTTGCAATAAATAGATGGGATTGACTAACACATCACTATCATGCTATACGAAAGGTCTATTTTGGAGCTAGAATAGCAGTGACCCCATGGCATGAGCAACAATTTGTCCACGAATTATGAATTTTGGGTTTAATAATTTCGAGAACATTTGATAAAAAACCTTCATGTCTTATTGTCTCTACGGAAAATCTATTTGTCCATTACCTTTTCCTCCACTTAAATGGAAGGGTCTTTATGTCGTTGAAAAGGGGCCATTTAAGTTTTAAGTCTATGCGGGTTTAGTCTTTTACGTTGGATCACTTTAATTTTCCTAAGTCTAAGAATGGTTTTCTAATGTATGCATTAGGTTCTTAAAAGTTGGGTAGGTTTGTTTTGATCCAACGGATGTCATGATACCACAATGGGAAGTTTCACATTGAATACCCATCGTGACTCAGTGACAAGCCGCTAGTGGCGGGGTCGGTCAGAGATCCAGCGCTGGCAGTTAAGCACTGGCGGTTAAGTGATGAAGGGATCTTAAAGTTCGAGTGGTAAGGATTTGATTTGACGGTTGTCACTAGACCATGATGAAGAGTTGCGATTCCTTTTACTCTTCGCGGATTAGCAACTGAATGGTGGGCCCAAAAAGTGTGGAGGAAAAAGCGCTTTAAACTATGGTCAAGTCCAAGGAAAATCGACGGTGATCGTGAGACCACGATGGGAAGATGCAAGTCGTTTTACCCAGCGTGACTCAGCGACCAATAGGGTCATCCAAGAATGTCATCCCATGCTACTTTGATACCCAATGGGCTAGATGACAAAGGCAGTATCATCGACATAACTTACTCCAATGAGGCAATACCAAAAGGTAGAAATACTAAGTCATTAGGATAACTCAAATAATCGGTGAGAGAAGTTTTGGGTTACGTCGATACCTGATGAGGGAGACAAAGCCGAGCACAGAAGAGGAAGGTAAGGTTATCAATTTTTTTTCACCATATATATTGAAATCCGCCAATTTCTTACCGAGCCAGAATAGAAACTCAATTGTGCTACACTAATTTAATTTTATTTGTAGTCATATATATTGAAATGCTTGAGTTCCATGTTATAGAACAATTTCATGCACAGATAATCAAAAACATTTGTTTTTTCACCATATATAATGAAATGTTAACAACAATTTCAAAACAAGGAAGATAAGAGTATCAATTGGTGTCAACAATTTTTATTTTTGTCCAGTAAAGCTATATTTTATATTAATTCTGAAAATGTTTACATTCTAAAAGATAAACCTCCATGGCTAGCCGACTAGATCATCGAAGCTGGTGGACGATATACATAACGGTTCATACATAACACATTAAAAAACATTTAAAAAAAAAACATAGTTGCTGCTTCAAAAAGGGTTGTATGTGCCATCTCGCTACTCCACGTGAATAGTGACCATTCCCTCTTCCACATTCAACACTTCCATGTTCCTAACTTGGTTAATTTCTGTCTCCCTATTGGAGTCTTCACTGAACTGCAACACACGACCCTTCTTAGTTGTTCCTCTTCCACAAGGTCAACCCCATCGTTTTGTGCATGCAGGAACCATTCGTTGCACAAGTTCTCTATATTCTGACCAAGGTCCCCATTTTGCCATCTCTACATGCACTTCCTAGACATTGACTGTCTCAAGGTATTGCACAATACCATACATTCCAGCCTGTGCTATACTTCTTCTGGCCTCTTTATCGAATGTGGTGCTCTAGAGAAAGAATGTTTGCAAGGGAGGAGTGAATTCACTCATGTGAATCCACGCTCTGTCCATATTTTCAAAGTCATCCATGTCTCGTGCCAAACCTAATAAAGCTTCCTCACACACATGCCTAGCCATTCCTTCCTCACACACATGTTCATGATTTCTTTGGCTTTCAGAATAGGTCAGAGATCCAGACACCATGCCATAAACAAAGACACTATGTCCGCATTTGTTCTGTACTTCCATCCATCATCTACGTACTGAGGTCTAAGGATCAACTTCACCGTGAAACGGAATGTGGTGTCTTCATAGATAAATAGGTTCATCAACCTATCATTGCTTATTCATCCCCAAAATGCGACCTGTGTTTTGCTTGTCTCTAAAGAAAAGTTGGCCTCCATATTTGAAATTGAGATACCTGTGATTCCAAAACAGACATGCAAATCTATCAGACTAACATCGACATCTATAAATTATTTGAATTTTTATCCACCTATGCCTTAAGTTTTTAGTGTTTTCTAATAACTAAGTTCATCTACCACATGTTCCATGTAATTCTAGAATCTAAGTTTTTGCACCATAGTCTGTGGATGATTTTGTACAGTTACACATATCTATATCAAGCTACTCCATATCATCCTATCCTACGAAGACCTTGGATTCATATGACGCACACAGCTAATAAAAAGTTTCATCAACTAACAAGGCACGTTATGCACTTTCGCACATGACCTCTCCAAAACGGTAGTATGCAATGACTAACACACCTATTAGTCACACATTTTACACCATCTTTTGCAATCAATGGACAACAATTGAATAACACAACACTAACACACTATACAATAGGTTCTCCCACTCCAAAGCGGACCTTTCGTACATCGTGTTAGCGACAGGTTAGTCAATCACAACCATTAATTGCAAAATCAACGGTGTAAATCGCTCTACTAACACGTGTGTTAGTAAATCCGTACTATCATTTTTGAACTAGAATACATGCCTCCGATGCGGACTCTACTCCCACACACGCGTGTTAGTTAATCCGTACTCTCATTTTGGAGCCAGAATAGACGGACCCAATTTTGTATTTATTTTATTTTTTAATAAATCTATTTATGTAAATACATTTTGATTGAGCTAGTGTGTATTAATTTATAAGTTATTTTCTGGCTCCAAAACAGACCTTTCATACAGTGTGTTAGTGACAGGTTAGTCAATCACAACCATTAATTGCAAAATTGACGATGTGAAACAGGTGACTAACACACGTGTTAGTAAATCCTTACTATGGTTTTGGAGCCAGAATAGACGATTGCACATCTCGGGAAGCATAATGAGAAAAGGTGCCCTTATGAATGCAAGAAGTTCCTGTTTGATTGTTAATGTTTTGTATCCTGAAGAGGAAGTAAAAATTACAAATACTAGAAAGTTACAATAGTGGGATAAGTCACCCTGATAAAAACACAGGCAACAAATACTAGCTATTGATCGACGGATCATATACCGATAACAATGCATGGAAATCCAAGGTCGGACCTATCGACATCGCTCTCGCCAATTATAGTATGAAGTCAACGATGATTATATCAGAGAAGCATATACTGATAAGGCTCATCGGTATAGTGAACATAAGCGACAAAAGCATAAAATTGTCTTGCCGATAACCAATGAGGCTATTGGTAAGACTTATGCCATTTTGGAGCCAGAACAGACGCGTCCATTTTGGAGCCAGAAGCGCGTACATTTTTCTTCACCCAGACGTGACTGACCAAAAACCTAACACCAATTCTAACCCTAATGTGGATAATCCTAACCCGCCTTCTTACCCTAATGCTGCTAACACTAACTGGCCTTCTAACCCTAACCCGCATTCTAACCTAATGCTGCTAACCCTAACCCGCCTTCTAACAGTGAGGCAACTTGTAACCCTAACGCAGCTAACCCCAACGCGAATACCTAATGCACATTCTAACCCAATCCCATGGCTTTTTGGAGCCAACAAACATGTGTCCCATGCGGTATTTGTCTCCAAAACAAGAAAAATTTCCCACAACATATAAAGCAAAACAAGAAAATTTTCCCACTACATATAAAGCAAAACAGGAAAATTTTCCCACTGCATATAAAGCAAAATAAGAAATGAAAACAAAGAATGCAAACCGAGAATATACAAGTCCATTTTTAATGAAATCTAAACACAAATAGAAAAAAAACATGACTTGTACAGGTCGATTTCCATACCTCACACCCTTCAAAAATGAATCCTCCTTCAACAACTCCAACAAGAGCCCTTCAACAATGGGAATGACTTGCAGCCTACTTCGTCAAGCCCTTCTTCAACAATGGGAATGACTCGCAACCTACTTCTTCAAGCCCTTCTTCAACAATCGGAATGACTCGCAACTTGCTTTTTCAAACCCTTATGTTTTAATCACGCATTAGTCTTCCTTTTTTCCACGTGAGGCAAAAAATGGCGCCATGTTTTTTGAAACGGAGGTACAGAAACACGTAGTATGGATTGAATAACACGCATGTTAGTCAGACATTGTACATCATCGATTTTTCAATGAACGACTGTGATTGACTATGGAATAACCTATCACTAATACGTATGAGAGGTTTTGGAGGGAGCCAACACATTTTGGAAGCAACGCCCACTTTTTCCTGGTTTTTCTTTATTTTATTATATTTTTTTGAAGCCCACGCCCTCTTTTTCCCGCCGGTTTGCCGTCTGAACGTGGTTTGTACACTTGCCACCAATTGTTTCTTTTTCATGGCTTTTAATGTGCGTGTTATGCACAACACACCACCGCTAACCAGTAAGCGAGTCGCGGCCCAGGATCTGTCGTCCTTCGGCATATCCACGTAGTTTCGCATGGGCCCCAACGTTTGAAACCGGTGAGTCCACAAAAAGTCCATGTCATATTCTATAGGTCCGGCAGCTCAGCCAAATTGGCATGGTATGCATGTCTCAGACATGTATGTCAATGCATGTCGTTGGTACGATAGGTCACTTTTGGAGCCAGAATAGACGCATCCCTTAGCACTCATTGCATCTAGGTGATGCTCACAGGGGTGAATCATTGGGACCTCTTGGGAAGTCACCCATCCCAATACTACTCAAAATCAAACATGCTTAACCACAAAGTTCCCTCCAAGGTTAAACCCACTTAGCTTGCAACCCCATTTGCAAAACCTTCAACAAGTGTTGTGTCTTATGAACCATTCATTATAGAGCCTCCTTTAGTTCATCAATTGATAAGTAGGAGATATTTTCCATAGCAAGTCAAACTATGATTTTGCTATCAAGGGTCAATTGTGTATTTTTTGAGTCAAACTCATTGACCCGTGTTTCATAAGGCACAACACTTGCTAAAGGTTTTACAAATGGGGTTGCAAGCTAAGTGGGTTTAACCTTGGAGGAAACTTTGTGGTTAAGCGCACTTGAGATGGAGTAGTACTAGGATGGGTGACCTCCCATGAAGTCCCAATGCTTCACCCCCATGAGCATCACCTAGATGCAATGAGTGCTAAGTGGACCGTTCATTCTCATGAGAGATAGGTTTTTGTGAACCACTACTCATGAAACATGGGTCAATGAATTTGACTCAAAAACTACACAGTCGAACCCTGATAGAAATATCATAATAAATAATTGTTTTTGTGTTTATAAGTATTATACAATTAATTATTTAAAAATAATTATTTTACATATATTATTTATATATAAAAATATTTTTAGTTATTTATTAGAATGTACCAAATGAATCCACAATGGCACATTCATGGTTAACTACATATTTCACATGGAATATAATATAATATAATTTATTGTGAATAAAGTTTCATTATAAGATTATATTATAATTATAATTAAATATTATGTTAAAGTTTGTACAATCTTTCAAGTAATTTATCCAATCATATAGACAAAGTTGTCAACATCAATCATACCTAGTATTTTGTAGAAAATATACAAGTGTATAACTTAGAGTTCTTAAGCAATTAAACTAGTATTGTCATTTTTGAAAAATTATTGTCACTGATGGCAAAGGTCAAATGAGGTCAATTCCATGAGAAAATTGATGGATTTTGGCACCTATGAATCATCTCAAAGGGATTGGTGTCTCTTGTGGGTTGGTGTGTTCTTATGAACATTATAAGAATTTTCTAAATACAAAAGCAATATTTTTTGTAGTTTTTTCTTGCAAGGGTTTCCACGTAAATCAAGTGTTCTTCTTGTGTTCATAGTTGCTTGATCTTCTATTTATTTTACTATTGTGGATGATTCAATTTTGAAGTATTGTAATTGTGACTCATTTAAGTTTTGAATGTAAAAATTTGTTGTTATATTTCTTCACCCCTCCCCCCCCTCTCTCAATAAAACTGAGTACTCTTTAGTTGCTATCAAATCCCATTCATTCAAATATGATCTAATCACTTGAAGGAAGATCTATAGAAGCACTTATGGCTAGACAAGAAGGATAAAAATTCTCATCAAACAAGGCACCATTCTTTGATGGGACAAACTATGCATTTTGGAGCATAAGGATTGAAACCTACTTAAATGCCCCAAGATATAATACGTGGCAAATGGTTGTAAATGGTTGCACATCCCCACCAACTTCCCCAGTGGTTCAGGCTGATGAGAAAGAGAGGGAGAACAATGTAAAAGCTAAGCATCACATTTTGCATGGATTATCATAATCAAGCTTTGTGAAGGTTATGTGAAATTGCAAATCAACTAAGGACATGTAGGATAAGTTGAAGAATATCTACGAAGAAGAGAATATAGGCTCCTATTTTCTCTTTGTTGATTAAACCGTAAACACAATAAGAGGTCTTAGTGAAGAAATTAATAAAGCCATAATTGTTCAAAAGGTACTAAGGTCCTTTCCTTTAAGATTTGATACTAGAGTTTTAACTATTGAAGAAATGAAATATTTAGACAAAATTGACAAAGGAAAAGTTGCATGGAATTTTTTACCACCTAAGAAATTAGGCTTGAAGATAAACCATCACAAAACGAGGTCATCTTCAAAGCATTGAATAAGAGAAAAAAATAGATTATGTGAACCAAGTGATAGTTGATACAATGAAATAGATGAAGAAGAAGCTCACTTAATGAAAAATCTAAAGAAAGCATTCGAAAAAATATCGAGGTAAGTTACCATTTAAATGCTTTAATTGTGGTAGAATAGAACATTTCTCTTCTAATTTGCATATGCAGGATAATAATTTGAAAGTAGCTAGAATGAAGAGGATCACTAGTATATAAAAAAGGAAGAAAGCATAATCAAAAGATGAGTCACAAGAAAGGTCAATATGAAAATAAGAAGAAGAGTTCTTGGAAGTAGAAAAAGAGTCCTTATTCAAGAAAAGATGATAACTTAGCATAGGGAAGCAACAAAGAAAGTCCAAGAAATGATGGAGAATAAATAGTCTTCATGAAAATGGAAATCAAGGATGATAAAGATGAAGAGGAAGGAAAAAAGGTCAACAAAAGAAGATCTACAAGAAAAGTCAATACGAAAAAATGAAGAAGGATTTTCACAAGTACAAAAGGGATATTTATTCAATAAAAGATGATATCTCATCAAAGGGAAGTAATTAAGAAAGTCCAAGTAACGATGAATACATACTCTTAATGTAAATTGAATTCAAGGATGTTAAAGGCAAAGAGAAAGAGGAAAAAGAGGTGTGAAATGAAGATGGAGAAGAAGTAGATCTTTAGGAAGAACTTCCTTATTCTTATAGAGAAAATGGGAAGCTTAAGAAAAAAACTTCAAAACAAAAGGTGTGATTTAAAGATGATGGTAAACCTCATGAAAAACTAAAATAAGTCATGACAAATTGGATAAGATTATTATAGATTTACAAGTTTAATTAGAGGGAAAAAAATGGATTGAGGAGGTTATAAGTGAGAAACTTAAGGCAAAGGAATCCAACTATGAAAAAATAGAGCTTGAAGTTGTTTCTTTAAGAAAAGAGTTGGAGAAACCTATTGAATAAGTGAACCAAAGCTTGAAGATTTTCAAAATCATCAAAATATTAGATGATATCATAAATTTGCAAAGGTCACCATTTATTAAAATTGGTCTTGGCTTTGATGAAAACCAAAATAAGAAAAAAGAGTCTACAAGTTCCAATGTTGTGGATCTACCACAAATGACAAGTGAAGAAAATCCAAACAAACTATACTAAGGTTCTCAAGACTTTGACCAAAAGGGAAGGAAATAAGAAAGAGGAGAGCAAGAAGGAGGATAATGAAGTCCTAGAATAGAACAATCCACCTTCAAAGGAAAATAAGGATAGATTTAGGAAGCCCTTTCATAAAAAATGATCATGTATAACAAGGTTTCATTATTCCTTTCATGGCTATTACTTTTCATGCAATCTTTTTTCTCACAAAGTAGTAGATTGTAAAATTTGTATAAGGGATAATTTTGGTGTCATTTTCTCCCCTAATGGATTATTACAATATATTCTACAAATGCAATAACTTTGGTCACACACCATATTTTTGTAAAACTACTTTTGTTGAGCCTCTGAGACAAAACAAGAGGGAGGATGTTCTTGAAGAAATAAATGATGAATCAACTAGGGTTTGTAAGAAAAAGAAGTAGGAGAAAGAAAAGAAAGAACAATCTGTGTTTGTTCAAACACCTTTACACAGACAAAAAAAGGGAGATAAATGGTATGCTAATAGTGATTGTTCAAGACACATGATAGGCGACAAGAGTAAAATTATTACTCTTGAAGAAGTGAATAAAGAGATAGTGAGATTTTGAGACAAAACTAAGGAAAATATAAATGGAAAAAGGAATCTTATTTTGGATAATGGGAAAACAAAAATTGAGAATGTCCTAAATGTTAAAGGGTTGATGTAGAATCTACTAAGTGCGAGTCAATGATGTGATTAAAGGAAAATCATCTTAACCAACAATGTTTCTTCTCTTATTGACATTATTTTTGTGCTTTTTTGAGATACTTTCTACTATCCATTTCTTCTGGAGCATAGAGTTTTCATTATCTTTGATCTAAGTTAGTATTTGGGATATTATTTTAGTTGATTTGTGCTTGGTTAAGATTGTGTTAAGATTCTTTTTGCCTTAATATTTCCTACAACATAATAGTATTGTGTTAAGATTTTTTTTGCCCTAATAAATTGCACTATAACCCAAATCTATGCCCTATAGATTTAAGGAAACTATTTTTTTTGTAATTTCCTTTTTAAAAAAAAAATCCCTTTAGAGATTCAACATATGATAGCAAAACATTGCCTAATGTGGCTTCCTTTAAAATATTTTATGTAAAATTTCTCCCCACTATAAGAGGTGTAGCATCCTAAATTGTACATCTTAATTAGGGTGCCCATTTCCATGCTCTGTTAGCACTGATTTTAGTATGTCTAATTATACTATGCATTATAGGACTCTCATATGCACTTAAGCAATAATTAATTCAAAATATGGACACCATTTATTGATTTTAACCTCATTACACTCTCATTTGGGCCCTTAATTTTAGGTTGTCCCTTTACCTTTTAATCATCATGATTTATTATAAATTATAGCCCATTTTAAATCTCAAGACACATTTCCCTTACCTAAACATTATATATTATCACACAAACTTAATTTCGACTTTAGAACCCTATTATCTCACATTCCTAAAAAGTCAGTTTGAAATTGACAGGATTGGGTTGTTAAATGCCTTACGGTCTTGCATTTTTTTCCCCAAATTTTGGGAGGATAATAAGGTGGTCCTATCCTAATCAAATATAGTTCATGATTGCAAAAAAATAATAAATCTAGCTCGGATATTCATCAAATTAAACCTAGAATCTCATATATAAGCAATTATTTTCTCATTTGTGATATCTATCTAACATTATTAGTTGAAAGTGCAAATTGGAGATATCCTTATGAAGTGAAAGTGCTTCTTTTAGGAGAATTTCAAATCTGCAAATTGTTCATCATCAAATCTTCATCAACATTTTTCAACTATGGAAACTTCAAGAGATATTAGAGGATAATAGGGAATTAATTCAAGTAAAGATCGACTTTTACTTCATCTTAAGGGATTTGGTATGATTTTATGTTGTTCTAATATTTCTGTCATTAATCTTGAGATCTACATTTTATCATTCAAGTTATGTGATGTATATGTTATTACATTCAAATCATATCATTTAGGGTTTTTCTCTAATACAATTGGGTAGGCTCTAGTTTTCATTTATAGACTTTATCTCATACCAATCTTAGACACACTTAAGGTTTATGAACATGCACATTATTCCAATTTCAATACCGACTAGGTGGAAATCACCAAAATAGGGGGATTGACCAAGGAAAACCCCTATATAGCCATCACCCTCCCCTCTCTCTATTTTGCAGGTGCAACTATAGGCTTTCAACATAGACAAGGAGAACAAGGGATATTCAATAGACAGATACATACCGACGCCCAAAATTAGCAAAGATAAACCCTAGACCAAGGCACTCTAGGTGTCCTGGTCCTCATAAGTCTATGCCAAATTTTAAGGGAGTAGAGTACAAGGTCTCAAGAAGTCTAAATTAAGTTTGTGTGTAGAAGTCATAAGACTAGTGCACTCTGGGTATCCCAGTCCTGTGAATTCAGCTCCAGATTACAGTCATAGGTGCAACTCTATGTTTTCTATCCAAATATATACTTGTTAATGAGTTTTTATCAGTGGATTAGTCTATTACAATTTTCTAAGTTTTTAATTACATTATACTTAGATCTTAGTTTGATATCATCCCAATCAATACACTTTCCAAAACAACAAAGGAATAGAAGCCCTAAGGTAATATTTGACTCTCTTTGACAAGAGGTAGTCAATTTAAATCATGTCTTTGTGGCTTGTATTCCAATGTTTATGTGAAAATGGATCTTGGCCCTAATCCTACCTCGCTCCATTTTTACCTTAAACAAGAGGCATATGAAATTAGTTACCTTAAGATGGAATCTCTTTTAAGTCTAGAATGCTAATCATTTTGGTCCCTTGGACCGTCCCAATTCATTAATGATTGAGATTGCCTCTCTTTTGGCAATCCATATGAAAGGGATTTTTGTCATTTTTAATTATTTTTGGTTATCTAAAATACAATTTTAATTTTATTTTCTCTGATGAAAATCATTGATTAAATCATTAGTCCTTTGTAACTTGAATAATTGAAAGCTACTTTAAACTTGTGTTCTTCATACTTTGTCTGGAAGAGTACTTCCAGTCTAATTTTTTATTGTCTTGAGTTTTTCTATATATACCTCATAGACAAAAGTGAAAATTTTTATACGTATTTGAATGTTTACTAGATATAAATGATAGTTAATGTTGTTCTATATAGTAACATGTTCATATAATGTCAGTTGAGGCAACCCCACCAATAGACATTTGCATATAAAATGAAGACCAGTTACACTTTGAAGGGAGGGATAACTGACCTTTCTTTGATACTCCTCCACCTGCCACTTTTATTTTTATTTTTGTTTTCTAACCCCTTATATCTCCTTTTCTATCTATCTTTATAACCCAATGCCTCTTTCTATCTCTTTTTATTGCAAGTGTTAGTTAAATTTTTTCATTTTTTTATATGTTGCTCACATATTTGAAAGCTATGTGTATCTCATATCATCGTACTTTCCAATTCGACATTTCTAGTCTTTCTCACCTAAGCTATCTAATTGGAGATGCCAATAGAATATTGAAACAAATCATAAAACAAGATTTATAACAAAATATTCTTGTTTTTAAAACTAAATACTTTGATCATCTTTATTGATTTAAACATTTGTTTATAAACGTGCTTATGTTGTAAACTAACCTCCCAACTACTTCATCTAAATTATTCCTATATTAATTATTTTAACTAATTGGTTATACATCAATTATTTTAATGAATCGGTCAAGATATAAATTAGGAAAATATTTATATATATATTTTCATTCTATTTTAATTTTAAGGTAAAATCTTTTTGAAACAATAAAAGAACGTGAAAAATAAATAAGTTAAAAAAAACAAAGCAATTTTAATATGGGCTGACCAGGTGGGGGTAGATGGACGAAAGGGCTAAGTTTGACAATGGAATTTTAATGCATGCTTCTCGACTTAATGATCGAGAAATTATAAATGCATGTACCGAACAAAATATCTATTCAATCCGTTCGTGCATGATGAGCATAAGAGCCAAGAAGGAATATGTAAGTTCTCGCTTAACTTAACTGTTTTTGTTCCTGTTTTTTTCATGTCTTCTACATGATTCTTCTTATTTCTCCATATTCAACTCTCCAGAGTAGAGCAGAGGAGCTATTTGTTTGGCTCAGTTTTAGGGTTACGTATAGTAAGTGATTCGTGTCTCCATCACACTCGTGAATTTCTCAAGAAGTAATTACTTCTGTCTCTTATCTTTATTCTATTTTGTTTTGGATGAATATGGCTGATGGCAGGGATCTTGGAATTTGGATTTCAGATCAAATACACAAACCCCTGGATATTCCCAAGAATTAATGGTTTCATTCATCACTGAATTGGTTCACAACTCATCTTCAGTGGAACATCTTACATTCCCCTACGTTCTCAAAGCATGCGCTGCAATGTCTTCTCTGCAGAGAGGCAGGGAATTTCATGTTCCTGCAATAACATCTGGATTGGAATCCCATCCGTTCAAAGCGTTTGTCTTTATTACGATGCATGCGAAATGCAGGCGTGTGAGAAATGCACGCAAACTGTTTGACAAAATGTGTCCGCCCGAAAGAGCTGAGGTGTCTTGGAACTCTATGATTTGAGGGTATGTGCATAATGGCGACGGAGCCAAGGCTTTGAATTTATACTTACAAATGAAGACGAGGATTGAACCGGATGCAGTGACATTCATAAGCCTTCTTCCAATCTATCAGATGTCAATCAGGGTAAGGAGATTCATGCTTGCATAATTAGTAGTGGACTCCATTTGGATTTGCAAGTGGGGAATGCACTTGTAGCAATGTATGCTACTGCGGCATTGTTGAGTGCGCGCTCAAATTGTTTGACCGAATGGTTAAAAAAGATGTAGTATCATGGACTTAAATGATCGTAGGATATGTCCGGAATGGACAGAGTGGGGAGGCCTTAAAGTTGTTTGACAAAATGCAGCTGGCAGGTGTCAAACCAAATGCTGTTACTATCATTAAGTGTTCTTCTAGCTTGCACCCGCCGAGTACCTCTTTAACAAGGTGAGAAGGTACATAATTCTGCTATAAGAAATGGGTTTGAACCAGATTGTTTCGTTGTCAGTGCCCTGATAGACATGTAGTTCGTTTAACACAATGGCACATAAAGATCCGGCCTTGTGGACTGCAATGATTTCTAGCTATAGCATAAATGGGTATGCTGATAAGGCACACACGCTTTTCGATCGAATGCTTGAACTAGGATATAAGCCGGACAGTATCACCTTTATCCCTGTTCTAGCTGCTTGCAGTCGTGCAGGCATGATAGCAAAAGGTCGGCATTACTTTGATAGGATGAAACGAGATTATTGCATTCTACCTTGGTGGGAGCACTATGCATGCATTGTAGATCTTCTTGGTCGGGAAGGGCACTTGGACGAGGCATATGATTTCATTGGCAAGATGCGACTAAAACCGAATGATGATGTGTGGGGTGTCTTGCTTGGTGCCTTTAAAATTCATCAAAATATACAGTTGGGAGAACTTGTAGCAGAACATTTTTATGACCTGAAACCCAAAAAGGCTGGATATTATGTTCTGATGTCAAACATCTATGCCGCAGCTGGAAGGTGGGATGGTGTAGCAAAGGTAAGAGAAATAATGAAAGACAACGGGGTGATAAGGATGCCTAGATATGCCCGGATTGAGATCAAGAACAAGGTTCGTGTACTCCTTGTGGCGGACAGAGCACATCCACAATCAGCAGACATTTATAATAGTTTAGAGGATTTGGCCAGTAAAATGAAAGAGGCAGGATATGTGCTCAACACATTTGATGTGGAGGAGGAAGAAAAGAAGTATATCCTATGTAGTCATAGAGAGAAGGTGGCCACTGCTTTTGGGTTTATAAATATTAAATGCCCTGGTACATCTATCCTATCGCAACGAATCTTCGCATTTGTGGCGATTGCAACCATGCCACCAAGTTTATCTCCAAAATTGTTGAGCGACAAAGGCGATCTACGATGGAAGCTAAAACCTGGGTAACAAAAAGCCATTTGAAGAATAATTTGATGATTGAATAACTGACGATGAACTAATGAATAAGGAACCATTACTAGTATATCCTCGTGCATGTATTCTTGCAGAACCGTTACGAGCATCTGTTCTTGCACAACCAACTCTATTACGAGCATCTCTTGTAGGTATGCTCCGCCACCCACGACCTCACACCACCATGACCTAGTAAGGCATTGCAGATTCTTCTTGTTTTTTTAGTAATTGCAGTAATTTTTGAAACTGGTGAACATATTAATGGTTTTAAAATTAAAAAAATGAGTGCGATAAGAGCCGGATAATTGCAGCTTGAAGTGCCCTCAAGTTTGTTTAGTCTCCTTTCCATATCTGTGAACAGCTGCTTCGTCGACTTTTTATCGCCCAAGTTCAAGGTTTGAATTGCTTGTTTCTACATTCGTTTTATTCCCAAGTTCAACGTTTAAGCAATTTTAGTTTTGTATTGCGTGTCTACCTTAGATGACTTCTCGGAGAAAGTCTCTCAATGTCCATTGTGCACTTGCAATGATAATTTATAGATCGACCCTTCTGAGATATCTTTCAGTACCCTTTCTACGTGTAACAATGAAGGGTTTTGGATGGTGTGGGCATGCGATACTAAGCTAACATCATCCTTTGCAATATTTTTTTTAAAATCATAAATGTTAGTCTTGTAGAAGAAACAAAGCAGGATGGTGTGCGTGCAGGGGTTCGCGAGTGGCCGAGTTAGGGTTTCGAGGCCTTAGCTCGTGGGTGGCGTCTGTGCAGGTGCGGCGAGGGAGGGTAGTGTAGGGAGCCGGGGGAGAGCAGAGGGTAGGGTTCGACCGCGGGTGTGTGGGTAGTTGCGGTGGTTGTCGTGTGGTGTTTGGGCTGTGCGAGAGAAGGGCTCCGGACTGCTGCGGGTCGTGGGTCTCCCGTGGGTCACCCGTGGGGTTGGGGGATTCGATGGGCCTCTTCCTTCGAAGGAGCTTGGGAGGGGTGGCGTCTTGGGGGCCGCACTTTCTTAAGGGGCCCTTTGAGTTGGGGTCCTTGGCTGTCTTTTGTTACCTTCTAATTATTTTTGCGTTTCGATGTCGGGTATTGGTGGTAAGGCCTCGCAGGTGGCTCCTGCTATGGACTTCTGAGCTGCGGTGGGATCAAAACCCCCACTTCAGAGTGTGAAGACATTTACCAATAATCTTTTCTCATCAGAACCGAGGTCTGGGAGTGCTGGTAGTTCTCGCCTTATGAAGATTAATGGTTGTTTGGAGAGATGCAGTGAAAGGCCGAAGCTAGTCATTCCTCCTAAGATGATAGCTGAAGACTTTGAGTACTTTTCAAAACACTCGTTATATTGCAAATTTTTGGGAATGAGGGTCTCCTTGCTGTTCTGGAAAACTGGGCACAGAGGACTTGGGCACCGGATGGGGAAATGGAGATTATGCTGCTGGTAAACAACTATTTCATGGTTACTTTCAACTCCATGGAGGATCGCAATAGGGTTTTTGAAGGAGGCCTGTATTTTTTCAACCAGGTGGGGTTGTTCATCAAACCTTAGCATGCGGGGTTTAACCCTTCGGAGGAGCTCCCAAATAGGGTTCCTATGTGGGTTTGTTTACCATGCTTTCTAGTGGAGTGCTGTCGGGAGGATGTGTTACGGATGCTGGCCGCACTGCTTGGGAAGCCAGTGGGATCTTCAACGCAAACCCTAGGGAGAAAGGTAATGACCTTTGTGCGCATCTGTGTTGAAATTGATCTTAGTAAACCTTTGCCAGATGTTATAGATATGTGTGTGGGTTCTTACTCATGGGTTCAGCAGTTAGACTATGAGACTTTACCCTTCCGTTGTCGTCTGTGTCATGAGTATGGTCATTTACAGCGTAAGTGCCCCAGATATAAACCAGTGGTGCGCCAACCTCAACAACCGGCCCAGAGTCAAGATAGGGTTGATAAAGAAAAAGCTGCTATGTCGGCCGAGGTTGTGGGTGCTGATGGTTTTGTTTCAGTTAAGACAAGGAACATAAATCGTGGCCAGAAGAGGTCCCTTCAGGAGAGACATGAGGAGGATACCTTTAACAGATTTGAAGCATTGGATGACCTCAGTCAATAGGAAGTGAATCCAGGGTTAACCTCTTTGGACCAAGGTGCTTTAGGGGGGGGGGTGGGTCCGGAAAGAGTTATGGAGGTTTTACTTAGGCCTGGCTAGTGATTGGAAGCCAACAAATGGAGATGGAGCAGACAGGAGGGGCCGAGGTGGGACTTACTCATGTTTCGGAGATGAATTTGGTTGGGGGGGAGGGTTCCCCAATAGCTCTAAAATTGGAACCAACTAGAGCTAAAACTAATAAGTCTTCAGTGCACTTGGGTCTTCATCAGAAAGATATTAAGAAAAGTGCTTCGGAGAAAAACTCAAAGGTTGACAGAAAGAAGGATTTGGATAAAATCAAATTGATGGGAGAGAATTTGGTTGAGTCAGGGTGTGTAAAGACTTTGGATTATCACTTTTCGAATCCTCCTAAATGATTGTGCTTTCTTGGAATGTGAGGGGCTTGAACAACAGCCCACCGATTTTCAAGGCAAGCAAAACTTATGGTCACATATTTCTTGTATGCGAAGGCTGGTCTCTTTTCATCCTTGGATTATGGCGGGAGACTTCAATGCTATCACTGAGTTGAGTGAGAAGAAGGAAGGTGTCATGTGGTTGGATCCTTCTTCTTTTCTCTTTCAGGATAGTATATCTTTGTTGCATCTGGTTGACATTAAGCCTGGCAATGGTTTGTTCACTTGGAACAATAGAAGAGTGGGGGAGTATTGGATTGCTGAGAGGTTGGATAGATTTCTGGTTTCCAGTTCTTGGGTTGGTGGGGGGTGGTCCACAAGTTCTGAGATTCTCGACTAGAGAGGGTTTGACCACTGGCCTATCAAGCTGGTCTCTTCTTCTGCCCGGGTTGCTCACTCTTCTTCCTTCAAATTCCAACTTATGTGGTTACGAGATCCTGCTCTGCACGCTCTTGTTGAGCAGTGGTGGAGGAAGGGGAGACCGGTCTTTGGCACTGCTATGTATACTTTTTCCAAGTAGTTGCAGTTTGTTAAGTTTAAGCTTAAACAGTGGAATAGGCAGGGTTTCGGGAAGATTTTTCATGCTAAGAAAGCTGCCCAAATAGTGTTAAATGGCATCACCAATGAAATCAGAGAGCAGGGTTTGTCTGAAGCCTTGCTTAGGGAGGAGGTCAGGGCTCTCAAGGTTTTAGAGGAATGGGAACTTAGGGAAGAAATTTACTGGAAGCAGAGAGCTTGTAATGATTGGCTTCAAGCGAGCGATAAGAACACTGCTTTCTTTTTCAATTCTGTGAATGTGAGATGCCATGGAAACTCCATTTTTGCTTTGGTCAATGATAGAGGTGAGATGTTATTATCTTTGCAAGAGATTTCTAGGGAGGCTCTTCAGTATTTCCGATCCCTCTTCAGTGAGGATTCTCAAGGGGGGTAGGTGGAGGAGAACCAGGTTCTTGCTTGCATTCCTCCTATCGTTACTAGGGAGATGAATGAGCAGCTTATAGGTCCCATTTCATTGGAAGAACTCGAGAGAATTGTTTTTCACATTAGGAAAGGAAAAGCTCCTGGACCAGATGGATTCCCGGTTGAATTCTTCCAAGAGTTTTGGGATATCATCAAATTGGACTTACTGGAGGTAGTCCAAGAGTCCTAGAGGAACAAACAGATGCTTTGGGCCTTGAATGCGACCTTCATTGCACTAATCCCTAAGTGTGATGGAGCTGATAGGTTAGGCCAATTCCGCCCTATATCTCTCTGTAATGTGATTTACAAGATCATTTCTAAGCTGATAGCAGAGAGGCTGAAGAAGTGTCTGGGGGCTATTATCTCAGAGGAGCAGAGCGGGTTTGTGGAAGGGCGTCAAATTTTGGATGACGTGGTCATTGCTACAGAGACCATTCATTCTATGGCATCCTCCAAGGAAAAAGCTATGTTTATCAAGTTGGATATGGCTAAGGCTTACGATAGAGTTCATTGGTCCTTCCTCCAGAAGATCCTTAGGGCTTTTGGCTTTGCTGAGGATTGGATCCAATGTGTTATGAGTTGTGTTACGTCCACATCTTTCTCAGTGCTAATCAATAGTGATCACACTAAGTTGTTTGGTGCGTCTAGGGGCCTCCGCCAGGGGGACCCCCTCTCCCCTTACTTATTCATTCTCCTGGCTAAGGGTCTGGGGAGGCTGATCAAGCATAATTGTGGGTCTGGGTAGTATTCGAGGGTGGAGTTGGGGTAATGACTTGCAGTCTCAGTCTCATTTGCAGTTTGTTGATGACACGACCTTGATGGGGCTTGCTCGGATCAGAGAAGCTACTAATCTGCGGAAGGTTTTGGATGTTTATCTGGCGGCCTCGGGTCAGTTGATCAATGAAGATAAGTCTTCTATCCTTTTCTTCAACACTCCTGGAGCTATACAAAGGAGGATTGCTCTTATCTTGAGGTTCCAAGTGGGCACTTTGCCTTTGACTTACCTAGGTATTCCTATCTCTCCTAGTAATCCTCCCTGGGAGTCATGTCAGGGTATCTTGGATAATTTTCACTCGAAGGTGGAACATTGGACTCACAGATGGTTATCTTTCGCTGGGAGGGTGCAACTAATTCAGTCGGTGGTTCAAGCTCTTCCGATTTGTCACTGTATGCTTCGAGTGGCTCCTATGTGGTTCTTGAAGGGTTTGGACTCTTTGGCAAGGCAATTCTTATGGGCAGGCAATCTATCCTCCTCCAAATGGAGTTTAGTCAATTGGGACTTGGTGTGTAGCCCGAAGCAGTTAGAGGGGGCTTGGTTTAAGGCAGGCTATTTTATTCGGGGAGGCTCTGGTGGCTAAATTGTATTGGAGGTGGTGTGTCGAGCAGGATCGTGGTTGGGCTAAGCTTTTGGCCTACAAATATATACAGAGGATCCCAGTATAGGAGGTTCTAAGATATCCGCTTAAGGGAAAAGGTTCAACGATTTGGTATACTCTCAAGAAGGGGGCATCTCTAATTAAGAAGGGACTCTTTTGGATCTACAGGAGGGGGGAAGAGGTCCTTTTCTGGAACAACTCTTGGGATGGGTACCCCCCCATCCTTTTTCAGTTTCCTAATCTTGGGAACCTTAGCTAGAGATTTTTGGAGGCAGGGTGGTCAAGGGTGAGTGACTTCAAGGCTGTTTACCGGTGTGGGTGGTTGGAGTTGGAGAGATGGAAGGCTCCTAGTGAGTGGCTGGTTGTTGGGATGGAGGAAGAGTGTGCTGAGCTACAAGTCATTCTGGCGAGTAGACACTGTAGTGTGCCCTCAAGGGTAGGGATGGACTTGCCTGGTCTCCGAATCCTAAGGGCATCTTTACTGTAGCTAGTTGGTGCCAGGAAATTTTGAATCGTAGATTGGAGGGAAGAGAGGTGCACTGGTGGAAACAGGTTTGGAACAGTTTTTCTTGGTCGAAGTGCACCTGCTTCGCTTGGACTCTGACCTTGAGTAGATGCCTAACTTGGGAAAATTTTCACAAGTAGGGATTCTTGGGGCCTTCTATTTGTGCTTTGTGTGGTAATGGGGAGGAAGACTCATCACATCTCTTCTTCAGATGCCCCTTCTCTATACTTATTTGGCACTACTGGTGGGGGGTGTGGAAGTGTCTGTGTGTTCACGTTGATTCTTTAGTGGAATTCTGGAGCAGTTTGGGCAGACCTCCTATCTTGTCCTCCTTCCTCCAGACGGTCTGGTATATTGGGCCCATCTTCATACTCTGGCAAATTTGGCTTGAGAGAAACATAAGGATCTTTCGTGAGGCCAGACTGTTAGTGCATCAAGTTTAGAATAGAACCATGGTTATGATTCGGGAGATGGTGGAAGCTAAATGTGAGGTGAATTTTCCTTTACACAGAGATGTGGATATTGTGAGTAGGTTGGGCTGGCATGAGTTGTCTCCCGCCTCTGCTTGTGTCAGAAGAGGTAGATGTGCTATGAAGAAGGTCCAAAAGGGTGGGAAAGTGGAGACCCCCTTAGGATGAGATTATCATGATTAACACCGATGGCTCCTCCAAGGGTAACCCAGGCCCTGCAAGGGTTGGTGGTGTGGGTAGGAACTGTATGAGAGAGGCAGTTTTCTTCTTTTTGGTGCATAAAGGGAGGCATTCTAATAATTATATGGAGGGACTTTCTATTCTCTATGCCCTGGAGCGGGTTTGGAAGTTGGGTCTTAGGAAGGTTATTTGTGAATCGGATTCACAAATTATTGTTAATTTGTTGACTGAGCAGAAGGTGAGTGGGATTAACTGACAGTTGGTAGGGATTGTTCATCAGATTTTTTAGATTATTTCTTTAATGGAGTAGGTGTCTTTCATCCACATTCCTCGGGAATGGAATAGAGAAGCTGATTGTTTGGCTAAGTGGGCTTCAGAACAAGATAGTGATTGGAAGATTGAAGGTTGGGAGCATCTCTCCCCAGATTACTGTCAAGTCTTGCAGAAGATTCTTGCTGAGGACTGGATAGTTATGATGTTGGCTGATCTTGGTCTGGGCCTAGGGCTCTTTTCTTGAGGCCTTGGGGCTCTGGTCCTCCTTGTAATATTGTGCCTATTCTTCAATAAATTTTTTACCCCTTTTATTAAAAAAAACAAAAAAACAAAGCAGCATAAATGAATTGTTGGTCCAATTTGTTGTTGCATCAAAAAATTGATCTATCAACGCTCGATACAAGCTGTAGAGATATGGATCGCACGGGAGGCGGTTAGTCCCTTGTCACGAATCCCAAGGGGAGTGCTTACCATTTTGCCAACAATCTCCTTAGCGTTATCCGAGGGGATTCGAACCCGTGACCCAATGGTCTAATACCAATTGAAGAAAATAAAAGAGACAGAGAGATATTTCTCAACAACAATAACACAAATTGTTAACACAAATGAATCTTTATTTATTCAGATTAAATACACAAAAGGCCTCTTGATCACATGATCAAGGATCAACTGATCAAAAGATCAGAGATGTAAAACATTACAATTGCCTCAATAAATAGAGGTCTTTGATTCATCTAGGGATGACTTAAAATAGAAATAGCCACATGCATACTCATGCATAACTTCAATTAGAAAATTATATTTGTAGTTTCTATATGAACTTTGCAAAAATGCAGTTCTACTTGCAATGTGGGAGAAATTACTATTCCAATATGAACCACCCATGACAATTGCAAATATTTTGTTTACACAAAAAAGTTGAAATGGTGTTTACAAGAAAAAGAAATGTAGAGATAAGTGATACAAAACTAAAATCACTAAAACTTTGAACTTGGGGATGAAATGAATGTAGAGACAAGTGATACAAACCTTTAACCTGGGCAATAAAACATTGAGGAAGCAACTATTCACGAGTATGGAAAGAAAATTGAACAAACTTAAAGGCATTCAAAGTTGAAATTATCTGATTCTTATCGCACTCAATTTTAAATTTTAAAACCATTAATATGTCCACCAGTTTTAACAATTACTGCAATTATTGAAAAATGAGGAGAATCTGTAATGCTTTGCTAGGTCATGGTAGTGCCAGGTCGTGGGTGGCAGAGCATACCTACAAGAGATGCTCGTAATAGGGTTAATTGTGCAAGAATACATTTTGGTAATAGTTCTAGATGAATAGGTGCACACATATATATCTATTTTGAGGATTTGTTGGTTATCATTCCTTATTCATTAATTCATCCCCAGTCGTGCAATTGTCAAATTGTTCTTCAAATGGTTTTTTTTGTTACCTAGGTTTTGGTTTCCATAGTAGAATGCCTCTCGACAAAAATATCTTGCATACTTGATAAGTAGACAAACTTTGGCTTAGATCTTCTTTTTGATTCTTCTTACTTTCTCTCTCACCTGTAATCAATAGGAATGTCCTTTTTTTATTGAACCATTTACTTGCATGCTTAGTATTGCACTGATCTAAGTGGCCATCATGGCACAAGCTATAATACCCACTATTGCTCTTATTAGTTCCTTCCTTTCAAGGAACTATTGCGGAGGCTTAGTTTTAACTTGCAAATAGTTTTTTCTGCTCCAACCAATCATGTGAATTTCATGAATGCAATCTTCCTATTTTGCAATGCTTAGATTGTTGAAAGTAATCAAATTTTAACCAAAGTGTATTAATAAAAGAATTACATGTCTTCTTATTGGCTTAAATATTTTGAGTGATATGGTTGCCTTCAAGTGAAACAAAATTCTGTTAAATGCTTGAAGCTGCTTATTCGCTAGTTTTTTGGTCACCACAGGTTTGCAGAGGGGAGCAGGTTGACAACAACAATTGGCCCAGAGAAGGCATGAAAACCATGAGCTGTACAGGACTGCAAAGGTTTCAAGGCCAAATGACATTTGCTCAATTTTTGGTCTATGCAGGAGTGCAATGCTTTCAAGACCAAAGGAAGCAATTTCAAAGCAACATAGGGCACAATCACCAATGGCCTACACACAACTGACAGTTGGCCGAGAAACTAGGACTATCGGACAGTTGACAATTAGGTTTTCTTAGTTCTTGCCCGCAAGGAACTATTGGCGAGGCTTCGTATGAACCGTTATTAATCATATGTTTGGGCAGCCAATAGCGTGTCTTCATTTGTGCTATGTCAAGAGTATGCTAGGTTTAATTTCCATACTCGCTTTTCCCAATATTGATTGAGTTTAGATTTCTGTAGCAAAGAAGACATTGTAGTCGAGAACTTTAGAGTCCTAATTGGATTTTGGGGGTATCATGGTTGTTGGATTTATCGTGATTTCGTGGGCAAAGATGGTTAATTTTGGGTTTCATGGTCTCCTGAGGTGGTGCCGCTACCCTCCGTTTTATCTATTTCGCGTTGGACATCTTAATTTTTTTTAAATATAGATCATATACTTGTGTTAAAGCCTCGAACGTGGGCTATAAATCTAATTTCGCATCTCATGCATGAAGATTTACGAGTTAGATACTTTGGGTGCATGATGAGGGATAACATAAGTGACCAGACATTTTTCTTATGCGTAGATAATCCTCCTATCACCCATGAAGGGTGCTTTCTTTTTCTCCTTGATTGGTCTTTTCTATTAGCCCATTTAAATCTTTTCCCAAAATTTTGATGTGGGCCTTTTAAGGGCCATCTACAATGTAATGTTTTGGTTAGCTTAATTCTTTTAGTACATGGGTTAATCATACTTTCTTGGCACCATGTTTGGGGTACATATTACTTAATTAGTTTGCTTGGGTCTGAGCTCCAATCTCATCACAATTGGTTGGCTTGACAGTCTTGATTATTTGGGACTCTGAAGCATTTCTAAATCAATTAAATATTTTCTTGCAAACCATAGAAGTAACAAGGTCACCTATATAAATAAATAGATTATAGTCTTGCTCTTGACTTCCCTGCTAAACCTTTTCCCGCGTGTATCTTTGAATTCTCCTCCAAATTATTTTTCCATAAACATTTACATTGACAAAACCAATCCACGCCCAAGTTTGTTGCATTGGGCGGGAACTATGCTGCCCTGTAGCCCTTGTTAGTTCCTGTCATGCAGGAAACTATAGTAGAGGGCATATGCTTTAAACCGTGATTACTCTCATCTCAATTAACCAATCACAATCTATTTTTATTTCAAGATTTCTCCATATTCTTATGTAACAAGGTTAAACTTGCATATTTTTTACCCAAGCTATCTATTCAATTTTTTTTGGCATGGGCTGATTGGGGCTGTAGGTGGATGGCAATCACTTTCACAGATATCTATACTAGAGAACATACGATTTCATATGCGAGGGTTGACAAAAGAGGGTCTTGGGAATCTCACAGTAACGGGAGGTGTAAGAGGCTACATGGACCACCAAACAAGGTATTACAAGAAAATGCAGCGTGTCTAAAGGGAGGGCCATCCTTGTCAGCAAGAAAATGCAGTTACAAGCTAAAAGAAATATGGTCTACATGCAAAACAATCCACACGGCTTCACTACGTTTGCACATTTTGCAATGTCAATAAGGGCATTTGTATTACATCTTTCCAAATTCCTCTACCCTTTATGCTTCAGATGGGTGTTTATCCCCAGTGGAAAAAAAAGACACCTTCGATACATAACTGATTGTCATTTCAAGAGACCATAGTTTCTTTGAGGCATTCTGTAAAACATTTCACATACCCTATCAATGCTTCCACATTTTGCAGACGTGCTTTTGCAACTTCAATGGCCTATCAGGTGCTCCTTAGCCCTACTAAATTAGTCCATTTTCTCTCAATTGTATAGGAAGCACATATTCCTATTATTTGAGACCAAGAGAAAATACGTCAGCTCCTCAGCCTAGTTCCATTTCTACGTCGAAAGCTAATTTATGACATAGTTGCATAATCTGTTCTATTTGTGTTTTATTGAAAGGGTTACATGCTAGTTTGACAAGTATCTTATACTCCCTCACACTTGCATATGAATGTCTGATCACTGAATCTTCTTTGCTATGTAAATGTTATTGTTCAATTCTTTTTAATGCTACTTCCCTCTTCTCTATCAATTGGTCCTGCTAAATTTCATCGTTGATTGTCCCCTAATGCTCTATCAGTGGATTATCCTTTTGATCCATGACAATGTCGTAACTTGTCTTTTGTTCCCACAAAGGCAAAAACAATGCAAGCTTTAATAATGAGAAAACTATTTTCTTGAATATCCATTTGCCCTTGTGTCACCGTTACTTTCTCCCATGACTACTTTCTATGCCATTTTGACTACAAAAGACATGAGACTTTCTAAACCCCTTGTGACTATTCACTATTTGTGTTTATGTAGCTCTTCTTGATACTTATCAACTCCATAGACTCTATCATGCACCATTTGGCTGTTACATACTTCTTTAGTGCTTTTTTCATTTTCAACTTTCATTTTTTATATCCCTCTTCTAGCATTCTCGCTAGTTGTCTTTGACTCGGTCTTCACTGACCATGCTAGTCCGCCTTTTACAAACCTTACTTTTGCATTCTTATTTTCATATCTTTCTTGTCTATCTTTGTTTGCCATCGACTAGTTCGCTTTAAAGATCATCTATTTCTATCCTTAAGACATATTATGGCATGACTGTCTTTAAATCTGTAGACAACTTATCCTTTGCTCATTGTTGCATTGTATTAACCTTTGGGAGATTGTACCACTATCTATTTCATGTCTTTGTTTGATCAATTTCGAAAGTCTTGCTAACCTAATCTTCTCTGTGCATGTATTATTCTTTGCTATGGGGTTGTCTTTGACTTCACTGTTATTCCCAATGTTCTTCATAGACTGTCCAGTCAAAAGATCTGCCCCTTATAACTATAATTTTAACCTTTATATTTACTCTCACTGTGATGTCTCCTTAGTATCAGTGTCATAAGGTCCTTGCATTATTTTGGCACTTTCATGTCGTATTTGTTGTCCTTTTTCATCTATGTTTTCTTACTTTGGCTCTTGAGGTTTCTTTCCTTTGAAATTATATCTATTGACAACTTTCTACCACTACTTGATAGGAACTTTGTTGCTTGAAGCTCTTGTTATTATTAGTTCCTCCCTGCAGGAACTATTGGGAAGCCTTAAAACATTAAACTATGATTAAATGTTTGTTGTTCGACCAATAAATTCACTGAGATTTTGACATAAATTTCATTGTGTCAATGTCTAATGTTGAAGTTGCATATTTTTTATGGCAATTTTTCAAGAAAATTTTTTCTCTAGCGTTTGATTGGCATGGAAGACGGTGGGCAGAGGTGGTCACACAAATCAAGCCTAGAGAAAGCACAAAAAACGTGTTTGATTGGCATGGAAGACAGTGGGCAGAGGTTGTCATAGAAATTAAGCCTAGAGAATGCACGAAAAATGACGTCTGCGACAGGCCAAACGAGGTCTCGGGTTGTGAGGGCTTTTGCAAACTATACAGTACATCTAACGATAAGGGTAGAAAAGTTGTTTGCATGTTGTGTTGAGGTGGACGATAACGAGAGAGCTCAACACATGGGTTCGAGTGACTGGTGATAAAAAATGCAAGGAGCTTTCAAAAAATTTCCTAGAGTTCTGAATATCTACAAAGTGTTTTGGACTTCCCAGAGCATGGTGGTTTGGAGCTACAACATTTGCTAGTTGTCTATTGTAAGTTATTTCTTTGCTTTGTTACATGCTTCCTCTGAGCTGACTTTTGTCGATTGAAACTTAGATTCTTGCCATCCATTTTAACAAATTTGTGTTGGGCATCGGGGAAATCGAGTGAACTTTTGATTTCGTCGATATTCCTAATTGTTTAATATGTTCTAAGATTTTCGCTGGTAATGCACAATCTGCCTGGGCCTTGTTAGCTCAAAATTGTTAGTTTAATATTTCTTTTTACATTGTTACATTAGTAATGGCCTGGTATTGAATGCAATTTTTATTTCATGGAAGGGGGATATTACTATTTGGCTGTCTAGACATTTTCCATATTAAGTATAGATGTCCAACTGGCCAAAGTAGATTTTATTGTAACTGACATGAATGAGTGAGACAGGGAGCTAGATGCAGAGGAGTGATGCCAGACGCCTAAAAAGTTAAGTTAGGATCCTCCCCAATCATGACTATGTGCAGGCATGGTCTCTAGGCGGACCATCAAATTCATTTGCCTATACCCCTCCCTTTGATACCACCCCTAGGTGAAGAGTGTTGGGCTTGGGAGGTCTATGGAGCTGACAATTAAATACCAGACTCAATGAGTAAGGGGTAAAGAACCTGGAAGAAGAGATTCAGGTGCTTAATTGCATTACTAATATAATTTGTGACCCAATGAACAAAATGCTACTCGAGCCTATCTCTATTAGGGACCTAAGGATAGAGGTAGAGTAGATGCATTTCAAGTTTGTATAGACTCTAAGCAGTCTCTACAATGGAGAATTTAGTAGGGCCACATATACTAAGTATATGTTAATAATTCATGGGTCCTTCTTATGTGAATGCTTTGAATACCAAAAGGAAGCAACACCTTTTCTCTTGCATTTTGTACATCCAAAGTTAAAAATTTCATACATTGGATATAATTATAGCATATATCATTTTAATCATTGACCTTCAAATTTTTTTTTCTTTTATGTGATTTTGTAGATCCTACTTCAAGTGTCCTCGCATTTGGACCATATGGTTTGATCTTTTCTTCAGTTATACCTTTTTACTTTGATATACAAGTTTTAACATCATTTCACATTTTTGGTTTCCGAATCTCTAACAAATCATTTGTCTATCTTCCTGGCCTTTAGGTTAAAACCTTTTTACATAGAAGATTCCCATTAATTATTGCAAACTTGTACTAACTTATGAAGCAACATTGTTATTTGACATGTATTACATTGCATTAGGAAGGTATTGATATATCTCTTTGAATTGGAGTTTCTTCTTTCATCATGGAGAAGGACATTTCTACCACGCTTGTGGCATTATTGTTGGCTTTTCATATTTTCTTAATGTCTTTGGCATTCGTATAATCAAGGTGCAAATCTTTTTGTCACATTGCAAAGTTCATCTGCATATCTATACTCACATCCCACTAGCTCTATGACTGTGGATGCGTTAGATGGCTTTTAGTTTTGTTCTTCTTGTTTATATATGTTCTTTTTAATTAAAAGATCACTTATCCCTTTTAAAGCTTTAACATTTGCATGCATGATTATGCTTGAAATGGTATGTCCTCTAAATACTTCTATCATTTAAAAGAAAACTATTGGTTAGTCCTCTTCCCAACTCCCTAAAGAGCCCGTGAATTGAGTTATAGAAAAGTGAGTTGAATGTGCAACTTGAACTTCCTGTGGCTCCCGTTGTGCATCTTCTTAGATTATCTTCTCATGCATATGGTAGTTGTCATGCCTGTGAAGTATGGTACCTGCAGCTGCAACACAAACACTCAATAGATCATTACAAGCATGGTTAGCAAATTAAAAGCAAATGAAAGATAAACCATGACAAAGCGACCTATCACCTCCTAAGAGATGCGAGTGTGGATTTACTCTCAGATCCGGATAAGCAATCCGAGTGACTTGACTACACCCAGATGAAGGATTTGAAATGATGATAATATGCAAGCTAGATGAGATTGATTATGCTAGATTGATCCAAGAGTCTAATTAAGCTAATGATATGCATGATTAAACTATGATGATGATGATGCAATTAAGCTAGAAAATAGATTGATTAAGCTACATGATTCAACAATTATTCTAGAAAATGATCAAATTATACTAGATCTAAGATGCAATTGCCTATAATAACAATGCTCAAATGATATGCTAGAATGGATATGCCTATAGTAACAATGCGGGTAAGTGCACAAAGATGGTGGTCAGAAAAGTGGACACACCCAAAAAAAAACATGAAAAACACCAAAATGCGCACAGGGTATTTCAAATTTAAAGAACCCCGTACGCGTTTAGGCTCGTTTTTCTGAGCCTAACCAAAGCTAAATCGTGTGTGTGGTTTAAAACATACTAACTGCGTACACGGTTTAAAGAATACTAACTGCGTACGCGGTTTAAAGCATACTAACCATGTACACGGTTTAAAAACTAAAACTGCGTATGCGGTTCTGTCTGTCAATAAAATGCAATTCACTTACATTCCATTAGGTTTTTCAGTAGGATATATACATAAAATATAACATTTAAGTATAAGAAGTTCATATACTTTAAGTTATATTTTATCTTTCTTATAGTTTAAGTTATATTTTATGTATATATTGTCATGATTTTTGAGAGTGGTTCCAGATCCCTAAGAGTTATAATGCAGATTCTAGTTTTTTGAGTATTCTTATAAATTTTAGATAGTCAAATTTCAGTAATCAGCATGCTCATATCAGCATTATGTCTCTCATCTCTTCCCTACATTCCCCCTCTCTCTTCCTTAACCCCTACCTTTTTGTCTCTTAGGCATCTCCGTCTCTACTTTCTTCCCTCTCTCGGGTATCTCTCCATCTCTTTTTCATCTCCCTCACCCTCTTTCTCTCTTTCATATATCGCTCTATTTCTCTCCCTCTCTCAAATATCTCTATCTCACTCTCTCCCCCTCTCTTCAGTGTCTCTCTCTCTCATTCTCTCCCTCTCCCTCCCCCTCCCTTTCTCTTCCTTTGTCAAGTATTTCTTTCCCTCTAACTCTCTTTCTCTCTCCCCCTCTCGCTCCATTTCTCTTTCTCTCAAGTCTCTCTCTCTCTCTCTCTCCCATTCTTTCTCTCTTAAGTCTCTCTCCATCTCACTCTCCTCCTCTATCAAGTGTATCTCTCTCCCACTCTATCCCACCCCCCCTCTCTATTTTTCACTTAAGTCTCTCTCTCTCTCTCTCTCTCTCACACACACACACACACACACACACACACACACACACACACACACATCCTTGTTCTCTCTATCTCACTCTCTCCTTCTCTTAGGTGTCTCTCTCTCATTCTCTCCCTCTCCCCTCTCCCTCCCTCTCTCCCTTTCTCATTACCTCTCTTTCTCACTCTCCCTCTCTCCCTCTCTTCTCACCTCTCTCTCTCTAGTCTCTTGTAATATCTTTCCACCCCTTCCTCTCTCTCACTCGGACTCTCTCTATCTCTAACCCTCTCTTTCTCTCTCTCTCTCTCACCTTTCCTCCCTTCACCTCTTAGGTCTCTCTTTCTCTCCCAATCCCTATATCTACCTCTTAGATCTCTCTCTCTCTCTCTCTCACACACACACACACACACACACACACACACACACACACACAGACACACACACTCTCATTTATCTCTTATATCTCCCTCTCAGTCTCTATCTCACTCTCCTCCTCTCTTAGGTGTATCTCTCTCCCATTGCCTCCCTCTCCTCCCCTTCTCTCCCTCTCTAGGGTCAAAAGGTATTCTCGAGGGTCATGTGGTATCCTAGGGATCCATGCATGTGTCCTAAGGGGTCATAGGACACCATATGTCTCCTTAGGACACCATATGACCCATAACGATACGTAAAAGGTCATATGGAGTCCTAAGGGGTCATAAGACACCATATGACCCCTTAGCAAACCATACGACCCATAATGACACCAAATGGTATCCTAAGGGGTCATAAAACACTATATGACCTCTTAGGACACCATACGACTGATAACAACACCATATGGAGTCCTAAGGGGTCAAATAGTGTCCTAAGGGGTTGTAGGAGACCATATGACTCCTTAGGACACCATATGACCCCTAATGACACCATATGGTGTCCTAAGTGGTCATAAGGTGTCCTAGGGGTCATACGACACCATAAGACACATAACGATACCATATAGTGTCCAATGGGTCATTGGACACCATATGACCCTTAGAACACAATACGATCCCTAACAACATCTAAGGGGTCATAGGACACTATATGATCCCTTAGCACACTATAGGACCTATAATGATGCCAAATAATGTCCTAAGGGGTCATAAAACACCAAATGACCCTTTAGGACACCCTATGGTGTTGTTATGGGTTGTATGGTGTCCTGACAGGTCATATGGCATCCTATGACCCCTTAGGATACCATATGGTGTCATTATGGGTCGTATGGTGTGTTAAGGGGTCATATGGTGTCCTAAGGGGTCATTGGACACCATATGACCTCTTAGGAAACAATATGACCACTAATGACACCTAAGGGATCATATGGTGTCCTAGAAGGTCATAGAATACCATATGACCCTTTAGGACACTGTACGACCCATAATGACACCATATGGAGTCCTAAGGGATCATATGGTGTCCTAAGGGATCATAGAGCACCATATGACCCATAACAACACATAAGAGGTCATATGGAGTCCTAAGGGGTCATAAGATACCATATGACCCTTTAGCACACCATACAACCCATAATGACACCAAATGGTGTCCTAAGGGGTCATAAAACACTATATGATCTCTTAGGACACCATACGACCCATAATGACACCATATGGAGTCCTAATAGGACACCATATGACCCCTAATGACACCATACGGTGTCCTAAGTGGTCATAAGGTGTCCTAGGGGCCATACGATAACATAAGACACATATCGATACCATATGGTGTCCTAATGGGTCATAGGACACCATATGACCCTTAGAACACAATACGACCCCTAACAACATCTATGGGGTTATATGGTATCCTAAGGGATCATAGGACACTATATGATCCTTTAGCACACCATAGGACCTATAATGACGCCAAATAGTGTCCTAAGGGGTCATAAAACACCAAATGACCCTTTAGGACACCATATGGTGTTGTTATGGGTTATATGGTGTCTTGAGGGGTCATATGGCATCTTATGACCCCTTAGGACACCATATGGTGTTGTTATGGGTCATATGGTGTGTTAAGGGGTCATATGGTGTCCTAAGGGGTCATAGGACACCATAGGAAACAATATGACCTCTAATGACATGTAAGGGATCACATGATATCCTAAGGGGTCATAGAATACCATATGACCCTTTAGGACACCATATGACCCATAACAACACCATATGGAGTCCTAAGGGGTCATATGGTGTCCTAAGGGATCATAGAACACTATATGACCCATAGCGACACCTAAGGGGTCATAATACACCATATGACCCCTTAGTACACCATACGACCCATAAATATTATCCAACCAATACATCCACATGATCCAAAGAAACCAATACGTTCATTTTCTTCAAATGTTCTACTTTATATTCTATCTTCTTTTAAAAAAAAAGAAAACCGACCACCTTGTCAATCTTCTTATCACCTTATATATATGCAAACAAAAAGAAGATATATTGGAGGGAGATGAAGAGAGAGGGGAGAGAGAGAGAGAGAGAGGAACCTTGTACATGCTTGAGAGGGGCACCTTGTACGTGCTTGAGAGGGGGAGAGAGGGAGACAATACACATACATACACACATGTGTGTATATAAATTAAATATATTATATATTATTATATATATATATAAATGTTATATATTTTTTATTTTTTATACTATATATAAATTATATGTTATATGTACATACACATATTATATATATATATATATATATATATATATATATATATATATATATATATATATATATATATATATATATATATATATATATGTGCAATAGCATATTATACACACTCACAAAATTTAAACAAACTTATCCTGTACATGCTATTTATAGTACAAATAGCGCATATGCACTTTTTATAGTTAAGATAGAGCATACGCGCTTCTTACACCATAAGTACTTCATACGCGCTTTTTATACGATAGGTACCCCGTACGTGCTTTTGTCTGTTTAGGCTTGGAAATAGGCCTGGATGACAAAGCTACGGTTTGGAAGTTTGATTTCTCTCCATTTCCCTCCTTTTTGGCATGTTTTATTTTATCAACTTGGTTTCTCGACTTTGTCATCATGAGTTTTACACATAATCAAGTGGGTATTTCTAAAACTTCCACCATATTTTCACCCATCTTTTGAGCTTTCTAACCATATAATTTTTTTGAATTTGAACAACAATAACATATTATTATTAAATTTCTTTTACCAGTGTCTCCATAGTTCTCACAAACATACGTGTACCATTTTTTTAATAACTTTTGATATACTTATCCAAATTTTAAAAATATATATATTATTGTAGTGAACTTGATTCTTTACAATTTATAAAAAAAAAATTGCATTTTTGATTTTTTTAGTGCAACTTATGCTTCGCGCACGAACAGGTACCTAATTTTCAGGATGTGTTCGATCGGAAAAATCATAAAAAAAATACTCAACAAAAAATTACAAAAAAATACACATCTTCTAGTGCTCACTCTTAACTATCTTTTTGCCAAAGGATTTGTCAAAATACTAAATCTAAATTTGATATTTTTGATGCGCACGTCAGACACTATGTTATGTTTTCTGAAAAAATTAGGGTCTATTTTTCGTTCGTGAAGGATTTGACCCCCTTAATATATCCAATTTTGAAAAAGTTTAGTATTTTGGAAACTAGATACAGAGTACTACAATATTTGTTCTTTGATTATCTTCATATCTTGAGTGGACGACTTTCAAATTTTGCCTCCAAGTTTAGGTTCACCTGATTTCAGAAAAAAAGTGTCCACTTATACCCCCCTTTTTGACCACCATCTTTGTGCACTTACCCATGCCTAAGATGAAAATGAGATGGGATCATTTGTGCTTAAACATGGGGGATATTTATAGGATTTCCAAAGCCAGGGGTGAGGTTGGAGGAATCAACGGTCAAGATTGACTCTGAAGATATCAAGGGTGAAATTGGAGGAGGTTGGAGGAAGGGACACTTGTCATCTCTGTGGTGACTGTTAGCATTCCCAAAGATACTGAGAGGGGGGGCATGAATCAATATCTGACCGGTATAATATTTTTCTTAACTTATAGCATGAAAAACATATCAAAACTATGTACCGGTAAACCAAAAATAATGTAGTAAATAAGAGAAATAATCACAACATAAGAGACACACCATAACATAGTATTTTTTATGAGGAAACCTGGTGTGGGAAAAACCTTAGTGGGATTTGTGACCTACAATATTCTCTTACTGGCCAATAAGAGAATATTACTGTTTACAATAGGGGCCTGCACATGCAGGAAGGCCAAGTGCCTAGAGCTCATTGATCAATTACAAAAAGAAGTCGCACTAACTTACAAAATGGATTATACAAATCCAATGTCTTGTATTGCTTTAGATCAACATCTACTATGCTAGATTCAGTATCGGTTTAAGCTCTGCTACCTACATAAACCCTTATCCAATATCTGCCTTACAATTCACATATTAGACCTGCATTAAACCTTTCATATTATATCACCCTAAATGATCTACAATGATCTCATACATATATGAGTCATATTACAATCTGCCAAGTCGACTTACAAAAGATTTTACAATTAAATACAAAATACATTTAAACAAAATTCCTATCGGCCAGGGTGCCGGTAATCTTCCTTTTGGTGCCAGTGCCTGCCAGTATCATAGGATTGCAAGGTTTCCATCAATGAAAATACCTTCAATCACCTACAATTTCTCAGTGGAGTGTGCATTTTCCAACAATCTCCCTCTTTGGCATTGATGGCAACACTCATGAGAAATATCAAAAAGTGTCCAAAAATGTTGTCAAAAAAGAATCTGCCAAAATGTCTTACCAAAACTATGTTGTTAAAAATGTATGCTCCCCCTGAGCTGATCATTTTTATCATTTCCACTACTCCCCCTTTGACATCAATGACAAAGGTTGTCATTCACTGTCAGTGGAGTGTGGTTCCTGCCTAGATCCTTGTAACTGGGGGGTTACAATCTAGAAAAGATCTGCCAATACCAAGTTCTGACTATTGCTGAATCTTTTGGTATCCTGTAATGCTGCTTCTATTCTCTGAAATATACCGGTTAGTATGTGTATTTGCTCTTCTAGTGTCTTAAGTCTGGGAACCAGAGCCTCAGAAATTTCTTTTCTCAAAGAAATGAGGTAATCTAGTTTAGGACCTACTTTGCATTTTAAGTTCTTTGCCTTATCCTTTATCTTCTCTTTGTCTTTTTTCCAACTTCTCAATTTTCTCTTCAAGATCTGCAATATTCTTATCAATTTCCAAAAATGAATTTGATGATCCTATTAAATTGTCAACAATATTGTTAATGTCTTTTTGAGCTTTGTTGATCTCTGAATCTATGTTCTCTGTCAAAATATTAGTTTTGCAGGTGTCTTTGTATAGTTTCTTGAAATCCAAAATTGTTTTTGCTAGTGCCGGTAATAAGGTTTATATTTTCTCCTTATTCTTCTTCACTAATTCCTCAAAGAATTTGTCTTTCTCCTTAATCATTCTCTCTCTGAATGTGTCCTCATTTATCTGATCAACTGTCAAAATGTTACCGGTGATGTATTTAGACAATGTGTCTAGTTGACCTACAGAATCTTTACTTCATACAATGCACTTGGGTGCTATCAATTTAAGAATAGGAATTGTATCATCAATAGCCTTATAGGCTTGTGCATTACATTTAATGATCTTGTTAATAGAATCTAATAATACCTCTATCATGTTCATTGGTTTGAATTCTGTCATTGAAGTACCAGATGTCTGCCCAACTGTCTTCACAATTTCCATGCTATCCGTTGTAGAAATAACTTTGCTTGTCTCGACCTCTAGTAGGTCAGTTTGTGTTTGCATTTCTACTAGCAAAGGTTTAGGCTTTTCAACTGTTGTTAGTGGCACTATCTCTGTTTGAATCTCAACCTATTTCTCAACCTATGTATCAACCTATTTCTGTTCTAGTGCCTCAGAGGATTTCTCTGAGATCTCAACTGTCGATTTCTCAGATGTAGTCTCTGTATGCACTACCGGTTCCTCTGTATTCACCTCTGATTGTTTTTCAGTTTCATTTACCGGTGCTTCAGATGGTTTCTTAGTGGTGTCCTCTGTCGGTTTCTCTGTATCTGTAGGTTTTTCAGTGTTTATATTTTCAGTCTCACTAACTCCAACCTCAACATCTGCAGCCGGTGGCTCAGTAGCCATATCTTTCTTCTTGTCCTCAGTGGTATCTTTGTCTACCACAATGTTTACCTCTTGTGTGTCTATATTCATGATATACAAAACTTCAAACTCAGGATTTGTATCCTCTAGAGGAGTCTCCATACTCTTTGTAGTCGGTTGTGTGTCAACTGTTTCTACTGGTGGAGTATTAGAAAGAGGTGGGGGTAAGTTATTAGTTAATTTTAGGTTCGGAGGTCCACCTTCCTTACCTTTCCCCTTATCCCTGTCCTTTTGATATACTCTGATAGTCCTGGGTCTTTTGAGTTCTTCTTATTTCTCCTTTTCAACAAAGAATATGTCCCATTGGTCCACAGTCTCTTCTGAAATTTCATTCATTCTTCCTACCATCAGTGCTACATGCTGGTGACTGGTTGAGAATAATGTCTGATTAGTCTCATTGATTAATTGATCAATTTCTTCAGGTGAGTTCACTGGGTGAACTACAAGTAATTCCTCAATTTTTATTTTCTTATCTAGCTCAACAATAGCTACCCTTCTAGCTTCTAGTCTTCTGTAGAGATTAGTGGGTATTTCATCAACAATTTCCATAAAAAATTTCTTGTAAATATCCAAGTTTAAAATTACACTATTTTCTATGCTTTCGTTGTCATCAGTGGAAAGTGTGTTATACAGTTTGCTAACATTTTTCAACTTTCCATCCTTTGTTATTTCACTAAAGAGTTTATCCAGTGGAGAAATGTGTTGTTTTACCTTCTTCTTCTTCGGAGTCAACTTCTTAATTGGAGGCCTCACTGCCTATTGCTTTTGCCTTGTTCTCCTAGGTGTGGGTGAGGGTACCGGTGAGGGTTTTCTTTTCTTTCTACCCTTTTGAATATCATCAGTATATCACTTTTAGAAGAAGTTGCAATTGATGAAAGATGAATTTCTGGTTGAAGTCCTTCACACTCACTTTCCTTAATACTAGTTTGCTTCAGTACATCTTCCTTAATAGCTTTAGCTTGTCTAGTTCTCTTCCTCACTATTTGTTCAACTTTCTTAACTCTTTTCTGTGATTGAATACCACTCTCAATTGTTTATGCATTTCCAAAGACTTTCTCAGAGGGTTCCTTTGGTGCTTCAAGGAGGGATTTTGCATAAGTTTCAATAATGTTATCATCTGTTTCATATCCCATTTCAGTTACCTAGATAGTCTTAGGGACAACTGTCTCCATTCAGATTTCATCTTTCTTAATTACAAAACATATTTCCTTTTGATATTTATCTACAATTGCCTGAGACAGCCTAATTCTTGTCTTCATTCGAGCCTTTAGTGCTTGAAAATGTTCATTTATGTTTTTCTCTCTGTTTTCTCCCATGTTGTTTAATGTATCCAATAGTTGCTTTCCTACTGGTATGTCAAAACCAAAATCTCTCCTACCAATACCAGGTACTTCCTTAGTAATGTACAATATTAAACATACAAGAAAATTTCCAAATTGAAAAGTTCCTTTCTTATCTCCTTTGATCTTCTTCAGATTGTCTATTAATTCATCTTTAAGCCATTCACACACATCTATTCTAGCATTATCATTAACCATGTCATATGCACTTTTAATACACAAGCTAGATACTGAGTTTAACCTATTTGCATGTGTAGCCTTATAGCCTAAAATCATACTGACAAATTTGGCATTTATGTCCTTCACATCATTGACTCTAAGTGATCTCTTGTCAAATGTTGCGCCGATTAGGTCCATTACTGTGTCATTTGAGACCTTTTTAGTTCTGTCAGGCTTGCTACTGGTGGAAGGTAACCCTATTACTACCTTAACCACTTCTTTGGTGATCTTGTGAATGGAATCCAACCAAAAGAATTCACCATGAACTCTTCTTAGCACAATCCTTATAACATCCTTGGGAAAATCTGAGACACTAAGGATTTCAGTAAAACCAAGAGTTTCCACTATCTTATGTTCCGATTTGATATTTCCAAATTCATCACATAAAACAGTCCTATACATGTTCTTGATTTCATCATCTCCTAATTATTCTATATGACAATGTATGTATATCCTAGGATCCTCTACATAAACTACTCCTTTAGGAATTTGAGAAAATGCACCTAGGGTATCATCTTTCTTTGCAGTTTTAGGAACAAGTTTGAATACGGGTCTAGGTTGCTTGATAACTTCAATCACAGTAGGGTTTGCAATAAATTCAGGAGTGGATGAGGACGCCATAGTTATAAATACCTCAATCTATCTTAAGGATGAGTGCTTGGATGAACTACTTCACTTTTTCACTAAGGATGCCTTCGCTCGGGAATTTTTGCGCTCTCAAAGATTTGAATGCTCGATGAATGAAAAAAGAGCCAAAACTCTTACTTTATAATGTTATTTTCTCCAACTACCACATTTAATGCTTGGCGGTTAAGTTACAACTTAACTCATCTGTCGGTAAAGAAGTAATTCAACTTCTCACCATCAACCGAGGGTATATTAGCATGTTTTTCAGTTTGTTGCTAAAATCCGAAAGGATTTTCCTTCAGTTAGATGAAGAGTCTCTTGCCGGTGGAGTGATACTTTGTTCTACCGGTGGAGGATTATTCCCATAAACATTCTGATCTGACTTTCTGATCCATTGTTTTGAGAATTCTTGCTCTGCCTCTTCAACTTTTTCTTTACCTTTCAAGATGGGTCCTTTGTTATTTGCCGGTGATGTCTTGCTTCTACAAAATTTTGCAATATGTCCAATTCTGTTACAAGCATAACAAGTCACATTGTTTTTCTGAATAGCTTTCCCATATCCTATGCCGGTTTGTGTTCTGCATTGATTAGATAGATGTCCAAATCTTCCACAAACATAACATCTTACATTCATTCTACAATTTTATGAATTATGACCAACTTTGTTGCATTTAGAACATTGACCGATGGGTGTATTAGTGTTCTGATAATTTCTAGATCTACACTGATTTTCTCTATGACCATACTTATTATAGTTAAACCATTTCCCATTAAATTTGTAAGCATTAGGTTGTCTTACCAGTTTCCTATCATCATGATTGTTTGCAGTACCAGAGCTTTCACCAACTTCAAATCCAAGGCCATTGGCATCACCATTTGGTTTCTGATTCTTCAGCATGTCATCAAGTTCTTCTGAACTTTTCTTGAATATTTCCTTGTGTTGATTCGCAGCAGCTAGTTCACTCTCCAAGATTCCTTTTTATCTCATGAGTTTAGTTCTGTCATTTTGTGTATTCATCAAACCTGTCTTCAACATATCATTTTCATGACTAAGCCTTGTGTTTTCATTTCCAACATCATTCAGTCTTCTAACCAAGTCATCTTCATTCTTCTTTCTATCTTCAATTTCTTTACAAAATCTCATAGTCATATCTTGCATCTCATTCTTCATTGTGCTATTCTCTTGTCTCCGTTTGTTTACCAAATCATTAAGAGTTTATTTTTCATCTTCATCATTCTGCATCTTTTCACAAAGTTCTCTTGTCTTATTCCTTGCTATAGTGAAATTTTATTGAAGTCCTTGAATAATATCTTGTACAGCCTTCAGATCATTTTCAAGTTTGATATTCTTTACTTTTTCTGCATCATAGTCTGAAAGAGATGTTTCCAATTTCTTTCTTAAGTTTTCCATCTCTACCACTGTCAAGATCTTCCTCAAGCTATTAGGCTTTTGAAAATAGAGGACCAGGCTCTGATACCAATTGTTAGGATTCCCAAAGATACTGAGGAGGGGGGGGGGGGGGTGGTGAATTAGTATCTGACTGGTATAATAATTTTCTTAACTTATAGCATGAAAAGCATATCAAAACTGTGTACCGGTAAACCAAAAATAATGCAGTAAATAAGAGCAATAACCACAACATAAGAGACACACCATAACACAATATTTTTGATGAGGAAACCCGGTGTGGGAAAAACCTTGGTGGGATTTGTGACGCACAATATTCGCTTACTGGCCAATAAGAGAATATTACTATTTACAATAGGGGCCTGCACATGCAGGAAGGCCAAGTGCCTAGAGATCACTGCTCAATTACAAAAAGAAGTCACACTGACTTACAAAATGGATTATACAAATCCAATGTCTTGTATGCTGGTGTTGAGTCTGCGGATGCCGGTGCCTATCGGTATCATAGGATTGCAAGGTTGCCATCAATGACAATACCTTCAATCACCTACAATTTCTCATTGGAGTGTGCATTTGCCAGCAGTGACAAGTGTCAAAGAGCCTTGCTCATGAGAGGGAAAGTGTCCAAGAGAGGAGACATGTGGCCAAAGTGCCATGTGTCTCAAGGCGAGAATATCCACACCATAGGAGGCTAGGATAAGGAGGTTAGGATGTGCAAGATAGGATAGGGTTAGTTAAACCTAGGGTTAGGTGGAATGGGTTAGGTTAGGGGGTGGTTAGGCTAGGTGGTTAGAAGTTAGGAGGCATGTGGGGAATTTGAATTTAAAAATTCAAATAATAGGAAAAGGCTAATTAACTTTCAACAACTCATAAATTGATTTGTTTTAATTAATTAGGAGATTAGAAGAAATGAATTTAATGGGGGATTAATCAAAGGATTAATCAATTTAGATTAATTAATCAAAGGGGGCTATTGAAATGAACTTATTAAATAAATCCTTAGATTTATTAATAAGTAGATGAATAGAAGAATTTAATCAAATTGCTAATGAATTCAATTAAATTGGGAAGGGGGAATAATTAAATAATTGCTTATTCAATTAATTATCTTCAAACCATTTTTAGGTGTATATAGTAGTTACATTTTGTCTATTAATATATAGGGTTGATAATTTACTTTAATGTAATAGGTATACTGAATTTTTAATCCATGGTTTTGTTGTGTATCTTGAATCATATATCTCTTTGTGCTTATTTATATTTTTCTCATGCTTGAAAAATCATGAATCCCATTTAGAGTTTGTTAATAGAATAACAATATTCAAGAGGAAGAGCTCAAATACATCACAATTGGGTATAATTTTGTAAGGTATTTGTCTTTTGTACTAAGATGAGTAAAAATATAGTATTTGTGATTAAATCAACAATAATATAAATAGTATTAAAAACTAAAACAAATAATTAAAAATTATATTATAATAATAATAATATTTAATTATAATATATAATGTAAATATTATAAAAATATAATATAAATAATATAAAAAAATATTAATAATATAAATATTAATTACACAAATAGAATGTACTAGTAATCAAGAGAACGTTATTTTTTTTTACAATTCCATTTTATCAAATCTTTGATCGATAATTATTGTTAGATTACCAAGGCAACCATTCCTATTTTTTCCCCCTTAGTCTTCACTAATACATCATTCAAATTAACATACTAACTCACTTCTCTTTTGATTTCAAGATTACTACAATACCTTTAAATGCCACATCTTTAACATTTTTGTGCTTTTGTTTCTCATTTATAAAAACTAAATTATTCGATGAAATATGTAACTAAAACAAATTGTTGAAAAATGTTGTTGTTATTTGAAATCTCTTATAACTTTTCATATGTTTTTTGAAATTATTCATCAAGTGCGCTCAAGTTGATACAAAGTTGTTGTCTCTTAATACTATTTGTATACCTGATAATCTAAATTGATAGATAATCTCCAATATGTGTGATGCGTACCTATGATGTGTTAAGAAATTTAGTGCTATTTGATTCCACTCCATTAGTTAGAGAACATATCATTCTATCTTATTTAATGTTATTTTATTATGTTGAATTTCTAAGAAGAGAAACATAAATAATACGTATGTTATAGCACACTAATGCAAATTATAGCACACTAATGCAAATTTTATTGATTGAAATCATGAATTACATTCCCTCTTTATAGGGGATTTAAATTGAACTAAGACTTAGGAGATCAAATACAATATTACTCTACAACCCAACAAACTAGAGACATGGAAGACAATCAATGATATTATTAGCAAACTAACTATATTATTAGCAAATGGGAGGAACATGCTTAACATCTAGAAATAAAGAACTTGTAGTTCAGTTTCAACTACTACAAACATGAGGTGAGAGAAATTAACTCTTTCCAATAGAATTAGTTGGAAAATATCCGCCTAGCATATTGTTGGTAAATAGATTTGTCACTGTGATTGATATTCCAAATTTGACCCTATTTGCCCAAAGAGTAGTGACAACCATTCCAACAGTTGGAGAGATTGTGGTGAGGCTACAATCTTCCTCTGTGTTTGAGAGGGGCAACTCCCTCGTATGATGGTGGTATTTGGTATTTTGTGTACTTTGAACCTGAAAGTACAAAAGGGAAGGAAAACACAAAACTAAACAAAGTATATAACAAAAACCCCAATGGCAGACATATGAATACACAATTGACACTCCACAACCGATATTGATTACAAAGGGGTTTTAAGCACAAAATAAGTGTTTATATGCAATGATGAAGAAATAAAGATAACAAATCTTGACATACGAAAATATAAGTTATATTGGCACATCTAACTCAAGATATTAGGAAGTTATTGTGTTTCATTACATCAATTACCTATATTGTTGATAATTCACATGAGCACAAAAAAGAATTACTAATTTAACATACGAAAAATCAGCAATGACAATTTAGAAGAGCATCAAGAACATACAAACTTGAAAGAATTCTTTATTCTCTTTGTGAGATTATACAATCTCCTAAACCTCTTTGTACATAGTGTAAAATCAAAATTCATTATAAGATTCTCTAACAATTTCTGTAGAGTTTCCCCTCTATCAAATCCCTTTTTACAATTCTAAAGCCTTGTATTTATAGGCTTGAAAGATTAACTACCTTGTAACCACTTAATCTAACAACCCCTTTGTGTAACCACTTAGAATAGCTTCCTAGGTTAACTACTTACAATAACTAGGGTAAGTGCACAAAGATGGTGGTCAAAAAGGGAGGTATAAGTGGACACTTTTTTTTCTTCTGAAATCAGGTGAACTTGAACTTGGAGGCAAAATTTGAAAGTCATCCACTCAAGATATGAAGATAATAAAAGAACAAATATTGTAGTACTTTGAATCTAGTTTCTAAACTACTAAACTTTTTCAAAATTGGATAAGATTAAGGGGGTCAAATCCTTCGCACATGAGAAATAGACCCTAATTTTTTTGAAAAACATAAAATAGTCTTATGTGCGCATCAAAAAAATCATAGTTAGATTTAGTATTTTGACAAATACTTTGGCAGAAAGATAGTTAAGAGTGAGAACTAGAAGATGTGTATTTTTTTATAATTTTTTTTGAGTATTTTTTTTTATGATTTGTCCAATCGAGCACATCCTAAAAATTAGGTACATGTTTGTGCGCGAAGCATAACTTGTACTAAAAAAATAAAAAATACAATTTTATTTTTTTTAAATTATAAAGAATCAAGTGCACTACAATAATATATAAATATTTTTAAATTTGGATAAGTAGATCAAAAGTTATTAAAAAAATGGTACACGTATGTCTGTGAGAACTATGTAGACATTGGTAAAAGAAATTCAATAATAATGTTATCACTGTTCAAATTTTTTAAAAATTATATGGTTAGAAAGCTTAGAAGATGGGTGAAAATATGGTGGCAATTTTAGAAATACCCACTTGATGAAGTGTAAACCTGATGATGACAAAGTCGAGAAACCAAGTTGATAAAATAAAATACGTCAAAAATGAGGGAAATGGAGGGCAACCAAACTTCCAACCTGTAGCTTTGTCATCTAGGCCTATTTCCAAGCCTAAATAGTCAAAAACGCGTACGGGGTACCTATGGTATAAGAAGCACATAAGGGGTACCTATGGTGTAAGAAGCACACACGCTCTATCTTTACTATAAACAACATGTACGCGTTGTTTTTACTATAAACAGTGTGTACGTGCTACTTTTGTAAAAAATTTGGGAAAATGTATAATATGATATTGTGTATATAATATGTGTATATACATATAATATATAATTTATATTATATATTTATATATCTTATAATATATGTATATATATGTATATAATAATATATAATATATTAAGTATATACACACACATATATGTGTATGTATGTGTATTGTCTCCCTCTCTCCCCCTCTCAAGTATGTATAGGGTCTCTCTCTCTCTCTCTCTCTCTCTCTCTCTCCATACCCCAGCCCTCTCTCTCTTCTTCTCTCCCTCTCTCCCCTTCTCCCTTCCTCCATACCCCATCCCTCTCTCTTCTACTCTCCCTCCCTCCCTCTCTCCCCTCTCTCTCTCTCTCTCTCTCTCTCTCTCTCCCCTTCTCCCTTCCTCCATACCCCACCCCATATCTCTCTTTGTTCTTCTCTCTCTCTCTACCTCTCTCCCTGTCTTCCCTTCTCCCTTCCTCCATACCCCCTCTCCCCCTCCCCCCCCTCTCTCTCTCTCTCTCTCTCTCTCTGTTCCTCTCCCTCCCTATCTCTATTAGAAACAATGCACCACTAAGAGGGGGGTGAATCAGTAGTTCTCAATCTTTTCCCTTTAACCATCCTATGTGTGTATACTGGTTATCAAATCTAACTCAATGCAAACTTACTAGTTAGAGGGGAGACCAACACAAATGCAATCACACACAAAGGGACATCACATAGCACTAATATATAGGAGGAAAACCCAAGAAGGGAAAAACCTCGGTGATAAATGCTGCTAGAGACTACTTCTCCAATTCAACGTCACAATTGAATCTCTGATTACAATGTTTAGGGCACCAAACCAAGGAGCACTAACCCTTTATTTTAGGGCATTTCTTTGTCCTCTACTGGTAGAAGGTCTTCTTTGTCATCTTCTCATGTTCTTTCTTTCGATGAAGCTGTCTTCTCCCATTTTCCCTTTTCCTTTGGGATCTGCATTGTTCCTCCTTCTTGTAGCACCGATCTTCATTCTTGTCTACAATTCTTCACTGGTTGTAGTTAGATCAACCTTCTTTCGGGGAGCATTTCTAACTATGAAGGTCCGACCCTTGTTTTCTCCATTTGAGGAGACAAACAGAATGTCATTGTGGGGGACATTCATACTGCTAGAGCATTCACCAACACCACTTCCTAAACCTTTAGTGTCCCTAGTATGCTTTTTCTTTTTCAACATTTTGTCCAAGGCATCACTGTTGCTATCAAACTAGATTCTTACCTTGAGCTCATCCTGACACTTCTTAAGGTCATTTCGGAGAACCTCCATTTCTCCAAGAAGTTGTTGATATTCTTTATCTTTTACTTTGGTGTAGGAGCACCTTGTCACCAGTTATGTCATGATTAATTTCATAAGGTTTTGAGTCTATGATTGTTTTTAAGGTCATTTGGATGTAATTCAAGACATGATGAGTCATTTTGTAAGGAAATGTCACTCATTTGTAACAAGTTGCTCAAGTTGAGTATTTGGGTCCTAATATGGTCAAGGAGTTCAATCTTGTGTAAAAGAGCAATGAAAGGGTAACAACGATGTAAAAGGTTGTTTTGAGTCCATTATAAGGTTTTCAAAGTGTCTAAGTGAAGTTTAGAGGTTATTTTTTCTAAAATGTGAAAGTTGTCAATGATGTAAAGTGTTGTCAAGCAACAAACCATGTTCTAAAAGTTGCAAACCAAGGATGTAATTGGTCTTGAAAAGTTGTAACTTCCATATGGATGTGTGGAGGTTATAAAATTCATAATTTGATCGAATCCAATGGGTGTGTGTATGATTGGAGGAAGGAAATGAATAACATTTGAAGTTTTTACACACTCCACATTGTTTTCTGGGTATTGCAGCCTGATCGTTCACATTTTTCTTTATGAAAAATCATTTGTCCTCATCGGAAATATATTGGATATGATAGTGTAATGAGTTAATTTTTTTCCCATTGGTTTCATTTAATTTCAATCACTTTGAAGCAAGTTATGCAAGTTTTGGTGAAAACTGTCAAAAAACCCTCCAAATTGGGTTTTGTGGAGAGTTTCACTAAAATATTTTTATTGCACCATTGGAAATTGTTGTAACTTTGGTGTTTTCTATCGGGTTGAATTATATTTAAAATGAATTAAGTTTCAATGTGATTGGTTAAGTATTTAATGAGATATTTGATGCCTTAGGCAGACTGGGAATGCAAATTTCTTGTTTTTTTTTTGTAACAGTCAAAATGGTCTTGGTGCAGAGACCATAACTCATAACTCCACCATTGGATTGTTCTAAATGTTGGATATGGTTTTAGAAACCTATTTTTCTATAGCGTAACCAAAGTGACCTTCAAAATATTGTTGGGTGTGAGAGGTATTAATAATAGAGTATGGGTCTATCAGACTATCATTAACTGGGACAACATAATGCATTGTTTGGGTCTTGAATAATGTTTAAAGGGTTATAAATGATATGAAAGATTGGATATTGGATTGTTTGGTTGATAGTAATCTTATTAGATGCCTCAAACATATCAAGTTTGTAGATTGATGATTATTTTGGGTCATTGAGCACCCTAGGATTGGGACTCCATGGTTGATTTGGGGTTGTTGGTTGGTTTTTCATGATGCTCTACATCAAATTGGTATCAAAGCCCAATGAAAGATCTAGGCTAGGAAAGTTGTTTATGTTATATTTGGTTGCAGGTGTTGGATCCACCTAACTATAGAGGAATAGGTTGACGAGAGAACCTAGTTGTGGTTGCCAAAAGACTAGGGAGAGAGAAAAAAGATACTCCTAGGTGAGGCAAAGGAAGCATGAGCTTGTGTGTGTGCAGTAGGAGAGGTGGATGAGTGAGGAACACCTTCAGTTGCAGCCATTCGATACTCCATGGATGTGAGTATTTTAGAGGATGATTACCTTTTTGAAGTTAGTAGCAGTAGCATGAGGATAATGAGAGAATGATGAAAGGAAGAGGCAGGGATAAAGATGAAGACAAAGACAAAGTTTCAGTCCAAGACACAAAATTTTCTTGCAGGTTGTTTCCAAGAGACTTGGAAAGATTTTAAGGTTGGCAGTATGGTGTAGGAGCACCTTGTCACCAGTTATGTCATGATTAATTTCATAAGGTTTTGAGTCTATGATTGTGTTTAAGGTCATTTGGATGTAATTCAAGGCATGATGAGTCATTTTGTAAGGCAACACCACTCATTTGCAACAAGTTGCTCAAGTTGAGTATTTGGGTCCTAATATGGTCACAAAGGTAAATCTTGTGTAAAAGAGGCATGAAAGGGTAAAAATGATGTAAAATTTTGTTTTGAGTCCATTATAAGGTGTTCAAAGTGTCTAAGTGAAGTTTAGAGGTTATTTTTTTTTAAATGTGAAAGTTGTCAATGATGTATAGTATTGTCAAGCAACAAACCATGTTCTAAAAGTTGCAAACCAAGGATGTAATTGGTCTTGGTTAGTTGTGAATTACATATGGATGTCTAGAGGTTATAAAATCCATCATTTGGTCGAATCCAATGGGTGTGTGTATGATTGGAGGAAGGAAATGAATAACATTTGAAGTTTTTACACACTCCACATTGTTTTCTGGGTATTGCAGCCTGATCATTCATGTTTTTCTTTATGAAAAATAATTTGTCTCCATTTGAAATATATTAGATATGATAATGGAATGAGTTAAATTTTTTTTCCCTTTGGTTTCATTTAATTTCAATCACTTTGAAGCAAGTTATGCAAGTTTTGGTGAAAACTGTCAAAAAAACCTCCAAATTGGGGTTTGTGGAGAGTTTCACTAAAATATTTTGCTTGCACCATTAGAAATTGTTATAAATTTGGTATTTTATATAGGGTTGAATTATATTTAAAATTAATTCAGTTTCAATGTGATTGGTTAAGTATTTAATGAGATATTTGATGCCCTGGGCGGACTAGGAATGCAAATTTCTTGTTTTTTTTGTAACCATCAAAATGGTCTTGGTGCATAGACCATAACTCTTAACTACACTATTGGATTGTTCTAAATGTTGGATATGGTTTTAGAAACCTTGTTTTTTACATACTCACTAAAGGGATCTGCAAAATATTGTTGGGAGTGAAAGTTATTAATAATAGAGTACGGGTCTATTAGACTGTCATTAACTGGGACAACGTAATGCATTGTTTGGGTCTTGAATAATGTTTATAGGGTTATAAATTATATGAAAGATTGGATATTGGATTTGTTTGTTGATAGTAATCTTGTTAGATTCCTCAAACATATCAAGGTTGCAGATTGATGATTATTTTGGGTTCATTGAGCACCCTAGGATTGGGACTCCATGGTTGATTTGGGGTTGTTGGTTGTTTTCTCATGATGCTCTGCATCATACTTCTAGCTCAGAGGCTAGATCACTGAATTGGCACTCCTTGGTGTCTTCTTTTCGAGGCTTCAACTTGTTGTTCTCAAAATCTGATTACCCTTCAATGCCTTTAATAATATAATCTAAAATAGGTGCCGAGAAGACATCAAAGATAAAACGATTTCAGAGACAACATATGAAAAGGTTTGGTTAGACCTTCTACACTTCGGGCTCTTCCCTAAGCCCAGGCGGGTATACCCTTTGTGACTTAACTTCACATTCTTAAGCAACAAACCCACAGCAAACCAGTCCAGAAAACCAGTGAGTTTATTCACCTTGAAAAAACAACTGAAAACAAAGAATGAAACAATATTCAACTTCGGTATATTTGATCAACAAAGCATGCAATAAACAGCTTCGATTAGTACCAGTGCTTTATCCAAGGCTACAGAGTCACTCAAACTCAAATGAAACTCCTGAAATAAAATATCTCTATACTTCCCATCACCTTGGTATCCATTTATCCCTGTAAATGCCTAGCATCAACAAGAATTTAATCACTTCAAAATAAGCTAAGGTCCTCAAAATTCAAAGTTCATCCAGAAGTATTTACTGGTAGAGTGGTCGTGCATATTTAATTTCCCTCCTAAAGAGAAAAGCTAGAAACACCCATACTGAGATTGCCTTACAATTCCATTCAAACAGAAAAATCCTAGACTATTCTGAATGAAACAAAGTAAATAAACTTAAGGACAAGTTTGAAGACGACACACAGCTTTACTCAAAATTGATGGCCTGTATATTAATATTCATTTGAAAAATTTCTACAAAAGTCTGATTCTCCATTAATCTTTGGAAAAGCGCAGAGAATTTTTCTGCAGCGTTTTCTTACAAAAATTTTGTGATCTCTTTCTCTCTAGTCCTGGTATCCATTTATATCAATATGCATGCACAAAGCTTCGGACTTCTCGAGGAAAGTTTGTTACAATTACTTCAAAATTGAAGAAGTTACAATTCCAGTTATGCGCTCTTTTCAACTTCTTCAGCAGTCTGTTGGACGGGTTGTTCAGTTGCAACCTCCTCTGGCTCTTCAGGGATGTTCTCTAACTGCTCTGGATCTCGAGTGGAATATTTAATTCCCCACTCACCATATGTCTCCTCGGTCGGCCATTCAAAATTAATCACATCACTTTTAACCTTAGTCAACCCTTTCCAAGAATTCCTCAGTTTGTTGACTTCTGAGTTAAGAAAACTGTAGTGTGATTTAATTCTCTCTATTTCCTGTATGGTTATAACAAAAAATGAGGTATCATCCAGATCAATAATTCCCTTGACCCTTGCTGACAATTTAGCATTTATCTCATTGAGCCATATCTGCTTATCTTTCAGCTGATCTGGATTGGCAAAAATTCCTGGGAGTAACTCACACACCTGATCAGTGTATTCCCTTTTAAGCAATTTAACCCTTCTTTCCACATTATCCACCTCTGTCACCAATTGTAATAAACTCTTAGTGATATCAGAAGTGATTTTGATAATAGGGTTAGCTCTTGCTTCATCACAGGAAACACACATGAACTCCAAATCCTGCTCCCTAGGCCTCCACCTGTCAAAAATGGGTGTCAATATGACTTTATCTCTTATCAACTCAGTCCATATCTCCATGAATTTTCCTACACTATTGTGAAGGAGTGAAGCATTTATAGTGTCTGCAAAACTGGAGACAGTGGCCTTAATCTTTTCTTCATACTTCCCTGCATAATAGGCCTGAGTTTGCTTAAGACTCTCCAATTCTTGGGGAGTTATCTCTATCATCTGAGAACTGGAAGGTGCAGGAGATAGTGGGAACTCAATAATGGGGCTAGTAGGTGGAGGTCTTGCAGGAGAAGAGGTGATCATTAATGTTGAAGACTCACCTTGTTGACGTTGTCCTGCTAACTGGCTCTGCAATTTGGCAATGATACTCTCCTTGCCTCTTATTTCCTCCTTGGCACTGTCATAAGCTTTCAAGACTGTTTCCAATTTGAACTGGAGAGCCTCTTTTTCTTTAGCATCCTTCTCAGCTACTGCAACACTAAATTTGGCAGTCTCCAACACTGTGCTAGCAGCCTCTACTACCCCTGTACTTTCTACTCTCCTGACCATCAATCCTCCAATGTGACTTGTCCCTGTGGTGTCTTTACCCTTCTTGTCCTCATTTCTCTTAAGGGACCACATGACTAGAGCAGCATTGTCTTTACTGAATGTAACCCCTTCCATGGGTTTGGTTTCTTTCCTCACTGCATCCAGCACCAGAGCATCAGCAATATTCCATTCTGGCAAAATGAGCACTCCAGCTTGTGCTACTAAATCTCTCCCCTGTTCAGGAGTGATGGTTTTGAATTCTTCCATCATCTCCTGTTTTATTTCTTCCTCCACCGAGGCTGGATCTTTATTTAGTTGTTTTGCCTTTCTTGTTTCACATCTAGCATTATATTTATCTATATGTTGTTTCCATATAAACTGCATGAATGCTTCAGATGTTACAAAACTATCATCTGCTAGAAAAGCACTAGTGGCCTTCTTTATCTCAGGATCCCACTCCTGGCCTTTGAGTTCAGTCGAGGTGATGTCCATTTGTGCTTCAGTGGGTTCTTCTAGCATCCCCTCTTCCACTTCATCATATGTATACGCAATCTCCCCCAAACTGCCCAACTGAGAGAGGTATTTAGTTGCTGCTTGTTCATCTCCAATGTGGAGAGGGGATTGGGATGGGGAATATAAGGGTGTATCTGATTGCACTTCCTTCCCCACCCTCTGCTTCTTTGGGCTATCTTGGATGTCAATGACTTCATGTGCTTTCCTCTTCCCTTTAGATGAAGAGGGTTCCCCTCTTGCAGACACCAACACACTGTAACCTGCTTTCTTATGCAGGGTGTAATCACTAGGAGGGATGGCTTTAATAGGAGCTGATTTCCCCAAAATCATTCTTGCTTTCTCAGGGTTGTTTTTAATTACAACTCCCCTTTTCTCCTTTATTGTCTGCATCACATCCTCAAAACAAATAATCAAAAATTTTATCTTTTCTTCCAATGGGAAGAAGCTAGACAATGGGTCATAGCTAGCATCAAATTGATGCACAAAATCCAGGGCCTTCCTGTAGGCTACCCATTTTTCCTTCCTCAACTCCTATTCATCCAAATCAAATTCATTCCTGATGAGGTCTTCAGGAAAGTGGAATTGATGGGGCCTACCTCTGCATGCTACTTTCTTCCGGAATACACCATTGTAGAAGTCCTCCGGATCAGCACATCTTGACACTGCAGTGGACAAATGGTAGGGTTTGAGGAAATCCTCAAAACATTTCCAGCCGCCCTTGGTGATTACAAATTGGTGGGCTACTGTAGCTGTAGGGAAAATAGTCCCTTTACCTCGGCCTGTTAACTCTGCCTCTTGCAAGTCACCAATTTGTCTGAGAATCTCAGCTATTCCCACTTTGAGGGGGACCTGGTATGGTAACAAAAATGGGGTGCCTCTGAAACCAAAAACCCTAAACACTGTGGACACTGGATACAAATACATATCACCCCAGTTATGAACAATCTTGACATTCTCTGCGAATTCTTTTGGTCTTAAGAATTCCAGAAGAATCTTGGGGACTCGTGGATTGTCAGAGCAAAGAAGAGTCCTTATTTTGGATGCAAAGTATTTATCAAACTTTAGAAAACTTGCATCCTCTCTATCCCATGACAATACGGTACTCCATAATTGTACTGGCATCTTCTCTCCCTCCTTTTCTTTTACCAGATCCATTCCACTAGCAAAATAATCTCCACCTTTGAAGAGGAAGAGGTGCATCAATAGTGAATACCACCCAAATGGCCTATCCACCTTCCCATTCTTTATCCCCATCAGTCCTCCATGGATAGCATCAGCAATATAGGAGGCATAATCAAATGTAATAGCAAGAGAAGGATTCAGAAATTGAACAATCATTAACAGATAATGATTTGGTATATTAGATTCAGCATCCTCTCCTAGAACTTGGCAAAGTGCCCAGTACATCCCTTTTGCCCTTAAGGTAAACATACTTAGTGAAAAGGGTTCTTGTGTATTGGGCCCTACAACTGCTAACCCTCCCACTTTCAGAAAAAGTTCTTTGAGAGGCCCATTCCTGAGATGAGTCCTCTGTGCCCTGTATACCTGAGTTAATTGTGTGAAGTTTATATGCTCCAAGAAATTGGAAAACTCACTAAGCCCAAACGCTTTTCTCAGCTCTTCTGCATTTATCTCCACAAGGGTTTTTCCATTCACATCCCGGATACACCTGGTAACTGAATCATAATTTAATGCCATCTGGTTTAACAAATCTGTATCCATGAACACCCCTGGGACTACCAATTTCCCAACATCTAATTCTCAAATGCTATTTTGAGGAGCAGGAGAATTCCTCATTCCAAAACCGATTTTAAATAACCCCAACCCAGACAGCCCAACCTGTGGGTCTCTTAACCAATTACCCTTATCATACAATCCTTCTCCAATTCTCAGTCGGGGAGCCCTGGGTACTAATTCTTTGGCCTTAGATGCCTGGTTGGTTGACAGCGTCAACTGCTCTAAGAAGTCATCACACACACTTCTTTCAAGATAATCAACTTTACCAGAAAATTCCCTTTTAGGAGCCATTTGCAATACAACCAGATAAATATTACTTCTGAAACTATTTCTATTATACGAGAACAGTTTCACGTATTACAACACAAGAGCGGCTGCAAAATAAGAAAAAACCTGACGCTTGCTCGAAGAAATTCGCTCTGCAACCAATTCGCCTTCTCTGTATTTGTAAAAGATAACTCTGCGTTTTCCTCCTCTGCAAAAATCCTTTTAAGAGGTATCCTTACTTGGTTGTTAGGAAATCAAATGCTTGTACTCTGGGCCTTAACTGTAACATTGATTCTGCATGCTTCGACCGTCCCTTCAAAATCGAATTCATACGAGAATTCATATTTTAGCTCCAACGGGCCGCTGTCTTTCTGCAAGTGTCTCTCTGTGAATTTCATTTTGACGGCTTTGTCTTTAGTCTAAGTCCTGTCTTTTATTGGCTACATAATACCACGCGGCATCCGACCATTGGCTTAGAAAATCCCCTCACATTCTATTTTGATACTGGCTGAATGTCGCCCTTTATACTGTAGCGGGCCCGTGCTTTTCTCTTTTTGCCATGTCATCATCACGACACGTGGACGGTTGATATTCATTCTCGCTATTTCGTAGCCTTAAAGGGTGAGCACTTAACCCTTGCGAAATAGCGCGGGCCGTTGGATTATCTTTCAAGTTAATCACCTTTTAATCCTTCGAACAGGTCCTCAGGAATGGTGGGCCCACTGAAACACCATAGACACCTGGCTTTCTTATCACCTTCGAAGCTGACCTGTCAACTTTTCATTTGTCAAACATACACTACAGGGACCCACAGCTGCCTTTTAGACCGCGTGTCATCAAGACACGTGGACGGTCCAGGTTAACTTTCGCTATTTCGCAGCCTTAAAATGTGAGCATCTTACCCTTGCGAAATAGCACGAGCTGTTAGATCTTATCTTGACTTGCGCGGCATTTAAACCCTGCTAGGAGCTTTCAGAAGAGGTGGGCCCACGGACACATCATGGACACCTGGCGCCCTGTCCTGCTGACTGTGGCGGCCTGTGCCACGTGTTACCTTATAATACGCCAAAAGAAAGCCACGGGGCTCCAGCTATCTCTGACAGCTATGCCTTCCACTTACCCTATCGTGACACATGGACGGCCGATATTCATTCTCGCTATTTCACAGCCTTAAAATGTGAGCACTTAACCTTTGCGAAATAGCGCTGACCGTCAGATCCTTTCTCAAGTTGCTCAGTGTTTACTGGGCCCGGCACTTTAGAAGGAAATAATAAAAGGCGAAAATTTTCAAATAATTAACATGACCGCCTAGGTAAATAGCAAGGGGGGACACTTCTTACGACCCCGCGACCCATGACTTAAGTGAAATAAAGTAACGTCGGAATAGAAACTAGGGGACCTAACACAAAAGATAAAGCCTAAAACTTAGAAAAACCTTAAACCCTCTAGGTTTAGAATGAGGCTGAAGCATTTGGGGCCACATCTTGCACAAATTTTTTTCAAAAACCATAGCCAAATATGGGGAAAGAACCCAATTTTAAAAACAGTGATAACAGCGGCTCTGACTGGGGATGGTTGATTGCGAGATCAACACAAGAAAACTCAGAAACTCTGGAGAAATAGACCAAAACAGAGACCAAAACCAGGAAAACAGGAAAGAAAACAAAATATATACAAACTAAGGACCGACTGTGCATGGACATTAAGAGAAATAGTACTTCAGGAATTGTCCATGCACTGGAGATTCCTGGATCTCATCATTCATATTCTTCAAGAAATATGAATCCTTACCATTCAAATCACAAATTACAAAAGGGCCAATCCAGAGTGATTCAAATTTCTTATGCTTTCCTTTATCCTGCCCTTTTGCATTCCACTGAAGAACCATGTCATCAATTTGAAACTTCCTTAACGATGTTCTTTTATCAAAAAGATACTTTGACTGTAGCTGGAGCTTTTGATTTTTCTTATGAGCGGAGGTTCTAAGCTCTTCCACCTCTACAATTTGGATCATCCTGTTCTCCATTGGTTCAGATAGTTCCATGCTCTCTTCCTGCAAAAACTTATATACTGGAAGAAGGTTATTTACCGGTAATCTGGCTTGGGTACCATAAACCAACTCAAAAGGTGACATTCCAATGGATTTTTTAACTGTTATTCTATCCGCCCACAGAGCCAATTTCAACTTTTGATCCCAAGACCTTTTGTTTTCTTCTAAGATCTTCTTAATAATAGTTAGCAAGCTTTTGTTGCTAGATTCTGCTTGTCCATTCCCTTGAGGGTGATAAGGTGATGAGTATGACATAAGTATACCATGACTATTGCAAAAGCCTACAAATTCTTCTGATTTGAAACACATAGCATTATCCATTACCAATTTTGCAGGTGTTCCAAATCTAGTCACAATATTATCCATCAGGAAATCAATGACAATTTTACTAGTAGCTCTTCTTGTGGGAATAGCTTCTATCCATTTGGTAAAATAATCTGTAGCCACTATAATCCATCCATGGCCTCTTCCAGACTTTTCAACAATCTCTCCAATAAAATCAATACCCCATTGAACAAAAGGAGCTTCTACAGAAACTGGATTTAGTGGTAAGGCTCCTTCATACTTGAGCTTAGAAGAAAATCTCTGACATGAATCACATCTTCGAACATATGCATGGGTGTCTTTAAACAAAGTAGGCCAATAATACCCAGCCCGTATTATCTTACCAGCTGTAGTCTTAGCAGAGTAATGACCTCCACATACTCCATCATGCATTTCATTCAACATCTGTTTAGCTTGAAATTCATCCAAACACAGTAGTAACTCCCCATCTCTTTTTCTCCAAAAAAGATCACCCTGAATGAGGACATACTTTTGGGATTTGAGCTTTAAAGTTCTCTTCTGGTTGTGAGTCATTCCTTCTGGCAGCATATTACCCCTCAATACTTGGACTATCTCTGTGTACCATGGTTGCCTCTCAATACTAGTGACCAAAATATCTTCAACTTCAACATTGTGTACTTCTACATTCATGAGATTTGACTCAGCCATGAGCTTGGCCAAACCTAACCCTCTCACCAATTTAGTGATCTTTACCTCCAAATTGAACTCTTGAATTCTATTGATCCATCTGCATCTCTTCCCGGTAACCTCAGATTGAGACAGAATATCTTTAACTGCAGCATGTGGAACATAGGCAGTAACATTTGCATTCACCAAATATGGCCTAAAGGCTTTAACAGCTTTAACCAAGGCATAAGCTTGTTTCTCCATGGTTTCATATTTTAATTCTGCCGCTTGCAAAGATTTGCTATAGAAAGCTATGGGATGATCATATCCCTCATTATCCTTTTGCAATAATACTGCAGCCACTGTGTGATATGAAGCAAAAGAAAACAGAGAAAAAGGCTTACCATAATCCGGGGACTTCAACACTGGTGCTTCCTGGATTGCTTTCTTAATCTCATTAAAAGCTTTTGAGGCTTCCTGATCCCAGTGAAACTTGGTGTCTTTCTTGAGCAACTTGACAATAGGCTTTACTATCTCAGCAAAGTTGGCGATGAATCTCCTGACAAAATTCACCTTGCCTAGAAAGGACTGAATTCCTTTCACATTTTTTGGTTCAGACACCTTATTGATTGCTTCAATTCTTTCAGGGTCTATTCTTACTCCTTCCTTGGAAACTATATGTCCCAATAATTTTCCCTCAGTGACCCCAAAATGACATTTTTTGGGATTCAGTGATACACCAAATTCCAAGGCTTTATCAAACACCTTCTCTAAATGTCCACAGTGATCATCAGCTCTCTTTGAGAAACAAGTTAAATCATCTTGGTAAACCACCATAATAATGTTAATGAATTCCTTAAAAGCCACATCCATAGCTCTTTGAAAGGTAGCCCCTGCATTTTTCAATCCAAACGGCATTCTCACATACACATAAGTTCCCCATGGAGTAGTAAAAGTTGTTTTAAACTGTTCAGACTCCCTTACAAGCACTTGATTGTATCCTGAGAAACCATCCATCATGGACAAAAGATCACAACCTGTCACTCTTTGTAGCATTGCTTCCATGTTTGGAGATGAATAATTATCTTTTAGGGAAGCAACATTCAGATTCCTAAAATCCACACACAATCTGATATCTCCATTCTTTTTCCTCACTGGGACCAAATTAGAAACCCATGAAGAATGTCTGATTGGTTTGATAATCCCTCCTTCTCTCAATTTAGTTAACTCTTGTTGCATTTTTGTTTCTAACAAGGGGTTAATAGGTCTCTGTTTCTGTCTAAAAGGCTTAGCATCTGGAAGTAAGGGAATTTCATGCTGAAAAAGATCTTGTCTATACGCCTTTAGATCTTCATAAGACCAAGCAAAAACATGTTTATACCTTTTCAGTAAACTGATTAGGTTAGTCCTAACATAAGGAGGTAGCTTCTTTCCAATATATACCAACTTGGGGGATGATTTTGTCCCCAAGTTGACCTCCTCTAATTCTTCTAACTTAGTGGTAGATTGCTGGTGTAGATGACTGTCATTATAACTAAACATGCTTTCTAACTCCACCAGTCCTTTAGGTATTTCGTTGGTTTCCAATTGGACAATATCATTTCCAAACACTGTCTCTCTGCCATCCACTACTTCCACCAATGCATTACAATCAATTTTTTGTCCATCATAATCATCAACACATTGGATGAACCTAAGAATATCGTCATCATCAGCAAAAACTTGCCAGTTATATACATTATCAGGGATAGCAGGCCTAGCTTTTATTTCCACAGTGGAGATACCAGTTAGTGTTGCATCGTCATTTTTTAAAGCAACATTAGCTAGGAAATCTGCCATAATATTTTTTGCTCGCTCTATCCAGTTGATAGAAAAGGCATCAAAATATTCAATAATATCCCAAACAGCATGCTTATATTGCTTCAATTTATCATTCTTAGATGCATACTTAGATCTTACCTGAGAGACGACCAGCTCTGAATCACCCATCACTTTCAATAATCGGATTCCATGCTTTTTTGCAACCTCAAGTCCTAATAACAAAGCTTCATACTCTGCAGTATTATTTGTGCATTGGAATGCCAATAAGAATGAATATTTAAAGGTTATACCTGATGGGGATACAAAAAGAACCCCTGCTCCTGACCCTTCTTTGGAACAAGCTCCATCAAAATACATTTGCCACAATCCATACTGCTGTGCTTGTAGTTCAACTACAATTGGGTCAGTGTTCTTCAACTGAGGTGATACTGGTTGAATTCTGAAATTATCTAAATCCACATCAATCATACAGTTAAGCACACTAGGGTCCACATTTTCAACTACCTTAGGAGCTCGTGGCTCCCTGTATAGTTTGACCTTATTGCCACCAACAGGAATAGTAGCATAAGACAAATCCAATTCAACATTTCCCCCCACTGCTGCGGCCCACTGCCTAGAGAGTAACATGCCATAGTGGGGTTTAGTATCTGTGACAATAACATCCATTTTGTAAGTAGCTTCAGGAAATGCAGCTATTTTTACTTCTACATCTTTCATTGTACCTATCACAGGCACTTCTCTGTTATCCATGGCATAACATTTCCCATACACGGTGGTTACTGACAATCCTAATTCTTTCATGACACCACAGGGCATCACATTAGCAGCTGCTCCTGAATCTATCATGCAATTTTTAATTAACCGGTTATTGACTAGCAAAGTAACATAGAAAGGGTCCACCTGAGAAGGCTCCTGAGTGATAGTGGTTCCAACATATACCTCTGGAGTTTGGAACTCTTGATCCTTCCCTATTTTGTTTGAACCAGTGGGTGATACTGAACCACCATCAGATATACTAGAGAATAGAGACAAAGCTACATCCTTGTGTTCCTTGATCTTTAGTAACTCCACTAATGGGACAGTGACCTTCATTTGAGTTAAAGCTTGGGCCATATTAAATGTGGAATAATTACATTGTTCAGTATTAGCCTTAACCTTTTCTACTTTGAGTTGGTTACCCTTTTTTACTATTTCCACCTTTTGCACATCACCAGCATTTTTGGCATCTGTGGTTCTAGGGAAGTCTTTAACTTGTTCCTCTTCTTCTTGACTAGCTTTAACAGTAGCAGTAACACTGCTTGATGCCCCTTTCTTTGTGACCTCTTTTACAAACATGGAACCTGGCTCACCTTGATCAGTATCTCTCTTGGTGCTTCTCAGATTGTAGTTATGTTTAGCTTTGGCGATTGCGGCCTTAGTGAGGTTTCTAACCTCTTCTTCACTAGGCCTCCTAAGATGAACTTCTTCATCTTCAATTGTTACCACATTCAATGTAGGGTGCCAGCCTAAGGCCAACTGCCCTTTTACTGATCTTTCATTATCTAACGCATCACTGCACTCACTTGGCATAGATTCCTCATCACTTTCTATGATAGTTTCAAACATATTAATATCAAGCTCTGCTTCTGGTCTCATGGATTCCTCCAGAGCTTGAGCTACTACACACTAGTGAGGAGAATGTGGTCCATCACAAGCAATACACCAGGGAGTGTTTTCTACATTATTAACAGTCTTGCCTTTCAAAGGATCTGGTGTGTCTTGGCTTTGGACAATTTTAGGCTTCTCAACTTGGGGCTTACCATCCTTCCAATTTGTATTGTATGGCATATCATGTAACCTAGGAGGTCTATCTTGCCAATTGTAATGAGGTTTATCATTTTTGTTAACCTTAGCAGTCAAATCTTTCATAGCAGTGACCAGTTTTTCTATTTTATCCTCTTCCTTAGCAACTTTGTTAGGTTGCTGTTTGGTTTCATGCCATAATCTTCCATCTATCCTCCTTCCTAATTTGCCAGATGCCTTTCTATTACTTTCAACATTTATGGCAATTCTAAAGGCATCCCTCAAGTTATGAGGATTTTTATCTCTGAGAATGTAAGCCATTTTAGAATCAAATGCATTTTAATAGGTGTTAAGGCACATATTGTCATCTAGCCTCATTACCTGATATAATCTATGCATAGCCTTCTGGAACCTAGCATTAAAATCAGTGACTATTTCATTTTCAGATTTTCTGATATTATTGAACTCATTCAGCATGAAACTCACATTAGTCTTATCACCATACTGTTCTTGAAAGCAATTTTTGAATTCCTCCCATGAACCTATGCTGGCTACTGGAAGACCTCTATACCAATCTCTTGCATCATCAACCAGGGATTGAACAAACAGTTTCATAATCACATCTTCATCAACGATCTCATAATCATTTATCAAATCCCCGAAAGATTTGAGATGTTCCTCAGCACTGACTGCATTGTTCTCGGCAAATTTATGGAGTTTGTCTCTTAACTCAATGGGAACATGATTTGGATATCCTGGGATCCCATCAAAAAACAATTGCTTATATTGTTCTAAATTAATCGGCCTTCTTTGAAAAGGGGAAACAGTATTATTATTCCCCATAATCATCTTAGCCTTTGAGATTGGGGATTGAGATGTTTGGGTATACTGCTTATTTGAAGGTATGTGGCTTACTGAAGCAATATTAGTGTGCACTGCTGGTCGGATATTGACCTGAGGGAGAGAAATTTGTTGGGGATTAGGCTTACTAAGATCCTCTGATGGGAATGTAATAGGGGGAGCTTTTAGGTAGTTGATCTTTCTCTTAACTTCCTGATTTGCAGCTTCTAACTCAGCCTTTTCCAACTCCATTTGGAGGTCTTCCTTTTCCTTCCTCATCCTTTCCATCTCTCTCTCATGTGCTAGGATCCTATGAGAAATCCCTTCTGCAGTTTTAGACTCTACCCCATCATCTACCCATATCTGTTTCCCTTTGTCTAAATTAACCTTAGGGCGTTGGGAATCATTAGGGACTTCTTTACTTGGCTGGGCTACTGACTTAGGAACTGGTCTGACCTTAGGGGTTAAGATTTCCCTGATCACCGGGCCTTCTTGATCACTCTTTTCTTTATCCTTGGCAAGGACTTCAAGATCAGCTATCTGTCTAAGAAGCCTATCTCTCTCCATCATTTTGGCTTTAACTTCCTTTTCCTTATTTGCCTCCTTTTGGGCCCTCAAGGATATTAAATGATGAACTCTTTTATTTAATTCTTCAATTTCTTGGGACATTTTATCTTCATCAGGATAGTTTTCTTCAGAATCTGATACATTAACTTGATCTATATCAATCAAACTAATGTTCCCATCTATTGTCCTAGGAACAGAGTGCCTAATAGCATTTGAACTAGTTCTATCTTTTGCAGAAACACTAGCATGTGATAAATCTCGACTTACAATAGGCATATCATCAATATTTCCAAACAATCCTGAATGAAAATCTAAAATATCCTGATCCGAATCTCTTGAAGATGAATTTGACTTTGCATAAACAGGTCGGTCAGGCATCTTACCAGTATTGTTGTTTTTCTGCACCCATGCAGCATTTGACGGCTCATGCATCACAGATCTCTTCTGGCCTCTTCGTGATTGCTCGGGCAGACCTTCTTGCAGGGTTTCACGAGGATGTTTCTTCATGAATGATCTTGTATGCTTATTTCCTTGCATCTTGTTTGTCTTTATTTTAGAAAGTTTATATCTCACAAGGACTGGTTCGAAAATAACAGAGTCGCCACCCACAAAACTGTGGGAAAAATAGACGCAAGCAGTCTTACTCACAAACACAACAATACTTTCCACAAGTCTTGGCACAGATTCTATGTGTATATCTTTGGGATAACTGTCCCCAGCAGAGTCGCCACTTTTGTTGTTCTCAAAATCTGATTACCCTTCAATGCCTTTAATAATATAATCTAAAATAGGTGCCGAGAAGACATCAAAGATAAAACGATTTCAGAGACAACATATGACAAGGTTTGGTTAGACCTTCTACACTTCGGGCTCTTCCCTAAGCCCAGGCGGGTATACCCTTTGTGACTTAACTTCACATTCTTAAGCAACAAACCCACAGCAAACCAGTCCAGAAAACCAGTGAGTTTATTCACCTTGAAAAAACAACTGAAAACAAAGAATGAAACAATATTCAACTTCGGTATATTTGATCAACAAAGCATGCAATAAACAGCTTCGATTAGTACCAGTGCTTTATCCAAGGCTACAGAGTCACTCAAACTCAAATGAAACTCCTGAAATAAAATATCTCTATACTTCCCATCACCTTGGTCTCCATTTATCCCTGTAAATGCTTAGCATCAACAAGAATTTAATCACTTCAAAATAAGCTAAGGTCCTCAAAATTCAAAGTTCATCCAGAAGTATTTACTGGTAGAGTGGTCGTGCATATTTAATTTCCCTCCTAAAGAGAAAAGCTAGAAACACCCATACTGAGATTGCCTTACAATTCCATTCAAACAGAAAAATCCTAGACTATTCTGAATGAAACAAAGTAAATAAACTTAAGGACAAGTTTGAAGACGACACACAGCTTTACTCAAAATTGATGGCCTGTATATTAATATTCATTTGAAAAATTTCTACAAAAGTTTGATTCTCCATTAATCTTTGGAAAAGCGCAGAGAATTTTTCTGCAGCGTTTTCTTACAAAAATTTTGTGATCTCTTTCTCTCTAGTCCTGGTATCCATTTATATCAATATGGATGCACAAAGCTTCAGACTTCTCGAGGAAAGTTTGTTACAATTACTTCAAAATTGAAGAAGTTACAATTCCAGTTATGCGCTCTTTTCAACTTCTTCAGCAGTCTGTTGGACGGGTTGTTCAGTTGCAACCTCCTCTGGCTCTTCAGGGATGTTCTCTAACTGCTCTGGATCTCGAGTGGAATATTTAATTCCCCACTCACCATATGTCTCTTCGGTCGGCCATTCAAAATTAATCACATCACTTTTAACCTTAGTCAACCCTTTCCAAGAATTCCTCAGTTTGTTGACTTCTGAGTTAAGAAAACTGTAGTGTGATTTAATTCTCTCTATTTCCTGTATGGTTATAACAAAAAATGAGGTATCATCCAGATCAATAATTCCCTTGACCCTTGCTGACAATTTAGCATTTATCTCATTGAGCCATATCTGCTTATCTTTCAGCTGATCTGGATTGGCAAAAATTCCTGGGAGTAACTCACACACCTGATCAGTGTATTCCCTTTTAAGCAATTTAACCCTTCTTTCCACATTATCCACCTCTGTCGCCAATTGCAATAAACTCTTAGTGATATCAGAAGTGATTTTGATAATAGGGTTATCTCTTGCTTCATCACAGGAAACACACATGAACTCCAAATCTTGCTCCCTAGGCCTCCATCTGTCAAAAATGGGTGTCAATATGACTTTATCTCTTATCAACTCAGTCCATATCTCCATGACTTTTCCTACACTATTTTGAAGGAGTGAAGCATTTATAGTGTCTGCAAAACTGGAGACAGTGGCCTTAATTTTTTCTTCATACTTCCCTGCATAATAGGCCTGAGTTTGCTTAAGACTCTCCAATTCTTGGGGAGTTATCTCTATCATCTGAGAACTGGAAGGTGCAAGAGATAGTGGGAACTCAATAATGGGGCTAGTAGGTGGAGGTCTTGTAGGAGAAGAGGTGATCATTAATGTTGAAGACTCACCTTGTTGACGTTGTCCTGCTAACTGGCTCTGCAATTTGGCAATGATACTCTCCTTGCCTCTTATTTCCTCCTTGGCACTGTCATAAGCTTTCAAGACTGTTTCCAATTTGAACTGGAGAGCCTCTTTTTCTTTAGCATCCTTCTCAACTACTGCAACACTAAATTTGGCAGTCTCCAACACTGTGCTAGCAGCCTCTACTACCCCTGTACTTTCTACTCTCCTGACCATCAATCCTCCAATGTGACTTGTCCCTGTGGTGTCTTTACCCTTCTTGTCCTCATTTCTCTTAAGGGACCACATGACTAGAGCAGCATTGTCTTTACTGAATGTAACCCCTTCCATGGGTTTGGTTTCTTTCCTCACTGCATCCAGCACCAGAGCATCAGCAATATTCCATTCTGGCAAAATGAGCACTCCAGCTTGTGCTACTAAATCTCTCCCCTGTTCAGGAGTGATGGTTTTGAATTCTTCCATCATCTCCTGTTTAATTTCTTCCTCCACCGAGGCTGGATCTTTATTTAGTTGTTCTGCCTTTCTTGTTTCACATCTAGCATTATATTTATCTATATGTTGTTTCCATATAAACTGCATGAATGCTTCAGATGTTACAAAACTATCATCTGCTAGAAAAGCACTAGTGGCCTTCTTTATCTCAGGATCCCACTCCTGGCCTTTGAGTTCAGTCGAGGTGATGTCCATTTGTGCTTCAGTGGGTTCTTCTGGCATCCCCTCTTCCACTTCATCATATGTATACGCAATCTCCCCCAAACTGCCCAACTGAGAGAGGTATTTAGTTGCTGCTTGTTCATCTCCAATGTGGAGAGGGGATTGGGATGGGGAATATAAGGGTGTATCTGATTGCACTTCCTTCCCCACCCTCTGCTTCTTTGGGCTATCTTGGATGTCAATGACTTCATGTGCTTTCCTCTTCCCTTTAGATGAAGAGGGTTCCCCTCTTGCAGACACCAACACACTGTAACCTGCTTTCTTATGCAGGGTGTAATCACCAGGAGGGATGGCTTTAATAGGAGCTGATTTCCCCAAAATCATTCTTGCTTTCTCAGGGTTGTTTTTAATTACAACTCCCCTTTTCTCCTTTATTGTCTGCATCACATCCTCAAAACAAATAATCAAAAATTTTATCTTTTCTTCCAATGGGAAGAAGCTAGACAATGGGTCATAGCTAGCATCAAATTGATGCACAAAATCCAGGGCCTTCCTGTAGGCTACCCATTTTTCCTTCCTCAACTCCTGTTCATCCAAATCAAATTCATTCCTGATGAGGTCTTCAGGAAAGTGGAATTGATGGGGCCTACCTCTGCATGCTACTTTCTTCCGGAATACACCATTGTAGAAGTCCTCCGGATCAGCACATCTTGACACTGCAGTGGACAAATGGTAGGGTTTGAGAAAATCCTCAAAACATTTCCAGCCGCCCTTGGTGATTACAAATTGGTGGGCTACTATAGCTGTAGGGAAAATAGTCCCTTTACCTCGGCCTGTTAACTCTGCCTCTTGCAAGTCACCAATTTGTCTGAGAATCTCAGCTATTCCCACTTTGAGGGGGACCTGGTATGGTAACAAAAATGGGGTGCCTCTGAAACCAAAGACCCTAAACACTGTGGACACTGGATACAAATACATATCACCCCAGTTATGAACAATCTTGACATTCTCTGCGAATTCTTTTGGTCTTAAGAATTCCAGAAGAATCTTGGGGACTCGTGGATTGTCAGAGCAAAGAAGAGTCCTTATTTTGGATGCAAAGTATTTATCAAACTTTAGAAAACTTGCATCCTCTCTATCCCATGACAATACGGTACTCCATAATTGTACTGGCATCTTCTCTCCCTCCTTTTCTTTTACCAGATCCATTCCACTGGCAAAATAATCTCCACCTTTGAAGAGGAAGAGGTGCATCAATAGTGAATACCACCCAAATGGCCTATCCACCTTCCCATTCTTTATCCCCATCAGTCCTCCATGGATAGCATCAACAATATAGGAGGCATAATCAAATGTAATAGCAAGAGAAGGATTCAGAATTTGAACAATCATTAACAGATAATGATTTGGTATATTAGATTCAGCATCCTCTCCTAGAACTTGGCAAAGTGCCCAGTACATCCCTTTTGCCCTTAAGGTAAACATACTTAGTGAAAAGGGTTCTTGTGTATTGGGCCCTACAATTGCTAACCCTCCCACTTTCAGAAAAAGTTCTTTGAGAGGCCCATTCCTGAGATGAGTCCTCTGTGCCCTGTATACCTGAGTTAATTGTGTGAAGTTTATATGCTCCAAGAAATTGGTAAACTCACTAAGCCCAAACGCTTTTCTCAGCTCTTCTGCATTTATCTCCACAAGGGTTTTTCCATTCACATCCCGGATACACCTGGTAACTGAATCATAATTTAATGCCATTTGGGTTAACAAATCTGTATCCATGAACACCCCTGGGACTACCAATTTCCCAACATCTAATTCCCAAATGCTATTTTGAGGAGCAGGAGAATTCCTTATTCGAAAACCGATTTTAAATAACCCCAACCCAGACAGCCCAACCTGTGGGTCTCTTAACCAATTACCCTTATCATACAATCCTTCTCTAATTCTCAGTCGGGGAACCCTGGGTACTAATTCTTTGGCCTTAGATGCCTGGTTGGTTGACAGCGTCAACTGCTCTAAGAAGTCATCACACACACTTCTTTCAAGATAATCAACTTTACCAGAAAATTCCCTTTTAGGAGCCATTTGCAATACAACCAGATAAATATTACTTCTGAAACTATTTCTGTTATACGAGAACAATTTCACGTATTACAACACAAGAACCGCTGCAAAATAAGAAAAAACCTGATGCTTGCTCGAAGAAATTTGCTCTGCAACCAATTCGCCTTCTCTGTATTTGTAAAAGATAACTCTGCGTTTGCCTCCTCTGCAAAAATCCTTTTAAGAGGTATCCTTGGTTGTTAGGAAATCAAATGCTTGTACTCTGGGCCTTAACTGTAACATTGATTCCGCATGCTTCGACCGTCCCTTCAAAATCGAATTCATACGAGAATTCATATTTTAGCTCCAACGGGCCGCAGTCTTTCTGCAAGTGTCTCTCTGTGAATTTCATTTTGACGGCTTTGTCTTTAGTCTAAGTCCTGTCTTTTATTGGCTACATAATACCACGCGGCATCCAACCATTGGCTTAGAAAATCCCCTCACATTCTATTTTGATACTGGCTGAATGTCGCCCTTTATACTGTAGCGGGCCCGTGCTTTTCTCTTTTTGCCATGTCATCATCACGACACGTGGACGGCTGATATTCATTCTCGCTATTTCACAGCCTTAAAGGGTGAGCACTTAACCCTTGCGAAATAGCACGGGCCGTTGGATTATCTTTCAAGTTAATCACCTTTTAATCCTTCGAACAGGTCCTCAGGAATGGTGGGCCCACTGAAATGCCATAGACACCTGGCTTTCTTATCACCTTCGAAGCTGACCTGTCAACTTTTCATTTGTCGAACATACACTACAGGGACCCACAGCTGCCTTTTAGACCGCGTGTCATCAAGACACATGGACGGTCCAGGTTAACTTTCGCTATTTCGCAACCTTAAAATGTGAGCATCTTACCCTTGCGAAATAGCGCGAGCCGTTAGATCTTATCTCGACTTGCGCGGCATTTAAACCCTGCTAGGAGCTTTCAGAAGAGGTGGGCCCACGGACACATCATGGACACCTGGCGCCCTGTCCTGCTGACTGTGGCAGCCTGTGCCACGTGTTACCTTATAATACGCCAAAAGAAAGCCACGAGGCTCCAGCTATCTCTGACAGCTATGCCTTCCACTTACCCTGTCGTGACACATGGACGATCGATATTCATTCTCGCTATTTCGCAGCCTTAAAATGTGAGCACTTAACCTTTGCGAAATAGCACTGATCGTCAGATCCTTTCTCAAGTTGCTCAGTGTTTACTGGGCCCGGCACTTTAGAAGGAAATAATAAAAGGCGAAAATTTTCAAATAATTAACATGACCGCCTAGGTAAATAGCAAGGGGGGACACTTCTTACGACCCCGCGACCCATGACTTAAGTGAAATAAAGTAACGTCAGAATAGAAACCAGGGGACCTAACACAAAAGATAAAGCCTAAAACTTAGAAAAACCTTAAACCCTCTAGGTTTAGAATGAGGCTGAAGCATTTGGGGCCACATCTTGCACAAATTTTTTTCAAAAACCATAGCCAAATATGGGGAAAGAACCCAATTTTAAAAACAGCGATAACACAACTCTAAGATACATTTTCAGATTCTTCAAGGCATTTCATCAACCGATTCTACTCCACTATAGCAAAATTCTTGAATATCTTGTATTCCTTTCTTACTATACTGAGTTCTTCAAATGCACTTACAAGATCTCCTTCAAGATCAACTTTTGCTTCCTCTTCTTCTTCACTTTCACTATGATTGCAAATACATCTTTCTATTAGGAGTGATCTACGTGATTATTCTCAGATGTGTCCCTCTCATCTTCTAATTTTTGAGCCATGAAGAGGTGGGTTCCTTCATCAATGCTACAACTACTAGAAGAGCTGCCTTCATCATCCTCAGATAGATGAGATGCATTTCTCATCCTATCACCATAAGCCGATTCAGTAGTAGTGGGCTCATTTCCATAGAGCTTCTTCAATCTATCCCATAAGCTTTTTGTAGATCTGCATCTGTCCACTTGAGAGGAGACATCATCTGTTAGCCCATAGACTATAGCCTTCAATGCTGCTTCATTTCACTGGTTTCTTCTTTCTGCATCTGAATTAGTTGGAGGATTGACTTTACTAGTGCAGCCATTTACAACAGACATCTAGACATCATACCCTAGAGAGGATAAGTGAACTTCCATTCTACAACTCCAAATAGAATAGTTAGACCTATTAAATACGGGAGTTGGGATTGGCACTAAATAGACCATTGTGTCCTTAAGACAAAATCTACCCAAGCTAGAGAAAGCTTATCAACCGAGAACCTAGGCTTTGATACCAATTGTTAGACATAATGCACCATTGAGAGGGGGTGAATCAGTGGTTCTCAATATTTTCCCTTTAACTATCCTATGTGTCTATATCAGTTATCAGATCTAACTCAATGTAGACTTATCAGTTAGAGGGGAGACCAACACAAATGCAATCACACACAAAGGGACATCACATAAGACCAACATATACGTGGAAAACCCAAGATGGGAAAAACCTTAGTGAGAAATGTTGCTCGAGACTACTGCTCCAATTAAACCTCACAATTGAATCTCTTATTACAATGTTTAGGGCACCAACCCAAGGAACACCAAACCCTGATTTAGGGCACCAACCCAAGGAGCTACAACCCCTGCACCGAGCTCCAACTCAGTGAATACAAAATATATTCATTTACAAGTTAATAGCCTTGTTACAAATGGATTTTGTAACACTTCTGTAATTCTCTCGGTTGGATCTCTTGTCCAATTCACTTCCAGTTCTCTCTCTGCTGGTTCTATCTATTGATTGCCTCTTCTCTCAATTGCTATGTTTCTCTCCATCGATACAATATTCTATCGGTTCTTTGCTTGCCTACTTTTCACTCTTCAACAACTCTTCACTATCGATTTTGTCACCACTGGTTACCTCACTGTTACTGGTTGAACTCTTCAGTCCTCGACTCTTCTCACACTCAGTCTGTCTCTTTTTTGTACTCATTGAGTACTTAATTTATCTTCTCTCAAATGAAACAACCCTCTCTCATTCAGCAACCTATCGGTTGCTTTAACCTCACTAGTTAAGCCTTCGCCAAAACCTATTAGCGGTTGTCCCCTTGTTGCTCGATCTCTATGATCCTTTGCACATATAACACTTCATCTACTTCCCTTGTTTGACCTTGTGTATCACTTGGTAGCATCTCTCTCTGAGGCATCATCAACAATATCTTTGGCTTGCATATTTAAAGTTATATTTTCACACCAAGATGTGAGTTTGAACTTGGCACAATTAGGGTTTCATCCAGTGATCGTAAGGCACACTGAATCCAATCAGATTTCCCTCAATCCGAGCTCCAAAATGACTATCTGTACATCACCACCATTAATATTCCTTCCAATACATGTTTGCAATGTTTAGAAAACCCAGACATCTAGTCGACGAGACACAACATCAATCACCATTAATGGTTATGTAAATTTCATCACCAATCTCGTTCTGCACCTAGACACTCTGGACTAGTCGATGCATTTCATTGATCACTTTTGTTAGACCTTCCTTGAGCTCCACACCTCTCAAACTCCTTGGCAACACATCCCATGATTTACGGGGTCTACAATTAATATCGACCCACTCTGCAATAACATCATCGGTGCACACTCCATCTACCACTGCATGCATGTCCGCCACCTTGACTCCACATGACACCTTTGTCGACATCCACCTTAGCTTGGACCTCTGTGTCGGTTCAGATAGGGTCACAGACCAGACACTCAACCAGTCCTTCTTTTCTACCAGTTTACTAACCCTGTCGGTATCTCTCACTTTATCGGTTACCCTTCATGTCTGCACTTTGCTGATCTGTTGGAAGAACACCTTAACAAGTCACCTGACATATCTATCCATAGCATGCTCATTCTCATCAAGTAGGAGAACATCACTTAGCCTCTTTGCTTCTTTGTCAGTTCTCATGCTCACCGGTAGCCATCCTGATGACACCATGTCATGAACTTTCAACTGATTATATTTAAGGCATCTGCATACTAGTTGCATACTCTCTTTGCAGCTGCTCCACTTTGCCTTCTTCATCATCAAACTAGACACTATCTCAACTGGTTTGTCAAGGTGACAAATCCATCAATTCTCTACTCTTCCTTTTCTGTCCCAGTGGCATAACATGCCTTCTATGTCTATCCAGTGCATATCCCTGATTTCATGCACTAGAGGCATCCCTTTGATTTACCGGTAAATCTGGTGTGATCCTTCAAACACCTACCTTTACTTCTCCTTCCTTATCTCATAGAACTAAGATGCATACTTTGCATAATAGGAGATAAGCTCCAGTTACTGGTGGGAGTGAGTCCTTGTCATCTACATCTTACAATGCACTCATAATATGCTGTGGGTACATTCACTATCAGTCATCTCTTCACATGGTGACTGCATCTCAATCTGGTGGGAGTCTTGTTGTTTTGCAACCACACAACATACCGGTGACATGTACATTCTTCTCCATCTATGTTGATGTGATATAGGTAACATTCTTCCTCTTCATCACAATCAACAACCCAACATCATTCCCACTCACAAATGTCATCATGTACCAGCTGTTATATCTTACCGGTCTCTTGCCAATATCTTCCACACAAGTTAGACACTAACTTGTGTATCGGTGACTCAGTTGTGATTCCAATGGTCATTATATTGAATGACATTCACTCCCTTATTGGTGACTTGCAAGAAAGGTTGACATCAATGAATTCACATCAACTATATTCCCATATCAGTTGTCCTTCTATATCAGTTGACATCAATGACAACACAATGCCAACAATCTCCCCCTTTGGCATTGATGTCAACACATGTAGTATCCAACATCCTACAGAATCCTTCTCCCCCTTTGACAACAATGACGAAGGGCACTGTCATGGTTTCATTTCTCCTTGTATCTACTAATCACTGACATAAATCATTCTCCCCCTCTATCTTTATCTTTATTAGGTGCATCTCTTCTTTTGATACCAATTCATACAAATTCTCAAGTTACAGCTCTTGAGACAGAGGACTCAACCATCAACTATCACCAATTTCTCAGCAATCAAAGTGTATATACAATCTAGAAGCCTTTGCATATACAAGTCTAAGACCAATTGAAAGCACATGTGTCAGTGAACAAAACTTACCTACTGGTCAAATTGCATCATCTCCCCTTTGATATGCAGAAGTTATTTCGACCCCAATCAGTTGATATCAAGTGTTGAAGATGACACTGATACCAATTGTATATTCTCTAATACCAATTGCATGTTCTCCTGTGCAGGCAACTCTCCCTTTTTGTAGACAACTCTTTTGATGATCTAGTTGTGATTTTAATTAGATAGACATTGAAATATATCACAACCCTGGACACTTCCAAATACATCGTCACATTGGTACAACCATAGACACTTGCACATCCTATGTAACCATCAAGTCTGATAGAAATAAGAAAGCATGGCTATCAACTTGCCCTGTGTCATGCATCTCAGGTCCATATTGTCGGTCAAGTCCAAAATTGGGGCTCTAATCAACTCCATGTACTGGTTGAGCTGTGCATATGTGATCATCTGATGATCTTTCAGCTCCATCATATCCACTACAACCTATGACATGATCCTGGATCTTCATAATGCCATACAATGTCATCCTCATGACATGAATCAAACTGATTACCCCACAAACATGTATGCCTGCATGATCAACAACCAGGCCAAGATATGTCATTCAAGTCTTCATCAATACCACCTGAGATATAACTTCCCATTCCATGTTACCGGGGCTAATGCAATGATCTCCAACCTCACTATTTTACTTAACCTGCAAGTACCTGTTTAGCATTCATGATGACAACATCCTACACATATCGGTTTCTTGTACTGGTCCATCATCACTATCAGAGCACCTTCGTGTAACTCCTGGCATTTTGTGTCACTATGCATTTGATTTCAATTGATAATCTCCATCCATTGACACATGCAGTAGTGATCGAACACTGATCTGTAGGTTTGTAGCCAAGGTAGCCACTAGACACACTTATCTTCTCATTTCCATCCTTCATACTGACAACATCTTGTTCTTCCAAGTGCCCTTCTTCACTAAGGAGGTGAATGATCTAGTCAATATGTTACTCCCCCTGAGGTCCTGCATCTCCTTTAGGCCTTAGGAGATATCACTTGTGCATTGAATGCATATTTTTGGTCCATGGTCTTCTTCCTCCACACCTGCTTGGTCTCATTCTTCTTCCCATTTTCAGTAATGGGAGCATGTCTTACCTTCTTCTACTGATGGGTCCTTTCATTTTCAAACTCTGCATCACAACTGGAAGTAGTGCTATAGTAGCACACAACATCCATCCCAACTTCATGATTGGGGAATCTCTTAACATACCGGTTTGACCATCTTCTTTTGGTCATGTTGTTATGACTGGCAACTGAAATCGGTGGACCTCTTGATCCTATTGGGATATTTATCCTTTGACTCCATGCAGATCTTGAATTCCATATGATCTATATTCATTTCTATGTTAAGCACAATTTCTATATCGGCTTTCATGTGACTGCAGGTCCTTCCTGCATTCATAACTTCTATGGAAAATTCTATTGCAGTTATAACAAACATTATTTGCATAATCGGGAGAGGGGATATGCATGTATCTACCCTTGGATACATTTTTCTCATATGCATGATATTTATGAGATCCTAGATTGTTCCTTCTATACCTCTTTCTACATTCTTTTGCCCTATGGCCATGACCATTACATGCAAAGCAATAACCAGTAAAGGATGGCATATGACTTAGAAATTTATTCTGCCATGCATGGGGAGATCTTACCGGTCTGGCATCTCCATTTCTCCTTCTCTGAGGATGGATCTTGGGTTGTCCATTCTTTTCATTTCCTCCATCTGATCCCTCCATCTGATCTCTTCATCTCCCACACTTGTCTTGAGATGTGGGAGGTAGCATTTATTTTTCCTCTACTAGTAGGAGGTCTTCTTTGTTGTCTTCTCATGTTCTTGCTTCCGATGAAGTTGTTTTCTCTCATTTTCCCATTTCCTTTGGGATCTACATTGTTCCTCCTTGCAGTACTGGTCTTCATTCTTGTCTGTAATTCTTCACTGGTTGTAGTTAGATCAACCTTCTTTCGGGGAGCATTTCTACCTATGAAGGTCTGACCCTTGTTTTCCCCATTTGAGGAGACAAACAAAATGTCATTGTGGGGGCCATTCTTGCTGGTGGAGCATTCACCAGCACCACTTCCTAAACCTTTAATGTCCTTGGTATGCTTTTGCTTTTTCAACATTTTGTCCAAGGCATCACTACTTCTATCAAACTAGATTCTTACCTTGAGCTCATGCTGACACTTCTCAAGGTCATTTTAGAGAACCTCCATTTCTCCAAGTAGTTGTTAATATTCTTTATCTTTTACTTATAGCTCAGAGGATAGATCACCTCACTGGCACTCCTTGGTTTCTCTTTGTTGAGGCTTCAACTCTAAGATACATTTCCCAGATTCTTCAAGGCATTTCATCAACTGGTTCAGCTCCAATGTAGCAACATTCTTGAATAGCTTGTATTCCCTTCTTACTCTACTGAGTTCTTCAAATGCACTTACAATCTCTCCTTTAGGATCAACTTCTACTTCCTCTTCTTCTTCACCTTCACTATCACTACCAAACACATCTTGCTGTTACGAGTGATCTACATGATTATTCTTAGATGTGTCCCTCTCATCTTTTGATTCTTGAGCCATGAAGAGGTGAGTTCCTTCTTCATCAATGTTGTGGCTACTAGCAAAGCTTCCTTTATCATCTTCAGATACATGAGATGCATTTCTCATCCTATCATCACAAGCTGGTTCAGTAGTAGTGAGCTCATTTCCATAGAGCTTCTTCAATCTATCCCATAAGATTTTTGTAGATCTGCATCTATCCACCTGAGAGGAGACATCATCTGTTAGCCCACAAAGTATAGCCTTCATTGCTGCTTCATTGCATTGGTTTCTTCTTTCTGCATCTGAATCAGTGGAAGGACTGACTTTACTAGGGTAACCATTTACAACAAACATCTAGACATCATACCCTAGAGAGGATAAGTGAACTTCCATTCTACAACTCCAAATGGAATATTTAGATCCATTGAACACCAGAGCTGGGATTAACACTAAACAAACCATTGTGTCCTTAAGCCAGAATCTACAAAAGCTATAGAAATCTTATCAACCAGAAACCTAGGCTCTGATACCAATTATTAGACACAATGCACCACTGAGAAGGGGGTGAATCAATGGTTCTCAATCCATTCCCTTTAACTATCCTATGTGTGTATACTAATTATCACATCTAACTCAATCTAGACTTACCAGTTAGAGGGGAGACCAACACAAATGCAATCACACACAAAGGGACATCACATAACACCAACATATGTGAGGAAAACCCAAAATGGGAAAAACTTCGGTAAGAAATGTTGCTGGAGGCTACTATTCCAATTCAGCCTAACAATTGAATCTTTGATTACAATGTTTAGGGCACCAATCCAAGGAGCACCAACCCCTGATTTTAGGGCACCAACCCAAGGAGAGCTAACCCCTGATTTAGGGAACCAACCCAAGGAGCTACAACTCCTGCATCAAGCTCCAACTCAGTGAAAACAAAACATATTCATTTAGAAGTTAACAACCTTGTTACAAATGGATTTTGTAACACTTCTTCAAATCTCTCTTCTAGATTTCTTGTCCAATTCACTGCCAGTTGTCTCTCTCTATCGATTCTCTCTATTGATTACCTCTTCTCTCAACTGCTCTGCTGCTCTCTACCAGTACAATCTTCTACCAGTTCTTTGCTTGCTTACTCTGCACTCTTCAACAACTATTCACTACCGATTTGGTGACCACTGGTTACCTCACTATTACTAGTTGAACTCTTCAACCCTAGACTCATCTCACACTCAGTCTCTCTCTTCTGGTACTCATTGAGTACTTGACTAATCTTCTCTCAAATGCAACAATCCTCTCTCATTCAACAGCTTGTCGATTGCTTTAACCTCACTGGTTAAGCCTTCACCAAAACCTATTACTGGTTGTCTCCCTATTGCTCGATCTCTATGATCCTCTGCCGATATCACAATTCATCTACTTCTTTTGTTTGGCCTTGTGCATCTCTTGGCATCATCTCTCTCTAAGACATCATCAACAATATCTTTGGCTCACATATTTATAGCCATATTTTCCCACCAAGACATGGGTTTGATCTTGGCACAATTAGGGTTTCATCCACTGATCACAAGGCACATCGAATCCAATCAGATTTACCTTGATATGAGCTCCAAAATGACTATCTGCACATCACCTCCATTAACATTCCTTCCAATACACATTTTCTATGTTTAGGAAACATAGACAATCAGTCTGCAAGACTCAAGATCAACCAACATTAATGGTTTTGCATATTTCATCACAAACCTCATTCTGTACCTAGACACTCTGCACTGATCGATGCATCTCATTGATCACTTCTATTCTATCTTCCTCGAGCTGCACACCTCTACAACTCCTCTGCAACACATCCCATCATTTACAAGGTCTACAATTAATATTGACCCACTCTGTAACAACCTCGTCTGTGCACAGTCCATCTATCATTGCATGCATGTCCACCACCTTGACTCCACATGGCACTTTTGTCAACATCCACCTTAGCTTGGATCTCTGTGTTGGTTCAAATAGGATCACTGACCAGACATTCAACCAATCCTTGTTTTCTACTAGCTTACTAACCCTATCGGTATCTCTCACTTTACCGGTTACCCTTCATGTCTCCACTTTTCTGATCTGTTGATGGAACACCTCAACAGATCACAAACATGTCTATCCATAACATGCTCATTCTCATTAGGTAGGAGCACATCACTTAGCCTCTTTTCTTCCTTGCTGATTCTCATGCTCACCAGTAACCATCCTGATGACACCATGTCATCAACCTTCAACTGATTCTATCTAAGGCATCTGCATACCGGTTGCATACTCTTTCTATAGTTGCTCCACTTTGCCTTCTTCATTATTAGACCGAACACTATCTCAGCCGGTTTGTCAAGGTAACAAACCCATCAATTCTGTAGTCTTCCTTTTCTGTCCCAGTGGCATAACATGCCTTCTATGTCTATCCAGTACATATCCCTAATTTCATGAACTTGAGGCATCCCTTTGATTTAGCGGTAGATCTAGTGTGATCCTTCAAATACCCGCCTTTACATCTTCTTCCTTATCTCACAAAACTAAGATGCATACTTTGCATAATAAGAGATAAGCTCCAATTAGTGGTGGGAGTGAGTCCTTGTCATCTGCATCTTGCAATGCACTCATGATCTGGTTTGGGTACATTCACTATCAGTAATCTCTTCACATGGTGACTAGGATTGACTAGACTATAATATGAAAGTCAAAGATATTATTAAGTGTTGCTAGATGGGAGAGTATATATCTGCTACATGAGAGAGTTCGATCACTCGAAGTGAAAATATCAGAAAATAATAGTGATTGAGTGAGTGAAGGTTAAATTGGTGATAGGGTTTAACATAGGGTTTAACTGGTATGATTTGAGCAACCGGTAAAGTAGCTAGATTGCATCAGAGAAGTTAACCGGTAGGTGTTTGTACCGATAGGAAGACAACAAAGGGTGCTAAAGTGCAGATCAATGAAGGAGAGATATGGAAAAGATGATGCAGAGCAAGGTAACCGGTAGAGTGTAAACTGGTAAAGCAACAACAGAAAGAGGTGAACTGGTGTAGCAGAGAGGGTATCTCACTGACAAAGTGAAGTATATGAAATGGTTACAAGATTCCCTTATAACAGTACAACTACTTTTGTATTTGATACTATCATTATGATCATTGAGTTGTAGCTCCTTTGGGTTGGTTCCCATAAACTAGCAGGGGTTGTAGATCCTTTGGGTTGTAGCCCATAAACTAGCAGGGGTTGTAGATCCTTTGGATTGTATCCCATAAATCAGTTAGGTGTCGGTACCCTAAACATTAGGGGTTCTAGCTCATTCGGTTGGTTCCCTAAGCTTTGTAACAGATTTCATTGTGAGGTTGTATTGGAGCAGTAGACTCCAACAACATTGCTTACCAAGGTTTTTTCCATCTTGGGTTTTCCTCATACATACTGGTGTTATGTGATGTTCATTTGTATTTGTTTGCATTTGTAGTGGTCTCTCCTCTAACTGGTAAGTCTGCATTGAGTTAGAATCTAAGAACCAGTATACTCAAAAAGGATAGTTAAAGGTGAAAGATTGAGAACCATTGATTCACACCCCTCTAAGTGGTACATTGTGTCTAACAATACATTCTTCTCCACCCGTGTTGATGTGATATAGGTAACATTTTGCCTCTTCATCACAATCAACAACCCAACATCTTGCCCACTTACATATGTCATCATGTGCTAGTTGTTATATCATACCGGTCTCATGTCTATATCTTCCAAACAAGTCAGACACTAACTTGTGTACCGCTAACTCAACTATGACTCCAATGGTTATTGTACTGAATGATATTCACTCCCTTACTAGTGACCTGCAAGACAGGTTGACATCAATGACTGCACATCAACTATACTCCCATACTGGTTGTCCTTCTATATCAGTTGACATCTGATAGTTTAGATACTTAATGTAAGTACAGATGCCAAGCTAATAAGATGAGAGGGGGGGGGGTGAATCATACAAAATTAATCTTCCATAAAAACATCATATTCAACCTCGATAACATATACTTCAGTAATATATCCAAAACTATTAAACATGCAAACTCAAATGCATATAAACATCATAACACTCATAACACTAGATTTAACGTGGAAACCCAAATAGGGAAAAACCACTGTGGGATTTCGAACCCACTAAGAAATATACTCTTCTAGAGTATGCTTGGTTAAAAGGAAATTTTGTTAAAGATTACAAACACATTGCTAGATGTGACCCGGTTAAGGGATTTCCCTCAGATTTGTTAGGATCTTCACCTTGTTATAAATGACCTTGTTAAAGGATTTCAAACACTCAATCAGAATGTCACCTTGCTAGAGGGTTTTACAAATAAGACTGTTAAGTCCACTCGGTTAAGAGATTTTCTATCACTTCACAGAATAACAGTAATAAAAATCTATCTGCAACTTCACATCTAAAATACTAAAGCAGATTCTTATTTGCTCAATACAATATAGACATAGAACTAATCTTGTCCATCTGCTGGGCTCTATACTCTGTTATTCAAAACAGGTCTTCAAGCTTCTGTGCTCGGTAATCACTATGTAGCATCCCTGTGCATACACTTGCCCGCATACATTGTTTATCAACTATTCCCTATTTATAAACAATTTGCCAACCGCTTAATCTCCTTGATCACATTTCCCATGATCAATCATAGCCATCAGATCTTCAAACTTTGTCTAGGTTCAATGTATTCGCCGATCTGAAAACGTGTTACCCCACCTTGGAACTTGCATACATTTCTGGGAACTTGTGCTAGGGTATTGCGGTTCAATCTAAGCTATAGATCTTCTTGCCAATTTTCCTTTTCCATAGATTCTTTAACAAACTTGATTCACGGTATACCAATCATTTAATCATAGCCAGCTCATCAACTTCCTTCATTAAATAATGCTTTTATTCATTCAATGCATTTTGTTATTACTCGGTTGCAACTTGGTAAATACTAAACTTCACTCGGTAGACATTTCACCTTCATTAACCGATAGCGATAACGTTAGGGTTTACCAACTAGGTTCCTTAGGGTTTACTGACTAGGTTTCTTGCTTGGTAACATAGCATAGTATTAACCTTACAATCAATAACATATGTATGATATCAAAACAATCTAAACATCATGATCTCATCATTGTCTAACTCGGTAATAGTTGCCCATTGAATAACTTATTTCTCCCCTTATTCATCATATTCTTTATGTGTCTTTTACCGACATCTTTATATTCATCAAATCATACTTCTTAAGATATGGCAACATCATACTGAATTAGAAAATCAATTTGTTGACATCAATGACAAAATAATAATATTAAGATAGTAAAACATCCTTGGTCAGTTTTATCCATAATCATCAACAACCTTCTCAATATCCTTATTGAAATGCCAACAATCTCTCCTTGTCTTTTATAATGCCAACAATCTGTCCCTTTGGCATTGATGGCAAAACCAATTGATTTGACCTAATTGATTCGGATTGCTGTGAGATTCTGAAATGCTGAAATGCTCTCCCTCTGTCATCAGAATTCTCCCCCATACATTAATCTTGCTTTTCTTCAGTCTTCTGCAGTCTTCTCCAGTCTTCTCCCCCTTTGACAACAATGCCAAAAAGTAAAGAACTAAAACATAATTTCTTCCTGTATAAAGTGAATTCCTGCTGTTATGTATCAACTTAGTCTCAGTAAGAGCATTTTGTCTTCAATTCCTGTTCCCTGTATTTGTTTCCTGCACACCTTTAGAAAACCTCCTAAAGTGTGTAAATCGACATCAACTCCTAAAGATATTTTGTAGAGTCATCGAATTGATGCCTTCACCGAACTCGGTCAGTGAGTAGAAGATAGGGGTAGGACCCCTAACTTACTTCTGAGATACTCAAAAGTGTCCCTTGGCAGTGGCTTGTTGAAGATATCTGCTATTTGTTCCTTTGTGCTAACATACTCCAACACCACTTTCTTTTTTTGAGCTTCTTCTCTAAGATAATGATATTTGATAGAGATGTGCTTTGTCTTAGAGTGCATAACAGGATTCTTTGAAATGTTAATGGCACTAGTATTGTCATAGAATATAGTTACTGGCTCAGTAACTTTCTCATTTATACCTTCCAACAATTGTTTGATCCATGCTATGTTGGTACAATTCAATGCTGCAACAACATATTCAGCTTCTGTTGTTGACTGTGAAACACATCCTTATTTCTTGCTAAGCCAACTCACTAGTCTTTCTCCTAAAAAGAAAGCTCCTCCACTTGTGCTTTTCCTGTCATCAATGTTGCCTACCCAATTAGCATCAGTATTAACTTTTAAATCAAAGTCATTTCCTTTCTTATATACTAAGCCATAATCCTCAGTGCCTTTCAAGTATCTGAAAATTCTCTTGATTGATGTCATGTGTGTTTCCTTAGGATCTGTAGAGAATCTTGCAACTATGCCTACTGCATGTGCTATATCTGGCCTGTTGTGAACAACATATTGTAGCTTTCCAATCATGGATCGGTAAAGTGTCTCATCAATAGATGTAGATTCATTATTCTTTGATAATTTATAGTTGGTAGTCATAGGAGTACTTACTAGTTTTGAATCCTCCATTCCAAATTTCTTCAAGATTTCCTTTATGTTCTTGGATTGAGTAATGAAAATCTCATTTTTCATTTGCAGTATCTGTAAACCTATAAAATACTTTATCTCACCGATTAATGACATCTCAAATTATTTTCTCATTTCATTTCCAAAGTTCTTGCATAGAGAGTCATTTCCACAAAATATAATATCATCAACAAATATGGCTGAGATCAATATTCCATTTTCATCATTCTTTGTGTACATATTGTTGTTTTCACTTGTTCTTATAAAACCAATCTTGATCAAATAAGATTACAATCTTTCATACCATGCTCTAGGTGCTTGTTTCAAACCATATAAAGCTTTGTTCAATTTACATACTTGATCTTTATTCTTGTCTTCAACAAATCCTTCAGGTTGTTTAATAAAAACTTCTTCTTCTAATATACCATTCAGAAATGTAGATTTGACATCCATTTGATATACCTTGAAATTTTTTTAAGAAGCATATGCCAACAATGTTCTTACTCCTTCTAGTCTAGCAACAAGTGCAAAAGTTTCACCATAATCAATTCCTTCATCTTTAGCATAACCTTTGCAAACTAGTCTAGCTTTATTTCAAATGACCTCACCTTTTTCATTCAACTTGTTTCTAAAAATCCACTTTGTACCAATTACATTTTTGTCCTTTGGTCTTGGGATTAGTGTCCATGTGTCATTCTTCTTGATTTGATCAATCTCTTCTGTCATAGCATTTATCCAATCTTCACTGTTAAATGCCTCTTTCACTATTCTTGGTTCAAATTCAGATATCAGCCATGCGTTCTGTCTCAGTTTGTTCCTTGTCATCACTGGATTATCCTTATCTCCTATAATCTGACTTGATGCATGATGTCTTCTAACATACTTGGCTAATACAAGCTTGGTAGGCTCTGTATGATCTTCTTCATCACTCGGTAACTAGATATTTCCTTCATTTCCTTCTGCAGTTTTCTCGGTAAGACTTGTCGATTGAACATAGACATATTCATCGTAATCTTCTGGTTCCTTGGAATTTCCTTCATTATTTCTTTCTGCAAATTCATCAATTTTCACATTTGCACTTTCTACTATTTTGTTAGATGATTTGATTAGACATTTAAATGCTTTACTTCTAGAAGAATAACCAAGAAATGTTCCTTCTTCACTTTTCTGATCAAACTTGCCATTTCTATCATCTTTGTGTACATAGCATCTACTTCTAAAGATTTTAAAATAACTTACATTAGGTTTCTTGTCATACCAGATTTCATATGGTGTCTTCAAAGTACCTTTCTTCAGTTGTACTCAGTTCAGTGTGTAAACTATTGTGCTTATTGCTTCTCTCCAAAATGTTTGTGGTACTTTCTTTTTAGTCATCAGGGTTTTGGCACAATCCACAATAGATCTGTTTCTTCTCTTAGCAATTCCATTTTGTTGTGGAGTTCTTGGTGCAGAGACTTATCTTTTAATACCATGATCATTGTAGAATAATTTGAACTCATCAGATGTGAACTATCTTCCTCTATCTGATCTAAGACATTTCAGTTGTCTTCCTGTTTCATTTTCAACTCTTGCCTGGTACCATTTAAACATTTGAAAAGCTTCTGATTTTTCTTTTAAAAACATAACTGACATCATCCTTGAGTAATCATCCATAAATAATATGAAATATTTATCACCATAATAACTTTGAACTTTCATAGGACCACAAAGGTCAGTGTGCACAAGATCTCAAATTCCCTTAGAAGTGTAAGACTTACTTGTAAAGCTTGATCTTGTCATTTTACCCATCTGACATCCTTAGCACATAGCATTCTTAGGTTTTTCAAGACTCAGTAGACGTCTTACTCGGTGCTTCTTGCTTATTTTGATCAAATTATCAAAATTTACATGACAAAACCTTTTATGCCATAACTAGGTATCATCTATCTTTGCATATAGACACTTATTCCAAGTTGAGTCAAGGTGAAATGTATTACCTTTTTTTTGTGTCACGGTGGCAGCTAACTTTCCATTCTTGTCATGAACTTTGACAATTCCTTTTTGAAATTCAATTCGGTAACCTGTGTTGTTTAGCTGTGCTACACTCAACAAATTGTATTTCAAATATTCAACCCAATAAACATCATTGCATCTTGCATTGTCAAGAAGTGTTATAGATCCTTTACCTCTTACCGGACATGGTGCATCATTACCAAATCTTACATAGCCTTCGTCATAGTCTTCTACCATAACAAACTTGTGTTTATCACCTGTCATGTGATGTGAGCATCCATTATCTATGATCCAAGAGTCATTAGTATTTATGTGAGATATTAGGGCTTTTTATTCATACCTTTATTCATCTGATCCATCTTTGATAGCCACATAAACTACTTCCTTTGTATCAGTTTCATCTGATTTATCATCATTGGATTCCTCATCAGCTATTAAGCATGTCTTTCTATCTCTTTTTCTGAAGTCTTGATGTCCTCTGTAATGATTATCTTTCTGTCTGTCATCTCGGTAATCTCTCTTTTTAGTAGAATCTTTGTCAAGACAATTAGAAGCCATATGTCCTATCTTATCACAATTGAAACATTTCAAAGCTAGTTTTCCTTTATACTTACCTTTGCCTCTCAGTAACCTCCTAGCTAATAGTGCTTCAAACTCTTCTTGCTTTCTAATTTCCTCATATAGTTTGTGTACTTCCTCCATGTTCTTGCTAAATCTTTCACTTGCTCCACTGTGATCTCCTTTAGAGTACTTATACTTTCTTTCATTGTAATCATTAGATTCATCAAGATGAAAAGAACTAAATGCAGATTCAACTTTATTTACCGATGACCCACTGTTATCAAAGTTTCATGTAGCTTACCAATAGTAGCATCTAAAGAAACTGGCATATTGGGTAGAGACCTCAATTCATTGATTGAAGAGACTCAGATTGCATAAGTTGGTAGAAGGGTTCTTAACAACTTACTTGTTATGTCCTTTTCTTCAATGGTTCCACCTACTCCTTTGATTTGATTGACAATCTCCTTTAGTCTTGTACTGTATTGGGTTATGTTCTCACCTTCATTCATCCTCATAGATTCAAATTGCCCTCTTAGACTGTCCACTTTTCCTCTTTGAACATGTTCATCTCCTCCATACACTGATATGAGCTTGTCCCACATAGCCTTTGCATCATTGCAACCTTCTAGATCATTAAACTATGAATCGGTCAATGCAGATGTTATTTCAATCATTTCTTGGATATGTTCTGACTTTACCTTTATTTCTTCCATTGTCAATGGATAGGTGCTCAGTGTGATGAAATCATTCTTGTCGTGCCCAAACTTTAGGGCACAAAAACGGAACAACAAAATTTTTTTTTTTTGGATGTCATGAATTCGCAACATATTCTATAATATAATAACTTTATTAGAATTTTGTCTTATCTAGGGTGAGAATAAAATTGTTTACTAAGGTTGGGTTAATTAACCAACTCGAACGAGTGACTAGTTTAGTGAAGATTAAATTAGTATCACGGATTATTGGCTAGCTCAATTACCTAACTCAAGTTGTCGCTAATTAGAAACAAAGGTTAATTGGTTGTCTACGTGAGTTTAATCATTCCCATTCATATAATGAGAATACCAATAATTAATTGATGCTCATGCAAAATTTATTATTTAAATCCAACCGATGAGGGTTCGAATTTCTATAAGGTCATTTGCCCACTAAGATCGACAATAAGCTAAAGCCAATTCTAATTTTTCTAACCCCTTAATTATGATGATTTAATTAAATTCGGCCCAAACTGGTCACCAAGGGCTTATGGTCCATAAAATTAATTCTACAATTTCTCCTTTTAAATTTTCCTAACATCCAAATATATTGGGAAAAATCTATTGATTAATTAAATAAATTAATCATTTTAATGTATGGTGTATCCATCTATAATAACCCCTTCATTTTTAAATCCCTTTAATTTTACTATATTAAAATTTTAATCCCCTAAAGAATAAATGGACATATAATAATTCCATTATTAAAATAACCCCAAATATATATATTAAAATCAAAGTTTAAAATTCCCATTAAATAAACTCCCCTCTCTAATTTTAATTTTTTTTTTCCCTTTAAATAAAGAAATCCTTTATTTAAAAATGCCAACCCTAACCCGAAATTGGGTTAGGGTTGCATTTCTATTTATTTACCCTTTGTTTAAATTTCTTATTAATTTATACCCTAACCCGAAATGGGTTAGGGTTTATTATACTACTTTTTTTTTGTTTAGTATGAGTGCAGGTACGGAGGTGGATTAGGGCACGACAGCCATGGCAAGGCGGCGGTTTTCACAGAGGGGGGGGGAATGAGTGGAGGAGGTGGCACGGGGCTCTCCCGGATGCCACTGTGTTTATACACAGTGACGGCGGTGCCATCCACTGTGTATAAGCACAGTGGCGGCCGCAGACTGTCCACTGTGCTTACACACAGTGGCGACACCTCCCGTGCCGTCCACTGTGGGTAAGCACAGTGGCGCGGCTTGAGTGTCGTCCACTATGGGTAAACACAGTGGCGTGGCCCGAGAGCTGTCCACTGTGTTTACACACAGTGGTTCGGCCAGTGCTATGATCCCTTTTTTTTTAATGATATTTCGTTTTTTTTAAATTTATCATTAGGTATATATATATATATATTTATAAATCAATATACATATTTTATATATGTATTTGTATATCTCCATTGTCATGTTTCAAGTCTATACATATATTTCTCCCACGCAGGGATATATATATATATATATATATATATATATATATATATATATATATGGGTTAGGATTAGGAAGTTTATTCTGAATTATTTTTAACACAACAGTATATAATCTTTTATATATTCTGTAACAGGGATGCTCAAGTTCAGAATACATATCTTCTTTTGTTGTTGCAGGGGTATGCACATATAGCAGTTTATATATATATTTATATATATAGGTATATATTTTTCAATATATATACTTATATATTTATAGATATATATAAATAAATGTTGAAATAATAGGGCTGAAAACCCTTATATGGTTTGAGATTTTAACCATTAAACATTCTGTTCTTAGTCTTCTAACAGCATTAAGAATAAGTCTTGTTTATCTTCTTATTTAGCAATCTTACATACTACTTTCTACAGCAATAAAAATACTAGTTCTCTTTTTTTTTTACAGTCATAAAATAATGGTAATTTGAACTATGCAAGTAAATCATGAAACCTAATGCATTTTTTTTTTTCCTTTTCTTTAATTTTGCAGTAACTAGACAAGTTAACAAACTAGATTTAGATGTAGTCTACAGCAACATCATAGACATCAAAAATTAAATAAAAATTACATTGCCTTCCAGAATAATAAGTTACAATAGCCCATATATAAAAATGGGTGAATAATCTAACCCGTCTTCCCTTTTCTTAATCTTTACATAGAGAATAAAAGAATACATTTATTTAAACAGAAAAGAAGAATCAACTTAAACCCTATATTTACATATACACTTTCTCTTTCTCTTTTTTTTGCTACAAATCATAAAGTTACATTTTCTTTCTTTGCTTTACTGCATTTAAATAGAAATCTGAATCTGAAATATCTGCAACCAAACCAACTGCAACTCCTAGTCTTTTTCCCAAGCCACCTGCATGTAAGATTTAGGACTGTGACCCTGGGATGCTCACCTCCTAGCCTAGGCTTACCAGAAGCCACCCCCGAGCTAGGAGAATCAAGTTCTAGACAGGTTACAAACAAGCATACAACACAACAATAGGGCAAATACTCAAACATATGCCTTCCCATCCCAAGCTACACTTTCACCACATTTTGTGATGATCAATCTACGGGTGGAAGTGGACCAAGTACCATTGGGGAGACTACAACCAAAATACAACCCAAGCCACCTCATGGCAATACAAAATACACAACAGATGCATCCCACACACCTTATGCCCCCCAAAGGCTCAAAGCCATATTCTCTCCCCTTATGACCCCCAAATGAATACACAAGGCTATGCAGCAAGGGTCACAAAGGACACCCTTGAGATCACTCTCCTTAAGGAGAGCCTCTCACCCAAGGCTGTCATGCTTCTTCCACCCCAAGATCATCCTACTCCCCCAAGAGTAGGAGATCTTGGACACTCCCAAAGCAAGAACACATAAACAAAAAAAAAACATAAAAGTGAAACTTACATTTCTTTTTTTTTTTTCTACAACAATCTACATATACACAACTCTTTTCACAAGCATTTCTTTCAAAAGAAGGAACAATTTAAACAACATAAAAAAAGAAAATACAACCATCCTTAATCTGCCAATAGGTATGTTAGACTTAGTTGGAGATGAGCTGCCCAATCCACACAACTTTCTGCAATTTCTTGGCCCCCAAATTCCTCTATTCCTAAAACTGGTTTTTCCTCCAAATTTTTTCCCAAAAATCTCCAAGGATGGAGAGTGGGTGATTAGCTCACTAAGCTTCCATTCTTAGCCTAAGAAGGCCTCTCTCACTCCTTCCAACCTCTTGGATAGAGTGAGGGATCCCCCATTGGATTGGTCTTCCCTAGGTCTTACATCCTCCCTAACCTAGGTACCTAGAGAAGGGAAATGGAAATGGGGAAGAGGGATTACTATCTCCAAGAAGGTTCTCCTACCAAGGAGGGCACTCCTATAGATGGAATTCGTCCATCTTGGGAAAACCACTTTTTTGGGTGGTTAAACAAGTCCTAAGGGAAAGACACATGGCCAATTTTGGCCTTTACCCATAGGTACCCCATGAGGCCTAATAGAAAAGCTCTAAAATTGACTCTAGGAGTTGATTTGACCTTCAGAAAGTCCACCTAAAGTTAACCTATGGGTCAACTCTAAGTTGACCTTCCTTGTGGCTCTCTAACCTAGATTTCTTGGTTCCTTCAAGGATAATTAGGAGATATAACAATTAACAAAAAATAAAACTCTCAAAAAGGTGACATGACAAATTGCCAACACAACATACTACATAGGTGTCAAGTGACACTACAAAATAATTCCACATCACAATACACACATGACAATTGTCCCTTACACAATTTAACAATCCAATAAATACCATTTACACTCATGCAACATTTTACATTTATGAATAAAATACAGTACATACGGGGTGTTGTCTCTCCAAATAGACAACCCTTGGTTTTACTAACGCACATTGGCCTAGGCTTGATTCTCCATAATATTTCCATGGTCACATGGATAATTTCCTGCACATCTCAATTAAAGCATTAGTACTTCCCAAATAACCTCATATATTATATAACACATAATCAGAATACAATACATTCATTCTACAAAGGCTCGTCATTATAAAATACGATTTATCACAAATCAAAGCAATTTATTATAATCCTCAAAATTTGATCCATCTACAAGATATGCAAACATTTTTCTAATATTATAACAAATTCTGAAATTCAGATAATAACCTGCATCATCACAATATTACCCTAATCTAGAATCATATAATATTCTATAATCCACAAGGCATAGAAATGAAACATCCATATATATCAATGTTACCAAAATCATGGGACCATGTAAAGTTCTCTATCCATAGTGTGTCAAAACTAGCATCTAAAATAGTTCCAAAATGAAAATAGCTGAAGAGATAGGATGGATCAGGGTAGGGCCTCACAATTCTCTAGATAATATACATCATATTCTCTAATTCTTGGTAGGTGCAGCTTCATGCTTTTCTGCCATGTAGAGAGACTTGACTTGTTTAGCTTCGGTGCATCCCTCTTATACATCTTTGGATCTTTGCCTCAAGTACCTTTAAAATTTTTGAATAATATGTGACAATGTTTTGTGACTATTTTTGTGTCTATGTTTTGTGACTATGTTTTGAGTTTATGTGATGTGATAAGGTCAATCATGAGCATTCTTTATTCTTGTATAATCATGGATACTTATTTGAGTCATTATCGGGTCATAGGAGTCATAGATTGAGTCTAGATACAATTTGAGCAAAAAATATCATTATTGTCAAAAACGTTATCAAACAACTTCTACATCATGCCAGTAGGGTATGAATCTCAATGTTATGACGCTTTGGGATCCATGAGAGGAGCATGCCTAGCATAAACCTGCCCACCCGGATGTGCTTGTGATGTCGGTTTGTGCACAAGACGAACCCAATCAATTCTATCCTATCTTGCAACTTTGCATTGCATGCAATTGACGGTTTTTGCAGCAAACGAAAATATGCTACCAATTGAAAATGGCTGTGAGCCATCAAAAACTGAGATAGGCCATTGTAGAGGAGCCTCACATGACCCCACGAGTTGAAATGGATCGATCATATGTGTCCTAGATTGGAAGAAACGGTTCGGCAAAGTTTGATAATTTTTTGGACTCAGGGCATTTGAGAGATCGCGTTGGTAGGGTATGACTCTTGATGTTTTGATACTTTGGGATGTATGAGATAAGCATGCCTAGTGTAAAATTCCCACTTGGATGTGATCATGATATTGGTTTGTGCACATGACTAACCAAATCAATTCTAGCGTATCTTGCAACTTTGCATTGCATGCAACTGACGGTTTTTGCAACAGGTGAAAAAATGCTACCAATTGAAAATAGATTTGAATCATAAACAACCGAGATAGGCCATTGTAGAGGAGCCCTACGCAACCCCATAGGTTCAAATGGATTGATCATATGTGTCCTAGATCGGAAGAAACAATCTGTCAAAGTTTGATAATTTTTTGACTTAGGACACTTGAGAGATCACGTTGGTAGGGTATGACTCTCGACATTCTAATGCTTTGGGATGCACAAGAGGAGTATGCCTAGTCTAAACCTGCCCACCCAGATGTTCTTGTGACGTCAGTTTGTGCGCATGATGAATAGAATCAATTCTAGCCTATCTTGAAACTTTGAATTGCATGCAACTGACGGTTTTTGCTATAGGCAAAAAAATGCTACCAATTAAAAATGGCTCTGATTCATCAAAAAGAAAGATAGAAATTATAGAGGAGCCTCACATAACCCCACACGTTCAAACGGATAGATCATATGTGTCATGGATGGGAAGAAACAGTCCGTCAAAGATTGACAATTTTTTGGACTCAGGGCACTTGAGAGATTGCGTCGGTAGGGTATGACTCTCGACATTCCGACACTTTGGGATGCATGAGATGAACATGCCTAGCATAAACCTTCCCACCTAGATGCACTAGTGATGTTGGTTTGTTCACTTGAGAACCTAAATTTGACCATTGCGAGCATGAGGGTGCTCTCGCACTACACACATATTGTTGTTTATATTCATATTGTCGAATTTTATTGTTTATATTTATATTCTTGATTACATAGGAAAATATTCATTTAAATTTATAAAAGGGAAGCCACCAAATACAACAAATATGCAATAATGAATTCAATATAGGGAGTTTTGTAGGGTTAATTCGACATTTTAGAAATTTTATCAAATCATATTCCATGATTGCAATGTTTATATCATAGATTTTTGTTGTTTGTATTCATATTATTGATTAAATAGAAAAATGATCAATTAACTTAATAAAAGGACAACCACGAAATACAACAAATACACAATAATGAACTCAATACACATTTATTGGATCAAATATCAATATTTATATATCTATCGAAAAAGGCATGTCTGCGAAGTCAATACAAGTATTACAAAAATGTGGCATATGCCATGTCCAAATCAATATACAATAAAAATGCAGAATATATCTACATATATTGGTCATTCTATCACCATAATTAACACTATATGATCCTAAACTTGTGGTGGATCATCAAAATCGAGCCTCTTTGATGCAATACATGGCTCTGTAGATGGTTGCAAAACCATAATTCAAAAGCCAAGTTAGAATTCTTTTGTAGAAAATAGTTCACAATTAACAACATAACTATGCATTAACGATAATTCCTTTGCAATTGAAATGTAGATTACCTCATCGATTGATCTTAGAGCTAATGTATTTTCTCTCCTCTCCTTGTCACTCTTAGAATTTTTATTCAAGACAAACTTAAATGGATCCACGTTATGGCCGAACCACGAAGGGGGCTATTGTAGATTAAATGTACAATTAATACAATTTACTAACATAAATACATCAAAAATACTTAAAATATATAATATCGATAACAATGATGTACTGGTGCCTGAGATGCTTCTCCAATGGACTGAGGATGGCTCACCATCGATGGAGAAACTGTTGCTATTACCTATACAAAAAATGATCAAAGATTAAATACAATTAATATAATGATAAGTATTGTAGGTTAAAGATAATTAATGTAATATATCAAAGAAAAGTGTATCGAATCCTAAGATGCTTCTCTAGTGCACAAAGGAGGGCTCACCATTGATGAAGCAACTATGGATATTTTCTATATGAAAAAATTATAAGATTATAATTTATCACAAGTTCACATGTACACGTGCATATAATCATGAAATCAAGAAAATAAAGTAGAGATACGTACCTCCTCCCACTCTCGATCCACGGGTGAATTAGGTGCATTCAACAAATCCACATAGCTCAATGGCCATTGTACATGTAAAATAGACAAAAAACACTAATCAAAATTAACATGAGATATTAGTATAGATAATATATTAAACATAATTTTAAAAATATAAAATGAAATGACTTGCATATTCCATCACAACAATACATAAAAAGGGTTGTACAAAATATGATATTGTATAGCCTTGTAAGCCAAAATTGATCACTGAGAGCATGATGTCATGAATCTAGGACATTTGGTCCCCTGCCAATAGCTACAAACCAATAATTGGACCAGAAATTAAAGATAGTTAGTATATCTTGTAATTTTTTTGAATTCAAAGTGTACTATTCTATTTCAACATGTTACAAAATTTATACCTCAGGCATCAAAGTTGTAGCTGTAGTAACTATGAGAGGAGTATGGGATACCGCTGATGCATCCTAAAATGCATATTATTTGTCTCAATTTAAATCGATGTATAAATGAAAATTCATTTATGTAATTACAAATTTAAAGTGATTCATAAATAAAATGCTATGAATTCAAATCAACACACCTGTGTCTGCCACTGATGGGGAAACAACATTTGCATCAACCCCTCTGTTAGTGCCACATCCTCAGCTATGTGGGTCTAACATCTACTCTTGCAAATCATGCACGAATGAGATGTGGATCCATCTACAATAGCCTTATCATCTGTCCCTGAGCATATCACTGATCAACTGACATATAGATGTTGAATGGGCTCTTTGTCGCCACTTGGAGCAACTAATGACTCATGATCTAGTACAAGAGGGTATACTAATTATGTCCCATGATAGATGATGGCACCAGTCAATGTTGTGGCCGCCTGAAGAGTTTGTAGCTCCATCAACTCTTTCATCTCTACTGGGACAACCTAATGCACCTTGGGTTTGGGTGCTAGGGGGTGATGACTCTCCGGGGCTACTCGCCTACGGGCTCTAGGTCTATCTTGAGTAGAGCTGCCACCTCTACCATGGAACTCTCTCATGTCAAAATAGTTTAGCCACACATTGAGGAAAAACTCACAACATACTTTTATTAAAAAATACAATGGTACCTCACAATTATTACAAGGTGGATCATCAAAGACCATCCACCACCTCTGCTTAAAAAGATTCTTCATCTGCACATTAGTACACCAATGTATGAGTAACCTCTTTGCATTAAGAGGTAATGACTGACCAGTTTTAGGATCAACAAAAAGGGCACATATTTTTTGTTTAATAATATTTTTATTTTTCACTCCCTCGTATGATAACCCACCAACATAGTATTGACAACACATATCCCTAAAGTTTCTCCATTGTGTAATTTGTGTGGAAATGGTTGTGGCAGAAATAGCTAATGTTTCTAGGCTAGTGGCGAGGGATTTATGATGCTTAAGCTCAAATGTTTTCAATTTATTAATTAGTCTATTTATTTTAAATGTGTTTTGCCCTAATTGATTAATCAATTGCTCCTGTGTTTTAGGTGTATGGTGAAAAGGAGGAACTGGAGGTGTATCTTCTGGGTTTTGTTTGGGGTTTTGAGAAGGTGCATTTTGTTGTTGTTGTTGTGGATTATGAGAGTCTAGTTTTGAAAAAAAAAAAAAAACCTAATCAAAATAAATGAAAATAAATTCAAAACATAAAACAAATTGAATAAACGAGAAAGAATGACAAAAATTAAGAAAAAATAACCTTGATCCATAGCGTTTGGTGGAGAAATGAGGTAGCCCGTTCGCGGTTTCTGTAGAGTTTCCCCTCTATCAATCCCTTTTTATAATGCTAAAGCCTTGTATTTATAGGATTGAAAGAATAACTACCTTGTAACCAGTTAATCTAACCCCTTTGTGTAACCACTTAGAATAGCTTCCTAAGTTAACTATTTATGATAACTACTTTTTTTTTTGAAGACAAGTTAAGATTAACTTAACTTTTACAAAAATAAAGCCCAAATTATAAACTTAGTTACAATAAGTGATATAAGTCACTTTTTCAAAAATATTAGTGGACACACTCATTGAAAGAATGAGAAAGTCATCAATTTAGTCAAAGTGAGCACTGTGTCATCCTACAATCATAAAAAACTTGATCTTCAAGGAAAATCACTCCAATTCTAACTTGGAAAATTACTCCTTTGCATGCAATCAAATATCCACCTTTTGTTACTAACCACAAATCACCACCAAGAATATTGAAACCTGTCAAATTCTCATTACACCTCTTAAAGATAATATCCAAAAAGAATTTACAAATGATTTAGCTTTAACAAAAGCTACCTAGACTATTCGTCAAGTTGATATCATGAAAATCATCTCCAAAATACTTTGTAGATGTCACATTTTCTAACTTCATTACAAGTCCTTGTGACTTTAAATCTAGCTTTTTCATTTGTTCCATAAAGAATCACAACTTGCAAACATGAATTCTATTTCATTGGAATCTACATAGGGATAATATCGTTTGCAATGATAGCCCACATATAGACAATGAGAAAATTTTGCAATGACTAGCTCTTCGCTTGATCACTTTCCTTAAGAAAGTCAACAACTTTGGGAAACATATCTTCTGTCTTGGGATTTTATCCTATCCGTGTATACAAGTTCATGCAAACTTGTCAACTTGTCACTATGGTGGCTAATGAATAATTCTTTTTTTGTCTTCTGCAACATTGAGTAGATGAGTTGAATTTGGAAATACCTTACTCCAATTTCCAAAATCCTTTTCAATAAATTGATTTTGAGTATTTCCTGCAACCATCGTGCTCATGAGAAGGCATATCTTTGAGGTGCACTATCAAATGATTTGGGTGCATTGTGAATGGTTTTATATTGTGTACGCATGTTTAGTGAACTTCGTGGCTACTATATTTTTCCATTAGTTTGGTGTTGCTATTATCTCATGACCACATCCTTTCATGAGATGATATATCTTTGAATAATTTTGTTGATGAGTTAACTTTCCTTGTCTACACATCCACATCTTACATCAACTTGAGAGTTTATGGAGCCTTTGAAACAAATAATTTATGCATTGTTGTGATTATTGCATCCCATGAGATACATCTTTGAGAGGTCTTCTATTGAGCAATTCGGTTGCAATGTCCATGTTTTATTTCAACACCTTTACCTTAGTGCAACCGTGAAAAACAATTGCAAAGGTGGTGGTATTTGGCTTCAGCTTGTCAATTGCATATTTTATTTAAAAAAATGTAAAGCCGCTTCAACAAATCCATTTTGTTGTATTCTACAATCATTTCATTTCACTGTCGAAGATGGTATCTCTTTGAGGTATTGTTTAAATAGTGACTATAGGTTTAGATGCCCTGGGTATGTTCGCAACTATATATTGATCGATCCATTTGGCTCGCAGTAGTTGGAGTGTGGGTAATGAGCTATAACACAGATGATTGATCTGATGGTGTAGGGTGTGAAGAAAGGGCAAAGCTCCACCACGAGGATCGATAGGAAGTAAAGGACTTTACACTCTCCTATTCACTGCAAAAATGGGAGGCAATATCCCATCCAGTCTTCTTTCCTATCGCCAGTTATTCAATTTGCTCTAATGAGGTGGCAGTGACATTGGTAATGAAACTTATAGTATGCCTGGTGTCGGGCCTGGTACAATAGCACATGCTAATTCTCTAACTAATTTGACATTGCATCACAAATTCCAATACCTCCTGCTGACTACTACAACATTGTTGCAATTTTATGCTTCCACATTTTGCAAATATGTTGACATGGAAACTGCAATCATCGCTCTCCATGATTTTACATCTCTTTAAGGGATTTGTTCAAACCACTAGCTTTGTTTACCAGCACAACAGCAACCCATCCGTTAAACCCTTATATTACTCTTGCTCAATGGATGAAAATGACTAACTTTCTTTCAATGCTCAAATAGAGGTTAGAAACTTAGGATTTTTGAGCAACTGAGCATATTAGGTTAGGATTGCTCACTTTTTGAGCATTTTTAACCTTCCAAGGTTAGGATTTTGACTTATCAAAGCAATAGGTTAGGATGGCTCACTTTTTGAGCATTTTTAACCTTTGAGATTAGAAATATGAAATTTGTAAGCAACAAAGGGCATTGAGCAAAGGATCACTTGCAACTACTCGATGGGAACCTACATAAAGAATTTTGATTGCTCTTCCTCTTCAAAACAGAAAAATGGGAAATATATTGAAAATAATTTAAAATATTTGAATTATTTTTGAAAGAATAGTTCAAATATTTCCCATTAGACTTCAATGCCTTGGTTTAGGAAAAAAAACCACAACTTTTAATTGGTAAGGAGTTAGGCTCTGAAATTTGAAATAAACCTTCAAGGTAGGAAAATAAGAATATACTATCATTTAGTCCTCATCAGAAAACCTAGGGTGAGGGATTTTAATTGTTTTAGAGCAAGGGACATCAAAATTTCAAAATTTAAAATATAGAAAACTATGAATTGGGTTTAGGCAAAAATTGGTCATATGGCACAAAATGATGCTTAGGACATGTTCAAAAAATGATTTCCCTCAATTCTTTGTAATTTTTAAAACTCATCCATTTTTCTTATTTTGATTGACATATTTATGATTGACGACAATGTAGGTTAAGAATGACAACCTTGGATTACATGCTCACTCATTTTATAGAGATACATATTTGAGCATTCATACAACATTAGGACCAATTCAAAGTTCAAATTTTGGGTATTTCAAATGTGGGGCAACAATTGGCTCTAACTAGGGACAAGGACTGCAAAGGACATAGGATGATCCCAAAATCTCTGGTTTCATGGGCTAGTGCCTTATCGATTGAGAATAGAGTCACAAAGAGAGGGGAATACAAAAGGGACTAATTGGAGTTACCAAAACAAACCAAAAATGGGATGAACACAACATAAACTTCTACCTAAATATGTACATGGTTGGCAAAGCTTACCTCAAACTTCTCTAGGATTGTCATACAAAATCATTCACAGGCTGAGAGAAATAGGCACCTCTATGAAAAAGTGACATGCATCCATGTGACACCTATAAGATGCCTAGTTTGAGTAGGTTAACATGTATTGGATGAGAAATATCTTTGAGAAATGAACCAGACAACCATCTCTCATCATAAATCTACAGGCTCTCTTGAATCAAATTGGTACTTGTGTGTGTGAAAACTAACCCTGTATCTGTAAGCACAACACTTCAATTAGGTCATTACATGCATGGTTAATTAGATATAATCAATGAATAATAAACCATAACAAATCAACCCATTGCCTTCTACAAGATGTGAGTATAAGATTGCTCTCAGATTATAAGCAATACCAGTGACTAGACAACATCAAGACCAAGGATTTTATCTATATGAACATGATGAATGCAAGATGGATGCAATATTAATCTAACATTATTTTTGCAATATTAAACTAAATGATTTAATCAATATGAAACAATTAATATGCAATATCTCAATGAAATCCTAGAGAAAAAATAGTATAATAACAATATCTTCTCCAGCCTCTCTTTGAATGAGAGATGAGCCTGAATTTATAGAAAATTCAGAAAGAAACCAACGGCTAAGATCAACTGATGATGAGCGGTCAAGATTTTCCAAGAGGAAGCACAATCCAGGTGAATTGATGTGATTGGATGCTTTTCTCGGTTTTAAAGGAAATTGAACTAAAATTAAGATTAAATCAAGAAAAAACTGATTTAAAGGAAATTGAACTAAAATTAAGATAAAATCAAGAAAAAACTGATTTATTATCTATTTCATTCAATTTTAATATTTAATTGTTTTAATTCCTTTCTTTGAGATTATCTTTCAATTTTTAATTTGTTTTTTCAAGATTATCTCCAATTGATTTCTTTTCTCAAATTTTAATTCTTTTTTGTCAATTAATTCCTTTTTTGATTTATTTCCATTTTTGAAGATTTGTGCTCATAATTGATTTATTTAATTGAATTAATTCCTCTTTCTTGATTTGTTTTCTTTTTTGAAGATTTATGGCAATTTGATTTATTTTTCAAATTAATTCCTCTTTTTGATGATTTAATGGCAATTGATTTATTTAATTAAATATTCTAGGATATTTAATTAAAATAAATAAGATAATTGTTTAAAATGATTTACTTGGAATGATTAATTAATTAAATAAATATTTAATTAATATTGAGTGATTGATTTGCCATGTTACATTTGATGATTTTAGGAATTAATTGTGTGCTCAAGATTTATTTTAATTGCCTTTGGTTAGGACCTTGGTGACATTGTCGAGATTAGGGGCCCATGGTTTAGATGACCATTTTTAGGGTATTACATTTGCCCCTCTTTGAATTAATGTGTGAGTAGTGCATTGGTTCAAAGAATAGTTGATGTCTAGGAGATGTCAGTTCTGAACTTGATTGATCATGAACTACATAAAAAAATCGAGGTGTTTAGTTTGATTCGAAGCGACAAAGCTAAATAAAGTCTGATTAACGTGATACCATTCTGGAACTTGATTGAACTTGGGAACAATAGAAAACAAAAGCTATCGAACTTGAACTTGATTGATCAAGAAGTGGATCTTATTGATCTAGAACTTGATTGAACTTAGATACAGTGAGTGATGATAAAAATCAATCTCGAACTTGATTGATCAAGATACGATGAAGATAAACTGTTCAGCTTGATCAAGAAATGAATAAAACGTAACACTTGTTTAGATTTAGTGTGATTAAAGATACTCTTTAAACCCTTGATTGAGTTTAAATGGATAATCAGCTTGATGAAAAATGATGAAACTGATTAACATTAAGAGATTGATTCAGATAAAAAACAAATATTAGTTTGATATGAAGCGATGAAATTGATATGCCCCTAGAAATTGATTTGATTCAAATGATCGAGAGATCTCAACTTGATATAAAGCGATGAAGTTGAGATGCCCCTAGCGATGAGGATTTGATTGATTTTTTTTAGTTAAAAAGATTTTTTGCTCGACATTGAAGAATGTGAGGTCATAAGGTCATGAGTGTGCCCACTTGGGAGTGAAATCAAAAAATAGTGAGGGTACATGATGATAGGCAATTTTTTAGCGATGATAAGTTGTTTGAGCACAAATTGATTCAGAGGAATTTTCTGAAAATTTTGCATTGAAATTGAGCGCAAAGTTGATTTGTAGAAATTAAATTGAGATTCAGTGTCGATTGATGAGGAATTGAGCACAATTAGAAGAGAGAATGAGCTTTTGATGAAAAGAGCGCTAAGTGGTCCAAATTTTAAAATTGACTAGCAAAATGATCTCGATTTTCGATTTCAATCCCGAAAATGGACTCAGGACAACTGCTTTACAAGCTCGTGATTTGATTTCATCGTACTTTTGTTGATGGATTATGAGATGTTGTTCTATATGCTTTATTCTATATGTATGCATTTCCTTTCAGTATAGATGAATGAATGTGAATGAGTATTGGTGTCTATTTTTCTTTCTTTTCATATGCAAATTAATGAATGTTAATGAGTAATGCAATTTTTTTTTTTTTTCATTTTTGTATGTGTAGCGTCGTAAATTGTACGCACTTGCTAGGGTGGTACAATTTCACACCTAGTTTAGCACCCGCCTTGGCGCATTGTGCATTTTGCATTGCATTTCCCCTTTAGCACTTAATTAGTCAAATTAATTAGGTCTAAGGTTCTATTTCATCATCTCCCACATCATAAAGTTGGGCCCTTTCATTAAAGTGTGCCCCTTTCATTTTATTCTTCCAATACATCATTTAGTCAAAAACCCTAATTAGGTCCTATTTTGAACTTGGGGGCTTGATTTCGGGGGTCAACACATCTCAAAATCAGCTGTAACTTCGGGATTCTCTCTAAAATCATCATATCCGACAACCCTAAAAATTTGGTGAAAAGTTATCGGGACCATGGCGCCCGGCAAGCACATGGTCCCGGACATTTTTCCTGAAATTTTAGGAGCACGACCCAATCATAAAATAAAGCTTAACCCCAAGAAATTGGTGGGAGATTCAATCTCTAGGTCGGCCAAAAGTTGGAATTAAGACCTAGGGTTTCATATATAAGAGCTCTCTTTCTTCATTTGAAAGGATCCGAATGGTGGCTTTCGAGGACCTTCTATGCAGTGAAAGAACAGATCTTTGAAGACTTGAATAACATTCAACATCCATCCATCAAGCATTCATCAATTTCATTCATTTAGGGCTTGGGAGACATTGAAGAACAATAGGAGATTACCGACTGAAGATTGGTTTGTACTCCTCCCTTAAGGGTTGGGTATGATTTCATGTTGTTTTCATGTCTTTGCATAAGCTTCAATATATCCTTTATTCATGCTTTAGATCACTTTGCATCTTGATTTAGAGCATTTACATTATCAGTTACAAGCAATTAGGGTTTACTTTCTAGGTTGCTCTAGTTTGCTTTCTTGCATTTAAGGACCTTGCACACACACTAGGTCTGCACACACAATACATTTTACAATACAACTTGGCTATTCGTGGAGGTGGAAATCACCAAAGTGGGGGTTTGACTAAGGCAAAACCCTATATAGCTGCCCAAACATCTTTTCAGATATAAGTGCAGGTTTCCGGACTCGGACGACGCCGCAGGTTGCAGATCCGGGAATAGCAGGTCGAGACAGCACTCCGCACCAAATTGCAGAGCAAAAGACCAGGACAAGGGCATGGGGCACCCTGGTCCTGCCAGGACAGGGGCGCTGGGCGCCCTGGTCCCTGGGACAGGGGCGCTGGGTACCCTGGTCCTCCTAACAGACAACATTTTCAGCATTTTTGACAGCTTTTTCCAGAGTGCAAAACAACAGTTTTTGGAGCAGTTTCAGGGGCAGAATCAGGACAGTGGCGCCCGTGCCCCTGTCCCGAACATTTTCAGTCAGATTTTAACTCTGGGTACGCATTTGCATTCTTGTCTTATCCTTGTATTTACAGCTTTCCATTGTTTAAGTTCAATTCTACAATCTTGTTATTAGTTCATACTTGCACTTTGGGGTTAGGGATTGAACTTGCATTATTTTATCTTTCAATTACAACAAAGGAATAGAAATCCTAATAGGTAGCCCGTGGCTCTCTCTTCCACAAAAAGAAGTAGCCAATTGTGTGATACCTCTAGGATCTTTCGTATTCCACAAGTGTGTGGTTGAAAGTGAGATTAGGGCATGTTTGCTTAGTGTCACTTTTTCTCCCACACATTTTGGTGAACCCGACGTGAATCTATCATTGCTTCCTCTTGCATTGCATTTGTTAGATCTAGATCTAGATTTAGTGTGTTTTCATTTCATTTTCATTAAAAAGAAAAAAAAAAGTGTGTTTCTTTGCATTGTGTGTTTAAAATTTTATGCAATTTCAAAATGTTAGATTTTTATTTGCAAGATGTTCATATTTGTGATGATTATGAGTTAGATGAAGCTTTAGATGAATTTTTGAAACCTAAATATACCAAACCTTCATTTTACCAAAAACTCATAAACATTGTTACTATGCCATTTCGTTGTGATGAGAAAGATAAGTCGAATGATTCCTCTCAAGGGTACATTCCTATCAGCTCTTCCACTAAATCTAGTAACATGGTTGTTTTCAATGATCCCCTCTATGAAGAGATATCTCCTTTTGAATCAAAAGATAAACCTTTTAATAGATATGATCATGCTTTGTTGAATGATGCCCTTGATGCCTTTGTGTCCCCTAAAAAACACTCCCTTCATGAGGATCCTTCTGTGCAAAAAGATGACATTATCCCTACATTTCCTAGTGATGGCATTTCCTTTTCCAACAAAAATCCCACTAGAGATGATGAATTAATGGTAAATGCTTACCCTTCTCCTAAAGTTGGTCTTACCCATAAGCATCCCTTAGAGAAAGAAGATGAAATAATAAGCAATTTCCTTAATTCTCTCTCCCCTATTGAACATATTTTGAGGAAAGAGGATGAGTTTAACACATCTATTGATGCTCTCCCTCCTAAGGATGAGGAATTAATAAACAATGTTATCTCCTCTCCTGAAATTGAGAATACTTCAAACATTCCTTTCAACAACCTCACTATTTGGGATGAACCATTAGAAGAAGGTATAGATTATTCTCTACCCCTAGCCAAAGGGGATGAAATCAAGATTGGAAACTCCCTTGATAGTTTCTCCCCTTCCTTGAATCTCAATTATTCTCCCTCTAAAAATAAAGCATCTCCCTCTCCTCAACTTGGTTCTACTCATAAGGAAACCCTAGTTCAAAGCAAAATGGTTAACATCTCTTTCAAAGATCTCCCTCTCAAAAGTGAGACTTTAGAGAGTAATGTTGATCCTTCTCCTAGAGAGTTTATTCCCCATGTAGATCCTTTGATGATAGAGGATGATATGACCTTTCCTAGTAGAACATCAATGCCTACCCCTTGTCTCTCTCCTAAAATTGATTTAATCCGTGATAAGATTTTAGTGCAAGAGAAGACTATCAATAATTCTTCCAACACTTTTGTTCATTCCTCTAAACCATCCTCAATCAATTTGATACGTGTGAATGAAACACCTAACAAACCTCTCTTCACTGTCCAAGGTGCTTGTCCTTCTCAAAATTCTCAACCTTTAAATAAGCCTATCTTAGTGGTTCAAGGTGGTTATGCTAATGATTCTTTTTGCACTCCTAAGAAACCTGTTATTACTGTGCAAGGAGGTTATTCCTCTAAGAGCCCTTATGAGTATGCTAAGCAATTGACTAGAGAGAGTTATCATGCGGTTGCCCATACTTATAATACTAGAAACAATAGGCAACCTAATCCTCCTCCAGTTATCCCAACTTCACTTCCTCCTTCCCAACCTATTCTTCCTCAAGCTCCACGGATTTCACAAGTTCTTGGTAAGGAATATGATCTCATAGAACAACTTAAAACTACTCCTGCCAAGATATCCCTTTGGGATTTGATCCAAACTTCTTCCGCTCATTATGGAATGTTACAAGATGCCTTGAAAGATTTGAATATTCCTCCACCTAATACATCTAGTAATATAGTGTCTTTGGTTAACTCTATGATGAATCCTAAAGCTCAAATTGTGTTTACTCAAGATGAGTTGCCTACTAGTGAAATTCAACATCAATATGATCCCTTGATGATTGTGGTTATCATAAATGACACTGCTATAAGACGAACACTGGTAGATAATGGCTCTGGCCTTAATGTGTGTAGCATTAATCTATTGCATAAGATGAATGTGGATACATCCCTTATTGAGCCCGACTCTCGTCCCATTTGAGGCTTTGATAATGTGGCTAAGTCTTCATTAGGTATTATCACCTTACCCATCACAGTGGGACTTGTTACTTTGCCTACTCCTATCCATGTTATGTCGGGAAATCTAACATAAAACTTGTTATTAGGGAGACCTTGGATTCATGGTATGCAAGTTGTCCCCTCTACATTGCATAGACAAGTTAAATTCATTTATAACAATAAGACATATACCTTGATAGGTGATACTAATTTTCAAGCTTGTTTGCAAACATCTAGGCCTTCCTCTTCTAGTAATGACTCTTTGAACAAGATACCTATGGATGAATCCTTACCCTCTGATAATCAAAATTCTTTGGATGAGTCTGAAGCTCCTGAAGAAGATCCTTCTCGACTTGAATATACGCATAAAAAGGCTTTTGATCCTGAGAAGGTTCTCGCAGATGATGATTGGGGATCTCTTGACTTTAATCCCACCTTTGTAGGTGAGTATAGGGTTCCTCCTAGAGAGTTTAAAGTTAAAAAGAAGGAAGAAACTAAAAATCAATCAATCTTACCTGAACCTATGAGCAATAATTTTGTGGCCGCTTCTCAAACTTCTTCTTCTCACACCTCTAATTATGAAGAGTTTGATTCTTTGTCTTATGAAAAACCACCTTCTCTTCCTGAAATGGCTGATCGTTATGGTCGTGGTTTTCGCATTTTTGCTAAGCATGGGTATCATGGAAATGGTTGTGGCGCTCATGAAAAAGGGATAAAAGTTCCTCTAGAGACTAATTTTCACAATTATGCCTTTGGACTCGGCTATAATCCCTGCAAATGTACCAAAGCATCTAAAAGACCATCTCTCAATGTGAATGCTATATTTAGTAGTGATGATGATCTCACTTCAACTAAATCATCTTCTACTTCTATCAACTTTCATTCCCCTCATAAGGAAATCTTGGCAATAAACAAATCTCTTTATGAATTCCCTCAAATTTCTAAATCCACTTATGAATCTTTATCTCCTATTCATCATAAAGTCCTTTCCTCTAGGGATAAGGCTCTAATAAATTACACTCATCCCTCTTCTAAGATTTCATGTGACTTTTCTTCTTCAATTTTCATCATTTTATACATGTTTTTGATCTCACTTATAGTTGAGCATTTAACATGTCATATTCAAATACCTCATTTAGTCTATCATATCTTTAAATAACATTAATGGCTATTATGTTGCTCATCATTATGTGACATTGGTAGCTCATTTACTAGGGGCTCATTGTCATTCATGATGGTACAATTTCAAGTGCAATCATATTTTTTTGAAGCAACATAATAGCCTAATTTTCTTGTTCCTATGGGGACAAGAGTGATTTCATACATCTCTTCTTTTGCTTATGTCCAAATCTCTCCCTAGAAGATTGTGTAAGTCTTTCTCATTGTCCTTATCCTTGGGAGGCAATGATCTTTCCTTATTTTTATCTAAGGATCCACTTTTTCCTATTTTGTGGATGGTGTGGACTTTATTACTTGATGTTATGCCTTGTACACATTTGTTGTTGTTTGTTCAAGGGTTCTCTCTTACAAGAGGTGTAAGTCCTTGACTACAACCTCTTTTGCACTTGGTAAAATACATCTATAATGAATTCACTCTCCCAATTGGGTTAAAAAGAGCGTCATCCTTCATTAAGAATCACTTTCACCTCGCAAAAGAAGGAAGTATTGCATTCTTATTCTCTTCTTTGTCTTATTCTAGAAGATGTTATATTTGTCTATGACAATTTCTCTCAAGGATAGGTGTCTTTTGTACAAATATCTCTTCTCCTCTAAGGATCTCCTTTACACATACTACAAGATATCCCTTTTCAACTATCTTATCCTTGCTTAAGGAGTGCAAAACTCTCTTGCTTGGATCTATGACATTGTTGCATTTTTGGGGTATCTTCTTGTGTGATGAAGGTAGGTATCCTTGTTCTACTTTTCTTATGACATAAAACTTACACTTTTTGAGCAATGGGTCATTCTCAGAACTAGAGCACAGACTCTTAGAGTGAGATGTCATGCTTTTGTACTATACATATACAGGTTGTAGCATACTCGGGCATAGACTCCTATGAGGTGCTTCTAACCTCCCTTACACACACATGCACGAGGTTGAGTGGAACTAGCGGCATAAGGCTAGACTTTCTCACTCTCCTCCCTTACATGGATCACCTAGACAGACTCTAGGGGCTAGTTTTCCATGTCCTTTTTCACATGGATCACCTAGACAAGATCTAGGGGTGAGAAGTCCGTGTTTTTCTCTCTCACTATTCTTCTCATGGATCACCAATGTGTGTATTCATGCTTTTTTCCTTTCTTTTCTTCTCTTTGCATTTTGTTTCCATTTACATCCTTCATCTTGTGTTAGAGAACTCTCAAATCCTCACACTCTTTGTTGTGTTGGAATTGAGATTTAGTCCTCTTTCTTACCAAATGATTCTCCATTAGTTTTTGATCTCATATCAAATCTTCTTGTGAGCATTTGTCATCAATTTTCTTTAACAATTCGTAGTGGTAAACATGATACCCTGTTTCAACTCACTAAAATTAGCAAGCCGAAACAAGGGGGGGCATATAGCTACCCTTGAATTTTCATCACCTTCCTTAGTAAGCATTAGGAGATTTTGTGATCTAACATGTGGTTTTGTAGGTTGTGGTTCCTAACTGTGTACTGCAGATACCACTGGGGGCTTCGTTCGACAGACTTATGGATATATCCTTTTTCAAATAATGTTTACTTTTCTGTACTTTAGCTTGTATATGCACATAGTGTTCATATGACCGCTAAAGTGGGGGCTAAATGTAGCGTCGTAAATTGTACGCACTTGCTAGGGTGGTACAATTTCACACCTAGTTTAGCACCCGCCTTGGCACATTTTGCATTTTGCATTGCATTTCCCCTTTAGCACTTAATTAGTCAAATTAATTAGGTCTAAGGTTCTATTTCATCATCTCCCACATCATAAAGTTGGGCCCTTTCATTAAAGTGTGCCCCTTTCATTTTATTCTTCCAATACATCATTTAATCAAAAACCCTAATTAGGTCCTATTTTGAACTTGGGGGCTTGATTTCGGGGGTCAAAACATCTCGAAATCAGCTGTAACTTCTAGATTCTCTCTAAAATCATCATATCCGACGGCCCTGAAAATTTGGTGAAAAGTTGTCAGGACCATGGCGCTCGGCGTGCACATTGTCCCAGACATTTTTCCCAAAATTTTAGGAGCATGACCCAATCATAAAATAAAGCTTAACCCCAAGAAATTGGCGCGAGATTCAATCTCTAGGTCGGCCAAAAGTTGGAATTAAGACCTAGGGTTTCATATATAAGAGCTCTCTTTCTTCATTTGAAAGGATCCAAATGGTGGCTTTTGAGGACCTTCTATGCAGTGAAAGAACAGATCTTTGAAGACTTTAATAACATTCAACATCCATCCATCAAGCATTCATCAATTTCATTCATTTAGGGCTTGGGAGACATTGAAGAACAATAGGAGATTACCGACTGAAGATTGGTTTGTACTCCTCCCTTAAGGGTTGGGTATGATTTCATGTTGTTTTCATGTCTTTGCATAAGCTTCAATATATCCTTTATTCATGCTTTAGATCACTTTGCATCTTGATTTAGAGCATTTACATTATCAGTTACAAGCAATTAGGGTTTACTTTATAGGTTGCTCTAGTTTGCTTTCTTGCATTTAAGGACCTTGCACACACACTAGGTCTGCACACACAATACATTTTACAATACAACTTGGCTATTCGTGGAGGTGGAAATCACCAAAGCGGTGGTTTGACTAAGGAAAAACCCTATATAGCCACCCAAACATCTTTTCAGATATAAGTGCAGGTTTCGGGACTCGGACGACGCTGCAGGTTGCAGATCTGGGAATAGCAGGTCGAGACAGCATTCCACACCAAATTGCAGAGCAAAAGACTAGGACAGGGGCGTGGGGCACCCTGGTCCTGCCAGGACAGAGGCGCTGGGCGCCCTGGTCCCTGGGACAGGGGCGCTGGGCACCCTAGTCCTCCTGATAGACAGCATTTTCAGCATTTTTGACAGCTTTTTCCAGAGTGCAAAACAACAGTTTCTGGAGCAGTTTCAGGGGCAGAATCAGGACAGTGGCGCCCGCGAGCTTTCCATTGTTTAAGTTCAATTATGCAATCTTGTTATTAGTTCATACTTGCACTTTGGTGTTAGGGATTGAACTTGCATTATTTTATCTTTCAATTACAACAAAGGAATAGAAATCCTAATAGGTAGCCCGTGGCTCTCTCTTCCACAAAAAGAAGTAGCCAATTATGTGATACCTCTAGGCTCTTTCGTATTCCACAAGTGTGTGGTTGAAAGTGAGATTAGGGCATGTTTGCTTAGTGTCACTTATTCTCCCACACAGTATGCAATAAGATGAATGCAAATGAATGATAGTGAATGTATGAATCGATATAATATGCTTATGTATACAGCTAAACATCTCAAAACATAAGTACTCAATCAGAGAAATGATGAAAAGAGACCACTTAGCGAAGAAATGATGACGCTCCAACTCTCATTCAACAGACAAAGAGGAAGCATTGTTACTATACCGAAATCGCTCCAAATTCACAAAATGCAGAATGAAATGCAAGATGAGATGCAAAATGAGATGCAACCTAAACATAGTCACTGGACTTTGAAAATCTTAATTTTCATCATTGAGCATTTTACAATTATAGTAGGTAGAGTAGAGTTCCTTTCTTTACATGTGCAATAGTAAGGATCTTGTCCGCAATGATCTTTTTCATTCATATCCTTGGATAGATTTCGCAGGGACTCAGATTGCATGATAAAGAAATTTCCTCAAAACGAATAAAGAAATGATATGGACCTCCCTATAGCATTCAAATAAGCGAAGTCAAGGTATGTGAGGCAATTCCACCTTGATATGAAGGCTCTTATCACAGACACCTAGCTAATTTAGATGTTTCCAGATCATTGGGATCATTTCTACAAGTAGAAAACAAGAAAATATTATGCCCCCAATCCTTGCTCCTCATAGTCACAATAGACTTCCTCAAGTTACTCAGAGGGATAATAATTGAAAACAAATATAAAAGATAGCACACAAAGAAAATTTCCATGCATATCTCAAATAGTTTAGTGATTGTTTTCCGTTATGTTGTTTTGCTTGTTTATTTAGTGATAAAACTCTTCAGTAGTCAGGAGATAGGTAACTGACTCGGAGTGGACGACCAGGTTTCACTGATGTAAGATTTACTTGGCTGACACTGCTTAGGACATGTAAAGTGCTTAGTCGATTACCCTAAGACTATGACAATGATCGGTTTCAAGCCATGAGGGTTCCAATGAACCAGGATGTCACGAAAGTGACCAAAAGATATGTACAAGCGAAAGAAAAGATGCATGAAAGCAGGAATGTCAACGTTGCGTTGATAGATGGAGCGCTTGAGTACAAGAGGTGCGTGTTTGCCAAGTTTTCACCTGCTTGGCAGAGATGCATATATTTTTTTCTTTACCAAGGTCCCTGTTTACCAGGTTTTCACCAGGGCATTTTTTCTCTTTTTTCCCTTTTTTTTTCCTTCTATTTTTTTTTTTTTTTTTGAATTTCTTCAAGACTTTTTCTGATTTTTAGGATTTTGTTCAAAACATTTTATGATTTTTAGGAGTTTTTTCAGGACATTTTATGATTTTTAGAATTTTTTAATGTTTGCCCCTAGTGTCTAGCAAGGCAACAGGGATTTTGAGTACATGAATGGATAAGTGAATGATGGTGGACTCTTTCAAGGACTATCTCACAACGTTAATCCAAGCACAGGGTCCAGATATAGCAATGTAAAGCAAGGATTTTAGCAATGTAAAGAAAGGATTTTAGCAATGTAAAGCAAGGAAATAACGTAGTGAAGCAAGGATATAGCGTAATGAAGCAATATGGTCCAAAGAAGTGGCCATGTCAAGAGGTTTGTGGAAAGCTTGTTTTTGCATTTTGTCCATAGTGTTGATCAAGATCAAGGGATAGATTTGGATAGGAGGCAGATATGATAAGCAAGATCAAAGGTGGTAATGAAGTATGTAAGCGAGAAATGGATAGGAACTAAAGGGTCTAGATCAAGTGTAATAGATAGGACATACAAAACTTGTAAAGATCCTTAACCTTGTCAAGATCAAAGGTGGAAAACAGATATGAAGGTAGATAGAGCGAATGAGGGATAATGGAGGATGAAGGATAATGGAGGAAGAAGGATAATAGATGGATGTACCTGGATGGAACTTGCCCCCAGTGTAAAGTGTAAAAGGATAATGGATTACACATGACACTTGTTTTCCAGGTTTTCATCATGGTACTTTCCCAAGGCGCCACAAGAAGTGGTTTTCACACAAGGACGAATTTATTTCTCTTTACTTTTTTTTCTGATTTTTTTTTTTTTCATCATGTTTTTTTCTTTTTTGGAAGATAATAAAGGCATGATAGGGGATAGAAGAAGGACCCCAATGTCTCACTGCTTTGGATGGTACCCTTATAGTATGATTTGTAATAGACCATGGCTATGAAGGTATGCTCAAAGATGTTGGTAGGATAATGGAATGAAACTAGGCCAAGGATTTATGCAAAGGATTGGATAAGGGGGATGGAAGGGTGAAAAAGAGGTGTTGGATAATGGATGAGATGTTGGAAGAATTGTGTATGGCTAGATGGAAATGTTGGAAAGGTAAACATTGGCACACACCTTGAGGGATGGTGGACATATGGAAGAGAAGTGAATCTCAAATTTTGAGATTTTGATGGAGGAAAGGTTACTAATTTTGGGGCATAAGAACCCAAAATGGATGAAGGAGGTGATGGAGGAACAACAATTTTGGATGCCAATTTTGATTTTTCTTTAGATTGTTGTGCTTCAAGTAGTTGCCTAGGGATCCACATGGTTTTTGGTTTTTCATGCTTTTGTAGTTCCTTAGAGTGCATTGCTTGTACAAGTGCCTTAGGAACCCATATAACTTTTTACTTTTCTTCTTTCTTTGTGGGCCTTTGTGGCATTTTGTACTTTTCTTTTTCTTTTTGGATCATATTTTTCTTTGTTTTGACATGTCGATTAGATGGGACATGTTGATCGTTGAATACATGTGGATTGCTTGACTTATGACTTTTATGCTTGACATCCAAATTGCTTGGAGGGAGATGTGTGGATAGATAGGAATGATATGGATATCTTTTATATTGATGGAAGGTACTCAAAGATGTGTGCCTTTGTTGATCTTTTATAAGGGATGGAGGGATATAGGGACCTAGAATAGATGGAAGTGATGATGGGGAAAGCATGTATTTGGATTTAACTAGAGAAATGTAGGATTTATGAGAGATACCAACATCTTGAGAAATTTCCTTGAGGCCATGACCTTTAACATTTTATTTAATAGAAAGGGGTTCTAATATACCTCGTTCATGAATGTCTAACCCTTTTCTTTGATAATGCATTCTTTGAAATATCTTTTTAACAAATGGTTTCTTCTTACTTTTGATGCTAGAGGCAAGTCCATTTTGAGGTGGAGGTGGCTTGGTAGGTATGATAGGTTCATGAAGTGAACATGTAGGATTATGACAAGGAGATGAAGGGATACTTTGATCTTGACATGGAAGAGGACCATTGGATAAGGTGTTTGACTCTTCATTTTGAATAGGATTGTTTGAAAAGGTGGAAGAGGTATCATGATCTTGCTTAGGAAGTAGACTAGGAATGAGATTTGGAAGGATGGTTTTCTCTTGAGATGGAAGGGGGTCATCTTGGAAGAAATGGAAAGGTATAAGGGGATCATCATGGGATTCTAGGGAAATAGGATCTTTTTAAATCATTAGATAGGATTGGGGAGTTTTGGTGTCTTGATCTTGATTTATGGTAGGACTTATTTCTTCGTTTTTCAGATTATCCTCTTGACATAGAGTCACTTCTAAGGAAGGGATAGGATTTTGCATAGGTGTAGGGGATTCCTGGAAGATCTCCATATTTTGGCATGATGGGGAAGCATTTTGGAAAGGGCCTTCTGGAGTGGGTATGTTTAGAATTGAAGTGTATGATGGCATAGGATCTGGGATTTTTAAATCTTTAGAGGAACTTGTATCAATATTGGCATTAACTTGGATTTCCATAGGAGATAGCCCTTGAAGGTCAACATGAGAAGTTTCATTGTTTGAAGGAGATGGTATGGATTGTTGCTGAGAAGTCTTAGGAGATGAAGGCATCATGGAAGGGATGGAGGCTACATATGGAGTCTTGCTAGACATAGGTTCACAATTTTGATTATGCTTAGAAGTAGTTCCTTCTTTTTCTTTAGGTGAGTCATTAGGATATTCAATTTCAATGACACCATTATCAATGAGATCTTGAATCTTATGTTTTAATTCTATGCAATGCAAAGTCTTATGTTCATTTTGTCTATGATATGCACAATACTTACTCATAAATTCCCATCCCCATGTGGTCTTTTTAGGCAATATGATAAGATTGTTCTTAATAAGCTCTTCCAAAGAAGACTCAATAGATTGCCCCAAAGGTGTAAATTGTCTATCTAGGGAATAGATGTCTTTTTGTATTGGTGAAGGTGTCTTGTGAGCTTGTTTGAGATTTGGCTTTTGATTGTCAATCATTTGTTGGTATTTGGTTGACAAATCACATAATCGTTTTAGCACTTCTTGAAGTTTCTCACACTTGATATCATACATTTATTTTTCAAATGGAGTCATTGATCTATTTTGTTGGATTTCCATGTCATATATTTTTTTCTTTATATCTTGAAGCATTTGAGCATAGGTAGCCATGGGAATTGGAGCTAAGGTATCCAGGAGATTCTTACTTTTGTCAAAAAAATTAGAAGAGCTTTTTGTTTGAATAGGCATTTTTAACTGACAGGACTGAGAGTGAGATGTGTTGCAGAAGTCAAGATCAAATTGTAGCTAGTAGTTCATTTAATGTACTGATTGAGAGAAGTAACTAAAGATTTGGTCTAGTTTCAAGAATGATCTATCCTATGTAAGACGTTATCCAAGTTAACTTAGGTTTGATAAAATGTTTGTTTGAACTAGCTTAAAGATGATCGACAAAATCGTGCAACGCAATGACAGAGGTACACTATCAAGGTTGTTTATGCTCAAGAGGATGGTAACCAATTTTAGGTTTATTGTAGACTATTTAGACAATTTTGACAATTTTGACTAATAAGATCAGGAATTCGTATGACAGAGGATTGGATAGAGATGAGATTCTAACAGATAGAGTTTCAATGACTGACGACTACTAGTTTTTGATAAGGATTGATGTTTCAATGATTGACAGAGACCAGTTTGGACATAGACAGAGTTTATCACTGATTTAGTTTGTTGTTTTCTCCAGTTTTAGTATTCCAGTTTTAGTTTTAGGGATGAAAACATAGAAAACATGCAAGATATATAATAATTCAATCACAGCATGCTAACCCTATGGAAGTTGTCTTAGAGAAGAAAACCTTTGCTTGCTGACTTAGGTACAAACCCAATAGCTAATCAGAATACGGTCGTTGAGTCTCATGCAATGGATTTTCAATGCCATATTAGCTGACTCCAAATGCTAATGGGGGCACGATATGGCAAGTGTCTTGGTAGAGTTACTATCTCTCTTGCATAAAGATTATCAACCTTTCGGAGGTGAATCAGGTAGCTTCTATCTTATGGTTCTTAGTCAGGAATTCTGCTTGAAATTACCCCTTGAAGTCACACAAGCATGATTGAGGCCTATAGCCCAACAAGGTACCAAAACAAGTTGTAGTCACGTAAACGTGATTGAGACCGCGAGGCCCTACAAAATGCTCGATATGAGAGATCTCAAAGAGAAAACTCAAATAATCCCATCCTCTGAGACTTTAATCACCAGAGGCCTATTTATTATAGTGAGTTGGAATGCTCAGGTCTAGTTGTACTCACTTGGGTTGTTCTCACAGGGTGATTACTTTTTCCCATTGTGATAGGCCCGCTAAAAGTACACAAATCTCAAAACTTAGAAAAAAGCTTCGAGGGTCTAGATTTCTGATTGTCTATAAAAGACAAGAGCATACTCTCCTACCTCTTAGATTTTTCTGAAAATATGAAAGACAGATTTTTTCTTTAACCAGATAGCAATTTAAGTGCCTAAGAAAATAGAAAATGAATACACAATGTTTAGTCGATTCTCCTTAGGCAACCTGGAAAACCAATCTGTCAGTAGTCATTTTCTTCTTGATTCTTTGGCAGGCGTATGTTTGATTGATAGATTCTTTGACAAGTGTCCTAGAAACATTAAAAGCTCAAAATTAGTTTCCAAAACAACATAAAAAAAATCATCAAAAGAAAATTCTATCATGTAAACTATAAATTAAACTAATCTAACAAGAATTTTCATTTTTTTATGACTATCCTAGTTATGACAGTTTTGATAGTAATGCACTCTATCATTTATAACTTTTGAAATAGAGATAATGTGAAAAATCACTTCACTGGGAATGTGGAAAACTGGGTTTTACAAAACATATTAAATTTTGGGTTAGATCCAATGGTTCAATAAAAATTTCTTCCCTCCAAACTGAGACCATTTTTGACTATCACAGAAGAATAAGTAAAATAACAGTCCTGCACTCTGTCAATAATAACTTTCACACCCAAAATATCTAGGCAAATCCGTTTGGTGAACCTGTAGAAAACTTGGTTTTAAACAACATATCAAACATTGGTTGATATTCAATAGTTCAATAAAAAGTTATGTTCTCCAAACCAAGACCATTTTTGACTGTCATAGAAGAATGAGTAAAATGACAGTCCTGCACTCTGTCAACCATAACTTTTAAACCCAAAATATTTAGGAAAATCGCTTTAGTGAACCTCTAGAAAACTTGATTTTAAATGACATATCAAAAATTGGTTGAGATCCAATGGTTAAATAAAAGGTTATTCTCTCCAAACCGAGACCCTTTTTTGACTGTCATAGAAGAACAAACAAAAATAAAGATTTTTATTTGCAAATTTAACACAATGTTTATTAGTTATAAAAATGAAACATTAAATTTGTTCAAGAAACATTAGAAATCTTGTAGTTGTGGGTTTGAGCCCCGTAGTGGGCGGCAGAAGTGTGTGTGTGAAAAGTGAACCTGTATCTGTAAGCACAACACTTCAATCAAGTCATTACATGCATGGTTAATTAGATATAATCAATGAATAATAAACCATAACAAATCGACCCATTGCCTTCTAAAAGATGCGAGTATAAGATTGCTCTTAGATTATAAGCAATACCAGTGACTGGACAACATCAAGACGAAGAATTTTATCTATATGAACATGATGAATGCTAGATGGATGCAATATTAATCTAACAATATTTTTACAATATTAAACTAAATGATTTAATCAATATGAAACAATTAATATGCAATATCTCAATGAAATCCTAGAGTAAAAACAATATAATAACAATATCTTCTCCAGCCTCTCTTTGAATGAGAGATGAGCCTGAATTTATAGAAAATTCAGAAAGAAACCAACGGCTAAGATCAACTGATGATGAGCGGTCAATATTTTCCAAGAGGAAGCACAATCCAAGTGAATTGATGTGATTGGATGCTTTTCTCAGTTTTAAAGGAAATTGAACTAAAATTAAGATTAAATCAAGAAAAAATTGATTTAAAGGAAATTGAACTAAAATTAAGATAAAATTAGGAAAAAACTGATTTATTATCTATTTCATTCAATTTTAATATTTAATTGTTTTAATTGCTTTCTTTGAGATTATCTTTCAATTTTTAATTTGTTTTTTCAAGATTATCTGCAATTGATTTCTTTTCTCAAATTTTAATTGTTTTTTGTCAATTAATTCCTTTTTTGATTTATTTCTAGTTTTGAAGACTTGTGCTCATAATTGATTTATTTAATTGAATTAATTCCTCTTTCTTGATTTGTTTTCTTTTTTGAAGATTTATGGCAATTTGATTTATTTTTCAAATTAATTCCTCTTTTTGATGATTTAATGGAAAATTGATTTATTTAATTAAATATTCTAGGATATTTAATTAAAATAAATAAGATAATTGTTTAAAATGATTTACTTGGAATGATTAATTAATTAAATAAATATTTAACTAATATTGAGTGATTCATTTGCCATGTGACATTTGATGATTTTAGGAATTAATCGTGTGCTCAAGATTTATTTTAATTGCCTTTGGTTAGGACCTTGGTGATGTTGTCGAGATTAGGGGCGCATGGTTTAGATGACCATTTTTAGGGTATTACAGTACCACCTTGAACAATATTGAATTTTTTTGGAATATTCTCAAGCATAACCATATCCTCTATCTGGAAATCCCTCTGATAGTACGGTTTTCAACAAATTAACCCACGAATTGGACAACCTTCATATATCTTGCGACATGAAACTTTTTTCATTGAGAATGTTGAATTTGACTTTTGAAAATCAACTTTTAGAAGCATAGATTCATCCTTTATTAGAATATTTTCTTCTTCTTTATAAGAATTTTACAAAACTCTTTCTCCATGAGATAGGAAAATGAAGAAGGAGATTCAAAATCACCTGTAGAAACAAACTCACCTAAAAATAGAGGATTGTGGTAGACATCTTCACCATAGATAAAATCACCATCCAAATATTTAAAGAACAAACCTATGCTTTGGATATCATGAGGCTTTACTCCATTGAATTACTTCATCAGATCATCCATTACCTCATTCCTTTCTTCATTGTTGGCACAATTCCCAAAAATGTCCTTTAATATAGGTTCATACACTTGATCTAAAGATTCAAAAAGTGGATTGGTGTGAACTTTGAATGCTCTATAAGGCATAGATTGCACTTCCACTGAGGTTGATACACCTACATAGATTTCACTTTCAACTTTCTCAACAATATCCATATATCCTTCTATATTCTCTTGACTTGGGGATTCTTCTATATGAAACTCTTCATGAAATCTGAAATTTTCATACTCAGGTTGCATGTATGATAAAGAGTGGATGATATTGGCATTTGCATGAAGATTGCATTAATGAAATTTTATGTTGTCATTGATGTCAATTAACTAGTAATGATGTTACTATAATATTATTTTGGAACCGGTAGGAAGAGCTAGTGAAGGGAACTGCAACTAGTAAGTGAATTTGTGGAGGAAATCGGTATTACTAGAGAGGAAGTGAGATCAATCAGTAAACCGTTTATGATAAACCCTACCTGATGAAGTTTGGTGAATTGGTTGCATTGGTTTATGATCTGATGATGAGCGGTAATGATTATGACAAATGCATGTTGTATGAGAAGAGTTTTAAATGGTTTGTGGCACGTTGAGATAACAGTTTTTATCTTGGGAATGAGCAAGTATATTGCATGTAATGCAAACTGCGTGATGAGTTACAAAGTTCGATGAAGTAGTGATCAAGGAGTGGTCGAGGCTATCTTCAATGATGTGTAGAGATTATTATGTAACCCAACAGTCATACTTGAACCTATCTGTTTATAATCTCTATGAGAGAATTAGGTTTGTGTTGTGTTACTGACCTATTGATTTGTTTATAAGCTCGATGAGTTGTTTTGTTTCAGAGTTGGCAATTTGTAGTTGAGAGTGAGAGTGTGGTTGCCGAACTGGATGATGTATCTGCAGTTTGTGTAAAGGCATATAGCAGCATGAAAAGGATCTGAACAAGAAAGTGTAGTGTTATTCAAACAGATCAACAAACCCCTATTATTTTCTAACAATTACAACAATAAAATCCCCTAACTAGGTAAGCTCTAACAAGCTTAGTATTATTCAAATCCTCTACCCAGGTGGTCCATTAGCTTGGATTTCAAATCCTCTATTGAGGTTACTCCTCATAGGGTATTGCTTCTAATAGGGCATTATAGTCAATCCCTTAACCAGGTGGTCCCTAACAAGATCTGTTATTAACATGACTTATTGTAAAGCTTTAACAGCCTTGGCTCCTAATAGGGTGAACTTCAGAAGAGTTCTAGAATACTTGTGGGTATTCATCCCCACCATGTTTATTCCCATTTGGGTTTCCACGTCAAAAATATTGTGTCAAGTGGTGAATGTTTATGTGGTTATGTTTACTATGGTTGAATTGCTAATTCCACTTTGATATGTTATGTTAACCTGCAACAATCTAAAATGAGGTTTTACTTATGTCAGTAAAGTATTTGGATATTTGTGAGTTTCAAGTTGTTTTACTATTAGTTTATTATAACAGTCAACCGGTGTAACTTGACAATGATATTGCTTTTTGTCAGTTATGAGTTTTCTTTGAGAGGTTGATTTTGAGATTGGTAAAAGTTTATATCAGTTTTGTGTCTACTGATTCACTCCCCCCCTCAGTAGTTGACCGGATCCTTATTCTTTCATCATACCATCAATTGGTATCAGAGCTTCTCAGGTCCTCTAAGGTCTAAGCCTAACAGCTTGAGGTAAAGATCTTGTAGAACACGATGAAGAAGGAAGGTACAAATTTTAATAGAGAGAACTATAGGATATGGAGTGATAGAATCAAAATTTATATTAAGAGTCTAAGAAGTCAATACTGGGAAGATGTTGGTACTCAATTTGTTGCACCTAGTGGGATTATGACTGATGATCAGAAGAAAGAGCAACAAGAAAATAATCAAGCACTGAAGACTATTATCAGTTCTTTATCTAATGTAGAATATGTTTGTCCATGGTCTAGAGACTTCTTATAAGGTATGGAAGAAAATTGAAGAGATTTATAGCAGTGATGAACATGTGAAGATTGCCAAAGAAGAGAGTGTAAGAGGGAATTTTGTTGACATGCAGATGGCTGAAGGTGAGAATATTCAACAATATGGTCAGAGGATAAAAGAGATATTTGGTGAGATCAAGAGTGATGGTGGTAAAGTGGAAGATGCCATAGTGGTTAGCAAGGTGTTGAGAACCCTTCTACTGGTCTACGCTATCCGAGTTGCAGCCATTCTGGAGCTAAAGTCAGTTGACAAAACTAAGGTAACCCTTGAATCTATCATTGATAAGCTTACAAGTTTTGAATTTTATGGTTATGATGGTATTGTTCAGAAATCTAAATCTGCATTTAGAGCTTCAGTTTCTAGCCCATCTATGAGGAAAAGTAGAGATGTCAGTCATAATTATGAATCTAGATCCAACAGAGAAGTTGATGATGAAGACAGTTTGGTTGAGCTTGAAGCATTGTTGGCCAAGAGGTTTCCTAGAGGTACCAGTAAATACAGAGCTAAATTACCTTTGAAATGTTTTGCATGCAACAAGATTGGACACATTGCAACTAATTGTCCTAATGGTGACAATGAGAACAAGCGAGAAAATTTCAAGAAGTACAAAGGTCATGGTAGTGAAAGGTGGCTTAGGAGTTACTCAAAATTTGACATCATTTGTGGTTGCCTCTCCATTGGTAATGGTAGTGAAAGGTGGCTCAGGAGTTACTCAAAATTTGACATCATTTGTGGTTGCCTCTCCATTGGTAATGGTAGTGAAAGGTGGCTCAGAAGTTACTCAAATTTTGACATCATCAATGCTACTATCATCTCCATTGATTGGTGATGGAATAATAGTAAATTATTCTCCACAAAGAAATTCATCATCTAAAGCATTGAGAAACCAACTGGGAATAAAGACTACTTGAGATTCATCTTGGAATGCTCTTTCTTCATCATCTTCTTCAAGCTTGGGTTGCATGCATGTCTGAAAAGAATTTGATTCATCATCTTCAAGCTCTTTGTTTTCAAGTTGATAGAAGACTTTTTCTTTGCTATGACAATCTTCATAGTGCTCATGGCATTTTCCAATGCAATCTTCTTTCTTTATCTCACTCACCTTTAAATATTTCTCTTGACATGTATCCTTATGAGTAGATGTGACTTCATGTTTTTCTACATATACATATTTTAATCAGCTCCTTTCATTACTTTTCTCACAGGAATTCATATCAATAAGAAAATAATTCTCATTCTCATCTTTTTGTTCAATCTTTTGTAGCTTTTGAAGCAAAAAGGGTGCACCTTATCAAGATCAAGATGTCTCTTTCCATAGAAGTTTTTCAAAAACTTGATCTATTTTGAATCATTGACAATTTGATTTTGTTGGGCAACATGTATAGAAATTTTTTTTCTACTATTCTCTATCATTTGTTCTGAATCTTCTTCACCTTCAAATGTATGACCTTTTTTTGATAAACATTGTTGATCATGAGAAATAAGCTGGTTCCCTCTTCCATTTTACTCTTCAATATTTTTTAAAACTTGGAGTAGAGAAGAATGAATTTTATCAGGATCAAGTTGCTTTCCACTGTAGAAACTCTTCAAGAAGTTGACTTGTTCAGGATCATCAAGACTTTGATTCTATTGAGCAACTGGTATAGGGGAAAAATCACTTTTGTCTTCATCTTTCTTGATTGTCGTTGATTTGGGTAAATGATCATAAGAAAGAAAACCAATCTCTTTTCCATTCTTTTCTTCAATACTTTGAAACACTTGACATAAGTTAGGGTGAATCTTATCAGGAGTAAATTGCATGCCACCATAAAAGCTCTTAAAAAATTCTTGTATGGGCTCATTAGAAACTTTCTTCTTTTGATATATATATATTCTTCATCATCACTTTCACTATCACTTTCCAACTTTCCTTTGTACCAAACCATTCTTTTGTATTTGATCTTTCAAACATAATTGCCAACTTTCATTTTGAAAAAGGCACCTTCAAATTTTTGAGGAACAAAACAAACTGGTATTTCTCTCCCCAACAAAGTCGCCAAAATTCCGTTGGTAAACAAATTTTTCACTGTGATTGATTCTCCAAATTTGACCCTATTTTCCCAAAGAGAAGTGACAACCGTTCCAATAGTTGGAGAGATTGTGGTGAGGCTACAATCTTCCTCTACGTTTGAGAGGGGTAGCTCCCTCATATGATAAGGGTATTTGGTATTTTGTGTAATTTTAACCTAAAAGTACAAAAAGGAAGGAAAAAACAAAATTAAAGAAAGTATATAACAAAACCCTCAATGGAAGACATACGAATACACAATTGAGACTCCACAACCGATATCAATTATAAAGGGGATTTGAGCACAAAATAAGTGTTTATATGCAATGATGAAGAAATCAACATAAAAAAATCTTGACATATGAAAAGATAAGTTATCTTGACACATCTAACTCAAGATACTAGGAAGTGATTGTGTTTCATTACATCAATTGCATATATTGTTGATAATTCACATTAGAACAAAAAGGAATTACTAATTTAACTTACTAAAAATCAGCAATGACAATCTAGAAGAGCATCAAGAACATACAAACTTGAAAGAATTATTTATTGTATTTGTGAGATTATACAATCTCCTAAACCTCTTTGTACATAGTATTAAATCAAAATTCATTATAATATTCTCTAATAATTTTTGCAAAGTTTCCCCTCTATCAAGTCCCTTTTTACAATGCTAAAGCCTTGTATTTATAGGCTTGAAAGAATAACTACCTTGTAACCACTTAATCTAACCCCTTTGTGTAACCACTTAGAATAGCTTCCTAAGTTAACTACTTATGATAACTTCTTTTTTATGAAGACAAGTTAGGATTAACCTAACTTTTATAAAAATAAAGCCCAAATTATAACCTTAGTTACAATAAGTGATATAAGTCACTTTCTAAAAAAGATAAGTGGAAACACTCGTTGAAAGAATGAGCAGGTCGTCAATTTAGTCAAAGTGAGCACTCTGTCATCCTATAATCACAAACAACTTGATCTTCAAGGAAAATCACCCCAACTCCAACTTGGAAAGTTACTCCTTTGCATGCAATCAAATATCCACCTTTTGTAACTAACCACAAATCACCACCAAGAATATCGAAACCTGTCAAATTCTCATTACACCTGTTAAAGCTAATATCCAAAAAGAATTTACAAATGATGCAGCTTTAACAAAAGCTACCTAGATCATTCCTCAAGTCACTAGTACATTTGGGTCAAAATTTTGACTGTAAATCGTCGTAATTCCGACACAATTTCGTCACACTACCGACAAAAAAAGCCATCAAAAACTTTGTGTCGGAAGTTTTGACTATGCTTGTGGTCGTCACAATTGTGACATCACCTCCAACCTTGGTGATGGCTGCCATGGATGCTCATACCCCGAAAGAATATCGTCGCGATCTCGGCCTATTGTCAACATTCCGACTCCAAAGGATAAAATTCTGATAGATGAGTGCCGTCAGATGCACAACATCCTCGTTGGAACTCTCCTCGAGGCTGTCATAATGACGATGACCTCCATGAGAGTTCCGACGAGGATGTTGTGCATCTGATGGCACTTCTCTGTCAGAATTTTATCCTTTGAAGTTGGAATTCCGATGATGGGCTGATTTTTTGGAATTTTTTTTTTATAGAAAAAGATTGACATTGGTATCTCTCTTCTATCTCTCTTCTCTATCCCTCTCTACTATCTCTCTTCTCTCTCCCCTCTCTAGGTCTCTTTCTCCATCCCTCTCTACTTCTCTTTCTCTACCCTCTCTAGGTCATTATCTCTTCCTCCCACCCTCTCTCTCTCTCTCACCTCTATAGGTCTCACCTTCCATTCCTCCACCATTACCCATGTTGTCAAGTTGCAAGATATTTCCCAAAGTACTTGGTTGCTAGGGTTGATTTGCTTAAGTGTTGGAGTCAGAGTTAGATGAGACCTGCATGATTAAGCTATATTAAGTGATCAAGTCACCAAGATCTCAATTGTAAACATGACTAGGTTCTAGGGTTTTAGGGTATAGTATAGGTCAAGATTGAGGTATGGTGGTCAAGAATTACCTTCCAATGACAAAAGACATCCAAATGATGAAGAATGAAGGCGATGAACTCATAGAAGTTTGGAGGAGATAATTTGACTAAGTTAAAATTTTGTTTAAGTCATGGTCATGATACTAGCTTGCTCATCAAGAGCAATTTGTGCGAATGAACCCTAGAAATGTGCCCATGCTAGAGAAGCAAGAATTCCAATAAAACCTAAGGCAATGCTAGTAAGGGGTCAAAATTAAAGAATTAGGGTACAAAAAACAAAATTTGGCTAAGTCGAGATGTTCCTCAAGGATGACCTAAATCATGGAGTGTAAATCAATCATGAAACATGAGAATGGATAGGTCTTGACCCAAGAAACGTAAGTCCCCCTTGCGATTCCAGCAGATATCACATCACAATCATTGAGTCTATTTGCAATATAAAGTCAAGACCTGACTATTGGAATCTTGGAGTCATCCCATTTGATCATGTAGTTTAGCACTTGAGAGGATTTTGTTCAAGAGAGGATAGAATACTTATTATTTTATTTTGTGTTGCATAGTGCATAAAAAACACATCAACAGAAACCATTGAAAGGTTTGGTTAAAGCCTTCGAATCACAATCTCTATGAGAAGCTATCAAGAGTGCCTAGAATTTGGAAACTTTAGTATCCAAGAACATAATTCATAAGGCACCACTTTTAGAGCAACCAAAGAAGCCTATCAATGTAATATTTTATTTACCTTGGATATGTTTTATCCTAAGTGTGATATTCCACTATTAAAAAGCTTAATTAGGTAATATTTTTACTTAGGTAGAATAAGATAATGAGTTGCACATTCTCCTTCTTTGATTGAGATTTTACTTTTTCCTTGTCAGAAATTTGGAAACTTGGATAAGCAATTTCTTTTTTTGGTTTTCTACCTCTTCATGATCCTCATGGATTTGGAATCTTGGAAGCTATATATTGTAGGTTTTTCCTTGATTAACATATCAAATGAAACTATTGTGAGCTTTCATATCCTAACATACCAAGGGCTTAAGTTTGCGGACGACAAGGGGAATGACGAAGGGGGCGAGGTGGGATGCAAATATATATACAACTTAAAAAATTAATTATAAAAGGATGTGTATAGAATAAGTATAACAACTATAAATAAAACTTTGCCACACTATGTAAATTTTACAATAAACATTAAAAATATGTCAATGATTGCAGAAAGAAGGTTTTGTAGAAAAGTGGCTAATAATTAAAGCCTGATGAAAGCATAAATCCATTATTGTACATTATGAAATGTCATCATGCAAACAAACTATTATTTGATCTGAGACAACAAGTTAATTTTGAATATAGTGTATATGATAGAAAGAAAGCTAATACATGTGCAATGCTTATGCTGTACAAAAACCAGTTGAAGAAATTTGATATCAGCTTTCTCTCTTTTCCATCATTCTCATTGAATTGTTCTAGCCCATGAATAGGCAAAGAGCCCTTAATGCCTCCAACACCAAGAGCGATGGCATACAGACCAGTGTAGAGTATTATAGTTTGTCCACCTTCAACCTGCTTGCAAATCCCAGCTTTGTATGCACTTCCCATGTCACATGCTAGAGGCTTTAGTGAAGGAAAATGTGCTTGTACTGTTAATAACACCCAACCCTGCATATTTCATGAACATCAGAATCTAAACAAGTCGGGAAGAATTTTTGTAAACTCTGGAAATAACGGTATTGCAAGTTGAATTCCACTGTCATTTCTGAGCATAAAACAATAGGTTCTATGTTAACACATTCTTTTATTTGTTCAGGGCTGATTAATTACAACAAAAACATAGGTTCTATATGATCCTAGTTTTCTATTGTAGAGAACATATTGCTTATAGTTGTTTATTTTCCTGGCCCTTAGAGCTTAGTTTACATATTTTCATGCTAGCGGGAAAGGTTTAAACATGGGATGTCAGACGGTTGTTCGCTCAAATTATTGAAATTATTCATCTTATAAGTGAAATCCAGTCTTTGTTTTTGGATAGTTCTGTAATGACGTTAGTAAATTATTTGATTTCTTTGAAGGGTACCTTTGGAGATGAGGAGTTCCGCTGGTTTGTTTGCCAACTTTGCCTATTCATAACAATGTGCAAAAGTTATGTCTATGCTTAGCACTGATACTGTTCTAATATTATATAACCTCCTGCTAGTCACTCCCTTCTTTTGCATTCCTTTGATCACAAGGAGTGAGCGTTCTTCTATCTCTAGTCCCCTAATGTGAAAGTGGAGGGCTAAAGCTTAATAATGCGAAGGGCTTTACATTCACTATCCATAATGAGTCCTCCACTCCCTGCAATACCTGGGTTGTCCTTTGGAGCAATGTCAAAATTGAATTTGAATTTGCCTTTCTGTTGTGGAACACATTTTCTATAGGCTTCTACCATGGATCCATTTATTAGGGGAATTAATGATCTTAGGATTTGAATGTGTATCCTATGATCTGGATAGGATTTAAGACTTTTAACTATCGAATGCTTGGCAAGAGGTCAAGACATTTTAGTTACAGTGTTTCTCAGGTTTCTTTGGAGAGAGTTTTACCTTACATGTTTGTGTGCTTTTGTTAAGATATCAGTGGTAGTAAGTAGCGTAGTATAAGAATTTGTAGGTCAATGAGGTTTCTTGAGATAAGAAAGAATTGACCTCGTAAGAACACACTAACATAGAAGGACAAGCAAATGTCTACATCTAATCTTTGTTATTAAAAAGGCATAATAGAAACTATCATTAAACTTGACTAAAAGATTGAATCAAACTAAAATGAATTAAAATGGAAAAGGTGGGGTAAGATAATAATCTGAAGAGAACAGTATGCATAGTTAAGGCTTTGGCCATGTCAATGTTAAAAAAAAAATTCATAAAATTCATAATAATGGTTTCAACTAAAAAAACAACCACAAACCATAATCGTCTTCAGTATGTCTCTGTATTTTGTTGACAATCAGACATAACAGACAAAGTCACAAAAGCAAAACCGAGCTTCTTCTATTTGAAAGGAACTTCATTGTCTGCAACCATTCTTTATTTAAAGAAAATTAAAAGGTAAGTATAATAACACATAGTACTAAAAATAGGTTTTTGAGTCTATTTTGAAGATGTCAACCAAATTGAGAAACACGTAAATTATAGATCACAAATTCAACGTTTTTCTGAATGCTTATAGAGAACAAAAGCTGCAGCAAGGATTCCGCCATGTTTGGATTTATCCATAGGTTTGTTTCTTCAGTCCACATATTCCTCTAGCTGGTGTGCTTCACCTTGTTCAGATTTTTATCAATAAAACGTTTTCATCAAGATAAAAGTTGCAATCATGTTAGACAAGTATTGAAAGTATAATTCATAGAGCAACCATTTCAACTAGGTTTAGATAGCATATATTCATAACTATTTCAATTTTATGTGAACTACACAATATCTATAATGCATAATTGGAGTTAAACCATAATAGGGCTTGGATGAGAAACATGATAGGGCACCCGAAGTTGTCCACATGCTAAGCCCAAGAGCGGATATACCATCCCTCTTGGCCCCATGTGGCAGTCCACCATCCATATGAGGTGGTGTTCTTAGTGGGTAAACTTGTACCTACCCTCCCTATCCATGCTACCTTATCCACCCTTCTATGATTGAGACCCCTTTAATCACAATGGTAGAGTTTGATGGGGAAACCACAATAGGGTGTCCTGAGCATCCCTCCCTTCTAAGCCCAAGGGCAGGATACACCTTTGCCCCCCTTGGCCCACATGTGACAGACACATCAGTCATCCACCATGGGGTAGTGTACTTATAAGAGTACATCGTCACAGTTTCCCCTCCTTGTATTCCCCTATTAACCCCCTCATGATTGATTGCAATAATTTAAGAATCAGTTATTCAATATTATTTCTCATATCCAATGTAGGGGAGGTTATGTATCAAGTATAATATTGCATTGCATATTATTATCTATGTCTATATGAGAATAATTAATCATAAGAGTACTATTATGCTGCATACCACAAATGGAGTAAGATTACTATTGCCTACAGTAAACAATAATTTCATATCTGATCTATTTGCCTGATTGCTGATATATATATTAGGAGTTGATATGCTATTATGAGTGCTGATGCTGATTGAACTACTTTCCTTGATGCAGATGTAATTATCCTTGATGTCCTATTTGTTAATGCATGATAGCTTCGGTAAGATAAAACTTATTATAAGAAAGAATAGATTATCAACTTATTGATAAGAAAGAATAAGTGAGTCAACCTTAGCACTATGAAGTTTATTTCCATGACATGTTATGAATATATAAACATTTCCAGTACCTTGCCTGAAGTCTGTACAATGTAAACTTTTATGAGCATCAATCTTGTGCAATCATGTTGCACAATAGTGCTTTAAATACATAATTTAATCTCAAAAATTAAGAAACAAAACATCAAAGTTTAAAAAAGTGCAGTGATTGTGTTACCTCAAATGTTGATAAAATCCTGGAGTTTGAGGGAATTCTTAACTTAATAGTAAAGATAACCTGTGAACATTTAAACCATAATATTTGTTAGTTAAAAATTCAATTTTCTATCTTAAAACAAAATAAAATACCAAGAGATTTTCCAGCTGGAACAGAGTTTTCAAGCTCGAGTTGGAAGATTCGCAAAGATAATAATGTTGTGAAATCTTCAAACCTACATAGAAATCAATTTTACAAAGCACTCACAAAAAAATTAAAAAACCGAGCAACATAGACGAAAAGATCAAAGCTGATAGCTGGAACATGGGGACAAAGTATCTTTAAGAACACCATTAATGTAGATGAGTATGGTGCTTAACATGGGCAATCCTCCCACATGAATAGTCAGAATGTGCAGATGATTTAACTTTTAACTTTTCCACAGAAAGATACATTGTTTTGTTTATATAACAGTAACCTAGATTTAACCGAAATCATGGATTTATATTTTCCTCCATCTAACCTATTCTTTTTCTTTTTTTCTCTAAATTGAAGAAAGCTGAGAAAAACTGAATGTCAAAGACATAATAGTTGCCCAGGAAGACATAAATAAAATAGTAGAACAGTGGCTTTATGTAATAGATGAAAACAGAAGAAAAGATGTGGATCCCAGTGATCTCAGCTATATTCCCTTATGCTTAAATGAATGTCCATTCCCTGTTCCAAAGGTTCCCATTTTGGCACAGGTGGGGAGGATGCTGGCAAAGGTTGTAAATTTTTTTAACAAGTCCAAATTTTGCATATCCAATGACCATCGCAGTCCATGAGACACATTTCTTGGAGGAATTTTGTCAAACAGTTCACATACCCTATCTTTGCTTCCACATGTTGCATACATGTCTGCCCATTGAAATTTGAACATTAACAATGGTGGTAGAGTTTTGGAACTTTGGGAACAAACTAAGAATAAGTATAAGAATTGTAGATGAAACTTTGGCATACTAAGTGTTTAAACTAGTCAACATAAAAAAATGGAAATGATTGCATTAATAATAAGAATGGTGGGTAGAGGTTTGGGGTCAATGGGTAGTGCCCCTTGTGGGGGGTTTGGGGCAGATCCCCCATCAAGGTTAGGGGGCATTGCCAAACCTTTAATATGAATGACATTTTCACAATAATTTCACCATTTTTGTTTAGAATTGGAGTTTCTAATTGGGGGCCATGGGAGACTCATAGGCATCCTCAAGATGGTCAAGAGACTCCTTGGAGTCCCTAGGACGTCCCTAAGTGGTGCGGCAAGGGGATGTTTCCCCTAAGTATTGCATCTTGAAAAAATAGGGATTTTGGAGGGGGGGAAGGTGCCCCATGTTTCAATGGTTTCAAAAGATTCTAAGTTTTTTTTTTATCTTGTCATAATAAAATATACTCCTCTTGCATCCTTGGATGATTTGAAAATTGAAAACAATTTGACAAAAAAAAACTAACTTCTAAAGTTTAGACTTAGTTTTCTTTTTTTATCCAAGTCACTACAACATTTCAAAGATCAACGTAGCTTTTTTTTGGTGGTTTCGAAGCATCCAAAAGACTTGAGAAATTCAATATTATCTTTCATTCCACCAAAATTGGAGATCAAGAAGCATGCTCACAAACAAGGATTTGTTTGTAACTTAAGGCAATCGACTGCTTGTTGGGGCATTTTCAGGTCTAAAGAACCTACCATTGTGTCAAAAAGGCCCCCATTTTCATCTAAAACTTGTCTCTTTTGGTCATAGAAGCATTTAAGGAAAAAAAAAATCACACAACCAATGATATGCCTATACCATACATATTTGAGTTAAAATAAAAATAAAAAATTCACAAGGTTTGGAGACCATTAAACAATTTGGGAGATTGCTAATACATACACTCAATTTATAAAGTCTCAATTTGATGTACTTAATCTTTGAGAGGCCTATACAAAAGCATTTTGTAATTGCGAACTAAGATACATTTCCATTTTTGGCAATTTTCATCATGGATTATGGTATTAAATTCCGACATTCTATTGTCAAGATAAATTCAGAGAACCATTTGAACTCGAAACAAGGGATGGTGAAAAATTACATTATGTAGGATCTCCTACCCTGTCTCATTGAATTCATTCCTACACCAAGTGACTATGAACAAAAGCGTAGGTATTTAACAACAATGACATGGTCCATGGACTAGTGATCCTCCTCTTGATACTCCATCTACAAATGAGAACATCTCTTATACACGTTGCTACTTTAGAATTAAAAGTTTCTTCTTCTAGAACTTTCCATGATTATTTGCAATAGGATTATATGTCTTCTAGATTCACCCCACTAGGACACATTCATATCAGCATCTTTACTTTTTTGAAAAGTAGACCACATTTCAGATCTAGATGACACCATAATGACTTTGATTTCCTCTTCCAAGATATTCCTCCATCATGTATTGCTTCATCAAAGTTCAAATTTTCTTCTTCAAGGGCTCTCAATGATTCTCTATATAGGATTCTTCATGTCTATGAGATCCACTTCATTGGGAGGCCTACTTCATTGTGCAACATAATGAAATATTGAAAAGTGTGTTATCTTATTGAGCTTCGCTTTGTTTCGAGAATAGTTTAATATTCTCTACTTAACAGGGCCAACCATATGAAGGTGGAAGCTCATTTGGCCCCTCCCCCCGCCAACATTACTCTAAATTCCCCGTTAACATCTAACATTCATTCATTCTTTCATTCATTCTTTCATCCATTATTAAAATATAACATTCATTCATTATCACATAACGTTCATTAACACATAAAATTCATTAACTTTCATTAAAATGCAACACTCATCAATAATCATCAACACATATCATTCATGAACATTCATTAGCGCATAATTACATTCATTAACACATAAAAATCAGTCATTATCAAATAAGGTAGATTACAATCATTTCTTTCTTTGTTTTTTCTTTGAAGCTATGAAAAGACTAAGTGGAACATCGGTTTCTTCATCATTTCCCCCATCTTGGGATGTTCTGCCCTCTTCTTGTGCTCTTGATGTATGCCTAGTCCTATACAAAGGATGAGGATGTTGAACCAAAGGGGGGTCCTCTGCAATAACAAAGAATTGGGTTAAATTCAAAACATTTTTTTATTATTGTTACAAGTATTTCATTAATTTAAAGAACACAACCGTTACACTCTTTACCTGATGGGGCCACATCATCTTCCACATCATTTTGTCTAGCCTCAACCTCGACATGCTGAACACCCTCTAGACCCTCTGGAGTTGAAATATGAAATGTTACATTAATCAATACACCAATTGCAATTAAATTTGTTTAAATGAATAACAGTGGTCCTCTTTACCTGATTGGGGAACATCAAGTTCCTGATGTTGTCTACCTGGATCATGCTCCACTTGGTCACCACCGACTACATGCTCTAAAATATTAACAATAAAGGTTACATTAATTACTACACTAATTTTCAATTTAAGATGTTTAATTGTATTAATAATTACATAAAAAAATTTGAATAGCAAATGAATACCTCCACTACTAGGATGCACATCTAGACCTTCATGTACAGGTTTTGTTCCACAATTATCATGCTGCATTCCAATGTCACATGCAGTGTTATCATTGCTTTCTTATTTAAAAAATATATAGTCATTTTATGTTGAAACTTAACAAGTATTCAATTTGAAATAATTTTCATTTAGCTTAATTACCATTGTGACAGATGCATCAGAATCTCGTGTTTACCCACTTAATTCTCATAGCCATTTAGCCATGGCTATATAGCCTTGCTGGTAGCCAATTCTCTTGTCATCTTCTATGGGTGCTCTATTGAATTCAGAGCCCTGCATTTTTGCTTAGTATTGTGAATTTTGCTTGTATTGTTTGATAAAAAAAAAATTGTTTACAATTTATAAATATTTTGATGTGTTACTTAATTTACTGATTCTTACCATTCATGTGACAAGTTTCATATAACCACCTAAGCCGAGTTTTTGTTGCCCATGCTTTTCTTGTCTTGCCTTGGTTGCCTTTGACGTGTCACTCAATCTATGAAAAGTTTGAAATATGTTAGATTATATAAATATAATGAATAATTAGTACATATTCACATTCTTAACAGTATCACATACCTTCTTCTGGTGTGTGGTGGTGTATTTCCTTTTTTCCTTTCAATTCTCTCCTTTGCATCCAAAATCAGGTCCATCCACTCCCTCTCTAGAATCATGGGGGGACACTCATACTTTACATTCTTCTCTAAATGTGTCTTGTATTGGTCCCTCACATACTTTAGATATATGCCAGCTTTTTCCAGGAGCTTAGTCTTGTTGAATGTGTCATTTCCAAACAACCCTACCATACGGTTTGTGATTTCATCTTTTAACTCTTTTTCTTGGTCATTCTAGCTTTAAAGTAAAAACAAACCTGTTAGATTTAGAAAGAAACTGAAGCTACCTTTGATATAGTTCAAGAAATGGATAAAAGGAAAACTATTCTAGCAATGATATGAAATCAAAATAGTGGATAAGGGTTAGTTCACGTATGATGTTCCACCTTTTACATATGGTGGGCCCAAATATCTGCAATGTAATGTCATTAAGATTTTTATAAAAAATATCATTTCCTGCAAAAAAAACATGGGATCATTAGTCCAAAATGAGTGATCAGTAAGTAAATTACAATTAGACTATATATAATAATAATTTTAAAGTACCTAGAACCTTTTGTATCTTCAAGGGAAGCAATTCTTCGTCGCTCACCACCAATGTGGCCTACAACGTTCCCGTACTAGCAATACGGGAAGATCCAGGAAATGATGTTATGTTATCACTAGTAGTCGCCTCTGGCGCATCCTCATGTGCATCTCCTGTCACATTAAATAAATCCACTATGAAATGCCTCCAAGAAAGAACACTTCAAGGGTAATAAACACATAACGAAAGAGAGAGAAAAAGAGGGATCTACCACTAGTGGGCAGGTCAACACGAGCTGATGCAACAGACGATGTCTGCATGCTACATGTTGCTGACATTGCAGTCGGCAATACAGTTGGGGTCGACCTCGGACCCATGTCAGCACCTAAAGAGTAATACATTATATATGTAAAACATTTAAAAAGCAAGTTCACAAGTCCAAAGGAGTGGTTTTAATATATAGAACATGGTCATCACCTGAACTACCCGCAATACCTTGATCATCACCACCAGGATGATGAGGCCTTATAAATTTCTGTAAAAACAACACATACATATTCTAGTTAATGACATAAAAGAGAAAAAAATATAAACCATTATTGAACTTTTTTTATGATTAAAGCTTTCATTACTGCTTACTTGCAAGTTTTCCATTGTCTGCAACAATAGTTGCACCCTCTCTGTTATCTCATCAGTCTGAGGGCTTATTGTTGCCAAATCAACAATCTCTTGGCCAATTTTTCTAATATTCTTTTGTACCAATTGTATAGGGTTTGCGCTAAGTGCGATGTCATCAATGCAAAACACTGTCGAGTGCCCCACATCCCTATGGAGGTGCTGAGGTACTGCAGGTTGCTTTCCCTTATCCCAAACATTCATCTGTGACAAGAATAAAATTAACACTATCAAAATTACTTCAAAACACTCAAGAAAAGATTATAATGTAACAATTTGCTTCTATCTAATTTGTACAATTACAATGAGGTTTACCTGCTCTGTAGAAGTGTCGAGACTTACACCCCTATCTGTGCTATGTGGTGGATCCATGTGGCCTTGTGACAAAGAAAAAAAATAAAAATGTGAGCGAAATGAAACCCATAGACTTAGAAAAAAAACTAAATAATACAATGGCTTATTGGATTCATTAATTGGAAGTTGGCTTAAATGGTATATATATAGTACAAACCACCCCCATGATAGTAACTTTGTTTGTATCTATACGATTCAAATTGTAATTGATTAGCAGCTCTTCCCCTGCACTTATTGATTTTATCGCACATACAAACACACAATTTCCCTCATGTGCCTCAAATATGCAATTAGGTTGCTTATTAGTTGACCCAGGTCATGTACTATTTATAAAACCTGCAATATTCCCTGTTGCTTTTGGCCTTCCATCAATGTATACAACCATTCGTTTACTTTGATCATTATCTTTTTGTTGTATATAATTGGCTGACAGTGCATACCTATGCATACTTTTTTTATATCGAACAATCTGCATCCAATCATTATAATTGTAACAAGGTCCAACAAACACCATCAATTCAACAACTTTGTTGTAAGAGACCTTTATGCTATCCAGGGAAAATAGGCCCAAACCATGTAACGATGAAGGTGCTATGTGATATATCCTCTCATTAACACAAAAATCAGTGTTTATTGGAGGAAGTTCCTTGGGTACACATTGTTTCAGTAGATGTTTGTACCTCAAGGGCACCTCAATGTCGCCTTTGGTCTCGTCATCATAAGAACATGACCCCCCTTGAGCAAGAAAAAATTCCATGCGTTTATTGAATTTTCTTCTAATCTTTTGACCTCTAGTTGATCTCCCTATTTGAGATCTACTACATGTCTCACTTTCCTCTTCTATTATTGAATTTCCCTCACTCACAGAAGACACATCTAACAAATACCTATTTGGTGATAACTATGCACCATCAAATGAGAGAGTTAGTTGGTAATGAGAGAGATATTTTGCAAATAAGGGTAATATTGATGAAGAAGTCAGCCATAAAGTTGATGTTGAGATTAAAATTTGAGTAAGTCCAATTGGGGCCTCAAGTGTTGATAACTGTATTAGATTTGCTGCTAATGTTGAGGTTTGAAAAACTGAGGAAGTTTGTTTTTCTTGTAATTTTAAAAAAATATATTATTTCTATAAGGTGTATTGACTTATACCTGTCGATCCATGAGACTGTGTAGGATCCTCATCAAAGGGGTTCAGGTTCCTGCACCAACAATTGAGCATCATAAGCATTACATTTGTAATTTGATAAACAATAAATACTGCAATATCATAAGCATCATAAGCATCACATATGTATCGTCATCTATGTAATTGAGCATCATAAGAATCACATGTGTATCATCATAAACATGTAATCCATCACATACATATCATAAATCACCATCCATCACATTATACATTATCGACCTTCCTCTTGGATCATGTCTAACAACAAATGACCAACCCAATTTATGTGGAACCTCCAAGTAAAATACCTGCTCACATTGACTTGGAAGAACATAGGGCTCATCCCCAACTCGTTCAATCAACCTTGTATTAACCATTGTAAATCCATTATCATGTTCAATAACAGTTCTATCAGGATCATTTTTATTCAGTCGTAGCCTATACCATTTGACGACGAACAAAACTAATTTGAAGAAATTAAAGTCACACTCAAGTATATCATCCAAAATGCCATAGTATCGATTTTGAGACTCTTGAGGATGTATGTCATTTCTAGATGAAATATTGGTCACCTCAAAGATTGCAATTATCCCAGAATCACAAGTTTTCTTTGTGTCATCCAACTGTTTGATATGAAATTTATGACCATTGCAGCACATAGCCTTGTGGTGTTTGACCTGCAATATGTCTAACATATTAAAATTATTGCATCATGAGTTGATAAACATACGGGTGATTAATAAAATTATATGTACCTGTTGATCTCTTAAACCATATGCTAAATCAATTTCCCTTTATGTAACATTGGAATCTCCATTACGATGAGCTTCTTTAACCAATGAAGCGACACCATCCCATGTTAATGTGTGACCAGAATGTTGACATCGTTCAATCCACACCATCATCCAATCAAGATTATTTGCAATATACAAATGTAGCACATCCCACTCCCAACCAACTGTACAAATAATTAATAGACCACTTCCAACTAATTTATTTAGAAGATGAATAATTAATTTACTACAATAACATCTTATAATTACCTCTCACTTTCTTCAATCTACCTTTCCCCATCAAGTGCCCCCCTTCGAATTTATTAATGGGGTTGTGATCCCAAATGTGATCTACATGGATTTTTGCTGCATATTTAGGAAGATATTCAGTAATGTACACCATAGTTTGGTATACCATATATCCCTCCACCATAGAACCCTTAGGATGTGCTCTTTGTCAAACCAAAGCCTTAAAAAATTTCAAGTGCCTCTCAACCATCCACATTGACCTAGTGTGTACAGGTCCACACAATTCGATCTCCTCAACTTGGTGTATGAGGTAGTGTTGTTGTGCATTGAAAAAAGTTGAAGGTAGACACTTTTGCATTTCACACATTAGATGAGGGATTTTTCTCTTCCAATATTTTATATCTTCCTTGTGGATTTATTTAGATGACAACCACCTAAAAGAGATTGAAGACGCAAAAATATATAAAGGAGACTTTACAAAATAATATACAATATATTGCATAACAAGTAAAACAAATGGCAAATATAATATCTATACAACAAATTGAACAAACATCACTACTTATCTCATGTATTTTCCAAGATCATATATGACTTGCTTGATATTATTATCGAAGTGGTCTGGGAGAGATAGAGGTAAAATGTACTGCAACAATTATAAAATGATCTTTTCATTGTTTTCTAACATAATACAATGAAAAGTACATGCGCAGTATACAAATATATAGTAAATACACAAGAATGTGAATTACCCTAATGAAGGTATGCCAATCATGTGTTTTCATCCTTGGCCCAAATTCACTCTTCTTTGATATGAGATTGTTTATGTTCGCAGCAAATCCTGTGGAAAATTGAATTTTTTGTATGACTTCTTTTATAGAATTGCTTTGCTGCTCCATTAATAACCAAGGAAGGGCCCTTATATTAATCTGATCTCCATTTCTATTTGATTGAATGACATTTTTCATTGCATGATTGGATTCCACAATGTCACTACAAATTTTGACAATTTTTTCTGTCACGCCTTCCATTTAATATTTTCCATAATGTCTCTGTTATATTCTTTCCAATATGCATTGTATCAAACAAATGCACAATTTGTAGCTGCTCATAGTAAGGCAACCTACTGAATTGTTTGGGATAACTTTTTAGTCCCTTTGGAAGGTGGGCATCCATGCCTTGATGACCTTCAGTATCATCAATTACATCATCAGTAAATAAAACACGATAGAAAAATTCAAATTCCAAACATAAACCATTAGATGGAATGACATTACCTTGATGATTAATTCTATTATATTCCAACTTCCATAAGTGAGGAGTAATTCTTCATGGCTTTGATGTAGTCTCTTCTTTCTCATTGAAAAGATGTTTTTCAGTATTCCGGTACTTATGATTTTTGTGAAGGAAGTGCCTATACTCATCAAACACCTGCTTTCCTAAACTTTTTGAATGACGGGATTTCATCTTTGGACCACAAACTGGACATGCAAATTTTCCCTTTGTTTGAAGACCTACAAGATACTGTATAATTCTATTAAATTTGTTAATTTTTATAATTATAATTATCATGCACAACTTGAACACTATAACGTACCACAAAAATGTGTTAGCCCTAGGGCATCATGTATTGTCCATACAAGCATTGCATGGAATTGAAATTGTCTTTGTCCTATTGGTCTAGAGATGTCATACATGGTCACACCATTCCATAACTCCAGCAACTCGTCGATAAGAGGCTCAATATATAGATTAATATCTTTAACTTGGTACTTGCCTAGTGGAATGAACAAAAACATTACATAATTATTATGACCATTTTACTGCAATATTTATAATTAAATGTAGATGACTATTAAATGATAAAATACATGGAACAATCATTTCCAACATTATGTGCTACCTCTTTATTGACATCCATGGAGGAATATTATTGTTGATAACAAAAATAGGCCACACCGAGTAAACAGATCTTAACTCTCCAAATGGATTGACACCGTCCGTTGCCAATGAAAGCTTGAGATTATGAGGTTCTTCTTTAAAGTGTGGCCACTTTTCCTCTATGTCCATAAATGCTGAACCATCTATAGGCATTCGAATAATGTCATCTCGACTTCTATTGTGTGCATGGTAATCCATAAATTGTGCCAAGCTAGAGCAACTGAATAATCGTTGCATATGTGGAATAATGGGAATATAACGAAGAACCTTGCGAGGCACCTTTTTTGTTATTTGATCTATTCAATATCTACTGATATGACATTCAGGGCATTCTGTTCCAAATTCATGTTGTTTATGATATATAATATGATCATTGGGACAAGCATCTAGTGTTTGATACTCCATTCCAATATCTTTCATAATGGCAGATAATTCTCGGTATGAGCAAGGTAGAATATTTGATGGTGGTAAGAAAAACTCACCTATCAATCTACAACAAAAAAAAAAGTTTGAGGTGTGAATATAAAGAATATTAATGGTACATGATTCACCATTTCTTAACTGTAATGATATGTATGACACACCTTAACATATGTGAGATTGTTATGTTGGATAAACCATTCATAACCTTCAAGTTCACCAACAACAATACAACAGAGAGAAGAGTTTTTTGGGAGCCTTTGTAAAGGGGCTCATATGCCTTCTCAAGAAGAGGTAAATCATGAGCATCAAGGTCATCCTGATCATCATGATCAGCTGTTCTGGTACTAAATGTGTCATGGATCAATGTATTTGTACCATCATCTTCAATTGTGTTTTCTGGTGCATGATCATCATCTTCCATGGGATCATTATCTTCAGCTTCAATATTCACACCTCCATGTTCCTCCACTTCAAAAAGCATATTCTCAGGGTTTTGTTGATCCATACCATGTGCTCTGGGGTGCTCCACCTATATAAAATTGATATACATAAATAAACCATGACCATGATCTCATTATCAAGTGATTTCTTATGTATATAAATTGTTAAAACGATATAATGAACAACTTACCAGTGGATGATAATCATGTCCCCCTTCAATGTGACCATGCTACCTACAATGTTTCTTAGTTGTTTTGGTTAGAAGTCTTCTAGTCTTTAAGCCTTTACAAATTTTGTAGGGACAATAACATTTCCCATCACCTTTTCTTTTCAAGTTAGACCAAAATCTAGCAATTGTCTCCTTATTTTGTTCTTCGCTGATATTATCTGACATGGTCTTTCTTCATAGGCAAAAAAATCAGGCTATGGAAACTTCAGTGCAAAAGCTTCATAAAAATTGCAAATCGAACCAAAACCATTTAACTCTTCTTTTTCATCTTAAAACATTAAACTTAATAGAGAACGTATTTAATGTAGCTGATTGTGTGAATTTATGAGCATTGTGTCTACAAATTCTTACTAAAAGTTTGTCTGTTGCAAACTTTCTGAGAGACATTTTTGAGTATTCTAAGCAAATCATTTATTTTAACATACACTTATTCATCCACATTGTAGGGATAACAATACAAGGCTCACATATTGGTCTAAGAGGATGCCATGGTCTCACAAAGTAACCAAGAACCATATGAAATGATGGTCTTGAATCCACACACAACTAGGGAGGATCCATACAATTATGTATGACTTCCCCCTTGTTTGTTTAATGGGATTAGCCTCCAAGACATAGCCGTCAATAATCACTAAGAATGTACAAGTGGATCGTAGCTACCCATACAACAAACACTTACCCCTATCATCAAATTTTCCCAATGTTTGATTCCTTATATACACTCATCCAAGGTTATCTACATCGATCTTAGTGAGGAATCACATCACAACAAAGAAGACATCATTTAAAAATAGCAAGAGTTTCACTAAACTACCAAAGATCATAAATATTGAAAGAAAGAAAAAATAGTACCAATAATAAGTCAAATAAATGTGTTCAATTCCAATAGCAAATCAAACATAGCCAAAATAACTACACAATATAGAAAACTCACAATAGTGATTAAACTAATTCAAACAAGATAAAATAAAATTGTTGGCCCATGCAAGAAAGATGAGAGATCATCAATAATTGAAGGAAACTTCACAATCCTTAAAAGTGCACATTACATAACTATACAACTAGAAATTGTGGCTAAATAGAGTGAAGATTCATCATGACTCCAATAATAGTCCCTCATGTGTGCATTTGTGGCATGAACACAAAAACTCCCACATGGCATGGCCATGTACCTAATGGAGAAGACATGCCTAGGCTACATGCCCAAAAAACATGACTATAATAATAGTCCCTCATGCATGCATTTGTGGCCTACACACTACAAATCCTAACATATCATGGTAATACACCTCATAGAGAAGAAACACCTAGGGCCGCATTGCACATAGCAATGTGCCTCACAAAGAAGACATGCATAGGGCACATGCCACATAGCAATGTGTCTTATGGAAAAATTTGCATGCATGTCACACACCAAAGCTATATGTATACATCATGAGGCACATTCATATGTTATCAAACACAACCTATTGTATCTAACATGAGTTCCTCTCTACATGTGTGCAAATCTTCCAACACTAATTTCCACTAAGAAGGAATAATATAAAATGCATCTTCAAATATTTGTGTGTGTGTGTGGAATTGTGACTTTGAACCCAAATCGCTACCATCAACAACATGTAACCATCACCTACACTATATCAAAACATAAGTATGGTGTGACATCATATCTATTTGCATAATGTCAAAACACATGCAAACATGAAAATCATCATAGCTGACAAAAATCAATCTCCACATGTTGGAACAAAGATATAAATAAGATAATAGGGTAAGAGGAAACCCGTACCAAGAACCACATACCAACTATCGGCAATGCCATCAAGATAAATGTAGGATAGGATACCACTATGAGCCATCCAATGGTCCATTATATGAGGAGAACTAGGGGATACTATCTTTGAAAGGTGTGGTCAATAGAGATAATCCCTACTAATGCCACAATATGTCACCATAGCTTCTTGAGTTTTCCATTCTTCTACTTAACACCACATTTATTGAGTTCCTCAATAGCGAGGTTGGTTCTCAATAGGATGCACAAACATGTAAACACACAAGCATGGTTTAATCATACTTGTATTGTATCATACTTGTACAACAATACAAATTCATTTTTCTAGTTAATTACTTAGTGTAAAAATAACTCCATTACATAACATAGGGTAATAATCACCATAAGTTTTCAAATAAACTGCCCAAACATCAATTGGAGTTACCCTTTCTAAGGTACAAACATAATTTATTTATAACTTCAAAATTAAAATAATCACAATACATCCAAATAAGTTCAATAGTGCATGGAAATAGACAACATGATCCATAATTAAACCCATAAATTACCCTAATTGGATATGCTAATAAAATGGTGTCTCAAATAATAGAGATTATGTTGGACCTATAATAGAGATCTTGACTTTGTTTCATCATACACAAGCATGGTTTCATCATACTTGTATCCAAATACACCATCCATAGATAGGTACTCAGTACCACAATCTCATGGGTACCCTTTTAGCTGAATTTACCCTATATTTAGGTGAATCTACCCTTGTATCATTCCTTGATCTAGTATGTCATTCCACCAATCAATAATTTTTCCATATTCTTGGGAGAATACACTATCCCTTAGGTGAATATGCCATATCCTTAAATGAATCCTCCTTGTCATCATCCTAAGTCCTCTTTTTGTTAAGTCTTATCCCTTCATCTTTAGGAAAATCCACCTATCCTTATGTGAATCTACTTTCTCTAAGTCCTCTTTTTGTTCAAGAAGACACACTCAAGCCTTCATCACATTCCATAAAAAGAAAATCATTATTCCATATAATTGGAAGGAAATGATATATTTCAAAGACTACTATGAAGGTCTAAAATAGTAAAAGAGATGAGACGAATCTTTTATTTCTACTTACAACAGTGAATTGGTTGAGATATACTCATAGACAAAGTGAATGACATGTATGAGAACAACCTCAATACAGGTAAAAAGGACAATAAATAGTATTGATAGATGACAATAAATTGAATGTGCCAAGAAAAAGACAGTGGAAGCCATGGAGAAATCACTATTAAAACAAAGCCATTAAATAAAACTATGTTGGTGCAGCTTGAGAAGCACAGTAAAACAATGAAAAAAGAACACTACAGGATTCACATTATAGTGACATCAGTAAACAATCATCTCTTATCATGTATCTTCATTGACTTTGATTGCTATAGAAAAATATAGTGATCATATGAAAATACAATTACATGGTTTGAAAAAGGATACATTACCATATGATATAGGCTGACAAAGATAAAATTTAATATGTACTTGGAAAAGGGTCTTATTAGTAAGACTAATCATTCATATGTTTACTCCACTCTATGTTTATATTGCATAGAATATCAAATTTGGTGATACTATTTGAATATGTGAGCATATGTTATATGGTTTTGATCGTTGGCTAAGAGAATTGTTTCCTAGTAGTTTTCTAACAGCATTGAATATAGTGTCTAAAAGACTTTGGGCTTGAAACACTTTCTAAAGGCATTAAAAGAATGGGTCACTTTATGTCACTAGAAAATGGGAATATATTATACTTAACTTTTTTTTATCATCCCATCGAAATTCATTTACAATATCTCGAGCTCTGGCTATGACACACAATAGTTAGGGTTCTTGCTTCTTGGATGAGGAAAAATTTGGATTCCATGATAGTTTGGTAAGGAAGGCGATGACTCATTGAATAGTGAATGAAAGGCATTGGTTTCAGTTACAATGGATATTTATGTGTATCTTTTCATTATTCTCATTTTGTTTCAAGGTTTGAAAAGTAAAAGTTTGTTACCCTGTTTCCCATTGATTGTTATATTTTCAACTATGTAACTGGTAGCCTGTGTCTGATAAATATACAAACTAGTATGTATATTTATTGTATGATTAAGGGTTGTTTTTGTAAAAATCCTCATTACTGTCATGTCTAAATATTGTTAAGCATTTGGTTCAAAAACATTTTATTAACTCATTTCGAGCTTTGCATGTGTAGTGTCTATTGGGTCAAGGGTTTCATGATCCATAACTGTTGTATTTTGTTTAAAAAGTTTCTTTGCAATGTTTGCAAGCATCCTCCCTACGTGTGCCAAAATAGGAGCTTTGGAACAAGGTATGGACATCCATCAAAGCATAATCGAAGGGGGTTTTTTGTCAGAAATTAGTTGCAAATGCTCCAATAACAAAAAATGCAAAATGGGGTAGCATACACATGGCATGTGATTAATTCACAAAAAAAATTGAGTCTCAATATGATTGCGGAAAAAAATTAGTTTCCCTTACCTTGCTTGTGTAGAGATCGCTCCAGCAGGGGGGGCAAGGAGGCAAGACGGTCGCCGCTTGCTTCGAATTGCTTCGATCAAAATGAAAATGCATTGGTTTTTTTTTTTTTATAAAATTCCCGATGTCATCGGAATTCCGACGAACACGGGCATATTTTTAAAAAAAATCAAATTTTCACACAATGCTCCTTGTCCGTTAGAAACCTCCATCGGAATTTCACCCCAAATGTATTAGTGAGTTGAGATCATGAAAATCCTCTCCAAAATACTTTGTAGATGTCATATTTTCTAACTTCATTACAAGTCCTCATGACTTTGAATATAGCTTTTTCATTTGTTCCATAAAGAATCATAACTTGCGAACATGAATTCTATTTCATTGGAATCTACATAGGAATAATATCATTTGCAATGATAGCCCACATATGAACAATGAGAAAATTTTGCAATGACTAGCTCTTCACTTGATCACTTTCCTTAAGAAAGTCAACAACTTTGAGAAAATTATCTTCTATCTTGGGATTTTATCCTATCCATGTATACAAATTCATGCAAACTTGTTAAAATGTCACTATGGTGGCAAATGAATAATTTTTTTCTTTGTCTTCTGCAACATTGAGTAGATGAGTTGAATTTGGAAATACCTTAATCCAATTTCGTTAATCCTTTTCAATAAATTGATTTTGAGTATTCCCAGCAACCATCATAGATCATGAGAAGGCATATCTTTGAGATGCGTTATCAAATGATATAGGTGCATTATGAATGGTTTCATATTGTGTACACATGTTTAGTGAACTTCATGGCTACTATATTTTTCCAACAATTTGGTGTTGCTATTATCTCATTACCGCATCCTTTAAAGGGATGATATATCTTTGAAGAATTTTGCTAATGGGTTAACTTTCCTTGTCTACACATCCACATCTTGCATCAACTTGAGAGTTTATGGAGCCTTTGAAACAAATAATTTATGCATTGTTGTGAGCATTGCATCCCATAAGATACATCTTTGCGAGGTCTTCTATTGAGCAATTTGGTTGCAATGTACATGTTTTATTTCAATGCCTTTACCTTAGTGCAATCATGAAAAACAATTGCAAAGGTGGTGGTATTTGGCTTCAGCTTGTCAATTGCATATTTTATTTCAAAAAAATCTAAAGTCGCTTGAACAAATCTATTTTGCTGTATTTTGTAATCATTTCATTTTACTCCCGAAGATGGTATATCTTTGATCTACTGTTTAAATAGTGACTATAGGTTTAGATGCCCTGGGTATGTTCGCGGCTATATATTGATCGATCCATTTGGCTCCCGGTAGTTGGAGTGTGGGTAACGAGCTATAACAAGGATGACTGATCTGATGGTGCAGGGTGTGAAGAAAGGCCGAAGCTCCACCACAAGGATCAATTGGAAGTAAAGGACGTTACACTCTCCTAGCCACTGTAGAAATGGGAGGCAGTATCCCATCCAGTCTGCTTTCCTTTTGATAGTTATTCAATTTTCTCTAATGAGGCAATAGTAATGTTGGTAATGAAACTATAGTATGCCTGGTGCTAGACCTGGTACAATAGCACATGCTAATTCTCTAATTGATGCGATGTTGCATCACAAACTCCAATATCTCCTGCTGACTACTGAAGGATTGTTGCAATTTTATGCTTCCACATTTTGCAAATATGTTGACATGGAAACTGCAATCATCGCTCTCCATGATTTTACATCTCTTTAAAGGATTTGTTCAAACTAATTGCTTTGTTTTCCAACACAACAACAACCCATCCGATAAACCCTTATATTACTCCTACTCAATGGATGAACATAACTAACATTCTTTCAATGCTTGAATAGAGATTAGAAAGTTAAGATTTTTGAGCAATTGGGCATATTAGGTTAGGATTGCTCACTTTTTCAGAATTTTTAACCTCCCAAGGTAAGGATCTTGACTTTTCAAAGCAATAGGTTAGGATGACTCACTTTTTGAGAATTTTGAATCTTTGAGGTTAGAAATATGAAATTTGTGAGTAGCAAAGGGCATTGAGAAAAGGATCATTTGCAAATACTCCATCAGAACCTATATAAAGACTTTTGATTTCTCTTCCTCTTCAAAAGAGAAAAATGGGAAATATATTGAAAACAATTTAAAATATTTGAATTATTTTTGAAAGAATAATTCAAATATTTCCCATTAGACTTCAATGCCTTGGTTTAGGAAAAAGAACCACAACTTTCAATTGGTAAGGATTTAGGCTCCAAAACTAGAAACACACCTTCAAGGTAGGAAAATGAGAATATACTATCAATTAGTCCTCATGAACAAACCTAGGGTGAGGGATTTTAATTGTTTTAGAGTGAGGGATATCAAAATTTGAAAATTTAAAATATAGAAAACTGTGAATTGGGTTTAGGCAAAAATTGGTCATATGGCACAAAATGCTGCTTAGGACATGTTCACAAAACAATTTCCCTTAATTCTTTCAAATTTTCAAAAATCATCCATTTTTCACATTTTGACTGACATATTTATGATTGACGACAATGTAGGTTAAGAATGACAACCTTGGATCACATGCTCACTTGTTTTGTAGACATGCATATTTGAGCCTTCATACAACAATTGGACCAATTAAATGTTCAAATTTTGGGTATTTCAAATGTGGGGCAACATATGTCTTGCAATAGGTTCCACCTTGGACAATATTGTTTAAAAAACATGCACACTATACAGTATCGGAGTTGAAGAAAGCTATTAAATTATGGGTGGAAATTGTTTCATAGCTTGTCATTCCTACCTAATGTCGCAAACAAGTCATCTTTATTTTTAAAAATATCTTGATAGGTATGCTTTATCATTTTGTAGGTTGAGGAGATTCAATTTTTTGTCCTTTGCATATATAATGTATCTTATGATTTGAATAGATGATTAATACAAATTTTAAATTGTTATACATGGATGAATATGGTGCTAAATATTGTTTGAATTGTATGTATCACTATCATAGTGTTTATGCAATTTGTGCCTTCAAATTGATATCTCTTATATTTTATGTAAAAAAAATTAATTATAAGTATACTAGTTATAAGAGACTAAAGTAGGTTCCATCATATCAAGAATGGAGAATGTTGTTTTAGATATTCTTGGTGATATTAAGGGAAGGGAGCCAACAATTTTTAGGATGGATGGTAAGTAATACCATACGGTGATTTCCACATCACCACCATGATTAGGTCTGAATGATCTAGCATAAATTTATGTGAAATATTTTATTGGCTTCCATCATTATGAGAAAATAACAGGTATCTAGGCCGATGTACAGGTAACCATTTTCTTCTATAAAAGACCTCAGTGGCTTCATATTCTTCTTTTAAATTTACCAGATCAATCCTTGAGGTATAATCCCTACAATATTCCATATCAAAGACTTCCAATATTTTGTCTCTACTGATTTCCAACAAACTCTCATTTGTAGATTTAATATACCTGTGATGCTAAAAACGTGGTTAGTATAAGAGGCATACACATATAATGAGACAATAAAAACATAATTGAAAGCTTAATTGAAAACTAAATCAAAGATGCAAACCATAAGCCTTCCTTGAAATGTCCCATTTTCCTCTATTCTTGAGGACCTTGAAGGTGTTGGATTGATGGGCTCTCAGCGGAGCAATGACCTCCAAAGTGACAACTCAAGAGTTGAGTAGCTAATTGATCATGATTAACTATGGAGATGATATGAAATGCGTGATTCAAGAAACTAGATTAACATGCTATGATAAATCCAAATGCTAATTACTAGATAATTGAAATGCAAATGCCTATAGTAACAATGCCTAAATTGATATGAGATGGGATGTGCCTATAGTAATAATGCATAAGATGAAATGAGATCGGATCCATATTGCTCCAAAATGAGGGGTATTTATAGGAATTCCAAGGCCAAAGCTGAGGTGGTAGGAATCGACTGTCCAGATTTGATCTGAAGATATCAAGGGCCAAGATTGAGGAAGTTGGAGAAGAGGTTGGAGGAAGAGACACTTGTCATCTCTGTGGTGACAAGTGTCAAGGAGCCTTGCTCATGAGAGGGCAAGTGTCCAAGGGAGGAGACATGTGGCAAAAGTGCCATGTGTCTCAAGGAGAGAATATCCACACCATGATAGGTTAGGATAAGGAGGTTAGAATGTGCAAGATAGGATAGGTTTAGTTAAACCCAAGATTAGATAGAATGGGTTAAGTTAGGGGATGGTTAGGTTGGGTGGTTAAAGTTAGGAGCCATGTGCTCATTTGAATTTAGAAATTCAAATAATTGGAAAATGGTAATTAATCTCAACAAACTTGCGTTTGTTAATCTTAATTAGGGATTAGAAGAATTGATTAGTATGGGGAGACATTAATTAATTAATCAAAGGGGGATGTGAGATGAACTATATAAATACATCATTTAGATTTATTTACTAGTAGATGAATAGAGAAATTAATTAAATTGCTTGTGTGTTCAATTAATTGGGAAGGGGAATTAATCAAATAACTACGTATTTAATTAACTATCTTCATACCATTTTTAGGTGTATACAATACCTAATAGTAGGGTTGTGGCATTTTGCCAAAGCCTTTATTAGGTCTAGGTTGACAAACACATTTGGGACCACCAATATTTCGAGCCCTAACTTCCAAGGTGTTGGGAGAATGGTGTCCCAACCTTGCATTTACATGAGGTTACTATTTATATTAAGTTTTCATTTGAGCATGAAATGGTGTAAAATTTTCCCCAAAGCTTCAGATTGGCTAGATAAGTATGCCAATAAATTTTCATCGAAATATCATAACTATTTTTGAAGATATTAAAGTTTTTTATTTTTGAAGGGTGTGACGAGAGGTTTAAATTTAATTTTGAGGAATTTAGAGGCTTTTAAATTACCTAAAAAGTGGGCCTAACTGATGTAGTGGCTACAAGGCGACAGAGCACTTCACAAGCTTTCCAACACTTCAAACGGTTCATCAATCAGACACCTGGTTTACAAGTTATGGCCTCTGAAAGTTTGGACTCCTAAAATTGGAAATATAAAATGCATCAAACACATAAATGAGCTATAAAAGGGATGAACGCATATTGATGTGTATTTTGACACATCATAGGGCATCTAGATTGGAGATAGGTGTTGGCATTATAACAGACAATAAGAGATTGTTGGCATTTCAATTAGGATATTGAGAAGGTTGTTGATAATTATGGATGTTTACTGTCTTCACAATATTATTTTGTCATTGATGTCAAAAAATTGATTTTTTGATTTAGTATGGTGTTGCCATATATTAAGAAGTATGTTTTGAAGAGAATTAAGATGTCGGTAAAAGACATATAAAGAATGTGATGAATAAGGGGAGGAAAAAGTTATTCAATGGGCAACTATTACCGAGTTAGACAATGATGAGATCATGTTGTTTAGATTGTTTTGATATCCTACATGTGCTATTGTTTGTAAGGTTAATACTATACTATGTTACCGAGCAAGGAACCTAGTTGGTAAACCCTAAGGAACCTAGTCGGTAAACCCTAAGGTTATCACTATCGATTAATGAAGGCAGAATGTCTACCGAGTGAAGTTTAGTATTTACTGAGTTACAACCGAGTAATAACAGAATGCATTGGATGAATACATGCATTATTTAATGATGGAAGCTGATGAGCTAGTTATGATTAAATGATTGATACAACATGTCTGAAGTTTGTTGAGGATCTATGGCAATGGAAGATTGGCAAGAAGATCTACAACTCAGATTGAACTGCAATACCCTAGCACAAGTTCCAAGGTGAGGTAAAACTTTTTCAGATTGAAGGATACATTGGACTTGGTCAAGATTGAAGATATGATGGCTATGATTGATCATGGGAAATGTGATCAAAGAGATTAAGCAGTTAGCAAATTGTTTATAAAGAAGGAACTATTGATAAACAATGTATGCGGACAAGTGTAAGTACATGGATGCTACATAGTGATTACCGAGCATAGAAGCTTGAAGACTTGTTTGAATAATAGAGTAAGGAGCCCAGCAAAGGGACAAGATAAGTCCTATGACTAGATTGTATTGAGCAAATAAGTATCTACTTTAGCATTTTAGATGCAAAGTTGCAGACATACTCATTACTGTTATTTATTTGTAAGTGACAAAAAACCTCTTAACCAAGTGGACTTAACAGTCTTATTTGTAAATCCTTTAGCAAGGTGACATTCTTATTGAGTGTTTGAAACCCTTTAACAAGGTGAAGATCCTAACAGATCTGAGGGAAATCCCTTAACTGAGTCACATATAGCAATGTGTTTGTAATCTTTAATAGGATTTTCTTTTAACCGAGCATACTCTAGAAGAGTATATTTCTTAGTGGGTCTGAAATCCCATAGTGGTTTTTCCCTATTTGGGTTTCCACGTTAAATATGGTGTTATGATTGTTGTTATGATTATGTGTTCTTAAGTTTGCATGTTTTATAGTTTTGTTTACATATATCTGTTAAATCTACCAAGGTTGAATATGTTGAATATATTGAAGACTAAGTTTGTATGATTCACCCCCGCTCTCATCTTATTAACAATTGGCATCAAAGCTAACAATTAGCATCAGAGCTAACAATTGGTATTAGAGCTTTGGACTCCAGAAGAAAATTTTAAAGGTACTTGAGGAAAAGATCCAAAGATGTATAAGAGGGATGCACCGAAGCTGGAAAAGTCAAGTTTCTCTACATGGTAGAAAAGGATGAAGCTGCACCTATCAGGAATTGGAGAATATGCTATATATTATCTGGAGAATGATTTCATTACATGTAGCACCTATCCATTGACAATGGAAGAGATAAAGGCAAAGCAAGAACATATTCAAGCAATGATTGAAATAACATCTGCATTGACCGACTCAGAGTTTAATGATCTAGAAGGCTGCAATGATGCCAAGGCAATGTGGGACAAGCTCATATTTTTGTATGGTGGTGATGAACATGTTCAAAGAGAAAAGGTGGACAATCTAAGAGGACAACTTGAATCTATGAGAATGAATGAAGGTGATAACATAACCTAGTACAGTACAAGGTTAAAGGAGATTGTCAATCAAATCAAAGGAGCAGGAGGAACCATTGAAGAGAAGGATGTCACAATTAAGTTATTGAGAACCCTTCTACTTGCTTATGCAATCTGAGTCTCTGCAATCAATGAATTGAGGTCTGTACCCAATATTCCAGTTTCTTTGGATGCTACTATTGGTAAGCTACATGCATTTGAGTTAAGTAACTTTGATAACAGGGGGTCTTCAGTAAATAAATTTGAGTCTGCATTTAGTTCTTTTCATCTTGATGAATCTGATGATTACAATGATAGAAAGTATAAGTACTCTGAAGGGAATCACAGTGGAGCAAGTGAAAGATTTCGCAAAAACATGGAGGAGGTACACAAACTTTATGAAGAAATCAGAAAGCAAGAAGAGTTTGAAGCACTATTAGCTAGAAGGCTACCGAGAGGAAAAAGTAAGTACAAAGGAAAGTTGCCTTTGAAGTGTTTTAACTGTGATAGAATAGGACATATGGCTTCTAATTGTCCTGATAAAGAATCTAGTGAAAAGAGAGATTACCGAGATGACAGACAGAAAGATAATCATTACAGAGGACACCGAGACTTTAGAAGAAGAGATAAAAAGATATGTCTAATAGATGATGAGGAATCTAATGATGATAAATTAGATGAAACTAATACAGAGGAAGTTGTTTATGTGGCTATCAAAGATGGATCAGATGAAGAAAGGTATGAAGAAAAAGCATTAATATCTCACATAAACACTAATGATTCTTGGATCATAGATAGTGGATGCTCACATCACATGATAGGTGATAAACACAAGTTTGTTATATTAGAAGATTATGATGGAGGTTATGTAAGATTTGGTAATGATGCACCATGTCCAGTGAGAGGTAAAGGTTCTATACCACTTCTTGACAATGCTAAATGTAATGATGTTTATTGGGTTGAAGGTTTGAAATAGAATTTGTTGAGTGTAGCATAGCTAAACAATACATGATACGGAATAGAGTTTCAAAAAGGAATTGTCAAAGTTCATGACAAGCATGGAAAGTTAGCAGCTACTGGGACACAAACAAAAGGTAACACTTTTCACCTTGACTCAACTCGAAATAAGTGTCTATATGCAAAGATAGATGATACCTGGTTATGGCATAAAAGGTTTTGTCATGTAAATTTTGATAATCTGATCAAAATAAGCAAGAAGCATCGAGTAAGAGGTCTACCGAGTCTTGAGAAACCTGAGAATGCTATGTGTCAAGGATGCTAGATGGGTAAGATGACAAGATCAAGCTTTACAAGTAAGTCCTACACTTCTAAGGGAATTTTAGATCTTGTGCATACTAATCTTTGTGGTCCTATGAAAGTTCAGAGTTGTTATGGTGATAAGTATTTCATATTATTTGTGGATGATTACTCAAGGATGATGTCAGTAATGTTTTTAAAAGACAAATTAGAAGCTTTTCAAATGTTTAAATGGTACAAGGCAAGAGTTGAAAATGAAACAAGAAGACAACTGAAATGTCTTAGATCTGATAGAGGAGGAGAGTTCAATTCTGATGAATTTAACTTATACTACAATGATCATGGTATAAAGAGGCAAGTATCTGCACTGAGAACACCCCAGCAAAATGGGATAGCCAAGAGAAGAAATAGATCAATTGTGGATTGTGCAAGAACCTTAATGATAGAAAAGAAGGTACCTCAAACATTTTGCAAAGAAGCAATCAGCACTATAGTTTACACCCTGAACTGAGTACAACCGAAGAATGGAACTTTGAAGACACCATATGAAATCTGGTATGACAAGAAACCTAATGTAAGTTATTTTAAAATCTTTGGAAGTAGATGCTATGTTCACAAAGATGACAGAAATGGTAAGTTTGATCAGAAAAGTGAAGAAGGAACATTTCTTGGTTATTCTTCTAGAAGCAAAGCATTTAAATGTCTGATCAAATCATCTAACAAAACAGTAGAAAGTGCAAATGTGAAAATTGATGAATTTGCAGAAAGAAATGATGAAGGAAACTCCAAAGAACTAGAAGATTATGAAGGATTTGCATATATTCAACCGAGAAGTCCTACCGAGAAAATTGCTGAAGGAAATGAAGAGAATATCCAGTTACCGAGTGATGAAGAAGATCATACAGAATCTACCGATCCTATATTAGCCAAGTATGTCAGAAGGAATCATGCATCAAGTCAGATTATAGGAGATAAGAATGATCCAGTGATGACAAGGAATAAACTGAGATAGAACACATGTCTGATATCTGAATTTGAACCAAAGATTGGATAAATGCTATGATAGAAGAGATTGATCAAATCAAGAAGAATGACACATGGACACTGGTCCCAAGATTGAAGGACAAAAATGTAATCGGTACAAAGTGGATTTTCAGAAATAAGCTGAATGAAAAAGGTGAGGTCATTTGAAATAAAGTAAGACTAGATTGCAAAGGTTATGCTCAAGAAGAAGGAATTGATTATGGTGAGACTTTTGCACTTGTGGCAAGACTTGAAGGAGTAAGAACATTGTTGGCATATGTTGCTTACAAGAATTTCAATGTATATCAAATGGATGTCAAATTTGCATTTCTGAATGGTATATTAGAAGAAGAAGTTTTTATTGAACAACCTAAAGGATTTGTTGGAGGAGAGAATAAAGATCAGGTATGTAAACTAAACAAAGCTTTCTATGGTCTGAAACAAGCACCTAGAGCATGGTATGAAAGTTTGCACTCTTATTTAATCAAGATTGGTTTTATAAGGACAAGTGAAAACAACAATATGTACATGAAGAATGATGAAGATAATGGAATACTGATCTCAGCCATATTTGTTGATGATATTATCTTTTGTGGAAATGACTCTTTTTGCAAGAACTTTGGAAATGAAATGAGCAAATAATTTGAGATGTCATTAATCGGTGAGATAAAGTATTTTATAGGTCTACTGATACTGCAAATGAAAGATGAGATTTTCATTACTCAATCCAAGTACATAAAGGAAATCTTGAAGAAATTTAGAATAGAGGATTCAAAACTAGTAAGTACTCCTATGACTACCAACTGTAAACTATCAAAGAATGATGAATCTGCATCTATTGATGAGACACTTTACCGGTCTATGATTGGAAAGTTGCAATATGTTGTTCACAATAGGCCAGATATAGCACATGCAGTAGGTATAGTTGCAAGATTTTCTTTAGATCCCAAGGAAACACATATGACAACAATCAAGAGAATTTTCAGATACTTGAAAGGCACTGAGGATTATGGCTTAGTATATCAGAAATGAAATGACTTTGATTGAAAAATTTATACCGATGCTGATTGGGTAGGCAACATAGATGACAGGAAAAGAACAAGTGGTGGAGCTTTCTTTTTAGGAGAAAGACTAGCGAGTTGGCTTAGCAAGAAACAAGGATGTATTTCATAGTCAACAACAGAAGCTGAATATGTTGCTACAACATTGAACTGTACCAATATAGCATGGATCAAACAAATGTTGGAAGGTATAAATGAGAAAGTTACCGAGCCAATAACTATATTCTATGATAATACTAGTGCCATTAACATTTCAAAGAATCCTATTATGCACTCTAAGACAAAGCACATCTCTATCAAATATCATTATCTTAGAGAAGAAGTTCAAGAGAAGAAAGTGGTGTTAGAGTATGTTAGCTCAAAGGAACAAATGGTAGATATTTTCACCAAGCCACTACCAAGACACTTTTGAGTATCTCAAAAGTAAGTTAGGGGTCCTACCCCTATCTTCTACTCACTGACTAAGTTTGGTGAAAGCATCAATTCGATGACTCTAAAGAATACCTTTTAGGATTTGATGCTAATTTACACACTTTAGGCTGTTTTCTAAAGGTGTGCAGGAAACAAAAACAGGGAACAGGAATTGAAGACAAAATGCTCTAACCGAGACTGAGTTGATACCAAACAAGCAAAGGAATTACTTCACACAGGAAGAAATTATGTATTAGTTTTCTTTTGGCATTGTTGTCAAAGGGGGAGAAGACTAATGTATGGGGGAGAAGAATAATGATAGGTGGAGAGCATTTCAACAATCTAAGCAATCACAATCACAACAATCTGAATTCAAATATTTTAGGTCACATCAATTATTTTTCCATCAATGCCAAAGGGGGAGATCATTCGCATTATAACAGACAATAAGAGATTGTTGGCATTTCAATTAGGATATTGAGAAGGTTGTTGATAATTATGGATGTTTACTATCTTCACAATATTATTTTGTCATTGATGTCAAGAAATTGATTTTCTGATTTAGTATGATGTTGCCATATCTTAAGAAGTATGTTTTGAAGAGAATTAATATGTTAGTAAAAGACACAAAAAGAATGTGATAAATAAGGGGAGGAATAATTTATTCAATGGGAAACTATTACCAAGTTATACAATGATGAGATCATGTTGTTTAGATAGTTCTGATATCCTACATATGATATTGTTTGTAAGGTTAATACTATACTATGTTACCAAGCAAGGAAACTAGTCAGTAAACCCTAAGGAACCTAGTCGGTAGACCCTAAGGTTATAGCTATCAGTTAATGAAGGCAGAATGTCTATCGAGTGAAGTTTAGTATTTACTGAGTTGCAACCGAGTAATAACAAAATGCATTGGATGAATACATGAGTTATTTAATGATGGAAATTGATGATCTGGTTATGATTAAATGATTGATACAACATGTATGAAGTTTGTTAAGGATCTATGGCAATGGAAGATCGACAGGAAGATCTACAACTCAGATTGAACCGCAATACCCTAGCACAAGTTCCAAGATATGTATGCAAGCTCAAAGGTGAGGTAAAACATTTTCATATCAAAGGATAATTGAACCTGGTCAAGATTGAAGATCTGATGGCTATGATTGATCATGGGAAATGTGATCAAAGAGATTAAGTGGTTAGCAAATTGTTTATAAAGAAGGAACTATTGATAAACAATGTATGCGGGCAAGTGTAAGCACAAGGATGCTACATAGTGATTACCGAGCACAAAAGCTTGAAGACCTGTTTGAATAAGAGAGTAAGGAGCTCAACAGAGGGACAAGATAAGTCCTATGAATAGATTGTATTGAGCAAATAAGAATCTACTTTAACATTTTAGATGCAAAGTTGCAGACATACTTATTACTATTATTTATTTGTAAGTGATAGAAAACCTCTTAATCAAGTGGACTTAACAGTCTAATTTGTAAATCCTCTAGCAAGGTGACATTCTGATTGAGTGCTTGAAACCCTTTAACAAGGTCACCTCTAACAAGGTGAAGATCCTAATAGATCTAAGGGAAATCCCCTAATCGGGTCACATCTAGCAATGTGTTTGTAAGCTTTAACAAGATTTTCTTTTAACCAAGCATACTCTAGAAGAGTATATTTCTTAGTGGGTCCGAAATCCCACAATGGTTTTTCACTATTTGGGTTTCCATGTTAAATCTGGTGTTATGAGTGTTGTTATGATTATATGTTCTTAAGTTTGCATGTTTTACAGTTTTGGCTACATATATCTGTTAAAGCTACCAAGGTTGAATCTGTTGAATATATTGAAGATTAAGTTTGTATGATTCACCCCCCCTCTCATCTTATTAACAATTGGCATTAGAGCTAACAATTGACATCAGAGCTAACAATAAGGTCGGTTGTACTTTACCTGCCAAAATGATTCCAAAAGGGCAATCCAAAGCCAGGACAAAATAAAATAGCCAACCTTAGGAAACATAAAAAAATAGTCATAATAGTGGCTCTAGTTGGTGATGATTGGTTGCAAACTAGCACGAGGACTTTAAAACCTTTGGGGGGTAGATCAGAAGGGCCAAAAGGCATATTTACAAATGAAACACACATATGTATAATATATACACTAACCTAATTTTCATCAAAATGATAGTATCAAGTAAAGAAGCTTTTCAAGAATTGTCCATGCACTGGTAGCTCCATCACTTCTCCGTCAATGTTCTGAATAAAGTATGAGCATTCACCATTTTTCTCTATAATCACAAAAGGGCCAAGCCATAAATATTCAAACTTGCCCTATTTCCCTTTTTCTTGGTGACTTGTATTCCACATTAGAACCGGATCGCCTTCTTGAAACTTTGTTTATTTAGCTCTCTTGTCAAGCAAATATTTTGCTTACATTTCTACATCCTTATGTTTCTTTTATGTGCTTCAGTCCTCATTTCATCTAGTTCAACAAGCTTGATTATTATTTCCTCCATTGGCTCTATGATATCATCCTCATCCTCTTGAATGAACTTGTATAATGGAAGTAAGTTATTTACAGGTAGCCTAGCTTGACAACCACAAACTAGTTTAAAATGTGACTTACTTGTAGCCTTCTTGATGGTTACTCTATCAACCCATAATGTAAGTTTGAGTTTTGAGTCCTAAGCTCTTTTATTATTCTCCAAATTTCTCTTTATGATCTTCATCAAGCTCTTATTACTAGATTCTACCTATCCATTTGCTTGTGGATGGTATGGAGATGAATAAGAAATCACTATTCTATAAGGCTCACAAAACGCTTTCAATTCATCAGACCTAAAGCACATAGAATTATCCATAACCAATTTAACAAGGACACCAAATCTTGCCAAAATGTTATCAATCAAGAAATTGCTAACAACCATACTTGTAGCTTGATTGGTTGGAACAACTTCTATCCATTTGATAAAATAGTATGTTTTTACTAAGATCCACCTATGCCCATTGTTGGAATTCTAACAAATTTCTCCTATGAAATTAGTTCCCCACTAACCAAAGGGAGCTTCAGCTTGTATAGGCCTTAGAGGCAAGGCTCCAACATACTTCATCTTTCCTAGAAATTTATTACAAGGTTGACACTTTCTCACATAATTATGAGTGTCTGCAAATAAAGTGGGCAAATAATAACCTACCTTAAGTAACTTATGAGTAGTAGTATTCACTATAAAATATCCACCAAAAACCCCTTCATTCATTTTCTTTAAAATCTTCTGAGCTTGCCACTCATCTAAACAAAACAATAGTATTGTTGGATTGTTGGGTAGATTATTGGATTTGGTTGTTCATTGCTTCTGCTGGGATATGTTGTTATCATTGATGTCAACATATTCTTGTGATTTATTCTGGTGAGTTTGGGAAGACCTTCTAATTCAGTTTTTGTAATTTGGTTTTGCTGATCATTGTATTGCAGAATTTGGTATTTCCTCTGGTAGATTCTGGTGTGATCAGATCTTGTGCTGAGGTTTTGGGATATTGTTTGGATGATATTTTGTATCTTCATTTTAGATGGTTCATGATTTGGTGCCCTACAAGTTACCTCTCTTCATGATGGTTGCTAATTGGTTGTGTTCTTAAGTTTTTAGATGTTGATTGATGAAGATTTGATAAGTGGTGTTGGTGCAGTTGTTGGTGATGACTCTAATGTTCTTGTTGGTGTTTCATAATCATGTCCTATTTTTTATGGTAATCCAAATTGATTATTGTGTGAGTTTTTGGTGTTTTTCATCAATCGGTGTTGATTTGCATGTTATGTGGTTGATCTTGGCGTGATTTATGGTGGATGTGATCATTTGGATATTTGAATTAGGTCCATGCTATGTCATTTAAATCATTATATTGGTCTGGTGGTTGATATTTGTATCGTGTAATGCAATTTTTGTAATTATGAGATGAGGGTTGAGAGTTTAGCCGACCTTGTTATCAAGGTTGATGAATTGTATATATAGGTGAGTTATTCACTTAGTTTTGGTGATGGTATTGTGTCTGCATTATCAAAGAGAGGTGAATGTGCGAACAATATATTTATCATTCGATGAAGTATTGGGGTGAGATTGGTGTTGCAGAATAGACAATTGTGCTTAACCAGAACTATCATCAAGCATTTGTAGATGCTATCATTGGAGTTCATTTCTTTTGGATTGTAGTTCGAATCATATTGTAAGTTAGTGAGACTTTCTTGAGGGTTGTAGTCTTCCAGGAAAATATCTTTTGCGTAGTGAGCTCTAGGCAGTGTGCTTGAATGAATGTGTATTCCCCATTGTAATATTTTCATATGCTACTGAAGAGTATCATCTTACTATGGGTAGGTTCCCACCATGGTTTTTCCCTTAATCGAGTTTTGGACGTCAAAAATCTTAGTGTTGTGTGTTGTGTTGTTAATTTGGTTATCTGAGTATTGTTGTAGTTTATCAGTTCTTGTTTTGAAGTTTAATTTTCTAGATCCGGTGAAGATTGAATCAACCCCCCTCCTCAACCTTCCTCAATTGCTGCTAACAATTGGTATCAAAGCTAGATCCTCTGGTAGAAGCTTAATCACTTGAGGAGATCCGGGATGGCAACTCAAGGTATTGTTTTCAAGAAGGACAGTTTGAGATTTGATGGAAGCAACTATACTATATGGAAGAGATAGATGGAGGTGCATTTGAAATGTCTTGGAGAGGACAAACTGGAAGATTACTAAGAATGCCTATGTTGTTCCTCAGAATGGAACATCCACTCTTGATGAGGTTAAGGAAGATGAATATAACATCAGAGCGAAGGAAGATTTTCTCCGTGCCTTGACTGATTCTAAAATGACAAATGTTATGGCACTTCAGACCGCAGATGAGATCTGGGAGAAGCTTGAGATCATGTATGAAAGTGATAGTCAAGTGAAAGTTGCTAAGTTGTAGAGTTTAAAAGGAAAGTATGAGACATTGATGATGGGAGATGATGAGAACATACATTCATACATGGCTAATGTGAATGAACTTGTCCTTATTATCAGGAATGTCAGTGGAAATATTGAGGAAGATGAAATTGTTGCTAATGTGGTAAGATCTTTTCCTCCTACTTATAAACATAAGTTGGCTGCTATTGATGAGATCCAAAGTGTGACTATAGTGACAAGAGATATGTTGGTTTGAAAACTTGTTGCACTTGAGTTGAGAGAATTTGGAGAATCGCATGGAAAGTCTGAGACAACATTCAAAGCATTAGTATTGGTATTCGATAAGTAGAAATATGATCCTGATGAGTGCAAGATATCCTAATATGAAAGAGAAAGAAAAGATATAGTAGAGAAAGAAAGAGTGCTTGATGAGCTTGAAGCACTAATTGCCCAGAGATTGCCTAAATGTGCTGGTAAGTATGATGGAAAGTTGTCCTTGAAATTTTTTTCTTCTAATAAGATATGACATTTTTCTTCTAGATGCCCAAAGAGAATGGCTAAGTATGTCAGGCATGATAAGTTTGATAAGCATGATAGGAATGATAGATATGAGAAGCATGAGAAGTATGATAGTCCTTATAACTATAACTAGAATTTTAGGAACTAGGAGAACTATTATTATGCTATAGATGGAGGTGTTATAGATGATGAATTAGAAGGAGATGAAGATGTGTTTATTGCCATTAAAGAAGATAGACCTGTACTTATTGATTCCACTAGTTGTTTTGTTGAGGAGAAAGCTTTGGCTGCTAAGGTAGAAGAAAAGGGTATATGGTTGATTGACAATGGTTTCTCACATCATATCACTAGTGATAAAAGAAAATTTGTAAGCATGGAAAGGTATGATGGTAGAATAGTTAGATTTGGAGATCACAAAGCCTGTGTGATCCATTGGAGAGGTTTTATTTATTTTGATGGTAAGCATAATACTGATGATGTCTTGTATGTTGAATGTTTGAAGCGTAAGATTTTGAGTGTTGGACAGATGGTTAATAAGGGTTATGATCTACAATTCAAGGATGCTAAATGCAAGATATTGAATGCCTCTAGTATAGAGATTGCATCTAGAACTAAGACTAAAGGTAACATTTTTCATTTGAATACTGGTGAGAAAAGTTGTTTGATTGCTAAGATAGATGAGAGTTGGTTGTGGCATAGAAGAATGTGTTATTTAAACTTTGATTCATTGATCAAGATTAGTTCTACACAAGTTGTTAGGGATCTGCCTAAGATTGTTAAACCTGTTAATCTGGTATGTAAGGAATGTTAGTTGGGTAAACAAACTGATAACTCAATGAAGAACCAATAGTACCAAACAAAATCTGAGAGGGGGGTTGAATCAGTACACACAAAAATATAGTCCAAAACCGGTTTGATAGCAAATACTTCAAATGGCTCGCAAGCAGTGATACTAGCTAAAACAAAGTGCAACCGATAAGACCCAGAACAACTGAAACAATTATAAACCGGTCACTCACTAAGTTTTCCACTTAGCTCAATACTACAATACCATTACACCCTCATGCATGAACAGGTAAACTATCATCTGATCTTCACAACAGTTGGTTCAGTATGTTTTATAGACAGACATAAAACACAAAACCATTATATGCTCAACAGGTAATATCAAAGCATCACAAGACAAAAGCATCACACATGACACACATATTTTTCACGTGGAAACCCAACTGGGAAAAACCACGGTGGGGATGAATACCCACAAGATGCTTTTTGAACTCTTTAGAAGTCCACTCTATTAGGAGCCTTGTCTGGTTAAAGACATTACAATAGGTTCTGCTAGGAACCGATCCTATTAGGGATCACCCGATTAAGGGATGGCTACAATACCTGGTTAAGCGTTAAACCTAGTTGGGGTTACCTTGTTAGAGGATTTCAAGAACTCAATAGCTGAAGGATATCCAGAGCTCTATAGCTTCTCAAAACTCATTAACTTCAAGTTACCCAGTTAGGGGATTTGAATCAAGCTCGTTAAAGCTACCTTGTTAAGGGATTTGTATCAAGCCAGTTAAGGCTACCTTGTTAAGGGATTTCACAACTATTGAAGTGGTTAGAGATCAACAAGAATTACAATGATCTGGTAACAACACTCAATGCTAATGCAGATCCATTTTGGCTCCTCTTCACCTTCTGCACATTCACTTTGTAGGTATCTCTTCTCTCCTTTGGTCTGGCAAGAATCATGTATCACTTCCCTTGGATACACACTCACAAATTTTGCCAACAACCTTAGAAAAGAAACACAACATCAACTTTATAGGAAACATACAGGTCGGTAGAAAAAACCCTAAACACTAAACCTGTTAGGTTAAGAAATTCAAGCAGTTCAATCTTGACCATTGAATCATATTGCATTAAATGCAACAATCTTGGATCGATCTCAAGACATTCTCCATCATCCATTATCCACTTATTTCATGGTGGCTAATAACCCATCACACGTTATCACCATTTGACAAACTTCGCACATTCCTGAGGTAGATAGGAATAGTCTTCTTCATGCAAGATCCTTCATGCGCATAGAGCTTATGTGGAAACATGACGTATTCTTTGTTATACTGTTAACTCATCACACAAAGATCACCGATTGAGTCACACAGGCTTTAGGTACTCCAACCTGAAATCCTGAAGTGGAAACTATCTAGGAATCGGTAGTCACACAGTGCTTCCATGTCCCGGTTCATCTTGAACAAGTATACCGCTTCACTTTGGAATATATACCGGTTCACACATATATTGGTTCTCTCTTATCACATATCACATATTGACATCAATGACAATATACAATATCATTATGTCCTTATACCAGTTCACATAATGCCAACAATTTCCCCCTTTGGCATTGATGGCAATATATAAAGATATCTCTCAGCTTCAGATCTTCTCCTTCAGATATCTTTTCCACTTCACTCCTTCTCCCCCTTTGACAACAATGCCAAAGTGGAGGCACAAACAACCTTGTTCCATTATGTTGCTCCCCTTGAGGAGTAGCATCCTTAAACACATCAATCAACAAAAAATTGACTATACAATACCTGACTGATGTGGAACAGATACTTTTAGTTCACCACCTGAAGGGGCAGTACCCCCAATTCATCTCTTAAATGCACAAATGTAGTCTTTGGAAGAGGCTTGGTGAATATGTCTGCTAACTACTCCTTACTGGAAACATGTTCCAGTGCAATTTCTTTATTCTGAACCTTTTCCCTCAAGAAATGATACTTAAGCTCAAAATGCTTGGTTCTAGAATGTAAAACTGGATTATTTGAAATATTGATAGCACTTGTGTTATCACATAATATACTTATTGGTTCAAATACAGGGATTTTGAAGCCTTCCAGTACATGCTTCATCCAAATTGTCTGAGTGCAGTTCATGAAAGCTGCAACATACTCCGCTTCTGCTGTAGACTGACAGATACAACTCTTCTTTTTACTCATCCATGAGACCAGTCCACCACCGAATAAGAATGCACCATCGGTTGTGCTTTTCTAGTCATCCACATTACCTACCCAATTAGCATCTGTAAACACTTTTAGATTGAAATCATTGTTGTATGGGTACCACAATCCATAGTAAACTATTCCCTTCAGATACTTAAGAATCCGTTTGACTGTAATCAAGTGGGATTCAAATGGACTTTTCTGGAACCTTGCAGTAATGCCAACTACATGTGCAATATCTGGTCTGCTATGCACTACATAATGAAACTTACCAATCATTGACCGATATTCCTTCTCATCAACCAGTGCAGAATCATCCTCTTTTGTCAATTTGCAACCAGTCACCATCGGTGTACCAACCGGTTTGCTATCTTCCATGCCAAAAGTCTTCAACACCTCTTTGACATATTTGGACTGAGTGATAAAGATTTCATCTTTCATCTGTTGGATCTGTAGTCCAATGAAGAACTTAATCTCCCCTATGAGTGACATCTCAAACTCTTTCTTCATCTCATCAGCAAACTCATAACTCATCTTGTCATCTCCACCAAAGATAATGTCATAAACAAAAACCTCACAGATCAGGATCTGATTTCCTTCAGCCTTCAAGTAGATATTGCTATCTTCACTTGTTCTCTCAAATCCAATCTCCACAAGACGGTAATGTAGGCGCTCATACCATGCCCTAGGTGCTTGCTTTAGACTATATAAGGCTTTATGTAGCCTGCACACCATATCACTATCTTCAGATAGGGAAAACCCATCTGGTTGCTCTATATATACCTCCTCTTCAAGTACACCATTTAGGAATGCAGATTTTACATCCATTTGATATACTTTGAACCTTTTAAAAGTTGCATATGCAAGAAGCATACAGACTCCTTCCAATCTGGCTACAGGAGCAAAGGTTTCTCCATAATCTTCTCCTTCTTCTTGAGCATATCTTTTGCACACCAATCTGGATTTATTCCTAATCACTGTGCCATCCTCATTCAGCTTGTTTCTGAACACCCATTTGGTGCCAATGACATTTTTATGCTCTGGTCTGGGTACCAAGGACCATGTACCATTTTTCTTTATCTGATCAAGTTCCTCTTCCATTGCTTTGATCCAGTCTTCATCTTTATGAGCCTCTTTGAATGATTTAGGCTCAAATTCAGAGATCATACATGAGTTTTCTCTGATATTTCTCCTTGTAAGGATTCTTGCATCCTTATCTCCTATGATCTACTTAGGATCATGATTCAACTTGACATACTGAGGAATGGTCTTGATTGGTTCTTCTTGCTTTTCCTCTTCATCCTCATCTTTATCAGTATCAGCATTCACCGGTTCAAGAACACTGTTACTGGTACTTGGTTGAATGATAACCAGTTCCCAGAAGGTTGCAACTAGTTCATTCATAGCTTGCTCACTATCAGTTTCCTCAGTTTTCTCAGAGGATTCATCAATTCTTACATTGATACTTTCCATAATTCTCTGAGTCCTATTGTTGTAACACTTGAAAGCTATACTCTTGGTGGAATATCCTAAGAATATTCCCTCATCACATTTGGCTTCAAATTTTCCCTGATGTTCACTCCTCTTGATGTTACATTTGCTACCAAATACCCTAAAGTAGCTGACCACAGGTGTCTTACCGGTCCAATACTCATAAGGAGTTTTGTCCTTACCTTTCTTGATGAGTACCCGACTCATAGTGTAGACTGCAGTGCTCACCGCTTCTCTCCAAAAGTTGTGAGCAACCTTTCCTTGAATCAACATGGTTCTAGCTGCTTCAACCATAGTCCAATTATTCCTCTCTACTAGGCCATTCTCCTATGGAGTCCGGGGGGTAGACAGTTGCCTTTTGATGCCAAATTCTTCACAGTACTTATTGAATTCACCAGAAGTGAATTCCCCTCCTTAATTGTTTCTGATACACTTGATTCTTTTACCGCTTTCCTTCTCCACTAATGCTCTGAAAGCCTTGAATTTCACAAAAGCTTCAGACTTGTCTTTCAAGAATGTGACCCACATCATTCTTGAGCAGTCATCAGTGAGAATCATGAAGTACCTATCACCCTGCACACTTCTAGTTTTCATAGGACTACACAAATCAGTATGCACAAGATCAAGCAAGTTGTCAGTAGTGAAAGATTTACCTTTATAGGTTGAGGAAGACATTTTCCCCAATTGACACTCTCTACACAAGGTATTATCTAGTTTGCTTAGCACCGGCAACCCTCTAACTGCTTTGATCTTACTAGCCTTCACAATGTTAACAAAGTTTACATGGTAGAGTCTCCTATGTCATATCCACCTATCATCAAGCTTAGCCATAAGACATGTACTTATATTTGCATTTAGATGAAATAGGTTACCTTTGGTCTGCATGCTAGTGGCCACCAATTTACCATCTTTTCCTTTGATTCTGCAAACTCCATTCTTGAATTCCAGAGTGAAGCCACTATCATTTAGTTGGGCAACACTTAGAAGGTTGTGTCTGAGACCATCAACCTAGTACACATTGTCAGCACTGCTCTTTCCATTCAGAGAGATGGACCCTCTACCTTTGACCATGCATGGTGCATCATTGCCAAAGTGAACCACACCACCATCATACTCCTCCAAGGATAGAAACTTGCTCTGGTCACCTATCATATGGTGAGAACAACCACTGTCAATGATCCACTCATTGGAATTATCAAACCGGGAGACAAGAGCCTTCTTGTCTGTGACATCTTCCTTTACAACAACAAACACAATGTCTTCATTCTCTTCATCTTCTGATTCCTCATTTGTGACACCTTCATCAACTACCACAAAACAATTTCTCTGGTTTGTCCTTGTTATCGCCATTAGGATAGTTTATAGTAATACGTCCTATCTGGTTACAAGTAAAGTATTTCAAAGGTAGCTTACCTTTTATTTACCAGTTCCTTTAGGAAGCTTCCTGGCAAGGAGAGCTTCAAATGCCATCAAAATATCCTCAACATTCATTTCTCTTCTTTGACTAGGTTCCCCACTAGTGCTACCTTATTTTCCTTTTCTGGATGGTATAGCAGAGGCTTTGAATGTTGATTCAGTATTTTGAATACTACCATCAAAACTATTTAGCTCATAGGCTGTTAACTTGGCTATGATGGAGTCCAAGGATACCTTAGACTTGTCTATTTATCTCAGCTCCTGGATAGCAGCAACCCTTATTGCATAGACTGGCAACAGGGATCTCAGGACTTTGCTTACCACAATGGAATCTTCTATTTTACCACCTACACTCTTGATTTCTCCAACAACTCTTTTGATTCTTATTCCATACTATTGAATGGTCTCACCTTCAACCATCTGCATATCTTCAAACTTCCCTCTCAAGCTTTATTCCTTAGCTTGTTTCACATGTTCATCACCACCATAGATATTTTCAAGAGCATCCCATACCTCTTCAGGATTTACCTCGTCCTGAACATCAATAAACTCAATGTCGAATAGACTACTGATTAGGGCTTCCATGAATTGCCCATTTTCTTGTATCTCTCTCTCTTTTGGTCATCTGTGAGAGTACTGGTAGGGACAACATAGACATTCTCAACATAACTCTAGTGCTGAGCACACATGCTTTTGATGAATATACCAAAATTTTCTCTGTTAAACTTTGGACCTTCCCTCTTCATCATTTGACTGAGATCTTTACCTCAAGCGGTTAAGCTTACAACACAGAGGACCTAGAAGCTCTGATACCAATTGATAACTCAATGAACAACCAATAGTAACAAACCGATACTGAGAGGGGGGGGTGAATCAGTACACACAAAAATACAGTCCAAAACCGGTTTGACAACAAATACTTCAAATGACTGCCAAGCAGTGATACTAGCTGAAACAGAGTGCAACCGGTAAGACCCAGAACAACTAAAACAATTATAAATTGGTCACTCACTAAGCTTTCCTCTTAGCTCAATACTACAATGCCATTACACCCTCATGCATGAACAGGTAAACTATCATCTGATCTTCACAGCAGTTGGTTCAATATGTTTTATAGATAGACATAAAACATAGAACCATCATATGCTTAACATGTAATATCAAAGCATCACAAGATAAAAGCATCACACATGACACATATATTTTTCACGTGGAAACCCAACTAGGAAAAATCATGGTGGGGATGAATACCCACAAGATGCTTTTTGAACTCTTTAGAAGTCCGCTCTATTAGGAGCCTTGTCTGGTTAAAGACATTACAATAGGTTCTGCTAGGAACCGATCCTATTAGGGATCACCCGATTAAGGGATGGCTACAATACCCGGTTAAGGGTTAAACCTAGTTGGGGTTACCTTGTTAGAGGATTTCAAGAACTCAATAGCTAAAGGATCTCCAGAGCTCTATAGCTTCTCAGAATTCATTAACTTCAAGTTACCCGGTTAGGGGATTTGAATCAAGCCGGTTAAAGCTACCCTGTTAAGGGATTTGTATCAAGCCAGTTAAGGCTTCCCTATTAAGGGATTTCATAGCTATTGAAGTGGTTAGAGATCAACAGGAATTACAATGATCTGGTAATAGAACTCAATGCTAATGCAGACCCGTTTTGGCTCCTCTTCACCTTCTACACATTCACTTTGCAGGTATCTCTTCTCTCCTTTGGTCTGGCAAGAATCATGTATCACTTCCCTTGGATACACACTCACAAATTTTGCCAACAACCTTAGAAAAGAAACACAACATCAACCTTATAGGAAACATACAGGTTGGTAGCAAAAACCCTAAACCTTAAACCTATTAAGTTAAGCAATTCAAGCAGTTCAATCTTGACCATTGAATCATACTGCATTAAATGCAACAATCTTGAATCGATCTCAAGACATTCTCCAGTGTCCATTATCCACCGATTTCATGGTGGCTAATAACCCATCACGCGTTATCATCATTTGACAAACTTTGCACATTCCCGAGGTAGATAGGAATAGTCTTCTTCATGCAGGATCCTTCACACGCACAGAGCTTGCGTGGCAACATGACCTATTCTTCGTTATACTGTTAACTTGTCACACAAAGATCACCGATTGAGTCACATATCCTTGAGGTACTCCAACTGGAAATCCTAAAGTGGAAACTACCTACCAATCAGTAGTCACACAGTGCTTCCATGTGCCGGTTCATCTTGAACAAGTATACCGCTTCACTTTGGCATATATACCGGTTCACACATATGCCGGTTCTCTCTTCTCACATATCACCGGTTCACTTCATATCACATATTGACATCAATGACAACATACAATATCATTATGTCCTTATACCGGTTCACATAATGCCAACACAAACAAGGATATCTTTCAAGAGTAAACGTTATACATCTGATGGATTATTAGATCTTATGCATAATGACCTATGTGAGCCTACAAATATTAGAAGTGTGCAAGGTGATAGATACTTTATGCTGCTAATTGATAATTATTCCAGGATGATGTGGGTTGTCTTTTTGAAGGAGAAATTAGAAGCATTTGAGAAATTCAAGATATTCACAACAAAAGTGAAACTGAGTCTAGATTGAAGCTGAAGTGTCTGAGATTTGATAGAGGTGGAGAATTCTATTTTGATGCATTCAACTCATTTTAAGAGAAGCATGAAATCAGAAAACAACTATCTGCTCCTAGGACCCCACAATAGAATGGATTTTTTGAAAGGAAGAGTCATACTATTTTGGATGCTACAAGGACCATGTTGGTTGAAGGAAATGTAAGATCTACCAGAGAGAAGCTATTAGCACTACAGTCTATACATTTAACAGAGTTCATATCAAAGGTGATACCGATAAGGCCCCTTATGCGATTTGGTTTGGTCATGTTCCTACTATGAAATATTTCAAAGTTTTTGGTAGAAAATGTTATATCAAGAGAGATGAGGATATTCGAAAGTTTGATGCTAGAAGTGATGAAGGTATCTTTATGGGATATTCCACAAAGAGTAAAGCCTACTGGTGCTATAAAAAGAGACTGAGAAAGATAGTTGAGAGTGTAGATGTGAAGGTGGATGAGAACCTTGAGAAGGAGATCAAAGCTTATGATGATGGTCAACATATTCTCTTAGCTCCTATTCAATTTGAAGAGACTAAGTAGAATGATTCGGTAGAGACTGTTAATCAAAATATTGTTGTTGCTGGTGATGATGTGCATGAACTTGAGGATCAAAACAAAAAAAAGACTTTGAGGTATGTTAAATTGAATCATTTTGAGAATCAGATTATTGGTGATAAGAATAAAGGTGTGATGACTAGAAGAAGGTGAGCTATAGAAGAAGTATGTTTGATTTATAAAGTTGAGCCTAAAGATGTTGTTGAAGCCTGTAAAGATGAAAATTGGATAAGAGCCATGGAAGAAGAGTTAGATCAGATTGAAAAGAATAACACTTGGTAACTTGTGCCTAGATCTAAGGATAAAAATGGTATTGGTACTAAGTGGGGTTTTAGAAACAAATTGAATGAAGCCAGTGAAGTAGTCAGAAATAAAGCTAGACTAGTCTGCAAAGGGTATTCACAACAAAAAGGAATTGATTATGATAGTTTTGCTCCAGTTGTCAGAATTGAAGCTGTTAGACTGTTACATGCTTATGCTTCTTTTAAGGATTTCAAGGTATATCAGCTGGATGTCAAATCTACATTTTTGAATGGTGATCTAGAGGAAGAAGTTTACATTGAACAACTTGATGGATTTTCATTGTCGAATGATAGAGACATGGTATGTAAGTTGAAGAAAGCACTTTATGGATTGAAACAAGCTCCTAGAGCCTAGTATGATAGATTAGATAAATACTTGTTGAAATTGGGATTTAAAGGTGTCACTGGCAGTAATCTGTACTTTAAAATTGAAAATGATAACATTCTGATTGTTCAAGTCTTTGTTGATGACATTATATTTGGTGGTGATGATGACATGAGTATGAATTTTGCTGGTGATATGCAGAAAGAATTTGAGATGTCTATGATTGGTGAGATGAAGTTTTTCTTAGGTTTACAAATTGCATAGACAAGAAAAGGTATCTTTATATCTCAAACTAAGTATGTGAAGGAACTGCTAAAGAAGTTTGGACTAGAGGATTCCAAACTGGTTGGAACTCCTATGGTGTCTGGTTGTAAATTATCCAAAAATGATGAATCTCTGAAAGATAATTAGAGTTTGTAGAGATCTATGGTTGGTGGACTTCTATATCTTACTCAGACTACACCTGACATTATGCATGTTGTGTGTATGACTGCTAGATATCAAGCTAATCCAAAGGAGAGTTATGTCACCAATGTTAAGAGGATATTCATATATCTAAAGGGAACTGTGGATTATGGTTTATGGTATCCAAAGAATGATGATTTCATGTTATGTGCATACACTAATGCAGATTGGGTTGGTGATGTTGATGACCAAAAGAGAACTACTGGTGGAGCATTCTTTTTAGGTAAGAAGTTGGTTTCATGGGCTAGTAAGAAACATGATTCAATATCTTTATCTACTGCTAAAGTTGAGTACATTGTTGCTACTAGTAATTGCACTCAAATAGTTTGGATGAAACAAATTTTGAAAGATATCAGAGTTATTCATAATGAGCCTACTATTATGTACTATGATAATTCTAGTGCTATAAAAATGTCAAAAAATCTAGTGCAACATTCAAAGACTAAGCATATATCAATCAAGTATAATTACTTGGGAGAGCAAGTCAGCGAAGGAAGGTGAAGCTGGAGTATGTATCTACAAAGGATTAAATTGCTGATATTTTCACTAAGCCTTTGCCCACAAATATATTTGTTTGTTTGAGAGACAAGTTAGGGGTATCCACCCCTCCTGATGAGAACTATATGCATTGAGTTGCATCGATCTGGTGGATTTCAGAGCCTTATTCTTTTATAAAAATTGGTGAGTTGGTGCTACTCCTCTACTGGAGTAGTCTGTTGATTTGGTTGTGTGTCTTAGGGGGCGAGAGATTCATATTTTTGTGATTTTTTGTTTTGGAGATCTTTGGTATTATTGTCAAAGCGGGAGAGAGATCATGTGAAAAACTACTTTATCTATCTTGATATTAGGGGGAGTTTGTTGGTGATATCTTCTTTCTTTGCATTGATTTATTTCCACATTCATATGCTGTCATCAATGCCAAAGGGGGAGATTTTCAGATTTAGTTGTTCATTACTGTTGTTGGGATATGTTGTTGCCATTGATGTCAACATATTCCTATAATTTATTCCAATGAGTTTGGGAAGATGTTTTGATCTGTTGTTCACCAAAACTGATTAACCTAATATCACCTGCAAATCAATCTATGAGAAAGCCAATCTCAATCAATGAAACACTTCAGGGCTTGGACAACATAACATAGGATCATAATGATCCTCCTACACTTCAAGTTCTGCTAGACCTATGGGGGGACACCCTTTGATGCATTGAATTAGACTCATTTACCCACATATGACAACATCAATAAAAGCAGAGAGATCTCATAAAAGGTTCAAAAAACAAGGAGGGTATTATAGATGGGCTAGATCTACACTTACAAATCAACAATATTTTGACTCATAAGATGGATGGAACACAACCACGTAACAGAAAAGAAAAAGATATTCTGATTTGATTTTAAATTTCTTGTGCAAATAACTTCTAATTGTAACAGATCAATGCCTTCATCTAGGCATAGAGTCAACACAAATGACCACAAATGAAATCCAAGCTGTAGATCAGATTCACTGAAAGATATCCCTGTGTAAATGCCTTGCATTAATCCATTTTGAACTTCAAATCAAAAGATCATACAAATCCAAACATCAATTTAGAATTCACAATTTTTTCTCATCGAATTTAAATCCTTTATGTAAAGGATGCCTAAGAACAAGAATTACACTCTCCCTTGGAGAAGATAAATTCAAAATCCCTTGAAGACTGAATTAATTTAAATTGAAAAAATGCATGAAGATAATCCAATGAAAATGTATATATTCCTTACATATATATGGCCTGCAACTAAGAATTTACAGCTAAATGTATCTATTCCATGACAAAAAGAATGAGAACATCAACAATTACAACCCAGAAAATTAAAATGCACCAGACTGGAACCCCTCTTGGAAATCTCCCATAAAGAATTTCTCAAAAATTGGAACCCTTCCAATTGAGAAGAATTGAGAATAAGATGAGGAGGGAAAAAGATTAGGTCTGCATAACGCACTGCCAAGGGTCCCCTTTAACTGAATTTCATTTCCTTTCTACTTCCCATGGAAAATTCTCTCCAAATATCTAAGATCTATTGAAACTAGTTGTAGAATTGAATTCCTCATTTTGAGAGATTTCCAACGATATATAATACTTGCTATTTCAGGCAAAAATAACCTCTCAAGCGAATTAAACTTGGAATGCAGACCATCATTTAAATTTTTGCATTTTACATTATAGTTTGCACTATATATTTAATTTTGATTTTTTGCCATTTTGACTCCTGACTCCCTACCATGTGGTAGCCTGTGATTCGTCAGGAGGGTCCACTGGGCTCCACCTGGGATGACACCTCTGATCACCACTGGACTACCTGCTTGTTGCCTCGTGGACCGCCACCTGTCGGCTACGTCATCGCCACCTCACTCAGACCTGCCAGCTCACTTACCACTGGACCTGCCACCTGTATGATGTATCATCTTTCACCATTTCATGATGGCTAATGGGTGTGCATCCTCCCTTCGTGAGATCGCGCAAACCATCAGATCTCCTGCAACCTGCACGATCTTTAACTCTTCATTGTTTCACGATGCTTAACTGGCAAGCATCTCCACTTCATGAAATAGCTTGCTTCATTGATCTTCATTGTGGTGGTATTTTGGATATTTTTATATGGTTTTGTCATTGATGTCAACACCTATTAACTCTTATCAACTCTAGCACTTTCAAGGATTGACAATGGTCATTGACAAGCAAGTGACTTATGCACAATCACCAGTAACTGGTACACCAACAGGATATATTGTTCACCGACACTTGGAATGACATGGAAAACACTTGGTTATGTTGAAGACATCGTTTAGACACTTTGTCTTGGATATTTTTTCATTGGTATATTCGAGTTTGTATATTTGTTCTTACTGGCAAATAGGTCCAGAATAAGCACCACTAGGCTTATCTATTCCAGATCAGCACGATATGCTTTGGAGATGATTTATCAATGTTGTAAATGCATTAAGCCAACATGTTGAATCAGATATTGCATCGGTTATTGATTTACTTGTAAATTGTTTTTATTGTAATATCTTTTAGAGCCGACCTACTAAAATTGGTCTTAGGTTATGGTATAAATGTAAGATCTTATTTGTAAGATCTATATGCGATTGGGAAAAGGATTTGTAAGAAGGTATATGCGAGAATAAGTAGAGCTATACACACAAACATCATTTGAAGGTGAAGCAAGGTTTTGTGAAGGCATATCAGAACTGAATCCAGCATGTGAAGATGCTATTTTGAGCAGTACATCATTATTGGATTTAACCATCCAATTGTAGTCAGTGTGACTCCTATTTGTGTTTAAGCAGTGAGCTCTAGGTGCCTAGCCTTTCTGCATATGCAGACCCCATTTGTATACACATACTATCTGCAATAGTATCATCTGATTTTGGGTAAGGTTTCCCACCATGGTTTTTCCCCTTACAGGGTTTCCATGTACAAATAATGGTGGTATGTGTTGTGGATGTTATTGTCTTTCTGTTTGATGCATTAATCTTTACCGGTATTGCAATTAACTGATAAACTGTCTACTAGCATAAAGTTTGGTTTACCGGTATTAAGCATTAAGTTTGGATAAGTTGTTTTTGGTTTGAATTTATTTGACAACTGATTCACCCCCCCCTCTTAGTTGTCTCCAGGACCTAACAATTGGTATCAGAGCTTAGTCCTCTTTTTGCAGAAGTTTAATAGCTTGAGGAGATCCAATGTCTACTAACTATTTGAGGAAGGGCAGTCCTAAACTTGATGGAACCAACTATGGCATATGGAAGATCAGGATAGAGAAACATCTAAATTGCATTGGAAAGGACATCTGGGATGTTACGAAGAATGGCTATATTTCTCTTACTCAAAGTCAACCTAATCCACCTACTTTAGGAAAAGATGAGGAAAATGATTGCAAAGCAAGAGAAGCACTTTTGAGCGCATTATCATATTAGCAAATCATGGGATTATCAGATAGATCTACTACTAAAGCTATTTGGGACCATTTGGAAACATTGAATGAAGGAGATTCCACAGTCAAAATTGCAAAACTTGAAAGCTTCTGGGACAAGTATGAAAATATGAATATGGAAGAAGATGAAAGGATTTTTGCTTTTATGGAAAGAGTTAATGAAATTGTTTTGGGTATTAAATGTTGTGGAGGAACCTTAAGTGAAGATGAAATTGTTTCAAAAGTTTTAAGAGGATTTCCACCAGCATACAAAATGAAAATTACTCCTATAAATGAGTTAAGAATAATGCCTAATACATCAGTGACTAGGGACACATTGATTGGAAAACTTTCAGCTTTTGAAATTGAGGAATCTGGTCCTGTTGCTACTATAAAGATAGATTTAGCTTTTAAGGCATCAACATCATCTCCACCATCATTTGAAAAATTTGATTGGAAAGCCTTTTATGCAAGAGAACTTTAAGAAATCAAGAGAGAAAATGAAGAACTTGAATAACTTGAAGCACTATTTGCAAGAAAAATGCCTAAAGGTCCAGTTGGAAGTAAGTATGAAGGTAAAGCACCCTTTAAATGTTTTAACTGTAATAAGATTGGTCATATGGCTTCAAGATTCCCTGATAGACATGATAGACTAAGCAAAGAAGCTAGAACATACAAGCCTAACCCTGAATATCAAAGATACAAATTTAAGAAGAATAAAGATAAATATTGTTATCTTGTTGATGAAGGAGTCACTGATGATTCTGATGAGGATCTGACAGACAATGGATGGGTCTTTGTTGCTTTAACAGAAGATCAATCAGCACCTATTATTCAATCGGTAGAGTAGGCCCTGGAACCTAAAATTGAAGTTAAGGATGAATGGATCATTGATTCAGGATGCTCACATCATATGACTGCTGATAAAGGTAAATTCTTGACTTTTTCAGGAATATAATGGAGGTCTAGTAAAATTTGGAGATGATAAAGCTTGTTTGATCAAAGGAAAAGGTACTGTATCTCTTGATGGTAAGCATAATACTAATAATGTTTACTATGTTGAAGGTTTAAAGCATAATCTTTTGAGTGTTGGTCAGTTAGTTGAAAAAGGATTTTAGTTACAATTCAAGAATGGAAAATGCAAAATTATGAACAGATCTAGTTTGGAAATTGCAACTGGTAATCAAACTAGAGGTAACATCTTTCATTTGAAGAACAATGAAAAGACATGCTTGATTGCACATATTGATGAAATTTGGCTATGGCATAAGAGACTCTGTCATGTAAATTTTGATTGCATTGTGAAAATCAGTACTACTAAGGCAGTTAGAGATTTACCTAAGATTGTTAAACCTCACAATCCGGTATGTAAGGAATGTCAATTTAGAAAACAAGTTAGAACATGTTTTAAAAGTATTCTAGAAATATCCAATAATGCTCTTGACTTAATTCATACTGATTTATGTGGTCCAACTAGAACTAAAAGCTTACAAGGTGATAGATATTTCATGTTAATCATTGATGACTATTCTAGAATGTGTTGGGTTACTTTTCTCAAAGAAAAATCAGAAGCACTTGGGAAGTTCAAACTATTCAAGATGATGGTAGAAAATGAAACCGGAAAGAAAATCAAATGTCTGAGATTAGATCAAGGAGGTGAATTTACATCTAAGTAGTTTAATACATTCTGTGAAGTGAATGGAATCCAAAGGCAATTATCAGCACCCCAGACACCATAGCAGAATGGATTTGTAGAAATGAAAAATAGAACTATCTTGGACGTAGCTAGAAGTATGTTATCAGAAGCAAATCTACCACATGTATATTGGAGAGAGGTAGTAAGCACAACAGTCTATACATTCAACAAACTTCACATCAAAGGTGAAACCGATAAGACCCCTCATGAACTATGGTTTGGTATTACTCCTACTCTTAAATATTTTAGAATATTTTGAAGTAAATGCTATATTAGGAGAGATGATTATATTGGAAAATTTGATCCTAGAAGTGATGAAGGAATATTTCTTGGTTATTGATCTAAGAGCAAAGCATATAGATGTTTTAACAAGAGATTGTAGAAAATTGTTGAGAGTACAAATGTGAAAATTGATGAACAATTTAGAGGAACTTCAAGGTATATAGATGCAAAACCGGAAACAGAGATACTAACAAATGAACCTACATTGAATCCTTTGGTGCAGAATGAAGATCCAGTTACACCAGTATGATCTGAAAATTCCACTGTAACTAAAGAACAACAACAAACGAAGACACCCTGGCATGTAGGATTGAACCACTCTAAAAATCAGATAATTGGGAACAAGTATCAAGGAGTTATGACAAGAGGAAGACTGGCAAATGAAGAGGTATGTCTTATTTCTCAAATTGAACCGTCATCAATTAATGAGGCATGTGAAGATAAGCACTAGATCAAAGCTATGGAAGAGGAATTAGAACAAATTGAAAAGAATAACACATGGAAATTAGTTCCCTGGCCTAAAGACAAAAATGTAATTGGAACAAAATGGGTATTCAGAAACAAACTTAATGAAGATGGTAAGGTAATCATAAATAAAACAAAACTAGCGTGTAAGGAATATTCTTAGAAAGAAGGAATTGATTACAATGAAACCTTTGCATCGGTAGCTAGAATTGAGGCAGTCAAATTATTCTTGGATTTTGCATCACACAAGAACTACAAAGTATATCAAATGGATATTAAATGTGCATTTTTGAATGGAGATCTTGAAGAAGAAGTTTACATTGAGCAACCTGATGGATTTTCTTTGACAGATAACAAAGATATGGCTTGTAGGTTGAGGAAAGCTTTGTATGGGTTGAAGCAAGCTCCAAGAGCTTGGTATGCTAGATTGGATAAATATCTTTTGAAGATTGGTTTTTCTAAAGGTAATGCTGACAACAACTTATAATATAAAGTGACTAATGATGACATCTTGGTTATAGAAGTTTTTGTTGATGATATAATCTTTGGAGGAGAAGACGAACTATGTAAAGACTTTTCTATTGAAATGCAACAAGAATTTGAAATGTCTATGATTGGAGAGATAAAATTCTTTTTAGGATTGAAGATTTCACAGATTGATAAAGGTATATTATTGAGTCAATCCAAGTACTTGAAGGAGTTACTAAAGAAATTTGGGATGGAGAATTCTAAACTGGTAAGCACACCTATGACTACAAATGACAAATTATCACTAAGGGATGAATCTACACTTGTTAATCCAACTAGGTACAAATCTATGATAGGAAGCCTACTATATTTGACACAAACAAGACCTAATATTATGAATGTAGTATGTATTGTTTCAAGATTTTAGAGTAATCCTAGAGAAAATCATGATTTAGTAGTAAAAAGGATTTTCTGGTACTTACAAGGCAATACATATCTTGGCTTATGGTATGAAAACTTTGAATTATGTGCATATAGAGATGCAAATTGGGCAGGAGATGTGGATGACAAAAAAAGAATCACTGGTGGAGCATTTTTTCTTGGAAGCAGATTAATCTCTTGGTTGAGTAAGAAACAAAGTTGCACATCTTTATCAACAACAGAATTAGAATTTGTTGTAGTAGCAACTAACTGTACAGAGGTATTATGGCTTAAGCAAATGTTGAAGGACATAAAGGTAAAATGCAAGGAACCTATAACTATCTATTATGATAACACAACAGCAATTGATATGTCTAAAAATCTGGTAGTACACTCTAAAACTAAACATGTCTCTATCAAATCAAATTTTCTGAAAGAGAATATTGAAGCAAAAGAAGTAAAACTGGTTTATGTGAATACTAAAGAGCAGATTACAAATATTTTCACTAAGTTTTTTCCTAAGGAGACTTTTGAATATCTTAGAGATCAGCTTGGGGTCATATCCCCACTGGTAGAGACTTGGACAGTTGATGTTTGTCATCAACCAGTAGAATTAACAGAGATATTTTGCTCCAGCTTTGATGAGGTGAGCTACTTCTCAGGGGGAGTAGTTGGTATATTGAATTGGTTGGTATTTTGTATTTGAATCTGGTTTTTGTATTGGCTTTGGCATTTGATGTCAAAGGGGGAGAGATTGATATGGAAAAACACAAGGAAAACACATGTTACTCCTAGGGGGAGTGATTGTTACTTTGGGAGAGATTGATTACTCTATGTATCTGAATTTTGATTTCTGGTTATGATCTCTTTTGGGAGATTGTTGGTTTTTGGCATTTGGCATTACTATTTTGGCACTTTGATGGTTTTTCTATCTTGTGTTGCCATCAATGCCAAAGTGGGAGATTGTTGGTATTTTGGAAATGTTGATATGATTTTGTCATTGATGTCAACACCTATTAACTCTTATCAACTCTTGCATTTTACCTTGGAGTGTTTGAGTTCAGCCTTTTAACAACCATCACGTGAGGGGGAGTGCTGGATTAGGCTTTATGCCTATCAAATTGCATTAGCTTCGAAGTTTCTATGCTTCTCAAAAACCATGTAGAGGGGGGGATTTGCAATTTACATCTAATTAAATTTTCATGAAGTTTCAATGTTTCAAACACCATATCACGCAGGAGCTCATGACAAGGAGGAGAAAAGCTAGCTCGACATGGATTTACTTTACACTAGCCAATAGAATTTTCTTCATTAAAGTTTGACGCCTTTCCTCATCCACCATGCACAGGGAGATGCTAGGAAGTTTTTGAGGTCTTTTCACCATCCATATTACCTGCTACACCTTGCACTTTACATTACGTTGCACGTAGGGGATGGCATTACACCTACCAAAAGATTTGCTTGAAGACCTTTCATAAACTCTCCAAACTCCACACAGAAGGTTTTTAAAGGGCCACTCCACACATCACACAGGCTAGGGGATTGGCCTTAATGCCACTAATGCTTTTTCTTTGAGGCTGAAAACCCCTCCTTCATATTCAACTGCCACTCCAATTCATTTACCATGCAGGGATGAAAGATTACACCATGTGTAGGAGGAGGGAGGACTATCTTACTGTTTGCATAAAAGTTTGAAAGGGTCTCTAGCTCTTGTCCATCCCACAATCCAAGATTAGCTGCAATAACAACAACTGCTACCACAAATCTTCTATAATCAGGATCTGGAATTAGTTTTCTCAAAAGGGACACCATCACAATTGTAGAAGTCAAAATAGTAAGAGCCTTCAGTAAATCAGTCTTTGGCTTGTAATTAGCTTCATAATCAAATGAATCCATTTCATCCACTGAACATAAAAGATTACATGTTCCACATCCTGAGGGAGAATGCACCTGCCAATTTCATTTCCTTGAAACTTTCTAAACCTTGTCCAACATACCGCGCAAAGAGGATGTTGGCATTACAATTTGCACACTCTTTGATAATTATTTGAAGTTTACAACTAGCATGCAAGATATACGTCCATCAATCCATAGATGACAAGTAAACTGAAGTCGCCTCTCACCATTCTACTAGAGAATTGCAGTCGAGATGACATTGATATACATCTGCCATGAATTTAAGACCATTTCGCCATAAAATTAATGCACGGGCACGAGCCAGGTCGGGCCCCAAAGTGGGTCTGACTAAAAAATTTTGTTTTCATGCAACTGACCTTTGAAATGCCTTACGAACCTTAAACATACATCTAGAATCAATCAGCACCATTTTCGGATCATCAAACCGAGTTTTACAACTTTTAGGTGCATGCGCCATATTTTTCGCATTTAATCGCAAAGACATAATTTTCAAACTAGTCAAAACATCTTTCTGGACCTTGCAAACCGATAGACATGTACTCTGATATACAAACATGAACTCTACCAAGCGGTTTCTCAAGACAAATCCTGAGTGAAGAAATATTAATGGTCAAAGATGACCAACTGGCTTTGTTAGCATTGCAAACCTGATGAAGTCAATGCGCAGGCAACTTATGATGCATTTCTTAAAAATATCAAATGATCTCCGTAGACCCTCAAATATGAGGCATAGGTACCTTGAAGTATATATCAAATCTTAGAATGCTCAGTTTGACCAGGAAGATAACTGGGTACAAACGGTGTGCTCATGAAAAATAGCTACTTTAACTGATGCGGCAATGAAAGTATGGAACACTGAATAAGCTCAAGAAACCCTTTTGAAAACTGATCAAATGGATTGGCAGGAGCTTGAAAGTGGAAACATAGATTTTCATTTATACTAGCATTAGCCCGAAAAAAATATTCTGATATGACACTCACTGAGGCAACTCTTACACTTATGCAAAATAGGGCTCTGACTAGCTATTGAAATAGGGACTTGTAAAAAACACAAACTGCAAACGGATTGAGCTTACCAAACTAAGGAAATGGATTCATAAAGACTTAAAATTTGACAAGCTAACTCACATTTACACATAGAAATCAATGCAATTTGAAATTCAATATGAATATCAACAGGGAAAAAGATATAGGCGCTCAAAGTAGGCTACTTGGTAAAATATGCATTTGCACCTAAAATGCACATTCAGCTCACCCCTTGAAATGGGTTCCTGATAAACTGATCCAAACTGAATTCTGAAAGTTTCCCACACTTCATTAGCTAAATGAAAGGTGTACAACAAGTTTCCAAAGCCTTACCTCTTGAAAATCAACTGGCTCCATTTTACCCTCTCTCTAACTAGGCCATTCAAACTGACTCATTTTATGGTCATTTGGAAATGCAGAGCAAAATTTTGAAATGGGCCTATCAAATTCACTCAAATTTAATGAGTCCGAATAATGGATCTGACTAAGGATGGTTGATTGCAAGATCAACACAAGAATTCAAAATCTATGGTAATGTAGACCACCCAAAAACAGATCACTTCTCTTCTCAAAACAAAGGGCTCCTTATTCTACCCAAACAATAGGGCACTTTATTGAAAACCACACAACTGAAACAAAACAACTGTACAAAATATAAAAACATACTTATGACTGAATATAAGTTGCCCCAAACAAATCTTAGCATTTACCTCTATCAAAAATCTGATTCTCATCACCTAATACCATCATCCAAACAAAGGTACCTTTCAACAACAACAGAGCATAATCCTTATAATCAACCTCTTTCATCTCATTACTACAACAACTGGTGTGCACACCTTTTGCCTGATTTTGAACTTTGTAATCACACACTTTTTCAACAAAGGTAAAATCATGAGACAAATCACTATAGAGGCCTTCCCACAAGCTGCCATACATTTCACTATCCCAATCAACTCTATCATTTGCAAGGGAATCATCATGCTGAATTTCAAAAAGTAAAACATTCATTCTCAACATTGTAATTCTCATCAGCACTCACCTTGTTATCACTTACATTCATAGAATGAGGGACATTAACAACCAATTGATGCAAACAAGGAACATAAATATTTTGATCCAGATGTGATACTTCACTATATTGATCACACCCTATATTATCCTTGTTTATCAAACTCAACACATCCGCATCCTCAATATCTCATTCATGGAAAAAAATGCATACCTCTGGTTGAAGCAAATCCTCAGCTAAGTCTTTCTCATTCAGACTTACATCCACCTAAAAAACTTCCATTTGTGGTCTGAAGTAATCATCACACAACCCATGCTTCTTACCTTCATCATGAAGTAATTTTTTACAACACGTGCTCCTGCTGTTTGGAACTACATCAGCATAACGAACTTGTTCAACACAAGGGGAAACTTCAGCATTTTCATCAATGAGGTCAGCACTATGAACATTTGTATCAAAGGCAAAAAACTCCATATCTGGTTCAAGCATACCATCAACATTCACATTCTCTTCAAGGTACTTCAAATTTTGAAAACATTCAAATATAGTTTCACTTAAATCTAAATATTAAACATTATCTGCACTATCACATATATTTTTATCTCCGAAAATACTTTCATTTTTAGATTCATGACTGAGATATATAACTTGGTCTCCTCTTATATCATCTTCACAAGATGAATAATAAGAATTCCCATAAGCATCCTCAACTGCATAACTGGCATTCATTTGCTGATCATAAGAAAGTGAATAACTTGTGCTAAGATCACTCTTATTTTGAAGTTGATCTTCATTGTTCATTTGTATACCTTCAATGTGCTGAAAATCGAACTCAATGTCCTCATAATCAACAACACCACTCCATTCTGAAACACATTCATCACTGGGTATACTTGCATTGAAAACACTGTCAACATCATCCACAATTTCATTTTTCAGTTTTATCAAACTTAATCAAGTCTTGATTTACATCATATTGCACATCCTCACTTGCATAATTGACAACACTTAGTGATCCCTCAGTATTTGGTCCTTCATTATTTTCATTATCACTATCCTTGGGAGATGTGTGATTTACTTGATAGTTTGTTGCCACATAATTAGCATAACTGACATACAAATCAAATGGTACATATCCTTTGTATATATCTATCTCTGTATCAACATTGTCACAAAATTTCCCACTGATTATTCCATCACTACTTTAAGAGACAACCAGAATCGACAACAAAGATTCTTGGCAAAGAATGTCTTGCTCGGCTTGACATGGTATTTCACCATTGAAGGTGTTTTGACAAGAAACAACAGACACAAATCTCTTTGAGATCCCAAATTTAAAGTTATTTTCAATGTCCCTAGCTATGTTAAAAGCTTCATACAAAGTTTTGGGTTCCTTATCTCTTAATAGGAAACCCATCTTCTTATCAAGAGAACTCATATAAATTTCCAAACATACTTTATCAATGAACTTATATTTGCTGGAAATTTTAGATAATGTTTGTGAAAACCTGATATTAAATGTTGCTACCAATTCATCTTCCCTGATTTGCATGTCCATGAATCCTCTCAGCATGCATGTCCATGAATCCTCTCAGCATATCATAATCATTCACCTTTTCAGAAAATTGGTCTATGAAGTCTGAAATTAATTCTTCCCATGAGGAAATACAATTTGCTGGCAAGAAAGAGAACCAATCCCTTGCATCCTCTTTCAATGACTGGACAAATAACTTCATGCACACATCTTCTTGACAAATTTCAAATTCTCCCATCAAATCTAGAAATCTTTTCAGATGTTGACATGCTGATTTTGATTTCTTCCCACTGAATATTGGCAAATATTTTCTAAATTTTGTGGGTATGGGATTTGGGTAACCCAAAATACCTTCAAATATCAAAGCAGCATAATGGTTCATGATGAAACTTCTATTATACGATTGTTCTAGTTTACTGGACATGGTCATATGTGAATAAGATTGGGGCTCAAATAATTGACTGCACATTGTGACCTATCAAACTTCATACACAACCCCACCAAAATTCAACAACTTATAAATATGTCAAGCTATAGATTTATCTTCTTCACTTTTTGACATAAAACTCATGGATACTTGCATATCATAGGAAAACATATAAGATCTTGAAACTTAACAACACTTTGAATATGCAAATATTTTTTATCTTCTTCCCTTTCAACAAAGTGGAAAACACTAGATAGGGAAACTATTTTTCTCTTTTTAGAAACCCCAAAATACGTTTAATGTATTGAAATATCTGACTGTACTTGGATAATTGTAACTGTAAACTCTTGTAGATCTGAAGATTAACTTCCACTTTTAGCACAATCTTTTACCTCAGAGTCGCCACCTCTTTCATAGAGGAAATTTTTCAACAACAGAATGTCATTCAACACAAATTTAATTCTCTATTTTCTCCTTCAATATCACTGCAACCAATTCACTCTAGGCCACAAACATATAGATCTGGGAAAAATAACACCAAATCTATGTGTATCTTTATACTGCACCCTTTTGTAAAACTTTTATGATGAAGAATTTATGTGTAAATTTGCATTAGCAATGATAACCCATATCTCTGCACTATATATAAGACCATAAAACCTTATGCAATACTAATTGCATAGACCTTCAACACTAGTATGAACCATAGAGCCACCACCCAATAAGGAATTGGGGAAAATCTTACATACAGCTGCAAGGACTTGCTCACAACTCAGCAATATGAATTTACTGTTACTCCATAAAATATGACCTGAAAAAACATATCATTACATAGATCCAGAACAATGAGCACTCTCTTCACCATAAAATCACTTTCAACTCTGTGCACACACAATGGAAAAGCTAGTTGGATATGAAATTGACAGGACGAGGAATACATTCAACTTCTAACCTTATCAATCAAACATTTAAATGCATTTACTCTCCAATAGAGTGGTCATTTTATTTGTTCACCAGAACTGATTAACCCAAGATCACCTGCAAATCAATATATGAGAAAGCCAATCTCAATCAATGAAACACTTCAGGGCTTGGACAACATAACATAGGATCCTAATGATCCTCCTACAGTTCAGGTTCTACTAGACCTAGGGGGCACACCCTTTGATGCATTGAATCGGACTCATTTACCCACATATGACAACATCAATAAAAGCAGAGAGATCTCATAAAAGGTTCAAAAAACAAGGAGGGTATTACAAATGGGTTAGATCTACACTTACAACTCAACAATATTTTGAATCATGATATGGATGGAACACAACCACATAACAAAAAAAAAGAAGATATTCTGATATGATTTTAAATTTCTTGTACAAATAACTTCTAATTGTAACAGATCAGTGCCTTCACCTAGGCATAGAGTCAACACAAATGGCCACAAATGAAATCCAAGTTGTAGATCAGATTCACTGAAAGATATCCCTATATTAATGCCTGATATTAATGCATTCTAAACTTCAAATCAAAAGATCATACAAATCCAAACATTAATTCAGAATTCACAATTTCTGCTCATCGAATTTAAATCATTTATGTAAAGGATGCCTAAGAACAAGAATTACACTCTCCCTTGGAGAAGATAAATTCAAAATCCCTTGAAGACTAAATTTATTTAAATTGAAAAAATGCATGAAGACAATCCAATGGAAATGTATATATGCCTTACATATATATGGCCCACAACTAAGAATTTACAGCTAAATGTATCTATTCCATGACAAAAAGAATGAGAACATCAACAATTACAACCCAGAAAATTAAAATGCACCAGACTAGAACCCCTCTTGGAGATCTCCCATAGAGAATTTCTCAAAAATTGGAACCCTTCCAATTGAGAAGAATTGGGAATAAGAAGAGGAGGGAAAAATATTAGGTCTGCATAACGCACTGCCAAGTGTCCCCTTTCTCTAATTGAATTTCATTTCCTTTCTAATTCCTATGGAAACTTCTCTCCAAATATCTAAGATCTATTGAAACTAATTGCAGAATTGAATTCCTCATTTTGAGAGCTTTCCAACGATATATAATACTTGCTATTTCAGGCAAAAATAACCTCTCAGGCGAATTAAACTTGGAATGCAGACCATCATTTAAATTTTTGCATTTTACATTATAGTCTGCACTATATATTTAATTTTGATTTTTCACCATTTTAACTCCCGACGCCCTACCATGTGGTAGCCTACGATTTGTCAGGAGGGTCCACTAGGCTCCACCTGGGATGACACCTCTGATCGCTACTAGACTGCCTGCTTGTTGCCTCGTGGACCGCCACCTATCGGCTACGTCACCGCCACCTCACTCAGACCCACCAGCTCACTTGCCACTGGACCTGCCACCTGTATGCCATATCATCTTTCACCATTTCGTGATGGCTAATGGGCGTGCATCTTCCCTTCGTGAGATCGTGTACACCGTCAGATGTCCTCCAACCAACATGATCTTTAACTCTTCATTGTTTCATGATGCTTAACTGGCAAGCATCTCCACTTCGTGAAACAATGTGGTTCATTGGTCTTCATGGAACTTTCTCACTCATTAATCTTTTTGCCACTTCATGATGCTTAATTGGCATGCATCTTCACTTCACAAAACAATGCCAGTCATCAATAATCTCTGAACTTGCATGATCTTTAACCCATCTGTTCTTTGCGAAATTCACCTTGGGAACCATGCACACGTGGGTAGGGTCCACTTGGTCACCACTTAGCCTCCTTGGTCACCTCGAGAAACCGATGTTGATTTGTGTGTTATGTAGTAGTTTTGGTGGTATAACATGTTGCGGTTGATCTTGGCATGTTTTTTGGTGGATGTGATCATTTGGATATTTGAATTAGGTCCATGCTATGTAATGCAAATCATTATATTGGTTTGGTGGTTGATCTTTGTATTGTGTAATGTATTTTTTGTAATTATGAGTTAAGGGTTGAGGGTTTAGCCGACCTTGTTACCAAGGTTGATGAATTGTATATATATGTGAGTTATACACTTAGTTTTTATGTCGGTATTGTGTTTGCATTATCAAAGAGATGTGAATGTGTGAACAAGAGTTTATCATTTGATGAAGTATGGAGGTGAGATTGGTGTTGCAGAGTAGATAACTGTGCTTAACTAGAATTGCCATCAAATATTTCTAGATGCTATCATTGCAGTTTATTTCTTCTGGATTGTAGTTTGAATCATATTGTAAGTTAGTGAGACTTCCCTGAGGGTTGTAGCCTTCCAAACAAATATATTTTGAGTAGTGAGTTGTAGGCAGTGTGTCTGCATGCATGTGCATTCCCCATTGTAATATTTTCACACACTACCATAGAGTATCATCTTACTGTGGGTAGGTTCCCACCGTGTATGTTCCCTTAACCGATTTTTCCACATCAAAAATATTGGTGTTGTGTGTTGTGTTGTTAATTTGGTTATTTGAGTATTGCTACAGTTTATCAGTTCTTGTTTTGAAGTTTAATTTTCTAAATCTAGTGAAGACCAATTCACCTCCCTCTCAGTCTTCCTCCTTGTCTACTGCTAACAAGTACAACATCTCTATTTTTCCAGAACAAGTCTCCTTCTTTCAACATTTAGTTTTGGGCTTGTAGTTTCAATTTCCTCTTCTAGTTATCAGTCATATCATTTGGGAATTTCATTTTCTTCAATAAATAGACAATGATTTTATACCATGGTTGTCTTTCAATACTAGCTGCCACATAATCTGTTGTGGATACATTATTGACTCGTGAGGCTTCCAAGTTTGTCTCTACCATTAACTTTGCTAAACCCTAACATCAAACCAACTTTTTAATTTGTATATTCATATTCAATTCTTTTATCTTGTTGATCCACCTACTGATAGTTCTGATACTTAATATAAGTACAGATCCAATAACCAACAAGATGAGAGGGGGGGGGGTGAATCATACAAACTTAATCATCAATAAAAACATCATATTCAACCTCAGTAACATATATTTTAGTAATATAACCAGAACTGTTAAACATGCAAACTCAAAAAGCATATGAACATCATAAACCTCATAACACCAGATTTAACGTGGAAACCCAAATAGGGAAAAACCACTGTGGGATTTTGGACCCACTAAGAAATATACTCTTCTAGAGTATGATCGGTTAAAAGAAAATCATGTTAAAGATTAAAAACACATTACTAGATGTGACCAGGTTAAGGGATTTCCCTTAGATTTGTTAGGATCTTCACCTTGTTAGAAGTGACCTTGTTAAAGGATTTCAAAAACTCAATCAGAATGTCACCTTGCTAGAGGGTTTTACAAATAAGACTGTTAAGTCCACTCGGTTAAGAGATTTTCTGTCACTTTCACAAAATAACAGTAATAAAATCTATCTGCAACTTCACATCTAAAATACTAATGCAAATTCTTATTTGTTCAATACAATCTAGACATAGAACTAATCTTGTCTATCTGGTGGGCTTCTATACTCTGTTATTCAAATAGGTCTTCAAGCTTCTGTGCTCGGTAATCACTATGTAGCATCCCTGTGCATACACTTACCTCCATACATTGTTTATCAACAGTTTCCTATTTATAAACAATTAGGTAACCGCTTAATCTCCTTGATCATATTTCCCATGATCAATCATAGCTATCAGATCTTCGATCTTGTCCAGGTTCAATGCATCTTTCTATCTGAAATTTTTTTTACCCCACTTAGGAATTTGCATATATTTCTTGGAACTTGTGCCAAGGTATTGCGGTTCAATCTAATCTGTAGATCTTCATGCCGACTTTCCTTTGCCATAGATTCATTAACAAACTTCATGCATGGCTCACCAATCATTTAATCAGTTCCAACTCATCAGCTTCCTTCATTAAATAATACATGCAAACATTTAATGCATTCTATTATAGCTTGGTTACAACTTGGTAACAACTTGGTGAATACTAAACTTCACTCAGTAGACATTCTGCCTTCATTAACCTTAGGGTTTACCGACTAGGTTCTCTTGATAACATAGTATAGTATTAACCTTAGGGTTTACCGACTAGGTTCTTTGCTTGATAACATAGTATAGTATTAACCTTTATAATTTACAACATATGTATGATGTTAAAACAATCTAAAACATCATGATCTCATCATTGTCTGACTCGATACTAGTTTCCCATTGAATACCTTATTCATCCTCTTATTCATCATATTCTTTCCTATGTCTTTTACCGACATCTTTATATTCTTCATATCATAATTCTCAAGAAATGGCAACATCATACTGAATTAGAAAATTAATTTCTTGACATCAATGACAAAATAATAATATCAAGATAGTAAACATCCTTAATCAGTTATATCCATAATCATCAACAACCTTCTCAATATCCTTATGAAATGCCAACAATCTTTCATTGTCTATTATAATGCAATATTGCCAACAATCTCCCCCTTTGGCATTGATGGCAAAACCAATTGATTTGACCTTAAAAGATTTGGATTGCTGTGATTCTGAAATGCTGAAATGCTCTCCCCCATACATTAGACTTCTCCTCTTTTCTTCAGTCTTCTTTCCAATCTGTAGTCTTCTCAGTTTTCTTTTAGTCTTCTCCCCTGATATTAGTCTTCTCCCCCTTTGAGAACAATGCCAAAAAGTAAAGAACTAAAACATAATTTCTTTCTGTATGAAGTGATTTCCTGCTATTGTGTATCAATTGAGTCTTGGTCAGAACATTTGTCTTCAATTCCTATTCCCTGTATTATTCCCTGTAATAATTCCTGTACACCTTTAGAAAACACCCTAAACTGTATAAATCAACATCAACTCCTAAAAGATATTCGATAGAGTCATCGGATTGATGGTTTCACCGAACTCGATCAGTGAGTAGAAGATAGGAGTAGGACCCCTAACTTACTTCTGAGATATTCAAAAGTGTCCCTTGGTAGTGGTTTGGTGAAGATATCTACTATTTGTTCCTTTCTGCTAACATACTCTAACACCACTTTCTTCTCTTGAGCTTCTTCTCTAAGATAATGATATTTGATAGAGATGTGCTTTGTCTTAGAGTGCATAACAAGATTCTTTGAAATATTAATGGCATTAGTATTGTCACATAATATAGTTACTGGTTCGATAACTTTCTCATTTATACCTTCCAACAGTTGTTTGATCCATGCAATGTTGGTACAATTCAATGTTGCAGCAACGTATTCAGCTTCTGCTATTGATTGTGAAACACATCGTTGTTTCTTGCTAAGACAACTCACTAGTCTTTCTCCTAAGAAGAAATCTCCTCCACTAGTGCTTTCTCTGTCATCAATGTTGCCTGCCCAATCAGCATCAGTATAAACTTTTAAATCAAAGTCATTTCCTTTCTGATATACTAAGCCATAATCCTCAGTGCCTTTCAAGTATCTAAAAATTCTTTTGATTGCTATCGTGTGTGTTTCCTTAGGATCTATAGAGAATCTTGCAACTATACCTACTACATGTGCTATATCTAGTCTGCTATGAACAACATATTGTAGCTTTCCTATCATGGATCGGTAAAGTGTCTCATCAACAGATGCATATTCATCATTCTTTGATAATTTACAATTGGTAGTCATAGGAGTACTTAATGGTTTTGAATCCTCCATTCCAAATTTCTTCAAGATTTCCTTTATGTACTTGGATTGAGTAATGAAAATCTCATTTTTCATTTGCAGTATCTGTAAACCTCTAAAATACTTTATCTCACTAATTAATGACATCTCAAATTCTTTGCTCATTTCATTTCCAAAGTTCTTGCATAAAGAGTCATTTCCACAAAATATAATATCATCAACAAATATGGCTGAGATCAGTATTCCATTTTCATCATTCTTAATGTACATGTTGTTGTTCTCACTTGTCCTTATAAAACCAATCTTAATCAAATAAGAGTGAAATCTTTCATACCATGCTCTAGGTGCTTGTTTCAAACCATATAAAGCTTTGTTCAATTTACATAGCTGATCTTTATTATTGTCTTCAACAAATCCTTCAGGTTGTTCAATAAAAAACTTCTTTTTCTAATATTCCATTCAGAAATGTAGATTTGACATCCATTTGATATACCTTGAAATTTTTGAAAGCAGCATAGGCCAACAATGTTCTCACTCCTTCAAGTCTAGCAACAGGTGCAAAAGTTTCACCATAATCAATTCCTTCTTCTTGAGCATAACCTTTGCAAACTAGTCTTGCTTTGTTTCGAATGACCTTTCCTTTTTCATTTAGCTTGTTTTTGAAAAATCCACTTTGTACCGATTACATTTTTGTCCTTCGGTCCTGGGATTAGTGTCCATGTGTCATTCTTCTTGATTTGATCAATCTCTTCTGTCTTAGCATTTATCCAATCTTCACTGTTAAATGCCTCTTTTACTATTCTCAGTTCAAATTCAGATATGAAACATGTGTTTTGTCTCAGTTTGTTCCTTGTCATCATTGGATCATCCTTATCTCCTATAATCTGACTTGGTGCAAGATGTCTTCTGACATACTTGTCTAATACAGGCTCGGTAGGCTCTGTATGATCTTTTTCATCACTCGATAACTGGATATTCTCTTCATTTTCTTCAACAGTCTTTGCGGTAAGACTTCTCAGTTGAACATAGACAAATTCATCATAGTCTTCTGGTTCCTTGGAATTTCCTTCATCATTTCTTTCTGCAAATTCATCAATTTTCACATTTGCACTTTCTACTATTTTGTTAGATGATTTGATGAGACATTTAAATGCTTTGCTTCTAGAAGAATAACCTAGAAATGTTCCTTCTTCACTTTCTGATCAAAATTGCCATTTCTATCATCTTTATGAACATAGCATCTACTTTCAAAGATTTTAAAATAACTAACATTAGGTTTCTTATCATACCAGATTTCATATGGTGTCTTTAAAGTACCTTTCTTCAATTGAACTCGGTTCAAGGTGTAAACTGTTGTGCTTATTGCTTCTCTCCAAAATGTTTGTGGTACCTTATTTTCAATCATCAATGTTCTAGCACAATCCACAATAGATTTGTTTCTTCTCTCGGCTATTCCAATCTGTTGTGGAGTTCTCGGTGTAGAGACTTGTCTTTTAATACCATGATCATTGCAAAATAAGTTGAACTCATCAGATGTGAACTCTCCTCCTCTATCTGATCTAAGACATTTCAGTTGTCTTCCTGTTTCATTTTCAACTCTTGCTTTGTACCATTTAAACATTTGAAAAGCTTCTGATTTTTCTTTTAGAAACATTACTGACATCATCCTTGAATAGTCATCCACAAATAATATGAAATATTTATCACCATAATAACTTTGAACTTTCATAGGACCACAAAGATTAGTGTGCACTAGATCTAAAATTCCCTTAGAAGTGTGAGACTTACTTGTAAAGCTTGATCTTGTCATCTTACCCATCTGGCATCCTCAGCACATAGCATTCTTAGGTTTTTCAAGACTCGATAGACCTCTTACTCAGTGCTTTTTGCTTATTTTGATCAGATTATCAAAATTTACATGACAAAACCTTTTATGCCATAACCAGGTATCATCAATCTTTGCATGCAAACACTTGTTACAAGTTGAGTCAAGGTGAAATGTGTTACCTTTTGTTTATGTCCCAATAGTAGCTAACTTTCCATTCTTGTTATGAACTTTGACAATTCCTTTCTGAAATTCTATTCGGTAACCTGTGTTGTTTAGCTATGCTACACTCAAAAAATTGTATTTCAAACCTTCAACCCAATAAACATCATTGCATCTTGCATTATCAAGAAGTGTTATAGATCCTTTAACTTTCACTGGACATGGTGCATAATTATCAAATCTGATGTAGCCTCCATCATAATCTTCTAATATAACAAACTTGTGTTTATCTCCTGTCATATGATGTGAGCATCCACTATCTATAATCTAAGAATCATTAGTGTTTATGTGAGATATTAGGGCTTTTTCTTCATACATTTCTTCATCTGATCCATCTTTGATAGCCACATAAACTACTTCCTCTGTATCAATCTCATCTGATTTATCATCATTGGATTCCTCATCAGCTATTACGCATGTCTTTCTATCTCTTCTTCTGAAGTCTCGGTGTCCTCTGTAATGATTGTCTTTCTGTCTGTCATCTTAGTAATCTCACTTTTTAGTAGAATCTTTGTCAGGACAATTCGAAGCCATATGTCCTATTTTATCACAATTGAAACATTTCAAAGGTAGTTTTCCTTTATACTTACCTTTGCCTCTCGGTAACCTTTTGGCTAATAGTGCTTCAAACTCTTCTTGCTTTCTAATTTCCTCATACAGTTTGTGTACTGGCTCCATGTTCTTAGGAAATCTTTCACTTGGTCCACTGTGATCTCCTTCAAAGTACTTATACTTTCTTTCATTGTAATCATTAGATGCCTCAAGATGAAAAGAACTAAATGCAGATTCAACTTTGTTTACCAAAGATCCACTGTTATCAAAATTACTTAACTCAAATGCATGTAGCTTACCAATAGTAGCATCTAAAGAAACTGGCATATTAGGTATAGACCTCAATTCATTGATTGCAGAGACTCAGATTGCATAAGTTGGTAGAAGGGTTCTTTACAACTTACTTGTTATATCCTTTTCTTCAATAGTTCCACCTGCTCCTTTGATTTGATTGACAATCTCCTTTAGTCTTGTATTGTACTGAGTTATGTTCTCACCTTCATTCATCCTCATAGATTCAAGTTGTCCTCTTAGACTATCTACTTTTACTCTTTGAACATGTTCATCTACTCCATATATTGATATGAGCTTATCCCACATTGCCTTTGCATCATTGCAACCTTCTAGATCATTAAACTCAGAATCGGTCAATGCAGATGTTATTTCAATCATTGCTTGAATATGTTCTTGCTTTGACTTTATCTCTTCCATAGTCAATGGATAAGTGCTCGGTGTGACAAAATCATTCTCTAGATAGTATACAACATATTCTCCAACTCCTGATAGATGTAGCTTCATCCTTTTCTGCCATGTAGAGAAACTTGACTTGTTCAGCTTCGGTGCATCCCTCTTATACATCTTTGGATCTTTAACTCAAGTGCCTTTAAACTTTCCTTTCAGAGTCCAAAGCTCTGATAGCAATTGATAGTTCTGATACTTAATATAAGTACAGATCCAATAACCAGCAAGATGAGAGGGGGGGTGAATCATACAAACTTAATCATCCATAAAAACATCAGATTCAACCTCGGTAACATATATTTCAGTAATATAACCAAAACTGTTAAATGTGCAAACTCAAAAAGCATATAAACATCATAAACCTCATAACACCAGATTTAACGTGGAAACCCAAATAGGGAAAAACCACTGTGGGATTTCGGACCCACTAAGAAATATACTCTTCTAGAGTATGCTCGGTTAAAAACAAATCCTGTTAAAGATTACAAACACATTGCTAGATGTGACCCGGTTAAGGGATTTCCCTCAGATCTATTAGGATCTTAACCTTGTTAGAAGTGACCTTGTTAAAGGATTTCAAACACTCAATTAGAATGTCACCTTGCTAGAGGGTTTTACAAATAAGACTGTTAAGTCCACTCGGTTAAGAGATTTTCTGTCACTTTCACAAAATAACAGTAATAAAATCTATTTGCAACTTCACATCTAATATGCTAAAGAAGATTCCTATTTGTTCAATACAATCTAGACATAGAACTAATCTTGTCTATCTGTTAGGCTTCTATACTCTGTTATTCAAACATGTCTTCAAGCTTCTGTGCTTGGTAATCACTATGTAGCCTCCCTGTGCATACACTTGCCTGCATACATTGTTTATCAACAGTTTCCTATTGATAAAAAATTAGGTAACCACTTAATCTCCTTGATCACATTTCCCATGATCAATCATAGCCATCAGATCTTCGATCTTGTCCAGGTTCAGTGCATCTTTCGATCTGAAAACATTTTACCCCACCTAGGAACTTGCAAATATTTCTTGGAATTTTTCCCAGGGTATTGTGGTTCAATCTGAGTTGTAGATCTTCATGTCAACTTTCCTTTGCCATAGATTCATTAACAAACTTCATACACGGCTCACCAATCATTTAATAAGTTCTAGCTCATCAGCTTCCTTCATTAAATAATGCATGCAAACATTTAATGTATTCTGTTATAGCTCGGTTACAACTCGGTAACAACTTGGTGAATACTAAACTTCACTCGGTAGACATTCCGCCTTCATTAACTAATAGCAATAACCTTAGGGTTTACCGACTAGGTTCTTTGCTTGATAACATAGTATAGTATTAACGTTTACAATTTACAACATATGTATGACGTTAAAACAATCTAAAACATGATGATCTCATCTTTGTCTGACTCGGTACTAGTTGCCCATTGAATACCTTATTCATCCCCTTATTCATCATATTCTTTCTTGTGTCTTTTATCTACATATTTATATTCTTCATATCATTCATCTCAAGATATGGCAACATCATACTGAATTAGAAAATCAGTTTCTTGACATCAATGAAAAATAATAATATCAAGAGAGTAAACATCCTTAATCAGTTATATCCATAATCATCAACAACCTTCTCAATATTGTTATGAAATGCCAACAATCTTTCATTGTCTGTTATAATGCAATATTGCCAACACCTACATCTTTGGCTAGTTACTTCAGATTGAATAAAAATATCTTTAACAACAACATTAGGAACATAAGCAATGATCTTTGCACCTACCAGATATGGTATGAAAGGTTTTACTACATTCACTATAGAATTAACTTTTTTTTCCACTAGAACATACTTCAATTCAGTAGGGATTTACTAAAGAAATAAATCAGTTTTTCAAACCCTTCATAATTTTTCTAAAGCATGACTACAACAATTGTATGAAATGAGGCAAATGATTTTTTTTGAAAAGGCTTACTGAAATCAAGAGACTTCAATATAGGAGCTTCCTTGATAGCTCATTTGATACTTATAAAAACATCAATTGCTTCAACTGTCTAGTCAATCTTGGCTCCTTTCTTAAGCATCTTGGAAATATACTTTACTATTTTAGTAATGTTTGAAATAAATATCTTGACAAAATTAATTTTCCCAAAGACTGATTGGATGACTTCCACAATTTTGTGAATTGGAATTTTATCAATTGCTGCAACTCTTTCTGGGTTGATTTTAACTCCTTCTTTGGAGACTATATGGCCAAGCAGCTTCCCTTCTATAATAAGAAAATTGCATTTCTCTAGGTTGATTGATATTCCATATCACAAAGCCTTGTTGAAATTGTTTTGTGAATGGGTGCAATAATCTTCTACCTTTTTAGAATATGTATTCAAGTCATCCTAATATACAACCATAATGCCATTTATTAAATTTGTAAGTACAACATCTATAGTTCTTTGAAATGTTGCTCCAACATTAGTAAGGTTGAATAACATTCTCACATTAATATATGTCCCCCATGGGGTAGTTAACATTATATTATATTGCTCTGATTCCTTGACCTTTACTTGGTTATAGCCAAAAATCCTATCCACCATTGATAATAACTCACAACTTGTGACTGTTTGCAACATAGCTTCCATGTTGGGCAAGGGATAGTTTTTTTTCAATGAGTTCACATTCAAGTTTCTAAAACTCACACACAATCTTATATCCCCATTCTTCTTTCTCACTAGTACCAAGTTTGATACCCAAGTAGAATGTTTGATTGTCATAATTATGCCTCCATCTCTGAGTTTCATCAACTCTTCTTTCATCTTTGGTGCTAACATATGATTTATTGGTCTTTGTTTTTTCCTAAAAATGTTTGCATCTGGTTTCAGGGGGATTTTATGCTAAAATAAATCTTCCCTATAAGCCTTCAGGTCATCATATGACCATGCAAAAATATGTTTGCACTTTCTTAACAATGTGATTAACGTTGTTATGATTTAAGAATTGATCCTCTTTCTGATATATACCTTCTTAGGAGAAGCTTTCATCCCCAACTTTATCTCCTCTAAATCATCTTTATTTATAGAAGCAAGTTTCATTGCATAGCTATCATTACCATCAAATACTCACTCCAATGCAACTAATCCCGTTAGAATTTTATTTGTTTTTAGTTGAACCACTTCATTCCCAAAAATGGTCTCTTCACCATCTTCAGCTTCAACAAATGTACTGAAATCAGTTTCTTGTGTTTCATACTAATCAATACATTGTAAGAACTTGAGAAGATCATCATCATCCTCAAAGACTTTCCAATTGAAAATGTTACCAGGGATAGAAGGTATAACCTTCACCTCTACTTTTGAAATCCCCACTAGAGTAATATCATTACTTTTTAAAGAAACATTAGCCAAAAAATCTGCCATGATACTTTTTGAACTCTCCACCCATCCAATTGAAAATGCATCAAAAATTTTGATGGTATCCCACACAGCAGACTTATACTTCTTTAACCTCTTGTTCTTAGAAGAGTACCTAGATTTGATTTGTAAGACAACTAACTCTAAATCTCCAAATACAATAAAAATTTCCACACCATGTCTAATAGCCACATTAAGACCTAGTAATAATGCCTCATACTTTGTAGTGTTATTTGTATAGTCAAAGGACAATAGAAAGGAATATTTAAAAGTTGTCCCATTTGGTGCAATACAAGCTACATTATCTCTAGACCCTTCTCTGCTATAAGCACCATCAAAGAAAATTTTCCATAATCCAACTTGGTTCCTAATGACCTCATGAATCATAGGATCAATGTTTTGCAATATGGGTTCTACTTGTTCAACTCTAAATTTATCAACATCAATATCTCAAAAGAATACCAATTGTTTGGGATCCATTTCCTGCACGACTTCTTTTGATCTTTTTTCTCTATCAACCTTGACATCTTGTCCATTTACAAGAATAGTAGCATGCGACAAGTCCAACTATACAGCTCCACCCACAGTTGTAGTCCATTTCCTTGACAACAACATACAATAGTGTGGAGCAATGTCTACTACAATCATGTCCATCTGTATGAATCTTCAGGACATGATGCTAATTTCAACTCTAGACCTTTTATGAAACCTATGACTGGGATTGACATATTGACCATTACATAGCACTTTCCATATGGAGTATCCACCTTCGGTCCTAGCTCCTTCATGATTTTTGTTGGCATTACATTAATTACTTCCCCTAACTCAATAATACAATTTGTTACTACCCTATTGTTAATCAATCAAGTTAGGTCGAATGGGTTAATTTGGGATGGACAATTAGTAATAGTTGACCCTAAATAAACTTAAGGTGTCTTCATTTTCTTATCTTGAAAAATGCTTGTTTGTCTATTTGTTTTTCCTTGGGTGGGTACTACTAGGACTAACTCAACAGATTGCCTAAACACATTTGAAATCAAATATACAACACTACTTCTATATTCTTTAAACTTCATCATTTCCAACAATGGTACTAACACCTTTATTTGAGACAAAGTCTAGAGGATATCAAATGAAGGAATACTATGAGTAGGCTGAGTATCAATTTTTCTTATCTCATTTGAAGAACTTTTCCTCTTTTGAGAAGAGATATTGAATTTGGTAGCATTGGTCTCTTTAACCTTACCCCATTCTTGGTCTTTCCTACTAACCTCTTTTGACACTGAATGTTGATTCCTTGAATTCATAGGGGTCTTTTTCTTTTCTTCAAGTTTTTGATCCATTAATGCATCTTTACCTTGGGTTTCTCTTATAAACAAACTACTCAATTGACCCTGATCAACATTAATAGTTCTACTCTTTAATTTATATTTTCTCATCATCTAAGCTATTGTTGCAAATGTGAGTTCCTTAATCTCTTTCTTAGAAGGCCATCTCAAATAAACCCTTTTAGGTGCATGCTCAGAAACTTTTACCGCCATTTCTCCTACTAGATTATCTTTTCTGTTAGAGAATACTTGTTCAATAACAAAATTATATTGTCTCTTATTAGCCACATCATTTTCATGTTCCTCATCATTTGATGAATCATGTTCATGTAGAATCACATTAGGTCCTAAAGAAAGTATGTTTTTGGTATGCTCGTTGATAGGGAGGCAACCTAGTTTACCATCAAATAGGTTTCTTTAATAGTTTTCTTCTATCCCTTTCCATGTTTCAAGTCTACTCCTCTAGACTTCTAAGTGCTTCCCTACCAATATTTTCTTACCACACTCGATACAAGCTCATAAAGAAGCTTTTTCTCCATGCTCCTAGATTTTGTCACTATGAGTTGCAGAGGTGTAGGACTACCCTTGCTTACTCACAGTCTGTAAAGTCATCATCTTGTCTGATTTTGAAATCAGACTTCTACACTAGTCCTCCCCTGCACTTACTCCTTTATGGTCACTGAAACCTAGCCAGACTTCATTTAAGCTCGCCTAGGCTTAGTATGCAGAAATGGTGATTGCCATTTCCTGGTTTCCTCCTACTACTACTCTATTCCTACTGTACATTTTCGGCTCTTCATGAAGAATTCCAATGGCCATGTGGATCCCATGGTGGAGGTTCAAGATAGAGCCATATTTCTATTGTGAATTCAAAGCAAAGAAACAAAAAACAAAAAGGAAACTTTAATTATAGAACTGTAATGAAAAACTTAACAAAAACAAGACAGTACAACACTCAGCGATAGAAAACTAGAAAATAAACTTATATGTATTTCTCTCGTGTTTCCTGTAGTATCCAACCAATCCAATGCCTTACAATTAGACTTTTATAGCTCATCCATCTGTCGTGAAACACGAATGGTTACAAACTGGATAAAATGGTTTCATAATAGGTCATCGATGTAGCCTCAGAACCTGGCTTCCGATGCCCGTTGGTGACTTGCAAAGTTTGCACTTTTCCATCGGGTGATCGGGGTAACCAAAACAAACCTTCACCGAAGGCCAATACCCATGTCCACCATTCACACTTTTCCATTGGGCATTTCCATCAGGTCATCGGGAAGACAACCAAAATAGTTATCCTAATTGTTTGATCTTATTCGATCTCTCTTTTTGCACTTCGCCACGTGGTACCCCCTGATTGGCTCTGAGGTCCCTGCCCTACCACCTTAGCATGACCTCACTAACCACCTAGAATGAAACTCTTCTTTGTGACTGAGTCCCACCATGGTTGCCAAGTCATGGGGAATAAACTTCATACATCTCACCATAGTGGTATAGTGACAATCGTCTTATCATCCCAGACTTGCTCACTCATTAACTTTCCTGAGCTTCTCTCTTGTCGGGTCCCATTACTTGGTCACCAAGGTGCGGGGAATAAATTTTATGCATCTCTCCATTGCAGTATAGCAACTGTCATTGATCCACCTTCAACCTGAACGGTCGTTAACTCACCTCTTTTATTGCATGTGCTTTGTCACCAAGTCGTGAGGATTATCTAACAATCATCTTCCCATCATGGTATAGCGATAGTCATAGGATCATCAATGATCACCATCTGAATATAATTCAAGTTAATCATTGGGGAAACTTGAAACCGCTCCTTCTGATACCTGATACAACCACTCCAAACTTTGGCGAACTCATCGGGGTAAAACTTGCTAATCGGGGGTAGGTCTTGCTGAAAAGAGAAATTTTAAAAACCACTACAAACAACCATAGAAATAGACTAGAGCTAGTTCTTAAGTATTTACATGACCACTGGAAGGTCTCACAAGCCAAAATTGGTTAAGGGCATTTCAACCCTTAGGTGCTCCTACACAATACTCCCCCCAAAACAAAGAAGTCAAGTGACTGCACTTAGCAGCAAGGAAAGATCAATTCCTGACTTAACAAAGTCTAATTCAGGGACCCAGGTCACTTCAGAATCAGGTTTATGCATCCACTTAACCAAATGTTCAATGTAGACCTAGTGTCTAGTCTTCTTGAGAACATGAGAATCTAACACTTTCTCAACCGAAGGCATGGAAAGAGAAAGTAATGGCAGGTCGGCAAGTGATTGCTGAACATATGAAAATCATGCATCCTCCTTGGGAAGTTATCCCTTGTGGACAACCAAATCAGCGATATTGAAAATGGGAGACAAAGCAATATCAGATGGAAAATCAATCTTATAGGCATTAGAGCCACACTTGGCTAAATTTTTACATGGGCCTATTCTCCTCATTTTTAGCTTGCTAGGAACCCCTTTCTAAAGTCGAGCCTTGTTCAAATGTACCATCACCAAATGTCCAACTGAAAATTGCACATCTCTCTGGGTGGTATCAACTCAGGCTTTAACTTTTTGTGAAGAATCTTGGAGAGTGTTCCTGACTTGGTCATGAACCTTCTTCATAGATTGAGTGACATCATCAACTTGACCACTTCTGTGTGACATATTACCAAGATCTCATAATTCCATAACACCTCGTTGGTGCATACCATACACTATCTCAAAAGGACTCTTCCTAGTAGATCTATTGACACTATCATTGTAGGAAAACTCTACCTGGTGAAGAACCTGATCCCAACTCTATCCATATTCTTTTGTAAAGTACCTTACAAGGTTTACAAGTGTCCTATTGACTACCTCTTTTTGACCATCCATTTTGGGATGATAGGCTGAACCAAAAGGCAAATTAGTTCCCAATCTTTTTCAAAGATTTTTCCAAAAATGTCCAAGGAATTTGACATCTCTATCTGAATCAATACTAACCGACAAACCATGGATTCTTATAAACTCTTTGAAAAATAAGTGTTCAATGTGACTAGCATCATGGGTATTTTTACAAGGAACAAAATGTGCCATCTTACTGAATCTGTCAACAACAACAAAAATGCTATCATAGACAAGCTTTGTTATGGGTAATCCAACCTCAAAATCCATACTTACACATTCCCATGGCCTTGTAGGAATAGGTAATGGCTGATAAAGACCAGCATTAGTAGTTGTACCTTTAGCTTTCTATCAAACCATACACTGCTCAACATACCTCCTAATATCCCTCTGCATTCTGGGCCACTAGTAGAACCTTTGAACAAGTTCCAATGTCTTATTAAGGCCAAAATGACCACTCAAACATCCATTATGTTTTTCTTGGATCAAATTTTCCCTCATCGATCCTTTGGGAACACACAACTGTCCACCTTTACACAACAAACCATTCTACAAAGTAAAGTCAGTGTATTCACTATGAAAGTGATTTTGAAATTCTTGACAAACCTTGTAAATGGCTGCAAAATCTTCATCATTGGGGTACAAATCCTTGAAGTAATCAACTCCAATACTTTGAATCTTCACTTCTTGCATTGTTAGTATCCGTCTACTCAAAGCATCTACTACTTTATTACACTGTCCTTTCTTATGCTTAATAGAAAAAGTATATGACTGCAAATACTCAACCCATTTAACATGCCTATGACTCAACTTATCTTGTGAATTCAGAAAACTTAAAGCTTGAGTATCTATGTAAACAACAAACTCCTTAGGTAACAAGTAGTGCCTCCACTTCCTAAGAGCTTAGACATGAGAATACAGCTCAAGAGCCTAGGATGCATACTTCTTCTTGGCATCATTGAGCTTCTCACTAAAGAAAGCTATAGGTCTATTCTCTTGACTCAAAACAACACCAACTGCTATATTACTTGCATCACATTCAATTGTGAACAACTTTTCAAAACTAGGAAGAATGAGTACTAGTTGTGTATCTACCTTTTTTTTCAAAAGTTCAAACCCTTTGTTAGTTGCATTGGTCCATTGAAACTTAGTCTTAACTCCTCCTTTGATGGTATCCAGCATGGGTGCACAAATCTCACTAAACCCTCTAATAAACTTGCTATAGAATTGTGCCAAACCATGAAAACTTCTTACTTTGCTTGTTGTCTTTGGTGTTGACCAATTTGTGATGGCTTCCATGTTTGATGTGTCCATCTTCATATCTCCTCTTGAAACTACAAATCCAAGATAGACAAGTTCCTTCTTCATAAACTCACACTTCTCCAAGTTTATTGTTAGTTGCTCATCATACAATTTTTACAATACAATACTAAGATGCTCTAGATGTTCCTCTTTAATTCTACTAAAAATCAAGATATCATCTAGGTATACAACAAAAAATTTACCAATAAAATCTTTCATCACTTTATTCACAAGTCTCATGAATGTACTAGGAGCATTACTAAGATTGAATGGCATAACAAGCCACTCATAAAGTCCTTCATTGGTTTTGAAGGTTGTTTTCCATTCATCACCTTTTTTTATCCTGATCTGATGGTATCCACTCTTGCGATCAATCTTGGTCAAGTCTTCAATTCTTGGGAGGGGAAATTTGTACCTGATAGTGATTCTATTTATGGCTCTTGAATCTATGCATAGCCTCCATGTTCCTCCTTTCTTGGGTCCTAATACTGTAGGTATGGCACAAGGACTTATGCTCTTTTTTATCAACCCTTGGTCCAACAATTCTTGGACTTGTCTAGCCACTTCCTTGTTTTGTTTGGGAGTCATCTTATAGGCTGATTTGTTGGGTAATGATGCTCTTGGAATGAAATCAATCTTATGGCTTATGGCTCTAATAGGAGGTAGGGTTGCTGGTGCTCCATCACTAATGATTGCTTTGAAGTTGTCTAGTATTTTCTGCACTTCATGAGGTATTTGAACCTTCTTTTCTTTCTTTTCTTCCCTTGGTTTCACTATAAGAGCAAACTGCACTCCTTCTCCTTCCTTGAGAGTGTTAATGAACTCTTTTTCACCTACCATTAATACCTTTGGGCCTTTAGTTTTGCTTCTCTCTCCTTCATCACTTAGGGACTAAATATGGTATGTAACTCCAACCTTTTGAAAAGAATAAGAGTCCTTCTCTACATTGTGAATGGCCTTTCAATCAAACTGCCATGGTCTACCAAGAAGTAGATGGCAAGCATCCATAAGCAGGATGTCATACAAGACTTTATCCTTATAACTACCTATGTTGAACTCAACCCATTTTTGTTCATTCACTACCACATACTGCTCCTTGTTGAGCTAAGTGACCCTATATGGATTACTATGTGGACTTCTTTTCAAATTTAGTTTACTTACTACTTCTTCTGACATAATGTTGTCAGTAGACCCTGAGTCTATAACCACTCTAAAAACCTTACCAAGGACCTTGCATTTGATTCTAAACAAATCTCTTCTTTGAGTTAGTTCTTCTTTCATTGGTTCCTTAATCAAGGCTCTTCTCATCATTAAATTTTCTCCATCTTTAGGAGCTAAGCTCACACCTTGTGTCTTGCTGCTTTCTACTTCTTGTTGCATTTATGTCACTCTTCTTTCACTTCCTTAAGATGAAGAGGATTTCTCTGGACATCTATAGGTAGGGTGACCCAACTTTTTGCAATTGTAATACTTCATGGTGGAGAAGTAGGACCCTCTTCCCATTCCACTAGATCTATGTCTTCATGGGTTGCTAGATGATCCCCTTCCTCTATAGCTGCTCTTTCTATGTGAATCCTCACTTTTCTCTATAAGTTTGGACTATCCTTGGGACCTTTGATCTATTCCTCTTCCACCAAAACTGCCTCTTTGGCCTCTACCTCTTCCTCCGTTGCTTTGTTCTTGCTTCTTTTTACTCTTTTCCTCCACCTTCAGTGCCAATTGATAGCACTTATGCATAGTGTTAGGAAATAACAAAATGAACTCCTCTTGAATATTCCATCTCAATCCATTCAAGTATCTGGCTACCTTGATGCTCTCATCCTCTACCACCTTGGATCTCAGACACAACTTCTAAAATTCCTTAGTGTAGCTACTCACATCCAAGTCTCTTTGTCTCAGGTTTTGTCTCCTTTTGTGCAGTTGGATCTCATAATCTTTAGGGACATAGGCTTCCCTCACCTTGGCTACCATTCCATTCCAACTAGCTATTTGGTTCTTACCATCTTTTTGCCTTTCTTCTTGGATTAATTTCTACCAAGTCAAGGTTGCTCCTCTCAATCTAGACTTAGCTAACTTCACCTTTTGGGCTTCACTAATTCCATCACACTCAAAGTGATTCTCCAATCCTTCAATCCATTCCATAGCTACTTCATGCTCCATTTTCCCATAAAAAAGTGGCACTCCTTCTAGGGATTTTCCTTCTAAGGCTTTAATTGCTTTAAGGAAAGGTGCTTCAGGTAGGACAGGGTCTCGAGTAGGTATCCTATCCTCTTCCACTGATTCTTTCCCTTTCCCTTCACTGACCTAGATTATTACTTTCTCAGTTTTATCCTCAAGTGCGTCTAGTTTTCTCTCCAATTGTAGCAATTTTTCTTTCAAGAGTCTATTCTCTTCCTCTTGATCTTCTACCTTCTTGGCTAACTCTACATTGGTCACCATTATGAGACTATTTTCTCCTACTAATTTAGTATCTAACATCAACTACTTTCTTCCCAAGTCTAAACTTGCTCTGATACCAATATGATAGGGAGGCAACCTAGTTTACCATCATATAGGTTTCTTTAATGGTTTGCTTCTATCCATTTCTGGGTTCCAATTCTACTCCTCTAGACTTCTAAGTGCTTGCTTACCAGTATTTGCTTACCACACTCGATACAATCTCATAAAGAAGCTTGTTCTCCATGCTCCTAGATTCTATCACCATGAGTTGCAGAGGTGTAGGACTACCCTTGCTTACTCGCAGTCTATAAGTCATCATCTTGTCTGATTTTACAATCAGACTTCTACACTTGTCCTCCCCTGCACTTACTCCTTTACGGTCACTGAAACCTAGTCAGACTTCTTCTAAGCTCACTTAGGCTTAGTATGCAGAAATGGTGATTGCCATTTCCTAGTTTCCTCCTACTACTACTCTACTCTTACTATACATTTTTGGCTCTTCCTGAAGAACTCCAATGGCCATGTGGATCCCACGGTGGAGGTTTAAGACAAAGCCATATTTCCACTATGAATTCAAAATAAAGAAACAAAAAACAAAAAAGAATCTTTAATTACAAAACTATAATGAAAAACTTAACAAAAACAAGACAGTACAACACTTTGTGATAGAAAACCACAAAAGAGACTTGTATGTATTTCTCTTGTGTTTCCTGTAGTATCCAACCAATCCAACACCTTACAATTAGACTTTTATAGCTCATCCATCTATCGTGAAACATAGACAGTTACAAACTAGAGAAAATAGTTTCATAATGGGTCATCGACGTAGCCTCAGAACCTAGCTTCCAGTGCTCGTTGGTGAGTTGCAAAGTTCACACTTTTCCATCAGGTGATCAAGGTAATCAAAACACACCTTCATCGATGCCTGATACCCATGTCCACCATTCATACTTTTCCATCGGGCATTTCCATCAGGTCATCAGGAAGACAACCAAAATAGCTATCCCGATTGTCCGATCTTGCTCGATCTCTCTTTTTGCACTCCGCCACATGGCACCCCCTGATTGGCTCTGGGGTCCCTACCCTGCCACCTTAGCCTGACCTCACTAACCACCTGGAATGAAACTCTTCTTTATCGCTGGGTCCCACCATGGTCACCAAGTCAAGGGGAATAAACTTGTACATCTCACCATAGCGGTATAGAGACCGCTGTTGATCCACCTTCAACTTGCATGGTCGTTATCTCACCTCTTTTTTTGCACATTCTTTATCCCGAAGTTGTGAGGATTATCTGTCAATCATCTTCCCATCACAGTATAGTGACAGCCATAGGATCATCCGCGATCACCATCTGAATATAGGTCAAGTTAATCATCAGGGAAACTTGAAATTGCTCCTTCCGATACCTGATACAACCACTCCAAACTCTGGCGAACTCATTGGGGTATGACTTTTCGATTGGGGGTAGGTCTTGCCAATAAGAGAAATTTAAAAAACTACAACAAACAACCATATAAATGGACTAGAGCCAGTTCTTAAGTATTTACATGACCACTAGAAGGTCTCACAAGCCAAAATTGGTTAAGGGCATTTCAACCATTAGGTGCTCCTGTAGCACTCATCATCACATTTCTTATCTTGATAATATTTATGAGTTTCATCAGTATCTTGCACTGCTAAAGCAATAATACATTGCATAGGAGAATGAGGAAGATTACATGCAGACCACCAAGGGGTATACTCTACAATATTTCCACTAGGCCTTTTTAATGGGTCAGGAGTATCCTTATTTGATGCCACTTTTTTATTATTATCATTTTTTGTTGGTTTCCCATCATGCCAATTAGTATTGCATGGTATCTCATGGAGTCTTGGTCTATCACTCTTTTGAAAACTTGACTTCTCATTAGACATCCCCTTCTCATTTCATGCTACTTTATAACTCAGATTCTTTAATACACTTATGACCTTATCAAATTTTTCTTCCTCTTTCAATTGTTTACCTTGGTGTCCTTTTGGGTTTTGAAGAATCTTTACATCATCCCTTTTCCCAGTTTTCCTAGTAGCTTTTCTATTGTTCTCAATACTAAATACTGCTTTAAAGGCATCTCTGAGAGTAGGGGGTTTTCTTGACCTCAACTCCTATCCAAATTCAGGGTCATATGCATTCATATAAAAGATCAAACACATTTGATCATTTGGCCTCAAATGATGTGGTATCTTATTCAAAATTTTGATAAATCTTGTATTGAAGTCAACAATCATGTCATTTTGACCCTTTTGAATTGTCGTTATCTCTCCTAATTTGAATCTTTCATTTGTGTGGTCTCCATAATACTCTCTAAAATCCCTTTGAAAATCATGCCAGCTACCAATGTGTGCATTCGAAAGACTCCTATACCAATCTCTTGCATCATCCATTAATGACTACATAAAAAACTTCATTAATATATCTTCATGTTCAACTTCAAAATAGTCCATGACATTGACGAATGCTTTGATATGATCATCTCCTAACAGTCTGCTACTTCTTGAAAACTTTAATAATTCTAAACTTATGTCATTGTTCATCGGATTTGGGTATCCAAGGATACTAGTAAAATCTAGTTGCCTATATGTATCCATATGAAGTGGGGACATAGAAAAGGGATCTTTCGTCACATTTGGAGCAACTCGGGCTTCTAGGGTTGGGATGTTCTATGGTACATTAGTAGAATTTGGTTGTGGGACTATGTCTCGAGGAGATGCAATAGAATTAGGGTCTTCTGGATTAATAGGTGCATTCTGCTATTGAACCTACAAATTCTAAAATTGCTGCAATATCTATTTATATTATTGTTGTTGTATCAACTTCTGGTAGATTTGATTTTTTCGTACATTCATTTGTTGAGGTACTAAAGGTTTAGTTACTTGGGGAATTGAGAAATTTATAACACCTCCAACAAATATAGGATTGACAAATGGGTGAATCTACCTTGATCCCAAAGTATTTTGATTACTCATCTAAGGTAATGATTGAATCAAGGGTATAGAGACAATGGGTATGCTAATATAAGGATACATGATAGGAGTAGATACACATGTACTCACATGCATCACATTTGAAGGTTGTGTACTTTTACTACCAGTTAATAAATCAACAATAGGAGACCCACTAACATGACTTAAAATAGGCTTTCAAACATTGAGTATTTATGAAGTTTTAGCATCCCTATGTGACAATTTATCCAAATCTTGTAACCTTTTAAGCAATTCATCTTTTATTGTCTGGTGTAATTTGATTCCAACTCCTGAATCTCTTCCTACAATTCTTGATCAGTGAGTTCCCTAGAATTCACTTTTAAAGTAAAGCACACATTTGCATCAATCAGAATTGCCTTTCCTTTGTCTTGAGGAAATGAGACATTCACCAAAGGCATGGTTGACATAAGACCATCAAAATTAGTATTTATAAACATTCCAATGAAGAGATCTTTCTCTTTCTTATTCTTTGCTTTAGATTCTCTTCTTCATTGAGCTTTACGTGTTTCGTCTTCAAGTTCCACTTGGAACTCTTGGCCATTTTTTCTATCTAGCATTTATTTCCTTCACCCTATCCTCCTATCTATCTTGACCCTTTAATGATCTGTTGGGAGGTTCAGTATAGTATGTAATATTGATACTCCCTTCTTCATCATAATAGACTCGGTCCCCATCACTATTACAATAGTAATAACTGGTTCTTTAAGAATCTTAGAATAATACTTATATGATTTAGGGGATTGCCCATTAGAAGATGACCTTTGATGATCAGACATTAATGAGATAAAATAAGATTTCCCAACATCAATCATATCTATATTTAAAGCTGTTGAGGGCATATTATTTGAGGAAGAAGAATGCTTACCTCTATTTCCACCTAACTTCCAATGTTGGTTATATTATCCTAGAGGAAAATTAGGGTGCCCCTGATGTAAGGATATTCTCCCATGCATCTTATTTTAGGAGTTTCAATGGAGAACTACAATCTTTGAGTTCTAGCGTTTGTTGATGTAGTCTAGCACACTACCTTTTCCTTGGTCATAAATAGCTTGAAACTAGATCAAAATTTATTAGAGTCGCCACCCTTTCAAGGGAATAATTACAAATTCAGAGCAACCTTTTCAAATAGCATTATTCATGGGTAAAAGAACAAAATCGTGTCACATTTTAGGCCAACTTATCAACACAAGTGAATTTAAGTAATTATAACTAAAAATTAATTTTAGTCAAACATATGGTCTATAGACATTCATTATAGCTATCTTATATATGGGCCACAACTTTTCTAATTGGAATTGTCTACTAAATGTATATTTTATACCACTTTGAGTTTAATTACCAATTTTATTTTAATTTTTTTTAAATTCAATGTTTCAACAACTCCTACTCTTATACATAATATTTTTTTTGAAATATAAAAATACCCTTTTATAGATCTATGAGTGAATTTTCCAGAATATATATCTTTGAATATTTTAATTGGGTTTTATATTTTATATTTTACTTTTATTGAAAGTAGGTCATCGACACTAAAATATAAGGTTGATTATCTTGTAAAGGAAAAAATACTAAAATTTATCTAAAAAAATTGAAAAAAATAAATGCAATAGAGAAAAGAGTCTAAGCCAAGATGATATTATTATTTTCTAATTTAGATAAACAATTAAGAAAAAAGATGACACCAAATGGAAAGATTTATATTTTAGTATATGCAACTTTTCAAATTTATTAAAAAATATATATACATCAAAAAATAGTTAAAAATATATTTTTGCACTAAAGTTTGAAGTTATCAATATACACAAAAAGATTGAAGAAAAAAAAGGAAAAATTTACTATATAAAGTGTGATACCTTGTGTAACTTCAATTTCAACATTTTATCAAAAACTAAATTATGGTTTTTACTTTATAAGAAAGTACATTAAAATAATTTTTAATTTTTAAAAAAAAATTACAAACATAAAATACACAAAAAAGATATATATTTTATTAGTTTACATCATTTCAAAATTCAAAACATATATTTCACTTTCTATTGATTCAATTTAAAAATTTGAATCACCATTGACCATTTCCTTTATAAAAGTGTGACAAAACTTTGTGCTTTTACCCTCATACATATTCTTGCATAATGTCTCACAATAGACAATGTAGACCAATAAAACTCTTAGTACTCGGGAGGAAATACTAGTTAAGGAATGCAACACATAATTCAAAAAGAAGAGAAAAAAGACTTTTGCAAGAAAAAAATTCAACTTCAGATCTGAAAAGGAAAATCAAATTATGACAAATTTCCTAGAAGAGTTGCCATTTTTGTTGGTTCCTCCATTTTTTCCCTCGGGTTGTCCTAAGAATTATCCTTCTCCTATTAATAGAGATCTAAGATAAATGGCCAACTAGTAAGAATCACTTATAGAGGAAACAATTCTTCTACTCTTCGATCTTTGCATGACCCAAGTAGGTAAACCTTTGCAATATTAACAGATATTGAACAAACAAGAACATATATTGCCAATAAAGTGGATGACTCTTAGAAGAATAGTTTAGAACACATATGAATTCATTCAAAATAGGCTTCATTCTAAGTATAAAATATTAAATTCATCCCTGAGAGTGAAACTTTCACTAAAACACAAACCTAGTACACAAAATAAGGAAAATATTTTTGATTTTGAATTGGTTAGTAAAAAATACTTACAACAGGGACTAAAGCCTTATCTATTGGAACAGAGTCAGATATTTAACAAATTTAAAACATAAACTACATACATAATCCTAGATACAAATGCCTTACAGATGCACCCTATTACCCCAGACATAGATCATACTTATTAAATCACCATTATTCTCTGAGTTGCTACAATACACATATAGTATTTAATTTCTTCCACAAAGAAAACTCAATATATGCATCACACATTCTTGAAAAATCCACAAAGACAAATTCACTTAACCTTGATAAATGAAATCATACAATATAAGGAGAATAAGTTCAAAGACAATCCATGATGATATTTCCATTAAGTTCTTCAATTTTTAGTCATACAATTCATCAAAAACAAACTTTATATGGGTTAATATACAAGGAATTTTATTTCTCTACTCATACAAAAAAATTTAGAACCCATACTACGTAACCCGGAATTCCTTTTTATATAACAAGGGAGCAACAAGATTCTAGTTACTTTGCGATGTGTCCAAGTTTAACCTCCTAATTGAAAAATATTTTGAGAACATTACATGACTCAAAAAACATGAAAAGGGATGGAGACAACTCAACCCTCTTGAAGAGATTCCTTGGGTTGTTACAAGTTTTTTCTGAGTTAGAGAAAAAACCAAATCCAATGCCAAGTTGATATTTTGCAAGTCATTCTAGAGATGACATGTGAGTAGGACAAAAATTCTTTGGTCAAAATGAACAAGGCATTGAAATCTTCTTATGTTTTATTCTTCATTTCTCTTTCATCAGGAACTAACTGCAAGAATCAATGTGAGCATTATATGTTGGATTTATTATAGCTGGATTGTGTCTGTTTAAAATTATTATACTATAGTCAAGCTCATATAGACCATCCAATTTCTTTTATAGGTTCTCCTCCATCTTTTCAGCATCATATATGATTTTATTGATCACATTATGCAGAAGAAATTTTCCAATCTTTACCCTCTACTCCTGCTCAGTTTTGTACTCTCCATTGTCTATCCTAAATCGTGGAGTAGTGCCCTACAATTTTTCAAACCTACCAAGAGCCTTTGATATGTGTCCATGAAACCTATGATGCTTTGTTATCATCCTGTCCACTTCTAACATTGTGACTTCTAATTCATTAACCATATTTTCTAATGGCTTCTCCATTTCACCCTTGGCATTTTTAGAATACTTGTGTAAACAATAGAGCAGTTGTTTCTTTTTAGAAAAGTGTTCATCAAGAGATTCAAATGAATATCTACTTTTCTTTTTTTTTCAATAATTGGGAGGATCTCTTGATGCCTTATCCATAAGATCTGCATATGAGGCAACATTCTTTCAAACTTGGCTTTAATGAGACTTTGAACCAACTTAAACTTAACTTACTCATCTTAAGCTTTGTCTTCAAGGATACAACTTCTTGTTGCACCTTGACTAACTGCCTCTCTTCTTCTTCTCTTTTACCCTTCTCAAGGATAACATCTATTTTCATCTTTGAGGTTGTAGCCTCTACTTCCAATAATAGGCCCTTACTTGTAGACACTCCCAGTGCCACTCTCAAGTCATTATTCTCCTTCATAAGCTGTACAATTATTTCATCTTTCTCTTCCACTTTTTCCTCATTGAAAAGGGTAGTATTCACATTCAGTTCTATAACTTTGGTAGCTGAAATATATTTGTCTATTTTAGTGTCAAAAATTGTACACTGTTAATTGGGTGGTGCAATTTCATGCTTAGGTTGGCACCTACCTTAGTGTGTTTACATCTTGCATTTCAAAATCCATTTAAGCATTTAATTAATTGATTTAATTAAATCTAAAGTCTTCTTTCATCACCATACACATAATAAATTGGGACCTTAAACATAAGTGTGCCCCTTTTTATTTTATTCTCCCAATTAATTACTTCATCAAAAGTCCTAATTATGTCCTATTTCAATCTTCAAGGCTAAATTTTGCATATCTAGACACCTTGAATTTTCACATACTCCTGGAATTGACTTTAGAATCATAATATCTTGCTTCCTCAAAAATTTGGAAAAAATTTGGTCAAACCAAGAGGCAGCCACTTGGTCCCGACTTTTTCTCTACAAATTTCGGGCACATGTTTTGGTAGTATTTTGATGTAGAGGGTTTGGTGTTAATGAGCAATCTCTTTGGCTTCTTCTATGGGTTAGCACTTGGCACCATCCAGTGGTCCAATACCTCCAACCTTCCAAAGGTTCTTAAGCTTGTCCTTGATCCTTCCCAAGGATCAATCTACTCAAGACAGCCTGGTTTCACAAGGAGACTCCTACACCTATGTACTCAACCCCTAAACTAGGACACCTCACAACCCCAAGACCCTTGCCAACATGAACTTTTGATCAAATGGTGCAATATGTCATGTGTGGGTATTCTATCATGTTTGACATGGTATTTTAATTGACTTAGACCTCTTTATTTTGTGCTTACAACCCCTTTGTGCCTTTTATTCTCAGTGACCTAGGAAATAGGGATACAAGCAATTAGGCATCTGTTTGGGTTTTTTCCTCTTTATCTACCAATTTCTCCAAAAAACCCTTAAAAATTTTGGATATTAAGGTACCCTTTTGGACCTTCTAAAATATTTCAAACTTTTTCATCTGGGTTTTGAGTACAAGTGTTCAAACCCTACTATGCCTATTTTAGCCTAGTTGGCCGGTATAGGGGTTTTAAGTCTCAAAACCTTCAACAGTAAAATAGTAATGAAGTTAGAGATTTTGGAGAGGGTCTGCACATGTCTAAGGGTCCTGTCCATGCAATTTTTAACCATTTTTTTTTCCACTACTCCAAGGATTCAATCAATCCTTCACTACACAGACTTGCCACATGGGTAATGTCAAGTCTAGGGCATCACGCCAAAAGTGCAAGGTGAGATATTCTGCTTCCAAAACTAAGAAAATCATTTATTATATAAGGTAACCCAACATTTCCTAGGGTTTTAGACCATTCCCATAGAGAAATATTGAATGGTGGCACCTTGTGCATCCAAACCTTGATTTTTGGGGTTTCTTCTAGGTAGCGAGAAAAAAAATTCAATTACTCATCAACCACAGAGCTTCAAGACCTCAAACATACATCAAATGAAAGGTGATGTACTATTACATCCTATTCAAGACACTATCCCTTCTAGATGTCTGTACAAATCCATACCAAAGCCAAGAACACAAGAAGTTGCAGTAAAAATGATAGTTTCAGAATTGTAGGAAGCATAAATTTAATTCAAAGTCTCAATGTAACATTTGGGAATCATTCCTCGGGATTAAATAAGGCCAAGGAATCCTTCTAACCACTTCACAACATACAAGTGCAACCAACTAGCTATTGGGCAACCACAACTCATATTTTTGCAAAATTGCCTATGACAACATAGCAACTTTGGACAAATTATTACATCACACACTTGCCTTCACACCAATGGTTACAAAGTGGACACACAACACTTCTAGGACCTCTAGACACCAAAAGCATACATATAATTCCCTTACAAGTATTTTTACCAAGTACACACCTTGGAGCCTTAGGGCTTATTACATAGCATTGGTAGCATTGGACCTACCACATCCATTTAGGACCTACATAAGAAACCTTCAAGGAAATACATTATGTTGAATTCAAAAATATATTGAAAAGATGCTAGCACACCTTTGTGTTCACCTACACCATACTCCCCTAAACAAGAAAACTCAAGTCCCTTGAGTTGCCAACTGGGTGACTAAGGTGCCATCCTTTATGATATCACTTTCAGACATCCAAGTAGCTTCAGAATTAGGGAGCTCCTGCCACTTGACCAAGTAGTCCTTGTAGACCCCTCTTCTAGTTTGTTTGATCACTTTGGAATCAAGGGTACTCTCCAACTCCAAAGGTTTTCTCTGTGGAAAATCCTTCACCCAATCTATATCCTCCTCCATAAGAGATGAACTAGGTGCTGCATCAGGTAAAGGACCTTTGAAGGCTGTCAAATCACATACATTAAAAATGGGAGGGATCCCCTAATCTAGTGGAAGTTCAACCTGATAAGCATTGTTACCAAATTTATGAACCACCCAGAGAGGTCCTATCTTCTTCATGAGTAGTTTAGAGCGTTGGCACCTGGGCAACCTTTCCTTCCTTATGTAGGTCATCACCAAATCTCCTACCTGAAACTAAACACCCCTTCTCTTAACATCTACCTTGAGTTTGTATTTTTCTACACTTTTGTGAAGTGAAGTCTTGACTTGATCATGGATCTCCTTCATAGTGATGGCAAAGTTCTTTCCCTAAGCACTCCTTCTTTCCATACCTCCAAGGTCTCTAAGTTAAAGTATCCCTCTAGGATGTAAGCCATACACAACCTCAAATGGGCTTCTTCTTGTACTTCTATTAACTAAATCATTATATGCATATTCAACTTGTCCAATCACCAAATCCCAACTTTGTCCATGCTCCTTGGTAAGACATCTAAGAAGATTGCCAAGAGATCTATTAACCACTTTAGTTTGGCCATCACTCTAAGGATGGTATGCTGAAGAAAATTATAGATTGGTACCCAATTTATTCCAAAGAGTTCTCCAAAAATGACCCACAAACTTGGAGTCTCTATCAGTTACAATATTGAGAGGTAGACCATGTATCCTTAAAACTTCTTTGAAGAAGAGACCTACAATATGAGATGCATCATTTGTGCATTTACATGACTTAAAATGAGCCATCTTGCTGAACCTATCAACAATTACAAAGACATTATAAAACCCCCTAGAAGTTTTGGGCAAACCAATTACAAAATCCATACTAAGGATTTCCCAATGCCTAGTAGGAACCCATAAAGGTTGATACAACCTAGCACTAGTAGAAATTCCTTTTGCCCTTTGACAAATGGGACAATGCTCGACAAATATTCTTACCTCTACTTACATCTTAGGCCAAAAGTAAAACCTTGATACCTGCTTCAAAGTTTTATCCAAACAAAAATGACCACCAAGGCTGCCATTGTGCTTTTCCCTAATGATATTCTCCCTCATAGAGCAATGAGGAATACATAGTTGATGCCCCTTAAAGAGAAATCCATCCTACAGCATGACATCAGGGAACTCGACATGAAAGGAATAAAAGTACTTAGTACATACATCATAAGCATCCTTAAAATATTTATCCTCCTTATACATGATTTTAAGAGAATCAACACCAACACTTTGACATTGGATTTATTGGATAGTGAGTACTCTCCTACTCAAGGCATTTGCAAACTTATTAGACACACCCTTTTTCTGTTTGATATGCCTTTGATTCAACTTCTCTTCTCCATTAAGAAAACTCAATACATGGTTATCAGTATAAACAATGAACTCTTTTGGAAGAAGGTAATGGTGCCACTTTTTAATTGATTGTACCAGAGCATAGAGCTCCAAATCATAGGTTGAGTACCTTTTCTTAGCTTCATTCAACTTCTCTGAAAATAATGCCACCGAATGCCCTTCTTGACTAAAAACTGCACTTATTGCCTGCTTGCTTGCATCACATTCAGTTGTAAGAAGTTGATCAAATGTAGGGAGCCTCAAGGTAGGAATTTTTGCAACTTTCCTCTTCAAAATCTCAAAGCTTTGGGATGCCCTTTCTGTCCATTAAAACTAACATTTGATTCCTCCTTTTATAGTGTTAAGAATTGGAGCATAAATATGACTCAAACCCCTGATGAATTTTCTATAAAAGGAAGCCAATCCATGAAGTCTCCTAACATCCCCTACTATCTTAGGTGTAGGCCAATTGACAATAGCCTCAACCTTTGAAGAATCCATTCTTAAACACCCCTTGCAAACCACAAAGCCTAGATACACCAACTTAATTTTCATGAATTCACACTTCTCAAGGTTGATTACCAGTTTCTCCTCATGAAGCTTCCTCAAAACCTAATCCAAATTCTTCAAATGCTCCTACTTCGACCTAATAAACACCAATATTTCATCCAGATAAATAATAACAAATTTGCCAATAAATTCAACCAATACCACATTCATGAGGCACATAAAGGTACTAGGTGCATTTGTGAGCCCAAAGGGCATCACCAACCCTTCATATAAACCCTCATTTGTCTTAAAGGAAGTCTTCCACTCATCACCAAGTCTGATTCTTATCTGATGGTAACCTGATTTCAAATCAATCTTTGAAAAGTAGCAAGATCCCCCAAGATGGTCCATTAGGTCTTCAATCCTAGGCATAGGAAACCAGTACCTAATTTTAATCTTGTTAATGGCTCTAAAATCAGTGCACATTCTCCATGTTCCATTTTTTTTGGTGCCAACACAATAGGTACAACACATGGGCTTAAACTCTTCCTAATCAACCCCTTGTCCAATAGTTCTTACACTTGTCTTGATATCTCCTCATTATGTTTAGGAGTCATCTTGTAGGCAACTTTGTTGGGTAAGGTTACACCAGGGATCAAATCAATTTGATGACTAATTTCTCTAATTGGAGGCAAGTTATTCGGCATGTATTTGGCTACAACTCCTTCATATCTATCCAACATGGCTTGTACTTCACTAGGAACCTCTCTCTTTGCACCATTCTCTTGTTGAGGTTTATCCTTTGGCTATAAGACTAAAGAATAGCCTTGGGTCTCCTCTTTCTTAAGGACATCTGAAAACTCTTTCCCACTAATCATCGTGACACTTGGACTAACAATCTTCTCTTCCCCTTGATCAGGTAAATATTCCATCCTAAAATGCTTACCATTCTTGGAAATGACATACACATTCCCCATCATGTTGGGATTTGACATCATGCTGCCAAGGGTGACCTAACAATAAGTGACAAACATCCATAGGAAGGATATCACACAAGATCCTATCCTTATAGTCTCCTAGTTCAAAATCCACCCAAGTTTGTTCATCTACCACTACATACCGCCCCTTGTTAAGCCAAGACACCCTATAAGGACTCACACGTGGTAACATTTTCAATTTTTACTTCTCTACCATATCCAAAGCAACAATATTCTTAGTGGATCCAAAATCTACAATCACCTTACAAACGTTACCATGAGACTTACAAGTAGTCTTGAAGAGTGACTTTCTTTGTGGTGGCTCCTTGTATTGGGGTACCTTCAATAACATCCTCCTTAGACTGAGGCTTTCTCCATCCAAGGTGGGACCTACATTTCCCATGGGTGAATTGACACTTTGTCCATCATCCTCTTGCACAAGTTGATTCCTTCTTTCTGGTCCATGTCAACTAGAAGCTTTCTTCGAGCATCTACTCATGGTATGACCCACTTGGTTACAATTGTAACAATTTCTAGTGAAAGCACTAGGACCTCTGCCTTGACTTCCTTTCCTACCCCTACCAAAAGGTCTTATTCCTCCTCTAAAGCCTCCATTCTTATTGTTGAACTCTCTATTGGACTCTTTCTGGTTAGAGTCACCATTTTTAAAAGGAGTAATTCTTCCTCCATAGCCACCTATAGCTCTGAAATTCCTACCTCCTCATCCTCCATTGTTTTCATCTCCCCTTCTCCTTATCTTATCTTCCACTCTAAATGCCAATTGGAAACATTTGTGCATAGTGTTCGGAGTCATTATGCTGATTTCATCTTGAATGTTTTGCCTTAATCCATTTAGGTATCTAGCCACCTTCTTTGTATCTTCTTCATGCTTCTTTGACCTAAGGCTTAGTTTGTGAAATTCTTCAATATATGCATTCACATCCAACTCCCTCTATCTGAGGTTTTGCAACTTCTTGTACATCTGAACCTCAAAGTCTATTGGTAGGAATTGATCTTTGATTTTTCTCTTCATCCTCCCAAGAGGATATCTTCTTCTTCCCTATATTCATCCTTTCTTCTTGAAACACTATCCACCACAAAAAGGCAGACCTCTTGAGTCTAGACTTTTCCAAACTCACTCTTTTTTCCTCAGGAACTTCTTTGTAGTCAAAGTGGTTGTTGAGTGCTTCTATCCATTCAAGCACCTCTTCTCCATTCAAGATACCGCCATAAATAGGTAAACTTTTCACATTGTCTCTATTTACTAATTTCAAAGAATCCAAGAACATATTTTAATTAGGTACCATATTCTAAGGGATGGCCTCCTACTCTTCATTCTCCTCCTCTGATTCAACATCACAAGTTTTTTCCTTTCCCTTGGTCTGTCTGGTCTCTTTGAGTTTCTCTTCGAGCAACTCCTCTACCATATTCTTGATGGCCTCTCAGTTCATTTCCTTAGGAGGCATTGTATCACCCTCTCTTCCAAATTCTAATTCTAACATACACTATTCCACCCTTGGTATAGCTATGATACCACTATGATGCAAAGAGTTTGGTGTTAATGAGCAATGTCCTTTGCTTCATCTATGGGTTAGCACTTGGCACCGTAAAATGGTCCAATACCTCCAACCTTCCAAAGGTTCTTAAGCTTGTCCTTGATCCTTCTCAAGAATCAATCCACTTAGGACAACTTGGTTTAACAAGGAGACTCCTACTCCTATCTACTCAGCCCCTAAACCAACACACCTCACAACCCCAAGACCCTTGCCAACATGACCTTTTGATCAAATGGTGGAATATTTCATGTGTGGGTATTTGACCATGTTTGACATGGTATTTGCATTGACTTAGACCTCTTTGGTTTGTGCTTACAAGCCCTTTGTGCCTTTTAGTCCTAGTGACCTAGGAAATAGGGCTACAAGCAATTAGGCTTTTGTTTGGGTTTTTTCCTCTTTATCTACCAGTATCTCTAAATAAACCCTTGAAAAAATTTGATATTCAAGTTCCCTTTTTGACCCTTTAAAGGATTTCAAACTTTTGCATCTGGGTTTTGAGAGCAAGTGTTCAAACCCTACTATGCCTATTTTAGCCTAGTTAGTCGGTATAGGGGTTTTAAGTCTCAAAACCTTCACCAGTCAAATAGGAATTAAGTTAGGGATTTTTGAGAGGGTTTTCACATGTCTAAGGGTCCCCTCCATGCAATTTTTGACCACTATTTTTTCCACTGCTCCAAGGATTCAATCAATCCTTCATTGCACAGTCTTGCCACATGGGTAATGTCAAGTCTAGGGCATCACACCAAAAGTACAAGGTTAGATATTCTACTTCCAAAACCAATAAAATCATCTAGTATACATGTTAATCTAACATTCTTGAGGGTTTTAGACCATTCCCATAGAGGAATGTTGAATGGTGGCACCTTTTGCATCCAAACCTCGATTTGTGGGGTTTCTTCTAGGCAACGAGAAAGAAAATTCAATTACTCCTCAACCACAGAGCTTCAAGACCTCAAACCTACATCAATTGAAAGGTGATTCACTATTACAACCTATTAAATACATTATCCCTTCCATATGTCTGTACAAATTTGTACCAAAGCCAAGAACACAAGAAGATGCAGTAAAAATGATAGTTTCAAAATTGTAGGAAGCATAAATTTCATTCAAAGTATCAATCTAACCTTTGGGATCATTCCTCAGGATTAAATAAGGCCAAGGAATCCTTCTAACCACCTCCCAATGTACAGGTGCAACGAACTAGTAGTTGGGCAACCACAATTCAATTTTTTGCAAAATTGCCTATGACCACATAGCAACTTTGGACAAATTGTTACATCACACACTTGCCTTCACACAAAAGGTTACAAAGTGGACACACAAAAATTTTAGGACCCCTAGACACCAAAAACATAAATAAAATTCCCATACAAGGCTTTTGACCAAGTACAAACCTTGGAACTTTAGGGCTTATTACATAGCATTGGAAACATTGGACCTACCACATCCATTTAGGACCTACACAAGAAACCTTAAAGGCAACACACTATGTTGCATTCAAACACATGTTGAAAAGATGCTATCACACCTTTGAGTTCCCTTGCACTATATTTTAATGTTTTAATACAAGAGATTGTGGAAAAATATCATTTCTAGGCTGGCCTATGATAAAAAAAAGATAGGGTTTCATACATATAGCCTTTCCTTTCCTCATTTGTGGGATCCATTCCCTAGCAATTGAAGGAGCCTTTTATGAAGTGAAATTTAAAGTTATGTGAGTTATTAATCAACAAATAAAACATCTATCAAGTTTATATCAATCATCTTCAACATCAATTAGGAGCTTTGAAGACATTGAAGAATAATAGGAGATCACTGACTGTTGATTGACTTGTACCTCTCCCTTAGGGTTTTGTATCGTTTCATGTTATTTTCATCTCTTGTTATGAGCTTCATAACATTCATTTTTCAGATTTACATTCATTCTTTAGATCCATTATTGCATTTGTGATTTGAAACATTTACATTTACATTTACAATCATTTAGGGTTTTCTCTCCTAAGTGTAGGGTAGAACTCTAGATCTACTTTCTTGCTCATTTAGGATCTTGCATATACACAATATTCTTGCAAACACATTTTTAATTTATTAACAATTATTTATAGAGGTGGAAATCACCAAAATAAGGGGTTTGACTAAGGCAAAACCCTAAATAGGCACCTAGACACCATTTTTCAAGTTGTAGGTGTAGGTACAAAGATCTAACAAACACATGAATTTCAGGACCGATAGAACACACAAGTACATACTCAGCCTCAGAAGTGAATCCCATTTTTCAAGGCAAAGGGTGTGGCATCCTGGTCTTGGACTAGGGAATGGCACCCTGGTCCTCCCCTTTTTGCTACATTTTTTGGCAGTTCAACATTTTAGACTCTTAGAAATCAAAGTCCAAAATTTCAGCTCTTTGTGGTATGAGGGACTAGGGTATGACATCTTGGTCATGAGTAGTTTGTAGTGAATTTCAATGATAGGTGCACATCTGATTTCCTTTTACAACCTTATACTCAATCATTCAGTTTTAGATTTGCAAGTTTCTACATTTTTAGTTTATGCTTGCATCTTTATTTATCTTCTAGAATACTTGATTACTACATTAAATTTTGTACATCTCCTCTTCATAGCAGTAAAGGAACAGAAACCCTAAAGACATTCCTTGACCCTCTCTCTCTATTACAAGAAGTGGTCAAAATGAATTATCTTTTAGGTTATTTCTTATTCCAATGTGTTCATGGGAGTGGGATTAGGGCTTAGCTAATTGATTCCATTTTCATACACCACATCTATAAACCATAAACTGCCCCAATATTTGCTATGGGTCAGTGATTTTTGTTGACCTCTTGCTCTCTAGATATGAACACCACATTGACAGAGTTTTGTCTAAGGGCTTGAAGTTTGATCCAAAACATAAATTATCTAACCCTTCCTCTATAAGGTGACAATAAATTCCTTGGCTTCTTCTCAAATTATCAAAAACAATAAGATGAAATATCCATTCCTAGAATCATTAAGCAACTAGCTTCCTTCAACAATTCTCTTCCCTCTTTAGGTGGCATGTTCTTTGCCTCTTCCTTCAAACCTTCATAGATGTTTTTGTTGTATTGTTCACATTTCTCAATGGGGATACCAACTCATTTTTCAATTAACTCTCTCCATTTTCTCTTGTATAAATTTTTTTGAATTCCCTCAAATGAATGAATTCATCATCAGATAAAAAATGCTTCTAACTATTTTCTTCTTACATATTTAGACAATTAATCAGTTATTTCAATGATGTCATTATTTTGATCACTAGGGATTATATAGGGCTATAACCTCACCTCTTGTTCTACCTCCTCCCCTTCTTGCTTCTTTTCTCTTTCATTAGTTCCTGTAGCGTCCTAAAATTGTGACACTTGCAATTTCGACTGCATTTTAGTCTTCACGATGGCGACGCAACACGCAACCTGAATGGAGACCCCGAAACCTGATTATGACACTGAAAACTGCATTTTCTTGCACCTTGGCCTGAACCTCCTTTGCACCCTGCTGTCCCAGGAGGTGGGACCAGAGCGCCCAGCGCCTTGGTCCTTCAAGACCAGGGTGCCCAGCACCCTGGTCCCTGGGTCCTATTTTGGGCCCGGTCTCTTTTGGACTTCGGGTCTTTATGTTTGCAAATTGGAAAATTATCTTTCCTAGTCGGCCTAAGGTCGGGAAAATCAGTCTATCAGCCCTAATTGACAATTATATAAACTACATTTTCCTCTTTCATTCGATATGAGGGAAAAAAGCGTGGAAACTATACTCAAGCATTCAAGCATTCAAGCATTATTTCAAGCAATTGATCATTCTAAGTCTCCATTCAAGGCTAAGTGTTGCATTCAAGACAAGGATTCAACCATTGAAGAGGAGATCACATACTACATGCTACATACAACATACAACAACACAACAAACAACAACATCTATACCCTCGCACATAAGGATACAAACATCCTTACAACAAGGTATTAGTACTTGTTTTACATTACATTTACAACATTTCTCATTTCTTGGTTAATTCCAAAACTAGGGTTTGACCTAAAGGCAAACCCCTAATCCCTAACCCCCCAATTGTCTTTGATTTTCTGTGTGTAGGTTGTAGGTACGCGGCTGAAATTGAAGATCTGGAATCCTTGTGCAGAGACGAATAGATCCCCCTTCGTTTCGCAGATTTTTAGGAGGACCGTGTGCATGCCGGGCGCCATCGTCCCGTCAACTTTTGCTCAAATTTGCAGGACAGCGCCGTATCGACATTTTACTACTAATTCCAGGTCCGTAGCTTCATCCTATATCCCTATCTTAGTTTATAAGCAAATCTTTGTCACTTTCTATGCATTCCTAGCTTAATTCTTCTATCAACATTCTTTACAAAAGAGGGTAGCCTTGCTTTCTTAACCCTTGAAACACATTTAGCATCCAATCTTGCATTGTGTGGGATTAGATCTTGTGGGTTTCAACCCCTCTTTTGAATGTAAAGTCTCTCCCCTAAGTGAAAACCATCAACCCTAGAGACTCTCCCTTCTCTCTCCTCGGAGTTGGAAGAGGGGAGAGCAACTAGGGTTCGATTGCGATTTTCTGCTTTACAGTTCCATGTGCTACTGCAACACTGGAAGATGGGGTCGAAGACATTTGATCTAATGGTAGAGCTACCACAGGTCTTCCTACTATAAATGTTGATGGACTTGGGGATGGAGGAGTAATGGACAAGTTGGCTAGAATAGTAGGAGCATTTTGAATGAACAACTCCATGCTTTTGACTCTATTGAATTTATCCAAAAATATACCTTGATAGGATGTATCCTCCAACCTTTTTTTGATTTCAATCTTCTACACTTTGAAGTGGGCAGACCTTCTTGCCTATACTTCTTCATAGGATTGGAAGTTCCTCACCAGCTCTTCATTTAGCAAAAACTCATGCTCACACTTTCCTAATGTAACTACCTTTTTAGCAGAAGAATAGTTCCCCTCTAGGTCAAATTGCTTCATTGTTAACCCTATTGGTAGATGGAAAAATTTAATAATTCAATAGTCTTCTCATACCCCTTTATAGTATCTATCATATAGTAACTAATTTCCAAATGCACAAGAAGAAATGACCCCTTGTACTAAACCTTAAAAGGGGCAGAATCTTTAAACATCTACCAAACTATCTTGAGAGAAGCCAGCCTATTTGGTACAATAAAAGGTAATATATGGGGCTTCCCATTGAATCCATAAACATTGATATATGAGTACTCCCCAACCATATACCATTCTTCCCAAGTGTGGTCTATGCTAACCTTGACTTCCCAATCATTTCCCTTTGGCCTCAAGAAATTCATCACTTGTTTTGATAGCCTCAGGAGCTCTACACCACATGAAACATAAATCCTTTAAAAATAATGTTGCTCAAACATGACAGCTACAAATACTCATATGCATAGTCCCAAATTGATTTCCATAGTTGGACTAATTTCTTTATACCATTACGGTCAAGAACATTCATATGGAGCTCAAATCTCCATGCATTATGTTGTTGTCCTTGGTATAATAATATGTGCATTAGTAGAGAATACCACTTAAAGGTTATAGTGGGACCACCTTACTAGATTTCAACCAAGGCATCATGAAATGCATCTACAACAAACTGTGGGTAATCATATTGGTGACTAATTTCATGTCAACCTTAGCCCTATAAAAATCCGATCTAAGAAAACCTGGTGGCTAAGAATACCCTGAGGGTAAACCTGCATGAGTGTCCTAAAACCCTAAACCCTAAGGCATTTTTGCCTTCTATCCTTTTCAATCTCTAAAGTTCTAATTTTATGTTGATCGGCAGAGGTGGTCAAATCAATTAACATGCACCAGCCAAAGAGGCCTTAGTCCATGGCGGGACCGGTTTCTCCTATTTCCCTACTAGTTAGTGCAAAGCTTCAATGCTTTCACTATTCTATGGAGTAGGGAACTTATCAGTTTGCCCCCCCTGTGAAATAACGATATTACCTTTTGACTAAAGCTTTTCATTATTTTTCAAGAGAATCAAGGAATATTCCTTCCCACCCCATGAACTAGCAAAAAAGGTTCCTCTAAGTTTAAGGCCCCCACTAACCTGCAAAGGTTCTAATTCCAATGAATTTGGCCATGGGATAATAGTATGGTGGGTCCAACCAAGGATAAGTTTATCCCCCATAGTGGTTTCAAGTTATCCAAAATTAGCTATGGGCTAGCTGGGATACAAGAGGTTTTTGAAATTCTTCTTATGATTGCAGATTACACATACTGATAAAGGCATTTTCACTTCTCAATCGATGTATGTGAAGGAATTTATGAATTTTTTTGGGTTAGTTGATTCCAAACTTGTTGGAATTCCTATGGTGACTAAATGCAATTTGTCTAAGCATGATAAATCTCAGAAAGTTAATCAAACATTTTATAGATCTATGTTGGTGGACTGCTATACTTGACTCTAGTTAGACTAGATATCATGCAAGTTGTTTGTCTTTGTGCAAGATTTTAGGTTGATCCTAAAGAAAGTCATATTACTGTTGTAAAGAGGATTTTCAAATACTTGAAGGGGACAATTGACTATGGTTTGTGGTATTCAAAGAATGATGATTTTATGTTATGTTCTTATACTAATGCTAATTGGGAAGGTGATCTTGATGACTAGAAGAGTACTACCAATGGAGCATTCTTTTTCAGAAAGAAGTTGGTTTCTTGGTCAAGTAAGAAGCAAGATGCTATTTATCTATCTACTATAGAATCTTATTACATTGATGCTGCTAGCAACTATACTCAAGTAGTCTGGATGGAACAGATATTGAAAGACATTAGAGTTATTTGTGATGAGCCTACTATTATATATTGTGATAATTCAAGTGCTATTAATATTTCCAACAATCTGGTACTGCAATCTAAAACAAAGCATATATCAATTATCATTTCTTCAGGGATAAAGTCAACGAGGAAGAAGTCAAATTAGAATATATATCTACAAAGGATCAAATTATAGATATCTTTACTAAGAATTTGCTTGCAAATACATTTATATATCTGAGAGATAAGTTAGGGGTCTTCATCCCTCATGAAGATCACTAGATGCATCAATCTGGTGGACTTCATAGTCTTATCTTTGTATCTGGATTGATAAGTAGGTGATTCTACTTAGTAAGAGTAGGTAGTGAATGGTTTAGATGTTCAGATTTGTAAGTTTATTCTAAGAGGGAGAGATTATCTGGTAAAAGGGGGAGAATTGCATGATTTGTATATATCTTTGGTACTGCTATGAAAGGGGGAGAGAAGCATGTGAAAAAAAAGCCTTATCTTGGAAGCTTTGTGTGCATGATCTCAAGGGGAGATTGCAGGTTTTGATTTCTTTCCTTGCATTGCTTGTTTTTGCATTTATATGTTTAAATAAATGCCAAAGGGGGAGATTGTTGGATATTGTTGCTGCTAGGATATGTTGTTGTCATTGGTGTCAACACATTCTTGTGTTTTTGTATTCTGGTGATTACAAATAGTTGATTTGGTTGGTTTATCTGTTTGATATACTGAATCAACTAGAGATACTTGATTTAGAGTTGGTTTCATGATGCTATGTGATGATTTGATTGGGTTTTGGATTCTAGTATGAGGATTGTTTATTCATTGTTTAGTGTTGCAATTTTCTGGTGTTTAATCTTTTGTGCTCCAAAATGATCATATCTTGAGTTGCAGATTTGGGAGAGTGTTGGGGATGTTTATGTGTATCTTCAACTCAAATGGCTCGTAATTTGGTGCTCTGCAATTTATAATTCTAGTCCCTGTTGTTTTTGTTTGAGTGTTCTTGAGTATCAGCGTGTTTATTTGATTAAGTGGTGTTGGTGCAACTATTGTAGATGGTTATATTGTGACATGTTAGTGTTTCCTAATCGTGTCCTATTTGTTTTGCTGGTCTGCATTGATAAGTGTGCATGTTATTGAGGATCTTATGGGTCTGATGATGTTCTTCATGTTATGCGACATTTTTGGTGGTGTATTATGTTGCAGATGATCTTGGCGAGATTTATTGTGGTTTTGCATGTTCAAGGATTTGATTTGGGTCCATGCTATGTCATCTTGAAATTGTATTGTTCTGATGGTTGATTTATGTATCGTGTGATGTAATTTTGTAATTAGGTCTTGAGGGTTGATCTGACCTTGTAGTCAAGGTTGATTATTTGTAAAAATAGGTGTTATATTCATGTAATTTGAAGATTGGTGGGTAAGAGGTGTTGTGTCTAGATTACTAGAGAGTGGTGTATGTGAAAATTAAATATTCTTAACCAAAACTGTCATCAAGAATTGGGAGATGCTATTATTTTATTTCATGTAAACCATATTGTTATTCAAATGTTCTTGCAAGGTAGTGAATATTCTCTGAGGGTTGTAGCCTTCTAGGTTATCATATTTTTAGCAGTGAGATATAGGTAGTGTGCCTGAATTCATGTGCATTCCCCATTATAATATTTACACATACTACTACAGAGTATCATCTTATTGTGGGTAGGTTCCCAGAGTGGTTTTTCCCTTAACCGGGTTTTCCACTCAAAATCTTAGTGTTATGTGTGTTGGTGTTATTGTGCTTATCTTTGTTCTTGCTGCAATAGATCAAATCTAGAATTGTGTTTAATTTTATTAATCCAATGAAAACTGATTCACCCCCCTCTAAGTTTTCCTCCATTGTTGTTTCCAACACTTTAGCCTTTGTTGTGTGTTTTTTTGTGTCTTTTGCCTTTTCCTTGTCTTTTTGTCTTTGTTTGCCTTTTTATTTTTTGTCTTGTTTTTGTGTGTCCTTGCATATGTTTGAGTGAGTTAAGATCCTAATATTGGGGCCTTGGTTCCTCGAAATGAGTGATGTCTTTACTCCTTTTGATCTTGGTCCGCATTCTTCATCCTCTTCATCTCTTTTTCTTCTACTTTACCATGAGTATTTGTGTAATCTCATACTACCACTAAAGTGGGGGCTAAATTTAGCATCCTAAAATTTCACCCTTTGTAATTTTGACCATATTTGGGGCTCTCACCTTAGTGTTTCTCATCCTTACACCTAATTAGGGCCCATTTATGCTTGTACCATACAAAAAATGTCATATTTTCACATTTCACCTTGCATTGCACTTTAACCCTAGCCAAACTATGTTGCCAAATGCACACTCCAATGAGATATTGTAGGTGATTGAAGGTATTGTCATTAATGGAAACCTTGAAATCCTATGATATGTTAGGATTCCCACAGATACTGAGAGGGGGGGGTGAATCAGTATCTAACTGGTTAAAAGATATTCTTAACTTAAAACATGTAAAACATATCAATACTGTATACCGGTAAACAAGAAATAATGCAATAAACAAAGATAACAACAACCACATGAAAAACACACCATAACACAGTAGTTTAATGAGGAAACCTAGTGTGGAAAAAACCTCAGTGGGATTTATGACCCACAATATTCACTTACTGGCCAATAAGAAAATATTACTGCTACAAGAGGGGCCTGCACATGTAGGAAGGCCAAGTGCCTAGAGCTCACTGCTCAATTACAAAATGGGAAGTATCACTGACTTACAAAATGGATTATATAAATCCAATGTCCTGTACTGCTTCAAAATAGCATCTACTATGCAAGATCTAGTACCGGTTTATAGCTCTTCTTCATACATAAACTCTTAACCTATAATTTGCATAATAGGTCTGCCTTATTTCGCCTATATATTTCCTTCCATCTATTACAAAATGTTCTACAATGATCTCTTATATATATGAGTCATTTTAAAACTTGCCAAGTCAGCTTACAATGATTTTACAATAATTAACAAAATATATTACAAATAAAATTCTTGTCAGCATCTGTATTGGTATGCTTCCTTTTACTATCGGTGGTCTTTGTGTCAGTGTAGAGTTTGTCTTTGTCGGTGTCGGTAAATTGTCTTGCTGGTGTCATAGGATTGTAAGGGTGCCATCAATGACAAAACCTTCAATCACCTACAATATCTCATTGGAGTGTGCATTTTCCAACACTCTCCCCCTTTGGCATTGATGGCAACACTCATGAGAAAAATCCAAAAGCTGTCATACAAAAGGAATCTGCCAGAATTGTCTTACCAAAAATTTAGTACCAAAAGAATTTGTACTCCCCCTGAGTTGATGAGTCATTTATTGATTATTTTTCTCTTCCACTACTCTCCCTTTGGCATCAATGACAAAGGTTGTCAAAGTGTCAATTGAGTGTGGTTTCCAGTTTCACCCTTGTAACTGCTTGGTTACAATCTGAAATAGGTCCACCAAAACTAGATTCAGGCATTCAATAAACTTTTTGTTGTCTTTTATTGTGGCCTCTGTACTCTGAACTATACTGGTGAGGTGTTGCAGTTGCTCTATTAGTGTTTTTTGACCTTTAATCAAAGCATCAAATATTTCTTTTCTTAAGGAGGCGAGGTAATCCAATTTTGGACTAAGTCTCCATTGTATGTCTTTAGCCTTTCCTTTTATTCTTTCCTTCTCTCTTTGCAACTTTAGTAGTTCTTCCTCAAAACCTATTATTCCTTACTAAAAAATTGATAATGAATCAAATGAATTAATGAAGTTATCAGCTAGTTGATTTATTTCCTCTTGTACCTTGTTGATCTTCTTGTCTATATCAACTGTCAAAAAGTTAGTTTTACATGTATCCCTATACAAAGTTTTAAATTCCTTCAGTGTACTACATAGTTCCGGTAAAAGTATGTCAAATTGCCTGCTACACTTCTTTATTTCCTCCTCAAAGAATTTGTGTTTTTCTTTCTCTAGTCTCTCCTTGAATGCTTCCTCTTTTATTTGTTCAACTGTCACAGTGTTGTTAGTAATATACTTAGACAAAGTGTCAAGATGACCTAAAGAATCTTTGTTATCTATATTACACTTAGGTGCTATCATTTTCAAAATTGGAATTGTGTCATCAATTGCCTTGTATGCTTGTAAGCTATACTTTGTTATTTTCTTGATGGAATCCAGAAGAACTTCTGTTATATTTGTTGATTTGAAATCTACAGTGGAAGAACCAACAATCTATATTCTGCCAGTGGGAGCAATTTCCTTGCTTATGGTGACCTCTGGTAGGTCAGTTTGTGTTTCCATTTCTTTAAGCAAAGGTTTGGATTGCTCAACTATTGCCGGTGGCACTGTCTCTGTATGAACCTATTCTTGTGAGGGATCCTGTTGCTCTACCTATTTCTCAGTGTTGTCACCTACCGGTTTACCTTCTGAGCTATCAGTTACCAATGGCTTATTTTCCACATCTATTTTCCTCTTGAATCCTTATCTACCACAATATTGACTTTCTAAGTGTCAATATTCACTGTATATAACACCTCACAATTTGGATTTGTGTCCTCTTGTGGTGTGTCCATACTCTCATTAGCTAGTTGTTTGTCTGTGGTAACTACCGGTGGAGTATCAAGAGGTGGTGGGGATAGATTATCTATTATTTTTATGCTAGGTGGTCCACCAAGCTTGCCTTTTCCCTTATCCTTACCCATTTGGTATACTTTGATGGGTTTAGGGTTTCTATATTCTTCTTGCTTTTCCTTATCTAAATGGAATATGTCCCATGCATTCGCAGTTTCCTTTGCTACCTCATTCACTCTACCAAGAATAAGTGCTACATGTTGGTGTGTAGTTGAATATACTGACCAGTTAGCCTCAGAGATCAGATCATCTATCTCTTTTGGTGAGTTGACAGGATAAAAAACATGAAGTTTTTAAATTTTTTTTTTCTTATCAAGCTCTACAACAGCTTGCCTTCTAGCTTCAAGTCTTTTGAATAGTTTTTTCGGTAATTCATCCACAACTTGCATCAAAAATTTCTTGTACATATCCAATTGTAGGATTACACTATTTTCAACTTTTTCTTTGTCATCAGTTGAATATGAATCATACAATTTATTGATGTTTTTCAGCTTTCCATCCTCTGTTATTTCATCTAGAAGTTTGTCAATTGGAGCAATGTTTTGTTGAGTCTTCCTTTTGGGTGTTAACTTCTTCTTTGGAGTCAATTTCCTAGTTGTGGGCCTTACTACCTGTTGTTTATGTCTGGTTCTTCTAGGAGAAGGTGTAGATACCTATGAAGGTTTCCTTTTTCTCACAACTCTTTTAAATTCAGTTCGTATATCACTTTCTGAAGAATTTCCAAACCTTGAAAGGTGAGTTTCCGGTTGAAGTGTTTCTAACTCATCTTTAGTAATGCCACTTGGTTTGTGTACATCATCCTTAATAGCTTTTGCTTGCCTGGATCCTCTTCTAACTATTGCTTCAACCTTCTTAACCCTTTTCTTTGATTGAATTTGGTTTTCAATATTCTCAGCACTGCCAAATACCTCTTCTTTAGGTTTCTTAGGTGCTTCAAAGTGGGCTTTTGCATATGTTTCAATTATGTGATCATCAGTTTCATACCCCATTTTAGTAACCCAAATGGTTCTTGGGATAACTGACTCCATCCAAATTTCATCCTTCTTGATAACAAAGCATATTTCATCCTTATACTTATTTACAATTGCTTGTGATATTCCGACTCTGGTCTTCATTTGGGCCTTTAATGCCTGAAAGTACTCATTTATATTCTTTTCTCTGTTCTCACCCATGTTATTTAGTAAATTAGACAATTGTTTGCCTACTGGTATGTCAAAACCAAGATTTTTGTTATCAATACTGGGCACTTGTTTTATTATGTGTAGCATTAAATAGACAAGTAAGTTTTCAAATCCAAATGTCCCCTTTTTTTCTTTCTTTATCTTTCCCAAGTTGTCAATTAGTTCATCTTTCAACCATTCACACACAACTATATTTGCATTATCATTAATCATGTCACAAGCACTCTTCATGCATAGGCTAGAGATTGAGTTTAAACTATTTGCATGTGTTGTTTTGTAGCCTAAAATCATGATAATGAATCTGACATTGATGTCGGTTACATCATTTACTCTTAAAGATCTCTTATTAGATGTTGCACCTGTTAGGTTAATCACTAGGTCATTTGAGACCTTCTTTGTCTTATCAGGCCTGTTACCAGTGGAAGGTAACCCTGTCACAACTTTTACTACCACTTTTCTAATTTTGTGAACTGAGTCCAACAAGAATAATTCACCATGAACCCTTCTTAGAACTATCCTTATAACATCCTTAAGAAAATCTGGAATACTGAGAATTTTAGTGAAACCTAGGGTTTCCACTATCTTGTGCTCAGGTTTAACATTATCAGTTTCATCACAAATTATAGTCTTATACATGCTCTTTATTTCCTCATCACCTAATTCTTCTATGTGACAATGAATGTACATTATAGGGTCTTTAGCAAAAACTACTCCTTTGGGGATTTTAGAAAATGCACCAACATTATCATCCTTCTTAGCAATTTTGTGAACTAACTGAAATATGGGTCTAGGGCATTTAATCACTTTGACTACAAAAGGGTTTGCTATGAATTCAGGAACAGATGAAGAAGCCATGATTATAAATACCTTTATCTGCCTTAGGAATGATTATTTACTGAATTGCTTCAGTTCTTTTCTTGAAATGCCTTTGGTTGGGAATTTTTGCGCTCTTGAAGGTTTGAATGCTCGGTGAAATGAAATTGGAGCCAAAACACTTGATTTATAATGTTAATTTTGCCAACCACCACATTTAATGCTTGTCAGTTAAGTAATGACTTAACTTATCTGCTGGTATAGAAGCAATTTCAACTTCTCACAGTCAACCAAGGGAATAATAGCATGTTTCACATTTGATTGCTAAACCCTCAAGGGAATTTTCTTCAGTTAGATGAAGAGTCTCCTATCGGTGGAGTGTTACTCTATTGTGTCAGTGGAGGAGTACTCCTATCAACATTTAGTTCTAATTTCCTGATCCATTTTTTTGGGAATTCCTACTTAACTTCTTCAACCTTTTCTTTACCTTTTAAACGAGGACTTTTGTTATTTACCGGTGAGGACTTGCTTCTATGAAATTTTGCAATATGTCCAATCTTGTTATAGGTATAACAAGTCACATTATTTTTTTGAATAGCTTTCCCATATCCTATGCTGGTTTGTGTTCTACATTGATTAGATAAGTGTCCAAATCTTCCACAAACATAACATCTTACATTCATTCTGCAATCCTATGAATTGTGACCAACTTTGTGGCATTTTGAACATTGACTGGTGGGTGTATTGGTATTCTGATAATTTCTAGATCTACATTGATTTTCTCTATGAACATATATGTTACAGTTAAAGCATTTGCCATTAAATTTATAAGCAGTAGGTTGTCGTACCAGTTTTCCTTGATCCTGTGTGTTTGTAGTACCAGAGCTTTCACTAGCTTCAAAGCCAAGACCATTAGTGTCACCATTAGGTTTCTGATTCTTCAATAAGTCACCAAGTTCTTTTGAGCTTTTCTTGAATTTTTCTTTATGTTGATTGGAGCAACCAATTCTCTTTCTAAGATTTCTTTCTATCTCATAAGTTCATTTGAGTCATTCTGTGTATACATCAGATCTGTCTTCAACATATCATTTTCATAACTAAGTCTTGTGTTCTCATTTGCAACATCATTCAGTCTTCTAGTCAAATCTTCTTCATTCTTCTTTCTATCTTCAATTTCTTTACAAAATCTCATAGTCATATCCTGCATCTCATTCTTTGTTGTCATGTTTTCTTGTTTCAGCTTATTCATCAGATCACTAAGAGTTTCCTTTTCATCATTCTCATTTTGCATCTTTTCACAAAGTTTTCTTCTCTTGTTTCCTGTAATGGTAAGATTTCCTTGAAGTGCTTGAATAATATCCTATGCAGCTTTTAGATTATCTTCAAATTTGATATTTTTCAATGTTTTTGCATCATAGTCTAAGAGAGCTGCTTCTAATTGATTCATCAAGTTTTCCATCTCTACCGATGTCAAGATCTTCCAAAAGCTATTAGGCTTCTGAAAATAGAGGACCAAGCTCTGATACCAATTGTTAGGATTCCCACAGATACTGAGAGTGGGGGGTGAATCAATATCTAACCGGTTAAAATATTTTCTTAACTTAAAACATTTAAAGCATATCAATACTGTATACCGGTAAACATGAAATAATCGAATAAATAGACATAACAACAACCACATGAAAACATACCATAACACAGTAGTTTAATGAGGAAACCCGATGTGGGAAAAACCTTGGTGGGATTTGTGACCCACAATATTCACTTACTGGCCAATAAGAGAATATTACTGCTACAAGAGGGACCTGCACATGTAGGAAGGCCAAGTGCCTAGAGCTCACTACTCAATTACAAAATGGGGAGTCTCACTGACTTACAAAATGGATTCTATAAATCCAATGTCTTGTACTGCTTCAAAATAGCATCTACTATGCTAGATCCAGTACCAGGTGTATAGCTCTGCTTCATACATAAACTCTTAACCTATAATTCACATAATAGGTTAGCCTTATTTTGCCTGTATATTTCCTTCCATCTATTACAAAACATTCTATAATGATCTCTTATATGTATGATGTTGGCAATATTACAAGGATATTGAGAAGGTTGTTGATGATTATGGACATAACTGATTAAAGATGTTTTACTGTCTTGATATTATTATTTTGTCATTGATGTCAAGAAATTGATTTTCTAATTCAGTATGATGTTGCCATATCTTAAGAAATATGATATGAAGATTATAAAGAAGTCAGTAAAGACACAGGAAAGAATATGATGAATAAGGGGATAAGTTATTCAATGGGCAACTCTATCAAGTCAGACAATGATGAGATCTTGATGTTTTAGATTGTTTTAACATCATACATATGTTGTAAAATGTAAAGGTTAATAATATACTATGTTATCAAGAAAAGAACCTTATCGGTAAACCCTAAGGAACCTAGTCGGTAAACCCTAAGGAACCTAGTCGGTAAACCCTAAGGTTGTCGCAGTCGGTTAATGAAGACAGAATGTCTAGCGAGTTAAGTTTAGTATTCACCGAGTTGTAACCGAGCTATAACAGAATGCATTAAATGTTTACATGTGATATTTAATGAAAGATGTTGATGAGCTGGAGCGGGTCAATGATTGGCAAGTTGTGGAAGAAGTTTGTTAACAAATCTAAGCCAATGGAAAGTCGGCAAGAAGATCTACAATGCAGATTAAACCACATTATCCTAACACAAGTTCCAAGGTGAATGTGCAAGTTCTGAGGTGGGGTAAAACATTTTCAGATTGAAAAATACAATGAAACTGGACAAGATTTAAGATCTAATGGCTATGATTGATCATGGAAAAAGTGATCAAGGAGATTAAGCGGTTAGAAGATTGTTTATAAATAAGAAACTATTGATAAACAATGTACGCGGACAAGTGTATGCACAGGGATGCTACATACTGATTACCGAGCACAAAAGATTGAAGACCTATTAGAATAACAGAGTATTGATGCCCAACAAATAGACAAGATTAGTTCTATGTCTGGATTGTATTGAACAAATAGGAATCTGCTTTAGCATTTTAGATGTGAAGCTGCAGATAGATTCTATTACAATTATTTTGTGAAAGTGATAGGAAATCTCTTAACCGAGTGGACTTAACAGTCTTATATGTAAATTTTCTAACAAGATGACATTCTGATTGAGTGTTTGAAATCATTTGACAAGGTCACTTCTAACAAAGTGAAGATCCTAATAGATCTGAGGGAAATCCCTTAACCGGGTCACATCTAGCAATGTGTTTTGTAATCTTTAATAGGATTTGCTTTTAACCGACCATACTCTAGAAGAGTATATTTCTTAGTGGGTCCAAAATCCCACAGTGGTTTTTCCCTATTTGGGTTTCCACATTAAATCTGGTGTTATGAGGTTTATATTGTTCATATGCTTTTGAGTTTGCATGTTTAACGATTTTTTATTATATGACTGATATATGTTATTGAGGTTGAATTTGATGTTTTTATGGATGATTAAGTTTGTATGATTCACCCCCCCCTCTCATCTTGTTGGCTATTGGATCTATACTTATATTAAGTATCAGAACTATCAATTGGTATCAGAAACAAACAAAGATATCTGAATTTGAACTGAGAATAGTAAAAGAGGCATTCAACAGTGAAGATTGGATAAATGCTATGACTGAAGAGATTGATCAAATCAAGAAGAATGACACATGGACATTGGTCCCAAGACCGAAGGACAAAAATGTAATCGGTACAAAGTGGATCTTTAGAAACAAGCTAAATGAGAAAGGTGAGGTCATTCAGAACAAAGCAAGATTGGTTTGCAAAGGCTATGCCCAAGAAGAAGGAATTGATTATGGTGAGACTTTTGCACTTGTTGCTAGACTTGAAGGAGTTAGAACATTGTTGGCATATGTTGCTTTCAAAAACTTCAAGGTATATCAAATGGATGTCAAATTTGCATTTCTGAATGGAATATTAGAAGAAGAAGTTTTCATTGAACAACCTAAAGGATTTGTTGAAGATAATAATAAAGATCAGGTATGTAAATTGAACAAAGCTTTATATGGTCTGAAACAAGCACCTAGAGCATGGTATGAAAGATTGCACTCTTATTTGATTAAGATTGGTTTTATAAGGACAAGTGAGAACAACAACATGTACATGAAGAATGATGAAAATGAAATACTAATCTTAGCCATATTTGTTGATGATATTATATTTTGTGGAAATGAATCTTTATGCAAGAACTTTGGAAATGAAATGAGCAAAGAATTTGAGATGTCATTAATCGGTGAGATAAAGTATTTTATAGGCTTACAGATACTACAAATGAAAAATGAGATTTTCATTACTCAATCCAAATACATAAAGGAAATCTTGAAGAAATCTGGAATGGAGGATTCAAAGCTAGTAAGTACTCCTATGACTACAAACTACAAACTATCAAAGAATGATGAATCTGCATCTGTTGATGAGACACTCTATCGATCCATGATTGGAAAACTACAATATGTTGTTCATAGCAGGGCAGATATAGAACATGCAGTAGGTATTGTTGCAAGATTCTCTATATATCCTAAGGAAATAGACATGACAACAATCAAAACAATTTTCAGATACTTGAAAGGCACTGAAGATTATGGCTTAGTATATCAGAAAGGAAATGATTTTGATTTAAAAGTTTATACTGATGTTGATTGGGTAGGCAACATTGATGACAGAAAAAGCACAAGTGGAGGAGCTTTCTTCTTAGGAGAAAGACTAGTGAGTTGGCTTAGTAAGAAACAAGGATGTGTTTCTCAGTCAACAGCTGAAGCTGAATATGTTGTTGCAGCATTGAATTGTACCAACATTGCATGGATCAAACAATTATTGGAAGGTATAAATGAGAAAGTTATCGAGCCAGTAACTATATTCTGTTACAATACTAGTGCCATTAATATTTCAAAGAACCTTATTATGCACTCTAAGACAAAGCACATATCTATCAAATATCATTATCTTAGAGAAGAAGCTCAAGAGAACAAAGTGGTGTTGGAATATGTTAACAGAAAGGAACAAATAGCTGACATCTTCACCAAGCCACTACCAAAGGACACTTTTGAATATCTCAAAAGTAAGTTAGCGGTCCTACCCCTATCTTTTACTCACTGAATGAGTTCGGAGAAAGCATCACTTCGATGACTCTATTGAATATCTTTTGGGGAGTTGATGCTGGAGTGATACACTTTAGAATGTTTTTCTGAAAGTACACTGGAATAATATTGGGATAATACAAAAAATGATATAGGGAATAGGAATTGTAAACAAATGCTCTGACCGAGACTCAGTTGATACACAACAGCAAGAAATAACTTCTTACAGTAAGAAATTATGTTTTAGTTCTATTCTTTTGGTATTGTTGTCAAAGGGGGAGAAGACCAATGAGAAGATCAAGAAGGAAAAGACCTACCCAAGGGGAGAAAACTGAGAAAAGACTACAGATTGAAATAAAGACTGAAAATAGAAGAGAAGTCTGATGTATGGGGGAGAGCATTTCAGCATTTTAGAATCACAACAATCCAAATTTTTAAAAGGTCAAATCAACTGGTTTTGCCATCAATGCTAAAGGGGGAGATTATTGGCAATATTACAAGGATATTGAGAAGGTTGTTGATGATTATGGACATAACTGATTAAAGATATTTTACTATCTTGATATTATTATTTTGTCATTGATGTCAAGAAATTGATTTTCTAATTTAGTATGATGTTGCCATATCTTAAGAAATATGATATGAAGATTATAAAGAAGTTGGTAAAGACACAGGAAATAATATGATGAATAAGGGGATAAGTTATTCAATGGGCAACTCTACCGAGTCAGACAATGATGAGATCTTGATGTTTTAGATTGTTTTAACATCATACATATGTTGTAAAATGTAAAGGTTAATACTATATTATGTTATCAAGCAAAGAACCTAGTTGGTAAACCCTAAGGAACCTAGTCGGTAAACCCTAAGGTTGTCACAGTTGGTTAATGAAGACAGAATGTCTACCAAGTAAAGTTTAGTATTCACCGAGTTGTAAACAAGCTATAACAGAATGCATTAAATGTTTACATGTGATATTTCATTAAAGATGCTGATGAGCTAGAGTGGATCAATGATTGGCAAGCCATGGAAGAAGTTTGTTAACAAATCTAAGGCAATGGAAAGTTGGCAAGAAGATCTACAGCTCAGATTAAACTGCATTACCCTAACACAAGTTCCAAGGTGAATGTGCAAGTTCTGAGGTGAGGTAAAATATTTTTAGATTGAAAGATATAATGAACCTGGACAAGATTGAAGATCTGATGGCTATGATTGATCATGGGAAAAGTGATCAAGGCGATTAAGCAGTTAGAAGATTGTTTATAAATAAGGAACTATTGATAAACAATGTACACGGGCAAGTGTACGCACAGGGATGATACATAGTGATTACCGAGCACAGAAGCTTGAAGACCTGTTAGAATAATAGAGTATTGATGCCCAACAGATAGACAAGATTAGTTCTATGTCTAGATTGTATTGAACAAATAGGAATATGCTTTAGCATTTTAGATGTGAAGCTGCAGATAGATTCTATTACTGTTATTTTGTGAAAGTGACAGGAAATCTCTTTTGACCGAGTGGATTTAATAGTCTTATATGTAAATCCTCTAACAAGGTGACATTCTGATTGAGTGTTTGAAATCTTTTGACAAGGTCACTTCTAACAAAGTGAAGATGCTAACAGATCTGAGGGAAATCCCTTAACTGGGTCACATCTAGCAACGTGTTTTGTAATCTTTAATAGGATTTTCTTTTAACTGAGCATACTCTAGAAGAGTATATTTCTTAGTGGGTCTGAAATCCCATAGTGGTTTTTCCCTATTTGGGTTTCCACATTAAATCTAGTGTTATGAGGTTTATATTGTTCATATGCTTTTGAGTTTGCATGTTTAACAATTTTTTATTATATGACTGATATATGTTACCAAGGTTGAATCTGATATTTTTATGGATGATTAAGTTTGTATGATTCACCCTCCCCTCTCATCTTGTTGGCTATTGGATCTGTACTTATATTAAGTATCAGAACTATCATATGAGTAATTTTACAACTTGCCAAGTCAGCTTACAATGACTTTACAATAATTAACAAAATATATTACAAACAAATTTCATGTCGGCTTCTATGCCAGTATGCTTCCTTTTACTCTCAGTGGTCTTTATGCGGGTGTAGAGTCTGTCTTTGCTAGTGCCGGTAAATTGTCTTACCGGTCTCATAGGATTGTAAGGTTGCCATCAATGACAAAACCTTCAATCACCTACAATATCTCATTGGAGTGTGCATTTGCCAACAATCTCCCCCTTTGGCATTGATCGTAACACTCATGAGAAAAATCCAAAAGCTATCATCCAAAAGGAATCTGCCAGAATTGTCTTACCAAAAATTTATTACCAAAAGAATGTGTACTCCCCCTGAGTTGATGAGTCATTTATTGATTATTTTTCTCTTCCACTACTCCCCCTTTGGCATCAATGACAAAGGTTGTCAAAGTTTCAATTGAGTGTGGTTTCCAGTTTCACCCTTGTAACTGGTTGGTTACAATCTGAAATAGGTCTGCCAAAACCAGATTTAGGCTTTCAATGAACTTTTTGTTGTCTTTTATTACGACCTCTATCCTTTGAATTGTACCAATGAGGTGTCACATTTTCTCTGTCAGTGTTTTTTGACCTTTAATCAAAGCATCAAATATTTCTTTTCTTAAGGAGGTGAGGTAATCCAATTTTGGACTAAGTCTCCATTGTAGATCTTTAGCCTTACCTTTTATTCTTTCCTTCTCTCTTTCCAACTTTAGTAGTTCTTCCTCAAAACTGTTATTTTCTGCTCAAAAATTGATAATGAATCAGATGAATTAATGAAGTTATCAGCTAGTTGATTTATTTCCACTTGTACCTTGTTGATCTTCTTGTCTATATCAACTGTCAAAAAGTTAGTTTTGCATGTATCCTTGTACAAAGTTTTAAATTCCTTCAGTGTACTACACAGTTCTGGTAAAAGTGTGTCAAATTGCCTTGTACACTTCTTTATTTCCTCCTCAAAGAATTTGTGTTTTTCTTTCTCTAGTCTCTCCTTGAATGTTTCCTCTTTTATTTGTTCAACTGTCACAGTGTTGTTAGTAATATACTTAGACAAAGTGTCAAGTTGAGCTAAAGAATCTTTGTTATCTATATTACACTTAGGTGCTATCATTTTCAAAATTGGAATTGTGTCATCAATTGCCTTGTATGCTTGTAGGCTATACTCTGTTATCTTCTTGATGGAATCTAGAAGAACTTTTGTTACATTTGTTGATTTGAAATCTGTAGTGGAAGAACCAACAATTTGTATTCTGCTGGTGGGAGCAATTTCCTTGCTTATGGTGACCTTTGGTAGGTCAGTTTGTGTTTCCATTTCTTGAAGCAAAGGTTTGGATTGCTCAACTATTGTTGGTGGCTCTGTCTCTGTATGAACCTATTCTTGTGAGGGAGCCTGTTGCTCTACCCGTTTCTTAATGTTGTCACCTGCTGGTTTACCTTCTGAGCTATCAGTTACTAGTGGCTTATTTTCCACATCTATTTTTACTATTGAATCCTTATCTACCACAATATTGACTTTCTAAGTGTTAATATTCATTGTATATAACACCTTAGAATTCGGATTTGTGTCCTCTTGTGATGTGTCCATACTCTCATTAGCCGGTTAATTATCTATGGTAACTACCGGTGGAGTATCAAGAGGCAGTGGGGATAGATTATCTATTATTTTTATACTAGGTGGTCCACCAACCTTTCCTTTTCCCTTATCCTTATCCTTTTGGTATACTTTGATGGGTTTAGGGTTTCTATATTCTTCCTAATTTTCCTTCTCTACAAGAAATATGTCCCATGCATTCGCAGTTTCCTCTGCTACCTCATTCACTCTACTAAGCATAAGTGCTACATGCTGGTGTGTAGTTGAATATACTAACTAGTTACCCTCAGAGATCAGATCATCTATATCTTTTAGTGAGTTGACAGGATAAACAACAAGAAGTTTTTCAATTTTTATTTTCTTATCAAGCTCTACAACAACTTGCCTTCTAGCTTCAAGTCTTTTGAATAGTTCTTTCGATAATTCATCCACAACTTGCATCAAAAATTTCTTGTACATATCGAAGTGTAGGATTACACTATTTTCAACTTTTTCCTTGTCATCAGTTGATAATGAATCATACAATTTATTGATGTTTTTCAGTGTTCCATCCTTTGTTATTTCATCTAGAACTTTGTCAATTGGAGCAATGTTTTTTTGAGTCTTCCTTTTGGGTGTTAACTTCTTCTTTGGAGTCAATTTCCTACCTATGGGCCTTACTGCTTGTTGTTTCTATCTAGTTCTTCTAGGAGAAGGTGTAGATACCTGTGAAGGTTTCCTTTTTCTCATAGCTCTTTTAAATTCAGCTAGTATATCACTTTCTGAAGAATTTCCAACTGGTGAAAGGTGAGTTTCCAGTTGAAGTGTTTCTAACTCATCTTTAGTAATGCCACTTGGTTTGAGTACATCATCCTTAATAGTTTTTTCTTTCTTGTATCCTCTTCTAGCTGTTTCTTCAGCCTTCTTAACCATTTTCTTTGATTGAATTTGGTTTTCAATAGTCTCAGCATTGCCAAATACCTCTTCTTTAGGCTCCTTAGGTGCTTCCAAGTGGGCTTTTGCATATGTTTCAATTATGTGATCATCAGTTCATACCCCATTTCAGTAACCCAAATGGTTCTTGGGATAACTGCCTCCATCCAAATTTCATCCTTCTTGATAAGAAAGTATATTTCATCCTTATACTTATTTACAATTGCTTGTGATATTCTAACTCTGGTCTTCATTTGGGCCTTCAATGCTTGAAAGTACTCATTTATATTCTTTTCTCTGTTCTCACCCATGTTATTTAGTAAATCAGACAATTGTTTGCCGACCGGTATGTCAAAACCAAGATTTTTGTTATCGATACCGAGCACTTGTTTTGTTATGTGTAGCATTAAACAGACAAGTAGGTTTCCAAATCTAAATGTCCCCTTTTTGTCTTTCGTTATCTTTCCCAAGTTGTCAATTAGTTCATCTTTCAACCATTCACACACATCTAATTTTGCATTATCATTAATCATGTCATGATCACTCTTTATGCATAGGCTAGAGATTGAGTTTAACTTATTTGCATGTGTGGTTTTGTAGCCTAAAATCATGCTAATTAATCTGACATTGATGTCAGTTACATCATTTACTCTTAAAGATCTCTTATCAGATGTTGCACCTGTTAGGTTAATCAATAGGTCATTTGAGACCTTCTTTGTCTTATCAGGGCTGTTACCAGTGGAAGGTAACCCTGTCACAGCTTTTACTGCTTCTTTTGTAATTTTGTGAACTGAGTCCAACCAGAAGAATTCACCATGAACCCTACTTAGAACTATCCTTATAACATCCTTAGGAAAATCTAGGATACTGAGAATTTTAGTGAAACCTAGGGTTTCCACTATCTTGTGCTTAGGTTTAACATTACCAGTTTCATCACAAATTATAGTCTTATACATGCTCTTTATTTCCTCATCACCTAATTCTTCTATGTGACAATGAATGTACATTCTAGGGTCTTCAACATAAACTACTCCTTTGGGGATTTTAGAAAATTCACCAACATTATCATCCTTCTTAGCAATTTTGGGAACTAACTGAAATACGGGTCTAGGGCATTTAATCACTTTGACTACAGTAGGGTTTGCTATGAATTTAGGAACAGATGAAGAAGCCATGATTATAAATACCTTTATCTACCTTAGGAATGATTACTTGCTAAATTGCTTCACTTCTTTGCTCGAAATGCCTTTGCTTTGGAATTTTTGCTCTCTTGAAGGTTTGAATGCTTGGTGAAATGAAATTGGAGCCAAAACACTCGATTTATAATGTTAATTTTGCCAACCACCATATTTAATGCTTGTCAGTTAAGTAATAACTTAAATTATCTGCCAGTATAGAAGTAATTTCAACTTCTCACCATCAACCAAGGGAATAATAGCATGTTTCACATTTGATTTCTAAACCCTTAAGGAAATTTTCTTTAGTTAGATGAAGAGTCTCTTATCGGTGGAGTGTTACTCTGTTCTGTTGGTGGAGGAGTATTCCTATCAACATTTAGTTCTGATTTCTTGATCCATTGTTTTGAGAATTCCTTCTTAACTTCTTCAACATTTAGTTATTATTTACCGGTGAGGACTTGCTTCTATAAAATTTTGCAATATGTCCAATCTTGTTACAAGCATAACAAGTCACATTATTTTTTTGAATAGCTTTCCCATATCCTATGCTGGTTTGTGTTCTGCATTGATTAGATAAGTGTCCAAATCTTCCACAAACATAACATCTTACATTCATTTTGCAATTCTCTGAATTGTGACCAATTTTGTTGCATTTTGAACATTGACCGGTGGTTGTATTGGTATTTTGATAATTTCTAGATCTACATTGATTTTCTCTATGATCATATTTGTTACAGTTAAAGCATTTGCCATTAAATTTATAAGCAGTAGTTTGTCTTACCAGTTTGCCTTGATCCTGTGTGTTTATAGTACCAGAGCTTTCACCAGCTTCAAAGCCAAGACCATTAGTGTCACCATTAGGTTTCTAATTCTTCAATAAGTCACCAAGTTCTTCTGAGCTTTTCTTGAATTTTTCTTTATGTTGATTTGTAGCAACCAATTCTCTTTCTAAGATTTCTTTCTATCTCATAAGTTCATTTGAGTCATTCTGTGTATGCATCAAATCTATCTTCAACATATCATTTTCATAACTAAGTCTTGTGTTCTCATTTGCAGCATCATTCAGTCTTCTAGTCAAATCTTCTTCATTCTTCTTTCTATCTTCAATTTCTTTACAAAATCTCATAGTCATATCCTGCATCTCATTCTTTGTTGTCATGTTTTCTTGTTTCAGCTTATTCATCAAATCACTAAGAGTTTCCTTTACATCATTCTCATTTTGCATCTTTTTACAAAGTTCTCTTCTCTTGTTTCTTGTAATGGTAAGATTTTCTGGAAGTGCTTGAATAATATCCTATGCAGCTTTTAGATCATCTTCAAGTTTGATATTTTTCAATTTTTTTGCATCATAGTCTAAGAGAGCTACTTCTAATTGCTTCATCAAGTTTTCCATCTCTACCGATGTCAAGATCTTCCACATTAGGCTTCTAAAAATAGAGGACCAAGCTCTGATACCAATTGTTAGGATTCCCACAGATACTGAGAGGGGGGGGGGCTGAATAAGTATCTAACTGGTTATAAGATTTTCTTAACTTAAAACATTTAAAGCATATCAATATTGTATACCGGTAAACACAAAATAATGGAATAAACAGAGATAACAACAACCACATGAAAAACACACCATAACATAGTACTTTAATGAGGAAACCCGGTGTGAGAAAAACCTCAGTGGGATTTATGACCCACAATATTCACTTACTGGCCAATAAGAAAATATTACTGCTACAAGAGGGGCCTGCACATGTAGGAAGGCCAAGTGCCTAGAGCTCACTGCTCAATTACAAAATGGGAAGTATCACTGACTTACAAAATGGATTATATAAATCCAATGTCCTGTACTACTTCAAAATAGCATCTACTATGCCAGATCTAGTACCAGTTTATAGCTCTGCTTCATACATAAATCCTTAACCTATAATTCGCATAATAGGTCCGCCTTATTTTGCCTATATATTTCCTTCCATCTATTACAAAATGTTCTACAATGATCTCTTATATATATGAGTCATTTTACAACTTGCCAAGTCAGCTTACAATGATTTTACGATAATTAACAAAATATACTACAAACAAAATTCATGTCGGCTTCTATGCCGGTATGCTTGCTTTTACTACCGATGGTCTTTGTGCCAGTGTAGAGTCTATCTTTGCTAGTGTCATAGGGTTGTAATGTTTCCATCAATGACAAAACATTCAATCATCTACAATATCTCATTGGAGTGTACATTTGCCAACATGATACTGGCAGGCATCGACACCAGCAGACTCAACACTGGCACAGAGATCACCGGCACCAAAAAGATTGATTGCTAACACCATGGTCGACGGGAATTTTATTTAAATGTATTTTGTATTTAATTGTAAAATCTTTTGTAAGCCAACTTGGCAAATTGTAACATGACTCATATAAGTATGAGATCATTATAGATCATTTAGAAGTTGTAGCATATGGAAGGATTAATGCACACCTAATATGCGAATTGTAAGGCAAATATTGGATAAGGGTTTATGTATGCAGCAGAGCTTAAACCAATACTAAATATAGCATAGTAGATTCTGATCTGAAGCAATACAAGATATTCAATTTGTATAATCCATTTTTGTAAGTCAGTGAGACTTCTTTTATAACTGAGCAGTGAGCTCTAGGCACTTGGCCTTCCTGCATGTGCGGGCCCCTTTTGTAAACATCAATATTCCCTTCTTGGCCAGTAAATGAATATTGTGGGTCACAAATCCCACCGAGGTTTTTCCCACACCGGGTTTCCTCATTAAAAATATGGTGTTATGGTGTGTCTCTTATGTTGTGGTTATTGCTCTTATTTACTGCATTAATTTTGGTTTACTAGTACACAATTTTGATATGCTTTTCATGTTATAATTCAAATAAACTCTTATACTGGTCAGATATTGATTCACCCCCTCTCTCAGTATGTTTGGGAATCCTAACAATTGGTATCAGAGCCTGATCCTCTATTTTCAAAAGCCTAACAGCTTGAGGAAGATCTTGACACCAGTAGAGATGGAAACCTTGAGAAAGCAATTGGAAACATCTCTTTTAGACTATGATGCAGAAAAAGTGAAGAATATCAAACTTGAAGATGATATGAAGGCTGCACAAGATATTATTTGAGGACTTCAAGAAAATTTCACCATAGCAAGGAAAAAGAGAAGAGAACTTTGTGAAAAGAAGCAGAATGATGAAGATAAAAAAGAAACTCTTAATGATCTGGTAAACAAATTGAGACAAGAAAACAATACAATGAAGAATGAGATGCAAGATATGACTATGAGGTTTTGTAAAGAAACTGAAAATCAGAAGAAGAATGAAGAGGACTTGGTTAGAAGACTGAATGATGCTGGAAATGAAAACACAAGACTTAGTCATGAAAATGATATTTGATGCATACACAAAATGACAAAATTGAACTCATGAGACAAAAAGTGTGAGGCCCCACCTCGACTCAGTCTGACATTTCAGTGGTTTTTATATTGAGACTATTATGGATACTTTATTTTTATGCATTTTGGATTTAGAACTTATATGATTTCAGGATTTGGATAACATTGCTATATATTGATGATTTATTTATATGCTTTATGAGATAGAACACTACATGATTTTTGAATAAGATGAATTTGTAGTGATAAATGTCATTATTGAATTTGCAAGACTTTACTATGATAATAGAATTATGATGTATGTTTAAGTGTGGACCAACATTATGAGAATTAGGATGAATTGCTTATGTGAAGTTGCTTGGATAAAAGATGTATTTAAATTGTTCAGATGTAAATTGTATGCAAGTGATGATGTGTATTATTATTCCTGTGAATTATATTATATGTGGATATTTGAAAGTTACTAATGTGTAAATTGAGATGTGCAGGAAGTTATCCATGTGACCATGGAAATAATACGGAGAACCAAACCTAGACCTATGTATGTTCGTAAGCGAGGGTTTGTCTATTTGGAGAGACAACACTCCGTTTGTGTTGTATTTTATTCGTAGTAGTAAATGATGCATGTGTGTTAAGTGTTATTAAATTGATTTGTGTAAAATCCACAAGAGATGAATTCATGTATTAAATTGTAAAAGTGTTTTCTTGTGTCACTTGACACATGTGGATTTAAGTTTGAATTTTTATTTTTGTCTCTTGGTGGGAAAGTGTTTAACAATATCTTTTTCAATTAATGTAACGTGATGTCATAAATGCGTTGGGTATAGATTCTTTGGGTTGGTCAACATAGGTTTGACCCGAAAATAAACTTCAGAGGGGTTTAAAAAGGGTTAAATGGACACCTAGGGGTAGTTTAATAGGGTTTCCTAAAACCCATAAGGTATACCTAAGGGTTAGGGGTAATTTAAGGCAAGTTTCTACTCCCAAGTGACCTTTTAGACACCCTAAAAATTGACTTTTTTGAGTTGTGCGAAAATTGAAATTAGAAGATTTGAACCTAGTTGTAAACTTTCCTTTTTGAATGAGAGTTCCCTTTCCCATTCTATCTTACCTTCCTCTTTAGTTTTTAGAAACTTGTGAGAACTCTCACAATGGGCTTCTTAAGAAAGAGTTAGAAAATTTGTGGGTAATCACCCACTCTCCATTTTTGGAGACGAGAAATTTTGAAAAGAATAGACTAGATTTCGAATAAAGAATTTTGGCTAAGGGTAGAAGGAGAAGAACCGTGGAATTGGGCTGCTCATCCTCAACAAAACTAACCTACCTTTGGGCAGATTAAGGTTGGTTGCATTCTTCTTAAAATGGCTTCTTTTTGCATGTGTTTGAAAGTAATGTTGGTGTAAAGGATTTGCTTCCTTGCATGTTCTTTTGGGAATTTCATTTGGTAATTTGTGTTATGTATTGTATGTGTTTTTGGGAGTCATCAAGACCTCTTACTCTTGGGAGAGAGGAGGATCTTGTGGGTGGTAGCAGTGATAGCCCTCGAGTGAGAGACTCTCATTATGAGAGCGATCACAAGGGATTTTGTGTGACCCTTGCTGCATGGCTTGTTTGTGCAATGGGGGTCATAAGGAGGGAAATAAGGCATGAATGCCTTAGGGGGCATAAGGATTTAAGGGGTTGCTATACTTGATGTATATGGTTTGCCATGAGGTGGCTACATGTTCTTTTTCATACTTGCGCTTCTCCTCAGGGTAATTGGTCCACTACCACCCTTAAAAAGACCATCACCAAGGTGTGATGCAATGTAGCCAGGATGAGAGTGTGTTTGAATTTGTGTGCATTCTATCCCTCTATGTTTGCATGTTTGTTTCCCATCTAGGGCTTAGTTCTCCGAGCTCAGGGGTGGCTACCACTTAGCCTAGGCTGGGAGGTGAGCACTCCATGGTCATATCCTTGATCTTATTTGCAGGTTGTTGAAAGAAAGGGATTAGGACAAGTGGAAGTTTGATGGAGTTATTTGTTGCAGAATCCATTTGGAAATATGTAATTTTCTAATTTAAAATATCCTCATTTGAGTGACCTATTTGTATAATGCCTATAGTGTCTTTTAAAGTAATTCCTTGAAATGTAATAGTTTAGTTACTATATTGCAAAAGCAGAAATAAATAAATCTAGATTCAGTTTTCTAAAGTGTTGTTTTCTGAATTTTAATGATTGTTGTGTATATTAAAAATGTGGGAAACCATCTGAATTTATTTTATCCCTATATGCTTGTGAAATAAATCTAGGGAATAAAGAAAGGATTTAATGATTGTATGCATGATGCTATGAATGAGAATATTGCAGTTTATTCTTCCCAATTGCATGATCTAAGTTAATGGATTCTAGATAATTATAGTTGCAGAAAATAAAGTTTCATAATTAATTGCAGAAATAAAATCTAAGGTATCTTCTTTTACTAATTCTATAGTTTTAATTTAATAAATTCTAGATTTATTAAGTTGCTATTAAATTTATTGTTTTCTGGAATTTACTTAGTTGTAGAAAAAGAAATCTAGAATAAATAGATAGTTGATTTAAATAGTTTCATAGTCCTATAATTGTTGTTTTAAGTTCAATAAATTCTGTTAATTACTTTTGTGTAGAAAGTAAATCTAAATTTAAGTAGGCTATCTATTTTAAAAATATATATATTTATATAGTGCGGTATAAATTTATTTAAGTCTGCCATTATTTAATTGCAGGAGATAAACCTATAGTTATATACTTTTTTTTCTATCTCAGATTTTAGCAAAATCATATTCATGCCTTTAATAATAAACAGTGATAAAAATCTGAGTATTTAAATTAATCTAAGGGTTTCAAAAAATATATATATATATCTAAAATCTATATTTGCAAAGTAAATTGGCCAAAACATTATGCATTTTATACATCCATTATGTAAATATATATATATATATATATATATATATATATACATATATATATATGTATATTTGTATATATAAATATATATATATATACATATATATTTATATATATATATATTATATATAATATAAATATATATATATAAAAAAAAAAAAAATTAAATAAACTACAAAAAAAATAAAGCGAGGAGGGGTAAAACCTCGACCGAACCCACTGTTCATCGCACAATGGTAAGCGATGCCTCCCACTGTGCAATGCACAGTGGTCGGCGGGGTCGAGCCCACAGTGTATTGCACAGTGGAAGGCATCGATCACGCCGTCCCCCCACTTCAACTGCTTCCTCCTCCGCCATGGCCGTCTAGCCCGGGGATGCTCGATTCGGCCCTGTGGAAAAAAAAAGGGAGTTAAATAAAAAGAAATAATAATAGTATAAACCCTAGCCCAGGTAGGGTTAGGGTGACGAGATTTTACTTAATAAAAGAGTGATAATCTTAGGAAGATTTTATAATGCAAATATTTAATTAGGGTTTGCATGGGATGTTCTTAATAAAATTGGAAAGATAGCATTATATTGATTTAAAATTATATATTTCAATATATGTGTTTTTATATATAATTATAATTATTTACATACTCATATATGTAAATAAGAATTAGAAAGTTGAAGTTTAAAAAAAAAAAAGATGCAGGCCTATAGGATTAAATATATATTTAATATAGTTTTTTTTATAAATAAAATCAAGTGGGCAAACAGTATTTATTTAATCAGTCTAAGGGTATTTCAATAAATAGTAATTTAATTGTCTTATTAAATATAGGTTGAAATTTAAAACCTATTGGACGTTTTTTCATCATGGGCTTAATTATAACTTAGTTAAATTAATTTGAGCACATATTAAGCTTGGATTAAATTGGGTTAACTTTAGTCCATAATGGAGAATAAATTTAATTAGCGTTCAAAAAAAAAAATCATTTAATAGCCATCCATGATTAATATTGCTTGCGTAAATTAATTATCTAAATTAATGGTCTTATTAAATTTGAGTAGACCTTAAAACCCTTCAATTGGAATTCCACAAATGGATCTAGTAGATAAAACTAATCCACACATAGTTAAGACAAAACGTGTTGTGGTTTTTAATCATATTGGTAAATTTAATGCTCGTATCAGTTATGTTTTTTGAAAAAAATTATCCCGTTCTTGCCCTAAATTTTGGGCATGACAGAAAGGAATCTTGGAGAGTGAACTGGCTACTACAAATCAACACAAGGAAAAATTCAAGAAAAGTTCAAAAGAACTTGATGACATACTGAAGAATCAGAAACCAAATGGTGATGCCAATGACCTTGGATTTGAAGTTGGTGAAAGATCCAGTACTGCAAACAATCATGATCATAGCAAACCGGTAAGACAACCTAATGCTTACAAATTTAATGGAAAATGCTTTAACAATAACAAGTATGGTAATAGAGAAAATCAGTATAGATCTAGAAATTATTAGAACACTAATACACGCACCGGTCAATGTTTTGAATGCAACAAAGTTGGTCACAATTCAAAAAATTGCAGAATGAATATAAGATGTTATGTTTGTGGAAGATTTGGACATCTATCTAATCAATGCAGAACACAAACCGGCATAGGATATGGGAAAGCTATTCAGAAAAACAATGTGACTTGTTATGCTTGTAACAAGATTGGACATATTGCAAAATTTTGTAGAAGCAAGACATCACTGACAAATAACAAAGGACCCAGTTTGAAAGGTAAAGAAAAAGTTGAAGAGGTAAAGCAAGAATTCTCAAACAATGGATTAGAAAGTCAGATCAGAATGTTGATGGGAATACTCCTCCACTGGCAGAACAGAGTAACACTCCACTAGCAGGAGACTCTTCATCTAACTAAAGGAAAAGCCTTTGGGGGTTTAGCAACAAACTGAAAAACATGCTAATATACCCTCGATTGATAGTGAGAAGTTGAATTACTTCTTTACCGGCAGATGAGTTAAGTTGTGACTTAACCGGCAAGCATTAAATGTGGTAGTTGGAGAAAATAACATTATAAAGTAAGTGTTTTGGCTCTTTTTTCATTCATCAAGCATTCAAATCTTTGAGAGTGCAAAAATTCCTGAGCGAAGGCATCCTTAGTGAAAAAGTGAAGCAGTTCATCCAAGTACTCATCCTTAAGGCAGATTAAGGTATTTATAACTATGGCTTCCTCATCCACTCCTAAATTTATTGCAAACCCTACTGTGATTGAAGTTATCAAGCACCCTAGACCCATATTCAAACTTGTTCCCGAAATAGCGAAGAAAGATGATACCCTAGGTGCATTTTCTCAAATTCCTAAAGGAGTAGTTTATGTAGAGGATCCTAGGATATACAAAAATTGTCATATAGAGGAATTAGGAGATGAAGAAATCAAGAATGTGTATAGGATTGTTTTATGTGATGAATCTGGAAATATCAAACCGGAACATAAGATAGTGGAAACCCTAGGTTTTACTGAAATCCTTAGTATCCCAGATTTTCCCAAGGATGTTATAAGGATTGTGCTAAGCAGAGTTCATGGCAAATTATTTTGGTTGGATTCAATTCATAAGATCACAAAAGAAGCAGTTAAGGTAGTAATAGGATTACCTTCCACCAGTAGTAGGCCTGACAGAACTAAAAAGGTCTCTAATGACACAGTAATGGACCTAACTGGCACAAAATTTTACAAGAGATCACTTAGAGTCAATGATGTAAATGACATAAATGTTAGATTTGTCAGTATGATCCTTGGCTAAGCCACACATGATAATAGGTTAAACTCAATATCTAGCTTGTGTATTTAAAGTGCTTATGACTTAGTAAACAACAATGCTAAGATATACATCTGTGAATGGCTTAAAGATGAGTTGATAGACAATCTGAAGAAGATCAAAGGAGACAAGAAAGGAACTTTTAGATTTGGAAATTCGCTTGTATGTTTGATGTTGTACATTACTAAGGAAGTACCCGGTATTGGTAGAAAATACTTTGGCTTTGATATACCGGTAGGAAAGCAACTATTGGATACACTAAACAACATGGGAGAAAATAGAGAGAAAAATATAAATGAACATTTTCAAGCATTGAAGGCTTGAATGAAGACAAGTATTAGGTTATCTTAGGAAATTGTAGATAAATATCAAAAGGAAATATGTTTTGTAATCAAGAAAGATGAAATCTGGTTGGAGGCAGTTGTCCCTAGGACTATCTTGGTAACTGAAATGGGATATGAAACAGATGATAACATAACTAAAACTTATGCAAAAGCCCTCCTTAAAGCACCAAGGGAACCATCTGAGAAAGTCTTTGGCAATGCAAAAACAATTGAAAGTGGTATTGAGTCACAGAAAAGAGTTAAGAAAGTTGAACAAACAGTAAGGAAAGGAACTAGACAAGCTAAAGCAATTAAGGAAGATGTATTGAAGTAAACTGGTATCAAGGAAAGTGAGTTGGAAGGACTTCAACCGGAAACTCATCTTTCACCGATTGCAACTTCTTCTGAAAGTGATATACTGGTGGTATTCAATGTTAGGGATCCCATAGATACTAAGAGGGGGGGGGGTGTGAATCAGTATCTAACTGGTAATAAGTATTTCTTAAATTAAAACATGTAGAACATAATATAATAATGTACCGGTATGCAAGAAATAATGCTATAAATAGAATCAAGAATATCCACATGAAAAGTAAACCATAACATAAGATGTTTAACAAGGAAACCCGGTGTGGGAAAAACCTCGGTGGGATTTGTGACCCACGATATTTATTCATTGGCCAATAAGAGAATATTACTTACAATAGGGGCCTGCACATGCAGGAAGGCCAACTACCTAGAGCTCACTACTCAATGGGAAGTCACACTGACTTACAATAAGGATTATACTAATCCAATTACTTGTACTACTTTACAATAGCATCTCTAATGCTAGATTCAGTACCGGTTCTTGCTCTGTTCTTTACATATACCCTTGACCTATAATTCACATATTAGGTCTGCCTAATAATTTCCTTTATGCCCCTTTTATCACCTATCACACTTCCTAACACATATACAGATGTCTACAATGATCTCCTTTATATACAAGAGTCATTTTACAATTTGCCAAGTCGGCTTAAAATAATAAACAAAATATTCCATAACAAAAATCCTGTCGGCCTCTGTGTCAGTGCCGGTGTAGAGTGATCTGTTGATTTTGGTGCAGTGTCTTGCCTGTGTAATGCTTTGCCGATATGATGTCTTGCTGGTGCCATAGGATTGTAAGGTTTCTTGTAATACTTGTTGGTATGATGTCTTGCCAGTGCCATAGGATTGTAAGGTTGCCATCAATGACAAAACCTTCAATCACATACAATGTCTCATTGGAGTGTCCATATGCCAACAATCTCCCCCTTTGGCATTGATGGCAACACTCATGAGAAATTTCAAAAAGTATCCAAAATATGTAGTCCAAAAAAAATGTTTACCAAAAATATGAGAGCTCCCCCTGAGCATATGATTCCTATATTTTGAACTTTCTCGTTCCACTACTCCCCCTTTGGCATCAATGACAAAGGTTGTTAAGATGTCAGTAGAGTTTGTAGGTTCATCTATCCTTAACCCTGTAGCTAAGTAGTTATTATCTAAAAAAGATCTCCCAAAATTAAGTTTATACTATCCATAAACTTTTTACTATCTTTTATTGCTATTTCAGTCCTTTGTACTGTACTGCTGAGTTGCTGCAAATGCTCTACCGGTGTTTTGCTACCTTGTGTTAATGCCTCTGAGATTTCCTTCCACGGAGATGCTAAATAGTCCAATCTTGGACTCAGTTTAGATCTCAAATGCTTTGCCTTGTTTATTATTCTTCCTTTTTCTCTTTCTAGTTTGAGCAATTCTTCCTCAAAATTTGCTATCTTCTCTTGAAAAACTGATAATGAATCCAGTGAGTTGACAAAATTATCTACAAGCTTATTTATCTCATCCTGTGTCTTGCTTATTTTCTTGTCAATATCTATAGTCAAAAAGTTTGTTTTACATGTATCTTTATACAGATTTTTGTATTCTTTTAACAAACTACATATTTCCAGTAGAAGTGTGTCAAAATTTATGTTACACTTCTTTATTTCGTCATCAAAGAATTTTTGTTTCTCTTTTTCTACCTTGTCCTTTACTGATTCTTCCCTTTATTTTCTCAATGTTTTCATAAATATATTTACACAATGTATCCAATTGTCCTAAAGAATCTTTATTATCTATATTACAGTTTGGAGCTATTGTCTTCAAAATTGGTATTGAATCATCTATTGCTTTATAAGCCTATGAGTTGTAGTCAGTTATTTTCTTTATAGAATCTAATAATACCTCAATCACATTTGTTGACTTGAATGTTGATGATGATCCAACTATCTGAGTACCGGTGGAAGTAACCATGCTTGTATTGACCTCTAGCAGGCCAGTTTGTGTCTGCATTTCTTTTAGTACTAGTTTTCCCACTTCACTACTTACCGGTGGCACTGTTTCCTTGTGAACCTGTTCTAAAGCCTTTAGCTCTGATGGTTTCTCTGAAGGTTGTGTTGTCTTTGTTTGTGCCTTAGATTCTACCTTTTTCTCTATGTCCTCTACCAGTTTCTCTATTTCCCCTACTACCAGAGGCTCTTTAGCCATATCTGACTTGTCAGTTGTATCTTTGTCAACTATTATGTTGATCTTTTGGGTATCAACATTTATAGTATACAGGACTTCAAAATTAGGATTGCTATCCTCTACATCCATACTTTCTACTGTCGGTTGATCTTCAGTAGTTGTAATTTTTACCGGTGGGGGTAGGTTGTCTTTAACCTTTATGCTTGGTGGTCCACCAATTTTGCCTTTCCCATTGTCTCTGTCCTTCTGATATACTTTTATAGGCTTAGGTTTCCTGTATTCCTCTTGTTTTTCCTTGTCAACTAGGAATATGTCCCAACCATCTTCTATTTTCTCTATTACTTCAGTAACTCTTCTTGCCATCAGTGAAATGTGTCGGTATGCAGTAGAGAATACTGACCGATTTGCTTGAGCAATCAAATCATCAATTTCCTTGGGAGAGTTTACTTGATATACAACAAGTAGTTTTTCTATTTTTATTTTCTTATCTAATTCAATCACTACTTGCCTTCTGGCCTCAAGTCTTTTGTACAAATCATCAGGAATTTCATTTTCTACTTCCATCAAAAATTTCTTGTACATGTCCATATACAGTATCACACATTCCTCAACTTGCTCGTTCTCATCAGCAGATAGAGTGTCATAAATTTTCTCTATATTTTTTCAGTTTTCCTTTCTCTGTGATTTCATTTTACAATATATCTAGAGGTGCCAAGTCACTATTTGTCCTTTTCTTTTTCTTTGGTGTTAACTTCTTCTTGGGTGTGACCTTTCTGACCGAAGATCTCACTGCTTATTGCTTTTGCCTTGTCCTTCTAGGTGAAGGAGTGGTTGCCAGTGAGGGATCTCTTTTTCTAACAACTCTTTTAAAAGTTGTTGGCATGTTACCTTCTGAAGAAGTACCTGTCAGTGATAGATGAGCTTCAGGTTGTGGAGCTACCAACTCATCCTCCATTATGCCGGTTTTCTTTAGTACATCTTCCTTAATGGCCTTTGCTTGCCTGGATCCTTTCCTCACAAATGCCTCAACCTTCTTTACTCTTTTCTTGGATTGTATTTGGCTTTCTATGGTCTCAGCACTACCAAATACTTCTTCCTTAGGTTCATTGGGGGCTTCCAGAAGTGCTTTAGCATAAGTTTCAACTATGTGATCATCTGTCTCATAGCCCATTTCGGTTACCCAAATTGTCCTTGGGATGGCCACTTCCATCCAAATTTCATCTTTCTTAATAACAAAGCATATATCATCTTTGTATTTGTCTACTATTTTATGGGATAACCTTATTCTTTGCTTTATTTTGGTTTTCAATGCTTGGAAAAAGTCATGAATATTGTTCTCCTTGTTTTCACCCATGGTATTGAACAGTTCTATCAATTGCTTTCCTACCAGTATGTCATATCCAAGTTCTTTATAACCTATACCGGGAACCTATTTTTTTATGTGTAGCATTAGACATACCAATAGATTTCCAAATCTGAAAGTTCCTTTCTTGTCCTTCTTTATCTTTCCAAGGTTGTCTATTAGTTCATCTTTTAAACATTCACAGATGTCAATTTTTGCATTATCTGTTACCATGGCATAAGCACTCTTAATGCATAAACTTGAAACTGAGTTAAGTCTATTAGCATGAGTGGCTTTGTAACCTAATATCATACTTATGAATCTCACATTGATGTCTTTTACATCATTAACCCTTAGTGATCTCTTATCAAATGTTGCACTTGTTAGTTTTGTAACTGGATCATTTGGAACCTTCTTGGTTTTGTTTGGTCTCTTACCAATGGTCAATAACCCTATGATAGCTTTCACAACTTCCTTGGTGATCTTATGGATTGCATCTAGCCAGAAAATTTCTCCATGAACTCTACTTAACACTATCCTAATCACATCCTTAGGGAATTCAGGAATGCTAAGGATTTCTGTGAATCCTAGGGTTTTAATAACCTTGTGTTCAGCTTTAACATTTCCAGTATCATCACATATTATGGTTTTATACATGGTTTTGATTTCCTCATCTCCTAACTCTTCAATATTGCAGTGGATGTACATTCTAGGGTCTTCAGCATATACAACACCTTTAGGGATTTAAGAAAATGCACCTAAGGTATCATCCTTCTTTGCTATTTTGGGGACTAGCTGAAATACGGGCCTAGGTCTTTTAATTACTTCAACAATAGTAGGGTTTGCTATGTATTCAATTGTAGAGGTGGATGCCATGATTAAATACCTTTTTCTACCTTGAGTGGATGATTGCTTGGAGTGTGCTTACTTCTTGCTTAGAATGCTTTAGCTTGGAATCTTCGCGCTCTCTGAAAATTTGAAATTACGGTGAAATGAAATGAAGCCAAAACCTTATTTTATAATGTCTTTTCACCATCTACCACATTAATTGCATGTTGGTTAAGTATTCACTTAACATTGTCTACCAGTAATAAGTAGTTTTCAACTTCTTATCTCTAACCGAGGGAATAATTAGCATATGTGTCATTTGATTGCCAAACCCTCAAGGAAATTTTCTTCAATTAGATGAAGAACTTCCTGCCGGTGGAGCACTGCTCTATCCTACCGGTGAAGCATCACTTTGTCCTATCGGTGGAGCATTTATTGGTTCTACCGGTGGAGAAGTATTCCCAATATTTAGATCTGCTTTTCTAATCCATTGCTTTGAGAATTCTTGCTTAACCTCTTCAACTTTTTCTTTACCTTTCAAGCTAGCACTTTTGTTGTCTACTGGTGTACCTTTACTTCTACAAAAATTAGGAATATGCCCAGTCTTGTTACATGCATAACAAGTTACATTATTCTTCTGAATAACTTTCCCATAACCTATGTTAGTTTGTGTTCTGCATTGATTTTATAAATGTCCAAATCTTCCACAAACATAACATCTCACATTCATTCTGCAATTTTCAGAGTTATGACCAACTTTGTTGCATTTTGAACATTGACCAGTGGGTGTATTGATATTCTGATAATTCCTAGATCTACATTCATTTGCTCTATGACCATACTTATTATAGTTAAAGCATTTTCCATTGAATTTATAAGCATTAGGTTGTCTTACCAGTTTGCTATGATCTTGAGTATTTGTAGTACTAGAGATTTCACCAACTTCAAAGCCAATTCCAGAGGTGTCACCTTTAGGTTTTTGATTCTTCAACAAGGTACCAAGTTCCTCTGAGCTTTTCTTGAATTTTTCTTTGTGTTGATTTGCAGTTTCCATTTCCCTTTCCAAGATTTCCTTTTGTCTCATCAGTTCATTTGAGTCATTCTGAGTATGCATCAGATCTATCTTCAACATGTCATTTTCATAGCTAAGTCTTGTGTTCTCATTTGCTACATCACTTAGTCTTCTGGTCAATTATTCTTCATTCTTCTTTCTATCCTCAATCTCTTTGCAAAATCTCATAATCATATCCTGCCTTTCATTTTTTGTTGTCATGATCTCTTGTTTTAACTTGCTTATCATATCATTAAGTGATTCCTTTTCATCATTCTCATTTTGCAATTTTTCATAGAGTTCTCTTCTCTTATTTCTTGCAACAGTGAAATTTTCTTGAAGTGCCTAAATGATATCCCGAGCTGCTCTCAAATCATCTTCTAATTTGATATTTTTCAATTTCTCTGCATCATAGTCTATAAGAGCTCCTTCAAGTTGCTTCATCAAATTTTCCATTTTTACCATTGTCAAGATCTTCCTCAAGCTATTAGGCTTTTGAAAATAGAGGACCAAGCTCTGATACCAATTGTTAGGGATCCTATAGATACTGAGAGGGGGGATGAATCGGTATCTAACCAGTAATAAGTATTTCGTAAATTAAAACATGCAGAACATAATATAACAGTGTACCGGTATGCAAGAAATAATGCTATAAACAGAATCAAGAATATCCACATGAAAAGTACACCATAACACAAGATGTTTAATGAGAAAATCCGGTGTGGGAAAAACCTTGGTGGGATTTGTGACCCACAATATTCACTCACTGGCCAATAAGAGAATATTACTTACAATAGGGGCCTACACATGCAGGAAGGCCAACTGCCTAGAGCTCACTACTCAATGGGAAGTCACATTGACTTACAATAAGGATTATACTAATCCAATTACTTGTACTTCTTTACAATAGCATCTCTAATTCCAGATTTAGTACCGATTCTTGCTCTATTCTTTACATATACCCTTGACCTATAATTCGCATATTAGGTCTGCCTAATAATTTTCTTTATGCCCCTTTTATCACCTATCACACTTCCTCACACATCTACAAATGTCTACAATGATCTCCTTTATATACAAGAGTCATTTTACAATTTTCCAAGTCGGCTTACAATAATAAACAAAATATTACATAACAAAAATCCTGTCAGCCTCTGTGCTGGTATACATATTTTCTTCTATGCCAGTGCTGGTGTAGAGTGATCTGTTGATGCTGGTGCATTGTCTTGCCTGTGTAATGCATTGTTGGTATGATGTCTTGTCAGTGCCATAGGATTGCAAGGTTGCCTGTAATACTTGCTGGTATGATGTCTTGTCGGTGCCATAGGATTGTAAGGTTGCCATCAATGACAAAACCTTCAATCACATATAATGTCTCATTGGAGTGTCCATATGCCAACATTCAAAAGGGTAGAAAGGAAAAGAAAACCCTCACTGACACCCTCATCTACACCTAGGAGAACAAGACAAAAGAAACAGGTAGTGAGGCCTCTAGTTAAGAAGTTAACTCCAAAGAAGAAGAAGGTAAAACAAGACATTTCTCCACTGGACAAACTCTTAAGTGAAATAACAAAGGATATAAAGGTGGAAAACATTAGCAAACTGTATAATACACTTTACACTGATGATAAGGAAAGCATAGAAAATAGTGTAATTCTACACTTGTACATATAAAAGAAATTTTTGATGGAAATTGTTGATGAAATACCCACTGATCTCTATAGAAGACTAGAAGCTACAAGGGTAGCTATTGTTGAGCTAGATGAAAAGATAAAAATTAAGAAATTACTTGCAGTTCACCTAGTGAACTTCCTTGAAGAAATATATTAGTTAATCAGTGAAGCCAACCGGATAGTATTTTCAACTAGTCACTGGCATGTTGCACTGATGGTAGGAAGAATGAATGAAATTTCTGAAGAGACTACAGATCAATGGGACATATTCTTTGTTGAAAAGGAGAAACAGGAAGAACTTAAAAGACCTAAGACTATCAGAGTCTATCAAAGGACAAGGATAAGGGGAAAGGTAAGGAAGGTGGACCTCTAGACCTAAAAATAACTAATAACCTACCCCCACCTCTTTCTGATACTCCACTAGTAGAAACTGTTGACAATCAATCAACTACAGAGAGTATGGAGACTCTTCAAGAGGATACAAATCTTGAGTCTGAATTTTTGTACACTATGAATATAGACACCCAAGAGGTAAACATTGTGGTAGACAAAGAGAACACCGAGGACAAGAAGAAAGATATGGCTATTGAGTCACCAACTGCAAATGTTGAGATTGGAGTTAGTGATACTATATATATAAGCATAGAAAAACCTACCCAGATAAAGAAACCGACAGAGGACACCACTGGGAAACCATCAAAAGTACTGGTAGATAAAACTGAGAAATAATTAGACAAATCGGCAATGGACAGTGCAAAGGTGAATACAGAGAAACCGACAGTGCTGACTAAGACTTCATTAGAAAAACTAGTAGTAGAGAGCACAGAGAAACCCGTTGAGGCACAGGTTGAGAAACAGGCTGAGGTATAGGTTTAGACCAAGATAGTACCCTCAACATCAGCTGAAAAGCCTAAACCTTTGCTAGTACAAATGCAAACACAAACTGACCTACCAGAGGTCAAAACAAGCAAAGTTACTACTACAACGAATAGCATGGAAATTGTGAAAACAGTTGGGCAGACATCTGGTACTTCAATGATAAAGTTCAGACCAATGAATGTGACAGAGGTATTATTGGATTCTATTAAGAAGATCACTGAGTGTAATGCACAAGCCTATAAGGCTATTCATGACACAATTCCTATTCTTAAATTGATAGCACCCAAGTGCATTGTGGGAAGTAAAGATTCTTTAGGTCAACTAGACACATTGTCTAAATACATCATTGGTAAGATTTTGACAGTTGATCAGATAAATGAGGACACATTGAGAGAGAGAATGATTAAGGAGAAAGACAAATTCTTTGAGGAAATAGTGAAGAAGAATAAGGAGAAAATGGAAACCTTATTACCGACACTAGGAGAAACAATTTTGCATTTCAAGAAACTGTACAAAGATACCTACAAAACTAATATTTCGATAGAGAACATAGATTCAGAGATCAACAAAGCTCAAGAAGACATTAACAATATTGTTGACAATCTAATAGGATCATCAGATTCATTTTTGGAAATTGAAAAGAACATTGCAGATCTTGAAGAGAAAATAGAGAAGTTGAAAAAGACAAAGAAATGATAAAGGTTAAGGCAAAGAACTTAAAATGAAAACTAGTTCCTAAACTAGATTACCTCATTTCTTTGAGAAAAGAAACTTCTGAGGCTCTGGTTCCCTGACTTAAGACACCAAAAGAGAAAATGCACATACTAACTGGTACATTTCAGAGAACAGAAGTGACATTAAAGGATAGTAAAAGGTTCAATGATAGTTAGAATTTGGTATTAGCAGATCTTTTCCAGATTGTAACCCCCTAGTTACAAGGATCTAGGCAGGATCCACACTCAACTGATAGTGAATGACAACCTTTGTCATTGATGTCAAAGGGGGAGTAGTGGAAATGAGAAAAATGATCAGAACAAAGACATTATCAGCTCAGGGGGAGCATACATTTTTGACAACATAGTTTTGGTAAGACAATTTTGGCAGATTCTTTTTGGACAACATTTTTGGACACTTTTTGATTTTTCTCATGAGTGTTGCCATCAATGCCAAAAGGGGAGATTGTTGGAAAATGCACACTCTAATGAGAAATTGTAGGTGATTGAAGGTATTTTCATTGATGGCAACCTTGCATTCCTATGATACTGGGAGGCACTGGCACCAACAGACTCAACACCAACACACAGATCACCACCACCAAAAAAATTGATCACCGACACCATGGTCAACAAGAATTTTGTTTAAATGTATTTTGTATTTAATTGTAAAATCTTTTATAAGCTAACTAGGCGGATTGTAATATGACTCATATAAGTATGATATCATTATAGATCATTTAGAAGTTGTAGTAGATGGAAGGATTAATGCAGACCTAATATGTGAATTGTAAGGCAGATATTGGATAAGGGTTTATGTATGTAGCAGAGCTTAAACCGGTACTAAATCTAGCATAGTAGATGTTGATCTGAAGTAGTACAAGACATTGGATTTGTATAATCCATTTTTGTAAGTCAGCGAGATTTCTTTTGTAACTAAGAAGTGGCTCTAGGCACTTGGCCTTCCTGCATGTGCAGGCCCCTTTTGTAAATAGTAATATTCCCTTATTGGCCAGTAAGCGAATATTGTGGGTCACAAATCCCACTGAAGTTTTTCCCACACCAGGTTTCCTCATTAAAAATATTGTGTTATGGTGTGTCTCTTATGTTGTGGTTATTTCTCTTATTTACTGCATTAATTTTGGTTTACCAGTACACAGTTTTGATATGCTTTTCATGTTATAATTCAAATAAACTCTTATACCGGTCAGATATCGATTCACCCCCCCCCACCCCCCTCACAGTATCTTTGGGAATCCTAACAAACTATGGGGTAGGACCAGGGCAAGGTGCCTTGGTCCTCATTGGGACCATGGTGCCACATCATGGGCCTCTCTATTTGGGGTCCAATCAAACCCTTTTACTCATTTTTTAATTTGGGTGGGAATCCCCTCCTTGTGTTGGTCTATGTCAGAAAATTAATATGTTTGATGACAAGCAAGTATATAAGGAGGTCTCACCCCCCATTATTTTGAATATAGGTAGATAGTAAAAAGACATACATTCAAGCATTTAAGCATTGAGGAATTCATCATCAAGCATTATAGGTTGCATATTCTTCATCTATCCATTGTGGAGCAACATTACATCATTCATTTACAAGCATGTGTGTGTGATTAGGGTTTTGTCATTTTCATGTCATTTTAATACCACATATGTGATTACATTCAAGAAGCAAAGCATCATCATCATACATTGCAGATATGAGTTATACCCTTCAATCATTTATTTCAAGCATTTGCAATATTTCATTCAAGGTTAATTCCTAAACTGGGGTTTGACTTAGGAAAACCCCTATTCCCAACCTATTTCCCTTTCTTTTTGTGTGCAGGAAATAGGTACAGATCTGTACTCTTTAGAATAAGATTTATTCATAGAGACGAATCAACCCTTTTCAGCGTGAAAATTTTTTAGAGGATCATTGTAATGCACCATGGTTCCAACTTTTTAGGAGTTTTTTTCAAGGGTCAAATCCGGCTCAACTTATACTTCTCAAATCCAAGTGCACCCAAAAATCACACATATGTAGCTCATTATTTTCTTAGTTTTACCTTCATTTTTTAGCACTTTACCTTATTTCAACTTGCAAAAGAGAGGAAAAAACCCACAATAATTAATCAATCCATTCAGTATTCAGTCCTTATCTGATTTGTGACTAAATCTAGTTAATTTTGTTCCATCTTTTGAATGTAAAGGTCTTAAGTGAAATTGATTTGGTGATTTCTACCTTCTATGTTGCAAATTGCCAATCAAATTTTCCCCTTTACAAAATTTAATGAGGATACCTTTCAAGTTTACCATCAAGGGAAATACACAATAAAAAACCATGCTAATCCACTTTTTGATCACACCCATGATTCAAAAATCCTAGAACTCGAATGTCACCATGCACTCCACCTCCAATAAAAGTCACATAAGAGAGTCCAATTCAAGATCTAGTCCTATCATGCAAAAACATGAAATCCATCCAAGAAACCCCCTGGATATCCAAACTCATACCCCATGTCAAGAGGTTAATCCAAAGTATGAAGAAACAAGTCCTAAAATGAATCAAGATCAAGATCCTAAAGATTTTACATCCCATCCAATTTTTGACCAAGACCCCATCTCCCTAGAATCTCATGATGATCCACTTTTACATTTTTATTCCATTCATGATAATCCCACCATACCTTTTTACTCCATCCTAGATGATCCCCTCCCATCTCGAAAGAAAAGTATCCTTCTAAGTACCACTCATAATCCTCTTTCCAAATAAGACCAGAATATCCCTTCCATCATTTCTAATGATCCTATTCAAACTAAAGAGCAAAGCATCCTTTCCATTCCATCCAATGTTCCTCTTCCATGTCAAGATCAAAGTATCCCTTTGTTGTCTTGTCATAATCCTCCATAGCCTCATCAAGAGCCTGACATCCCTCCAAATACCTCTCATGATCCTAATCCTTCTCAAGATCCTACCTTACCTATCCAGGCTATTCATGAACCCCTTACATATCAACTTGGTTCATCCACTTTCATAAAATTAGGTTTACTCCATGATCATACCATTCCCTCCATACCATATCCTCCTCAAAATAAACTCACATCATGCTTTTTAAGCAACAAGTATCATATTTCCAAAAAGATTTGTCAAAGAATGCATTATCAAGAAAAAGGGTTAGGCATCCATGAACAAGGTAAATTGGAACCCCTTGATATACAAGAAAATAGAAATTTCCATGACCTTGGCTATATAGACCACTCTCATGATGTTTGTATCCATACTAAGTCTCACATTGCACTATCTAACCCTAAAAATATGCATTCCCTTTCATCACTTCCATCCATCTTAGGTCCATATATCCCAAAACAAAATCCTTCATTCTTTCCATAAATCTTGGGTCATTATCTCCCGCCATCCACTATCCATATCACCCCTACCTCAAAATCCACTTACCCTATCATAAATCAAGGTCAACAAAGGCACACATCCTTGAGCACATTCCAACCATCTACCTTCATGAACTCATCCAAAATAGATCCATATCATTCCTATCCACCCATGAATCCAAATTATTTTGGAAGTAAGTTGGATGTTAATAATAAAATTCATAAACTCAAAAATCCACATTTGTCCAAATATCAACATGTCTCATCTAAAAGACATGGAAAAATAAAGCAAAAATTGATCCAAAATCAAAATAAAAATCCACCAAGGCCCATTCAGAAAAAAGAAAAATCACAAGCCATGTGGATTCCTAAGTTTCATATAGAAGAAATGCATTCCAAAGAGCGAAAAAAGAAAGAAAAATTAAAAACCATGAGGATTCCCAAGTTACTCATAAAAGACATGCATCCAAAAGAAAAATCAAAATTGACATCCAAGTTTGTTATTACAAGGGCTTCCTTCACGCCTCCCTCTAAATATTTCCCAAAATACACTAGCTTAAATCCTTCATCATCTCCTTCAACCGTTTTGGGTCTTTATGTCCCAAAATCCTCACACACTTCTCCATAAAGATCTCAAACTTCAAAATCCATTTTTCCTCCACCACTCCATCACCCCTCAAGGTGTATGCCAATGTGGATCTTGCTAACATTTCCACCCCTACACAAATGTTTCAAAGCCCCAAACATTATCCAACACCTATTTTATATCCTTCCATTCCTCCCATCTAATCCCATGCATAAATACTTAAACCATTCCATCTCAAAGATCATCCATTTCATCTCCCTTTACCATTATCCTACTAACATCTTTGAGCATATATTCAATAGCCATGGTCTATTTTAGAATATCTTTCAAGGGTACCATCCAAAACACAACAAGATGCTTTATTCCTTGTTCCATCTCCTATCATGCATACTTTATCTTCCAAAAAAAATAAATCATCACTTTCGTGAAAACCTGGCAAACAAGCGCTTTGTGATACAAAAAAGAATAAAAAAAAAGTAAAGTGAAATAATTTGTCCATTGGTGAAAACCACTTCTTGTGGTGCCTTGGGAAAGTACCATAATGAAAAATTGACAAACATGCACCATGTGTAATCAATTTTCCTCTTGCACTCTACACTTGTGGGCAAGTTTCATCCCTCATCCACCATTATCTCTTTGTAATGCCTCTCCATGACTCATCCTTGTGAGAGGATGTGGTAAACACTTTTGGATTTGTGCTCTGATAGTCTCTTTGACATTAGTCTCTCCTAGACTTGCTTTTTTATTTATGCATCGATAGACATATATAGACTCTTATGTAATTCTTTGATTTCTATCTTAGATGATATTGATGATGCTAGACACTTTATATGGACATATGCCATTTGATGATTTATGAGAATGATTGATAAATATTGGACTATATTGATGATGAACCTATATTTGATGATTTATATGTGTACATTATTCATGATTGATCATATTGCTTATGGGATTTTGATGATATTATGATTGTGCTAACCCGACTCTATGTTTATGATGATTGAGTTGATGTTTCGATCATTGTGATTTTCTTCTAGTGTCTTCATGATCAGAGATGATGGCATACCACTTATTGTGAGAATGATATGGTGTTCTTATTCTCTTTTCACTTGTCTATCTATCATGGTGTATATATGTTGTCTATGTATTGTATTCCATTTGGTGCTGGTTGTAGGATTGCAGGTACCAGACATTGACTCCACTAGGTTTCACAGGTTTAAGCATGTCCTATCCCAATGGCAAGTTGTTGGAGATGGCATGTGTTTCCCTCTTACACTCTAGGATTAAGTTGTTCACCTTGACATTATGTATCATGACACAAGTTGGTGGTTAGAGTCTTGTGTCGATGTTCCACCCTATGTTGGATTGCTTAACGTGTTGTGAGTATGTGATTAATATTTGATTAATATAGTATTAATACTATAGTTTATTTATTTGATAGTTGATTGTTTGGATGATTATTTAATATTTATTCTTATTCGCCGATTAATGGTTATTGAGCTTAATTTATTTGATTAATACTTTATTGATTTATTTGTCTCTTGATATTTATTTAATTAGTTAAGTGATTTATTGTTTAGTTGATCATTTATTTATTGTTTAATTATTGTTTTTGAGGTTGGCTATGCTTTTATATTTGTTTATGACATCTATTTATATTGGTTTTGATTTATTTAGTTGAACTTGATTATTTATTTATTAATTGTTTAATTGTTGGTTGATATTATTTATTTATTGGGTTCTAATTTTTATTTTAAATTTTAATTATTTAATTTAGTTGGTTTAATGATAAATATTATTTACTTATTTATTGCTTAGTTATGATTTATTACTTATCTAATTTTAATCAATTATTTATTGTTATCTAATTAATTAATTGATGTGGAGTTTATTTATATTGTTGACTTTTATTTTTATTTTTTATCATTGGGAGTGATTATCCTTGTTATTTTTGGATATGTGTTATTGATTTAGAAATTTCATGTGAATGCAATGTGGTTTGATTTGGAGTTATTTAAGGGGTATTTCCCTTATGTATCATGTTTTAGGATCTCTTTGTATCATTTGTTCTTCCAATTGAATGTTTTATAAGGGATTGTGTTTGTGTCTTAGATTTTACAATGTATTGTCGGTAAATGTTGATTAAATGTTGTATGTGGGTCTCATTGGCCTTAGTAAAGCTTGTTAGGTCCCGGAGACAACTGAGAGGGGGGGGTGAATCAGTTGTCTAATAAATTCAACCAAAAATAACTTAACCAAAACCTAATGCTTAATACCAGTAAACCAAACTTTATGCCGGTAGATAGTCTTAACAGTTAATACCAATACCGGTAAAGATTAATGCATGAAACAGAAACATAATAACATCCACAACACATAACACCAATGTTTGTACATGGAAACCCTGTAAGGGGAAAAACCACAGTGGGAAGCCTTACCCACAATCAAATGGTACTACTGCAAATAGTATGTGTTTACAATATGGATTCTGCACATGTAGAAAGGTCAATTGCCTAGAGCTCACTACTCAATCAAAAAATGAGAGTCACACTGACTATAATTGGATGGTTAAATCCAATGATAATGTACTGGACAAAATAACATCTTCATATGCTAGATTCAGTACCGGTGTAGTTTTGATTGCCTTTACAAAACCCTCCTTCAACCTTCAAATGATGTCTGTGTGTATAGCTCTGCTTATTTTTGCATATACTCTATTACAATTCTTCTTCCCAATCGCATATTCATCTTACAAATAAGATCTTACATATATACCATAACCTAAGACCAATTGAATAGGTCGGTTCACTCAAAGATAGTACAATAAAATCAATTACAAACAAATCAATATCCGATGCATGATGTTAGCTCAATGAATTTACAATAATAATTAATCATCTCCATAACATGTTGTGCTGATCTAGAGTAGATAAGTCTGTCGGTGCTTAACCTGGACCTATTTGTTGATAACAATAAATATGCAAACCTGAATAAACAGTTAACCAAAGCACCAAAACAAAGTGATAGAAAATGTCTTTGACATAACCAAGTAGTTTCCAAGTCTTTCCAAGTGCCGGTGAACAATATAATCTGTCGATGAAGCAAATACCAATGTTTTGCATAAGTCTCTATCTTGTTGGTGAACATAACCAAAATCTCCAAGTGTTGATAAGTGTTGACAAGTAATGATAGGTGTTGACATCAATGAGAAAACCATATCAAAATATCCAAAATACCAACAATCTCCCCCTTTAGCATTGATGGCAACACAAGATGGAAAAACCATCAAAGTGTCAAAACAGAAATGCCAAAAACAAAAAACCAACAATCTCCCAAATAGATCATTAACTAGAAATAAAAAAATACATAATATCATCTCACTCCAAAGTAATAATCTCTCCCCATAGGAATAATACGTGTTATCCATGTGTTTTTCCATATCAATATCTCCCCCTTTGACATCAAATGCCAAAGAATTACAAAACCAAATACAAAATACCAATTCATTCAACTACTCCCCCTAAGAAGTAGCTCTCCTCATCGAAGCCAGAATAAAATATTTCTCTATTAATTTTGTCGGTTGATGACAAACATCAACTGTCCAAGTCTCTACCGGTGGGGGTAGGACTCCAAGTTTCTCTCTGAGATACTCAAATGTTTCCTTAGGCAAAGGCTTTGTAAAAATATCTGCAATCTGCTCTTTAGTATTCACATAAACCAATTTCACTTCTTTTGCTTCAACATTCTCCTTTAGAAAGTTCAGTTTGGTAGAAACATGTTTAGTTTTAGAGTGAAGTATCAGGTTCTTTGATATATCAATTGCTGATGTATTGTCACAGTAAATAGTTATAGGTTCCTTGCAATTTACCTTTACGTCCTTCAACATTTGTTTGATCCATAGTACCTGTGTACAATTAGTTGTTGCTGCAACATATTCTGATTCTGCTATTGATAAACTTGTACAACTTTGTTTCTTGCTCAACCATGAAATTATTCTGCTGCCAAGAAAAAATGCTCCTCTGGTGGTTCTTTTTCTGTCATCCGCATCTCCTGCCCAATTAGCATCTGTGTATGCATATAAGTCAAATTTTTCATCTCTAGGATACCATAAACCAAGATTTGTAGTGCCTTGTAGGTACCCAAAAATCCTTTTCACTGTTGATTCATGATTTTCTTTAGGATTACTCTGAAATCTTGAAACAATACATACTGCATTCATAATATAAGGTCTTGTTTGTGTCAAATATAGTAAACCTCCTATCATAGATTTGTATCTAGTTGGATTAACAGGTGTAGATTCATCCTTCAAAGATAATTTATCATTTGTAGTCATAGGTGTGCTTACGGGTTAACAATTCTCCATGCCAAATTTCTTTAGTAATTTCTTCAAGTACTTAGATTGACATAGGAATATACCTTTATCAGTATGTGAATTTTGCAATCCTAAAAATAATTTTATCTCTCCAATCATAGACATTTCAAATTCTTGCTGCATTTTGTTAGAAAAGTCTTTACACAAACCATCTTCTCCTCCAAAGATTATATCATCAACAAAAACTTCAATAATCAAGATGTTATCATTAGTTACTTGGTAGTATAGATTGTTGTCTACATTACCTTTTGTGTAACCAAGCTTCAAAAGATATTTGTCCAATCTTGCATACCAAGCTCTAGGAGCTTGTTTCAATCCATATAAAGCTTTCCTTAACCTGCAAACCATGTCTTTGTTATCTGTCAAAGAAAATCCATTGGCTAAACTTCTTCTTCAAGATCTCCATTCAAAAATGCACATTTAACATCCATTTGATATACTTTATAGTTCTTGTGTGCTGCAAAAAGCCAATAAAAGTCTTATTGCCTCAATTCTAGGTACCGGTGCAAAGGTTTCATTATAATCAATTCCTTCTTTTTGAGAATATCCTTTACACACCAATCTTTCATTTATTTTTTTCAGATTACTATGCGATCTTCATTAAGTTTATTTCTAAAAGCCCATTTAGTTCCAATTATATTTGTGTCTTTAGGCCGGGAAGCTAATGACTAAGTGTTATTCCTTTCTATTTGTTCCAATTCATCTTCCATTGCTTTAATCCAATATTTATCTTCACATGCCTCATTAACTAATGTAGGTTCAATTTGAGAAATAAGACACACCTCCTCATTTGCCAATCTTCCTCTAGTCATAACTCCTTTAAATTTGTTTCCAATTATCTGATCTTCAGGATGATTCAATCTTACATACTAGGGTGTTTTTGCTTGTTGTTGTTGTTCAGTGACTGTTGAATCTCTAGATAATGTCGGTATAACTAGATCACCATTCCATACCAGTGTATTCACAGTAGGTTAATTTGTGATTATCTCTATTTCCAGTTCAGAGTCTGTGTACCTTAAATTTACTCTAAACTTTTCATCAATATTCACATTTGCACTCTCAACAATTTTTTGCAATCTCTTGTTAAAACATCTATATGCCTTGCTCTTAGATGAATAACCAAGAAATATTCCTTCATCACTTCCAGGATCAAATTTGCCAATATACTCATCTCTTCTAATATAGCATTTACTTCCAAATATTCTAAAATATTTAAGAGTAGGAGTATTACCAAACCATAGTTCATGTCGGGTCTTACCGGTTTCTCCTCTGATGTGAACTTTGTTGAATGTATAAACAGTTGTATTGACCACCTCTCTCCAGTATATATGAGGTAGATTTTCTTCTGATATCATACTTCTAGCTGCATCCAAGATAGTTATGTTTTTCCTTTCCACAACTCCATTCTGCTGGGGTGTTTGGGGTGCTGACAACTATCTTCTGATCCCATTCACTTCACAGAATGTATTAAATTCCTTAGATGTGAACTCACCTCCCTGATCTGATCTCAAACATTTGATTTTCTTGTTGGTTTCATTTTCTACCATCACCTAGAATAGTTTGAATTTCCCAAATGCTTCAGAATTTTCTCTGAGAAAAGTAACCCAACACATTCTAGAATAGTCATCAATGATTAGCATAAAATATCCATCTCCTTGTATACTTATAGTTCTTGTTGGACCACATAAATCAGTATGAATTAAATCAAGAACATTGTTAGACTTCTCCAGAATACTCTTGAAAGATGCTTTAACTTGCTTTCCAGATTGACATTCCTTACATACTAGATTGTGAGGTTTAACAATCTTAGGTAAATCTCTAACTGCCTTAGTATTATTGATTTTCACAATGCAATCAAAATTTACATGACAAAGTCTCTTATGCCATAACCAACTTTCATCAATATGTGTAATCAAACATGCTTTCTCATTATTGTTCAAATGAAAGATCTTACCTCTAGTCTGATTATCGGTTGCAATTTCCAAACCAGTTCTGTTTAAGATTTTGCATTTGCCATTCTTGAATTGTAACTTAAATACTTTCTCAACTAATTGACCAACACTCTAAAGATTATGCTTCAAACCTTCAACATAGTAAACATTATCAGTATTGTGCTTACCATCAAAAGATATAGTGCCTTTTCCTTTGATCAAACAAGCTTTGTCATCTCCAAATCTTACTAGACCTCCATTGTATTCCTGAAAGGTTAAGAATTTACTCTTATCTCTAGTCATATGATGTGAACATCCTGAATCAATAATCCATTCATCCTTATCTTCAACTTTAGCTGTCAGGGCCTTCTCTACCATTTGAACAGTAGGTATTGGTTGATCTTTTGTTATAGAAACAAAAGCCCATCCATTATCTGCTAGATCCTCATCAGAATCATCAGTAACTCCTTCATCAGCATAATAACAAGATTTGTCTCTATTATTCTTGAATTTGTATTTCTGATAGTCAAGGTTAGGATTATATGTTCTTTTAGCTTCTTCTCTTAATCTTTCATGTTTATCAGGACATCTAGATGCCATATGACCAATCTTATTGCAGTTAAAACATTTAAATGGTGCTTTACCTTCATACTTACTTCTAATAGGACCTTTACGCATTTTCCTTGCAAATAGTGCTCCAAGTTCTTCAAGTTCTTCATTTTCTCTCCTTCTTTCTTCAAGTTCTCTTGCATAGAAGGCTTTCCAATCAAAATTATTAGAAAATGATGATGACACTGCAATTGATGATGATTCCTTAAAATCTAGATCTGTCTTGATAGTAGTAACATGACCAAATTCCTCAAGCTCAAAAGCTGAAAGTTTTCCAACCAAAGTGTCTCTAGATACTGATGCATTAGGCATTGTTCTCAATTCATTTATAGCAGTAACTTTCATTTTATATAGTGGTGGAAAAGCTCTTAAAACTTTAGAAACAATCTCATCTTCACTTAAGGTTCCTCCACAACATTGTATACCCAAAATAATTTCATTTACTCTTTCCATAAAAGTAGAAATTATTTCTGCTTCTTCCATTTTCAAACTTTCATACCTGACTCAGAAGCATTCAAGTTTTGCAATTTTGACTGTGGAATCTCCTTCATTCAATGTTTCCAATTTGTCCCAAATAGCTTTAGCAGTAGATCTATCTGACAATCCCATGACTTACTGATCAGATAATGCACTCAAAAGTGCTTCTCTTGCTTTGCAATCATTTTCCTCATCTTTTCCCAAGGTTGGTGGATTAGGCTGACTGGGAGTAGGAGTAGTATAACCATTCTTTGTAACCTCCCATATATCCTTTCCAATGCAATTCAAGTGTGTCTCAATCCTGATCTTCCATATGCCATAGTTAGTTCCATCAAGTTTCAGACTGTCCTTCATGAAATAGTTGGTAGACATTGGATCTCCTCAAGCTGTAAAACTTCTGCAAAAAGAGGACTAGGCTCTGATACTAATTGTTAGGTCCTAGAGACAACTAAGAGGGGGGGTGAATCAGTTGTCTAATAAATTCAACCAAAAATAACTTAACCAAAACTTAATGCTTAATATCTAGTAAACCAAACTTTATGCCGGTAGATTGTCTTAACAGTTAATAGAATTACCGATAAAGATTAATGCATGAAACATAAAGACAATAACATCCACATCACATAACACCAATGTTTGTACATGGAAACCCTAGAAGGGTAAAACCATGGTGGGAAGCCTTACCCACAATCAAATGGTACTACTGTAGATAATATGTGTTCACAATATGGATTCTGCACATGCAGAAAGGCCAACTACCTAGAGCTCACTACTCAATCACAAAATGAGAGTCACACTATCTACAATTGGATGGTTAAATCCAATGATAATGTACTGCACAAAACAAAATCTTCATATGCTGGATTCAGTACTGGTGTAGTTTTGATTTCCTTTAAAAAACCCTCCTTCAACCTTCAAATGATGTCTGCATGTATAGCTCTACTTATTTTTGCATATACTCTATTACAATTCTTCTTCCCAATCACATATCAATCTTACAAATAAGATCTTACATATATACCATAACCTAAGACCAATTGAATAGGTCAGCTCACTAAAAGATATTACAAACAAATCAATATCTGATGCATGATGTCGACTCAATGCATTTACAATAATAATAAATTATCTCCATAACATGTTGTGCTAATTTGGAGTAGATAAGTCTATCGGTGCTTAGCCTGGACCTATTTGCCAGTAACAACAAATATGCAAACCTGAATAAATAGTTAGCCAAATCGCTAAAACAAAGTGATAAAATAATGTCTTCGACATAACCAAGTAGTTTCTGAGTCTTTCCAAGTGCCGGTGAATAATATAATTTGTCGGTGAACCAAATACTAGTGTTTTGCATAAGTCTCTATATTGTTGGTGAACATAACCAAAATCTCCAAGTGCTGATAAGTGTTGACAAGTAATGATAGGTGTTGACATCAATGACAAAACCATATCAACATATCCAAAATACCAACAAAGCTTTGGTTTTATTTTTATTTTTTTTCAGACCTGGGTTGAGTTTATGCCCTTATGAAGTCAGTGTTCAATTGTGGGCAAGTTTGAGTTGCTCAGGGTTCCATTTTTGAGTTTTATACATCCTGTTACAAAAGTGCCACTCTGGGTGACAAAAGCACCACTTCAGAGAACAAAAGCATAACTTTTGGCTACAATAGTTCTATTCTGGTGTTAGTGGTTTTGACTCTAGAGGCCTTATTTTGATGTATTTGAGGTTTTGGGGCACTGTACTATTCATATTTGATGTATTTAAATTATTTTGAGCTCTGGAAAGAAGTTTTGTACTTTCCAGTTGAGTTTTTCCATTGCTACTCCAGCAAGTTGAGTGAATCCTTGTTGTTTGAGGATAAATTATTGCTGGTCTAGTGTGAGAATATGTTGTGCCTTATTGTAGAGGTTTATGTGGATCTATTGGCATTGCCTTTTTTTCCCTATTTTATGTCTATTTGTCCTTCTTGAGGGTTTTTGACTATTGTTGTAATTTGGCATTATGAGCTAGATGGCTTGATTTTGATGTGTATTTCTTTGTGGATGTTATGGCTATCATGTATGCTTTTGGAATAATGTTCATGTGATGTTATCGGTATGTTCACCCTAAGGTCTTGGTCCATGGATAGGGAGAGTGGGCTCTTGCATGTGTAGGACCAGGGTCCTGAGCAATAGGCATTTAAGAGCTTCCTAGAGAGGATGCTTAGGGTCTAGACCTATCATGGGACCACATGAAGAGTTTATGATTAATTGCAAGTGATAACTATAATAATTTTTTAGTTGGTTTGGGTAATAGGAATTCACTTAATCAATATAATGAATATGTTGTTTTGTGCCCCACTCATATCCCTTGAGTGATGAATTGGGATGAGCATGGAAGACTGTTGGAGCAGTAAACCAATCTCCCTTAATTGGCTCCAAGATGGAGATGGTTAAACATGTATATTAAGGTGTGGCATGGCCCCTTCTTTGTGAGGATATCATGTGATGACACTCTTGCCTACATGTGTCCATTATCCTTATGGCTTCATTGTTGGTTATGCCTCTGGGACTTTATTGATTTATGATTATCGTTGTGATGTAATGTACTTAATTGTTATGGTTGTTGTCATTTTGGTTGTCATGTTGACTCCCTTGTTTGTTAGGTGTCCTCTTAGGTATTGAGTGTGAGTTGGAACCCCATGTCATCTCCTAGAATAGGGGTTGGTTCCTATTTGGCTCCACATGATCGAGTGGTTTGATGTGTTCTTCCATTGGGACATTCTTAATTGGATTCTTGCATGTTGGACATGGATTTATATTATTTCATCATGTAGATGGATCTTGGAGCATAATCTATGTAATTTGAATTGATATCATGTGCTTTGTATGTTAAGAAAGATGTAATAGAAAAGAATCGGGGGCTTCACTTGTTAGGGAATATTATAACATGTGCATTCATATTGGGGTTTTAATATCCAAAACTTATTTAACAATATATTACCTATCTGGTGAAAATAGGGGGGTTTTAATTTAGACTATGAAAAAATACAATATTTGGTGAAAATATGGGGGGTTTTAAATGAGGCTATGTATTAGGAGGGAGTGACAAGAAAGGAGTTTATAGCAATATTTTTTTGAAAATAGGAGAATTATTTAGTATGCCATGAATGCATGTTCTATAACCCAAGTTCACAAAGTGAAGCTCCCATGAGAATAGAAGGCTATGAAATTAGTATCTTGTGAACATAGGTATTAGGGCTTGTAGTAGGTTGATTTTGGAATACAATGTATTGGATGTGTTTGTTGTAAATAGATTTTCAACGTGTATGTAATTTTTGATTAGATAATATTCAATTATTGAGTGATATAATTGGATTATCTTGTGGATGGTAGTGGAAATTTTAACGATCATGTATGCTTTAATTGAAAGATGTTATTCCTAATGTTAGTTATTCATTGAGTATGAAAAGAAAGAGTAGTTGTAGGTTTGAATGAACTCTATGATTCTTCTTTATGTGTGGCCAATTTATATGTATAGAGATAGTATATTGAACCATGATAACATTGAAAATATAAAAGAGATTATGCACTTGTACCATGTATTCTTATGTGATAGGAAGTGATGATGAGGTAGTCGAGGCTATGATCTTGTAATGGAATAGGATGTTGTATTCATTATATGATACATGTTGTAATAATGTTCATTAGATAGAAAAGTGATAGATATCTATAAGGAATAAGATTTGCAATGGTTAGCTATGTGTGTCCTTATAGTAGAAATGGTGCTATTAGATATCTTGTTATAAGTAATCCCATTTGAAAAGTAGCTAGCATTTGTTGTGTAGACCCGTTTATGGTCAAGTATACATTATCTTGATGGGATGTATGATGAAACTAATAAATGAAAATAATAATAATTGCTTATATGTTGATAGTTCTATTTGGATTCATAATGAGTTAGATGGTTAATGAAGAAATGTGGAATTATGAACACTTGGAATTGGTGTTTTAAACTGAACTTAGAGAATTAACAAGAATATGATAGGATAAGTGTTTGAAAATTCATGATTATCATGAAGAGAGAGATAGTAATTTAATTGTTATAACAAATACTAATGGTATTATGATATTGATGTGTTATTGCCAGTAAGTAATGACATTAAAGTACCCTAGAGAATGAATGAATAGATGGATGAGTATATAGGTACACATTGTGATGTTAATTTATATAATTATATTTTTCACTTGCGTTGTAAGGTTATATTAATCTCCATGATGTTTTATGAATTCTTCTAAATTTGATCTATGATTTGAAGTTATGTTAGTTTACTATGCTTCATTAATAGATGTGATTTAAAAAAAATATTGTCTGCTTGTTAGCTAGTTTAGTTATTTTCTCTAGGGTATTTTGGTGGGCATTACATCTGGTATCAGAGCCCATGTTGCAAACACTAGGATCTATGGTTAAGGTTGTTTCTCTTAGTCCTCCACGGTGTAATATGAAATCCTCTTGAATTGAGTTGTTCTTGAGATTTGTGTTTGAAAAAAGGTCATTGGAATCTTGGAGATCTTACATGTCAATGCTCTATGTTTCCTCCCTAACTATCTTTAGAAATCATAATTGTGTGCAATATGTGTATTCCTTTCTTACGCATGCCTGCTATATGTGAATGGTGTCTATATGATTCCATGCGATCTTGTTTGCTTGGTAAAGATTGGTGCTTACCTGAATATTAGAGGTTGTTTTCCCTATATAAATGACTATGCTATAGAAGGAGAGAAAATTGTGGGTACTCTCTTGACTAATGCCATGTTTTTAGGATTAGTTTGTTATGTCATTTTTATTAAGAATAGTAGGATGAAGTGTTTTTATTATGTTATAAGATTGATTTAGTGTAGAACCTGATGAGTAAAAGAGGAACTTGTATGAGATGTAATTATATATAAGTAAATAGTAGTGTAATAATGCCATTCTCTTTCCTTTATTCTCCTATGTAAAATGTAAGGAAGTTAACTAGTGAAGTATGGGTACCAAATAGAACTATCAAGTGTTTATATATGATTTCTAACTACATTTGTAATGTTAGGAGACCTCATGAGAGGTTGAATTCGCATATCTTAGAAAATGATGTAAGTAACTGCATGGTAAAATAAATGTGGCATGTCTAGGAAATTCAAATTATTCATGCATAATTCTTGTGTGTATATATTGACTATTTGGCAATGCTCTTCCTTCCTCTTCTCTCTATTTGGGTATAAGTTTCAAAGTACCTAGGAGTTTATTGATATTAAATAGGAGCATTGAAAAATCATTAATGAATATGATATTTGCATATAAGGAAAGTTTGTATGGAATAAATTTGCATTGAAGATCAAAAATTATGTATTGCATCCATGATTTTTATTTAGTAGGTAGGATATCTCTTGCATAAATAATGTAGGAAGTTTTACGAATTAATAGGTTAAAAAATATCATGTTAAAGTATGTATGATGAATGAAGTAAAATTGATGCATTGCATGTATGTCATTATATCTTTACTTGGTTGGGCAAGATAAAAGTTTTAGATTTGTGAAGGAGTTGAGTGGTTTTCATGAAATGTTCTGCTTGATTAAATGGATAGATTAAGAAAAAGTGCTATCTCCTTACCCTATTGAATTTTAAAGAAGTAATTGCTCAATAAATTCTAGTAGGATGGATTGATAATGAATTTAATGAGGTTGTAATGTGTTCCTAAATGAAATTTTTTCTTCAAATGATGAAAATATTTAGTTTATGAATAATAATAGTTAAGGATTGATGGAAGTGAGTTTGATTGGAATAATGTAAGTATGTAATTGAATTTGTGTGTCACTAAATGAAGTGGATGTAAATTAGATGCAAGTAAGGCTAGGACATCTAGTTTTGTGCTTAATATAAACAAAATGACCAGTTACTTGTGTACTAAGGAAATGAGCATAGGAGATAGGAATAGGAGCAATCAAAGTATGATATTAAATTTTGTTTGGAGAATAAGTAATGAGATCTATTTCTTATGAGTAAATTTACTTGTGTGAATATATACTATTGTTATCATATGTATGCTATTCGTTATGCATTAAGGGAATGGTGAATGCTTTAGTACATCATCGAGTGATTATTTGGGATTTTGATACCTATTTCTATTATAACCTAGTATGTGTGGTATTTTTTCTTGAATATTAAACATGTCATGAGTATAATCCTATGTGTATGGCGCACTTTATTTTCTCCTTTCATATGCCTACTTTCATAAAGAATATTTGTCTAGACTTTCATAAAAAAATGGATTATGTTAAAGTGATAAAATGAATATAGATATATAAATAAACTTATGGATTTAAATATCTGGTATGCAATCTCTAACACATCTAGGGTGTTCTACACTCAAGTGTTGTGTAGTGGTTAATCCCTTTGGTGTGACTGATATTGGTCACCTCATGATTTAGATTCATATGAGTTGGCTATTTTGTCTTGAGTTATTTTGTGATTTGTGCTAGCATCATTGGAGTTAATTCTATTTTTGGATTTCCAAAGTCTTCCTACATCCATTTTGTTCTTTTTGGTGACACTTGTCACACTATTTCTTGTTGATTTTGCTGACAAATTTTCATGATTTAATGTTGGATTTTGTGATCTTTTTCTTTTTAGACTTTCTCTTATGTTGTCGTCATTGTTGTTGTTGTCTTTCGTGATCATTCCATATGCTGAGTCTTGTGGGCCCTCATTTTGTGTGAAGTATTGTCTCTATCATGTTCATTTTGAACCTCTGATAGTGTGTGCAAGGGAGGAACCACAGAGAAGTGCACTAGACTTAGTCAACAATTAGATAATGTTTTTGATTAAGGAAAATCAGGTTTTAAGGGACCTGAAACCTGCTTACATAATGAGGAAATAAGCATAAGATAAACTAGATAGAACAGAACAAAGATAGAAAGGCTGCAACAGAACAACAAAAAAAAACAGCCAAGGAAAATAACAACATAAGGCTAGCTAGAAATTGGCAAACTAAAACTAGATTACATATCAGATGAAAATCTTTATAGACTCTTTTGCATCCTTAACTAGCATCATCATTACATTAGCTTCCTCTTTCAGATCTTTGTTTTCCTGCATCTGATGGGTGTTTTTGGTCTCCAACTCCAACACACTGGTAGTTTACCTAGTTCTGCATCTGGAGGAGTGTAGAATAGAGCTAGATGTCGACTCCTCATCAATGTCACCATATCTTTATTCTTCTTGTTCTTCTCCAGACAAGCTACCAAAGCGTTTATGTTTTGAGAAGACAACTTCAAAACCACTAGACTATGCTCCATGAATTTCTTCAAGGCCTTCTCAGTTTTTGTAATCTAATTGTTTATAAGATCATTATCAACCTCTCCCTTTTCCTTGATGATTCTCACCACATCTTCAAGATGCTTCAAATCTCCCTTAATCATATCTTTTTTTGGCCAGTCTGGAATTTCTTCTTTGTCCTCTGCCTCACTGGTATCCTCCACACTATCCTCTTTACCTTTAGTGTTGGTATCCTTAATCAAATTCTCAATTTTATAATCCATGTCTCTTTGCTTATTCTAAATACTAGAGATGTTATCAATCACCCATTTCTAAAAAATGAATATTTTTAGGGTACTAGTCTTGGCAGCATTTAGAATGGAGTCCATGTTTTCCATAACCAGAACAGAGCCCACAGACCTAGGGTTTCCCTCTTCCATGTTGTGTTGATCATCATTCCTTCTATCTGAGACATTCACTTCTGGCTCTTCAACATCCTTTTTCCTCTTCTCATCCCCTTCCTTGGCCTCATCCTCCTTCTTTTGCTCATTCTCTGCCTCTTCATCTACCTCCTTCCCCTGTACCTCCTCAGAACAAGCATTCTCTTTCATGTCTTCTTTATCTTCATCTCCAACCCTCAATTTATTATGCAGAGGAAGATTAGAAGAATCTTCATCAGAATCAGAGCTATCATGACCCTTAGATATGTGGGCATTCTCCACAAAAGGGTCTTCCCTAATAGCCCTAGCTTTACCTTTCAAATGCTCATAAATTAACAAAATAAGGCCTTGGTGAGCAATGGGGTATGATTTAGGTTTATTGGCATGGTCGGTCAGGCTATCATTAAGGGAAGAGGCTAAATAGAAGGGCAATGAAATATCTGAGCCATGGTGAAAATGGTTAAGGATGACAAAATGGTAGTTGTAAACCTTTGAAAACCTTCCATCAACCGTAAGGTCTTCCATTAAAACTTTCAGCATTTAATGCTAGAAAGATTTTACCTGATGAGGGAGGTAGTAGGACACATTGTCCTTCTTAGCAAGCCGCACTCTTTCATCTTTATTTTTAGGGAAATTCTTAGTAGCTTCCACCGAGAACTTGTTGTCTCTGTAAAATTTGATACCTTCCTTCTGTAATCCTGTAACCTCCTCCACCAAATCTTCATCTAGCTTCCATGTCTAGCCAAACAGGGTAACTTTATTATTGCTCCAGCCCTTGGCAAAACCATGTGACACAAACTTCTTACTCCCGTCTAGTTTCTCCATGTAATCAGTGAATCCATATCTATGCAACCTTCACCATATTTTCCTTTTTCTTTTCCAGTTATTACAACTAGAAGGCTCATTGTGATTAAGATTTCCCCCCATAATGTAATGGTTGTTCAATTCGAAACCCTCAACAGAGCACAAAATAACCAAATGCTGAAAAAACAACACATTGGAATCAAAAAACAAGGTGATTTTCTTATTATGTGAATAGTCTTTTAAGACATTCAAAATAAACCAGCACTTAATATGATTAGGCCCGTCACACCAATGCTTATTATCACAATGAATTAAATAGGTAATCAACTGACACTCCACATCACTCCAATATCTATAATTGAGATTCAAACCTAGAAAGGTAATAATGAAATTAACATGTACCATGGACTCTATCAAATATTAATTTCTCATAGACTCCCTTCTTACATGAAACTTCTCTGATATATTTAGTATCCTCCTCTAAAAAGACCCCCTCATTAGCTAATAAATCAGCTACCCTGTTACCTTCCATAAGGGTATGGGTAATATTCACACTATCATAGGCATCTAACATTTTTTTAGCATTATAAATGATATTATGAATGTTCCAAGAGGGGGAACTAATACCTTTGATAGCCTGAATAATATTGAGAGAGTCCCCTTCTAGCCATATTTTTTTTAAATTAAAACTCTGAGCAAGCTGGAGACATTTTAACATTGCCAGAGCTTCATACACATGATTGTTTTAAACTCCAAAGGGAGAGGCAATTGCAGCAACACAAAAACCATAAGAATTTCTGATGACTCCTCCCCCTCTAGCCTTCCCAGTATTTCCTTTAGTTGCACCATCAAAGTTCACCTTAACCCAATCATGAAAAGGGAACCTCCAAACAACATTATCTCTCCTTCTCTTCATATCAGATTTGCAGACTTTGTGTGTCAACTTCCATTTAGTAAGGATGTTTTTCTCATTATTAGTCATGTTAAAATAAATACACTACTTATTGTTTTTGTGAATGGTATTGATGTTTTCTTTCATTGCCCTACAGATCTTTTTAAAAACTACCTGAGAAGAACACTTAGTCTCCCTGAAAATTCTATTGTTTCTCTGCTTCCAGATATGCCAATAGGTCATAGGAAGGACATAAGACCAGAGGGTCTTAATCAGAGGAAGTTTGGTAGGGAAGATTCATTGCAAGATGACTTCCTTAATACTATTGTGCATAACCCAATCAACTTTCTATTGCATCCAGACTTTACTCCAGATTTCCCAGGTAAAAGAACAATGAATAAACAAATGATCCACAGATTCAACCTCTTTCTGACATAACTCACACCTATTAGGAAACATGAATCCTCTCCAAGCCAGGTTATCAATAGTAAGAATCTGGTTGTGAGTTGCAAGCCAAAAAACATGTTAACATTAGGAATGAGGAATCTATTCCAAATTTTAGTCCATATTGGGTTGCAGGCCTGAGTAATAATTTTTTTATAAGCAAAGGCAATAGTAAAATTACCCCTAGGATTGCTCTTCCATAGAAACACATAATCAGAATCTTTACTAATAGAAAAGGATAGCAAATCCTGTTGGAGCAAAGAAAATTCAGCATAAACTACATCAAGTCTGACCCATTTATTCTCCTTGCAATAATTACAAACCATAAAACCATACCTCCTTTTGCATTCTTCAATCAATTGGTTGCAATCTTGGTTAAAAAGAGGTTCATCTTTAATCCAGACATCCTCCTAGAACCTGATTTTATCACCTTTGCCAAGGACCCAACCAGCTCTAGCTTTAGCAACTTTTATAGATTTGATCATACTATTCCATATAAACAAGCCAACAGGGATATCTTTAGAATAAAGAAGATAATGAATTGGTTGGTTATGTATATATTTATCAAACTACACCCTGCACCAATATTTATTAATACCAAAAGCCCTCCAAATCTATTTAGAAAGCAAGGCTTTGTTGAAATTTTTGAGAGCTTTAATACCTAATCCCCCATTGCTCTTAGGATTACAGACTTTATCCTAGGAAACCAATGCTATCCTTTTCTTATCTTCTACACCCTGCCAAAGAAATCTTTTCTGAATTCTTTCTAAAGCTTAAGAAAATTTAACTGGTATTCTAAACAAGCTAAGAGCATAAACATGCAGATTCTGAAGAGTAGCTTGAAGAAGTTGAAGCTTACCAGCCTGAGATAGTATAGATCCTTTCCAACCTGGCAATTTTTTGTTGAGTTTGTCAATTAACAAATTCTAGAATGAGTTTGGAGGAGCCAAACCAAGAGGGAGACCCAACTAAGTAGAGGGGAGCAACTCCACCTTACAACCAATAATGTTAGCAATCCTCTCCTGCCTCAATATTGGGGTATTGATGAAGTAAATAGAAGATTTATCCCAATTAATCTATTGTCTAGTAGTCAAAGAATAAGAACTGAGAGCACCTTTGAAGGCAGCAACTTTACTAACAGAAGAATATCCCAACAAAATTGAATCATCAACAAACTATTGATGTGTACAGGATACATTAGCAGAAGAGGGTTGCAACCCTTTGATTGTTTTACTCATTTTCAACTTTTGAATCAGTCTACTCAAACATTCTACCAAGATAGTGAAAAGAATATGTGAGATAGGGTCTCCTTGCCTAAGACCCCTAGAAGATTTAAAAAAATTGGACGAAGATCCATTAATAAGAATAGAAAAATTTGGAGTAGCTATTGATTATCTAATATCTTTAATAACCCTCTCATCAAATCCAAAAGGCTCCATGACCCTAGAAAGAACTTGCCATTCCACTCTATCATAGTCTCTTGCCAGATCCAATTTTATAAGAAATCCCTCTTTGTTTGTAGCATTAAGAGAGTGGATATTCTCATGCACAAGAATAATAGAATCCAAAATCTGCCTACCTGGGACAAATCCTTTTTTCTCCTCAGAGATAACAAAGGGGAGAACAACCAGCAATCTAAAAGTCATGACTTTTGAAATAATATTGTAACAAGAGTTACAAAGACTTATTGGCCTAAACTTTCCCATAGAATCAACTCTAGCCACCTTAGGAATTAGAGCAATAAAAGTAGAATTGATTTCCTTGAGAATTCTTCTAGATCCAAAGAATTATTTGACAGCATTGGTCGTATCTTCCCCCACAATATGCCAATATTCCTGAAAGAAAAACATGGGAAAGCCATCCGGGCCCAGACCCTTATCCCCTTGGAAGGAAAAAATAGTTTTTTTAATTTCATCAGCTATAGGGATAGCAGATAACATCTTATTCTGATGAGGTTCAATAATCTTAGGAATGTTATGAACTAGGTCTTGTTGCTTTACAATGCCAATATCCTTACTAAAGGTAAGGAGGTTAGAGAAGAACCTAACAACTTCATCACCAATGTCATCATCTTTGATAAGAATTTTTTCATCAACAATTAATCTCGAGATTCTGCTAGCAACTTTATGCTTCATAGATGTCATATGAAAAAATTTAGTGTTTCTATCATCAGCTTCCAACCAAATAGCCCTAGATCTCTACCTCCAATATATTTCTTCTCTTGATATTGTGTTGTATAATTTGGCTAGAACCTCATCTTCTTTAGCCTTGGGGAACATCTTATAACCATCTTTTTGAATTGAGTTTTGAATATGTTCTAATTCCTCCTTCAGCTTCCTCTTGGATTCAAAAATATCTCCAAAAACCTTTTTGTTCCAGATCTTAATGTTATCTTTGGTGTTTCTTAATTTTTTAGCAAGTTTGAACATGGCAGAACCATCCACATTAATATTCCACTATTTGGCAATGGAATTTTCCAAGGAAGGGTGTGAAACCCACATTTTTTCAAACCAGAAAGGAAAACAATGTTTGCCCTTAACATAATCAACAAGAAAAGAAATGGGATAATGATCTGATCTATTCTATTAATAATAGACAAAGAGCATCTATACTTAAGGACCTAGTTAGGAGTGATAAGGGATCTATCAAGCCTTACTTGAATAAGATCTCCTCCATCCCTTCGATTAGACCAAGTGTAGGAATCTCCAGAAAGACTAACATCAATTAGGGCATTAGCATTGATGAAGTCCATAAGGTCAATCCTACTATCCAGTTGAGCTTGAGTTCCTCCAAATTTATCAATTTCTTGAAAAGGGGTGTTGAAATCTCCCATCAACAACCAGCTTTCCTAAGAAAAAAGCCCCCTTTTCTGCTAAATTTTGTCCCAAAACTTACTCCTAGGAGCTTTAGAATTTGGGCATAAATATTGGTAACCACCCAATCCTTTCCTTCAACAATACATTTAACTCTCATAAAAATGATATTACCATCTTCATCAATCAGATCTCCTTCAATAGTTTTCTTATTCCAAAATATTGCCACCCCATCTGACGCCCCATTCAAGATACTACCACAAACACCTCCCTATTTAAAGAATTTTAATTTTTCAAATTTTTCCTTACTCATTTTGGTTTCCTGAACCAGGATGATATCTGACTTATGATCTTTGATAAAATTCCTTAATATATCCTATTTAGGGAGACCATTTAGGCCTCGTATGTTCTAGGAAATTACCTTCATTTGGAAAACTGGGAGCAGGATTCCTGAATGGTTCACTACCTTCCATTAGCTATGTTATGTTTTCTCTCTTGGTCCCTATGCCATTTCATGGTTTTACGTCCCTATGGGGATTTTAAAAGACCAATATCTGCCTTAGATCTGGTTCTAGTTTTAACCCCATTTGAACAACCTGCCTTCTTGTTTTGTTTTTTTCCCACTCCTATTATCTCTTCATTTTCTTCATCTTTATATGAAGATTTCTTATTATTCCAAGATTCTCCTATTCTCTCAAAAGAGGTGGGTGATTCAGTGCCAACACTCTGAAATAGAGAGTTAAGGTTAACTCGAGGCGATCTGAAATTGGTCTTTTTTTCAACACTAACTTTGGGACCTTCAAAGTCCTTTAGGCAAACTATATTACTTTCCTTTTCTGTATCTTGTGGAGCCTCATGTTGTGGTTCATTTATGTTGCCAATCTCACCCTCTTCAAGAATTTCTTATATGCTTATATTCTCTTCCTCCTAAATCTGTAAAACTTCAAATCCATTGACTGTTTTGACCTCAAATACATTATCTTCATTCTTTCTAACTTCCTTCTGAAGAGTGTCCTTGGAAGGACTAGCTTTCCTATCATCGTTTATTGTATCTTTTGGGTTACTAGGAAGTCCACTTCCTCCTTCCGCTCTACCCTCCTCACTTTTGTTAGTCTTCTCTTTTTTAGATATGTTTAACAAGATTGTTATTCTTCTGAGAATTCTTGGGATTACTTGGGAAAGCCTTTGCCCAATGTCTAGCTTTCTTACAAGAGAAACACACGAAGGGGAGGGACTTGAACTCTATGGCTTGTTCCCACTTTCCTAGTTTGGAATTTATTTCAATAGATCTAGGAAGGTCCATATTCTGTGAGATATTAACACATATCCTCGCAAACACCAGCCTCTTTTGTGCTTCTATCATAGAATCTATAGCCACAAGCTCCCTAAAGGAGTTAGAAATGCCTGAGAAAACATCTTCTAGCCAGAATTCAAGTGGCAAATCAGGCAACCACACCCAGACCGAAGAAGATTCAAAAAAGAAGTCATTGAGCTCCATATTTGGAGACCATTTTCTTAAGGATAAAGAAGATTTCCCAAACATCCAGGGTCCTCCACTCAGGGCCATTTCCAAATATTCCCCACAAGAGAAAGAAAAGACAAAGAAACCCCTTGATAGGGTTGAGACATCAACCTGTCCTTTCAGCCTTTATTTTCTCTTAACAAAAGACCTAACGACTTCAATATTAGGTCTTGGTCCAACAAATTTTCCCACTAGAGAAAAAACCATTAGAGAAATACTATGGTCTATAACCACATCTGGTACTACAATAGCTAGTCTGCATATTTTTCTGTCAGAAATATCTTCCATAGAGGGAAAGGATGATTTACCAGTGGGTTTGTTTGTAAAAAGACTATTCTAGGGTTTGAGAGCCTTCACCTTTGTCATCTTTTCCAAATCAGCGTTCAAAATCTCAGGACCCAACTTTGAAGAATATTCATTATTTTTAAGGACAAGAGGAGGGTCCCAATGCCATCAGTCCCCATCCTTTCAACCATCCTCATCATCCACCATAGATCCCAAAGAGACAAGTTGTCCTTGAGCTGCAAAGGCCTACAAAACCAGAAGAGTCAGTCGCATTGTTCCCTCCATTCGCAGAATGTAATAATCATAACAATTAGATAATGTTGATATTAGTTGAGTAAATAAAATTTTTGTATAAAGTAAAATGAATTGGTAACTTCTTATACATTATTAAAATTTAGATATAAGTGCATTCAAATTTGAGGAATTTGTAATATATGAAATAGATAAATGCAAAAAGGAACTAATGATTTTATTGAACGAAAGATGCATTGAATGTTTGTATCAGAGTAGTGTAGCAAAAGTGTGGTGGAGAATGATAATTTTGTATATTGTAAATCTTGTTTACATAGGATATAGATTTTTGGTAGTTGTGGGATCCTTTTGATCTTATTTGGTCCTGAAGGAAGTTTATTCAAATCTTCCTCATATAGGTGTATGACATGTGGCTTCTTAAATAATAATGATGTGCCTGTGTGTAAAGTATTGTGAAAAATGTATGTTAGTCTTCTTTATTGCATGTAACTAGATGTTAAAGATGTGTATCCATGCTTAAAATGGTTTGAGTTATTGTGATTTTTTCTCATAGTTGCTAACTCGGTGAAAAAAATATAGTTAATTTTTCAAAATGTGATTAGATGAATTTCTCTTGAAGAAATTTCAATGATTTGACATGCTTATTGTAACTGGTAAGAGTTTTGTAACTTGTTTTATCTCTTATGTAATGCATTCACTTTAAGTAATTGAAGCATAGTAAGGAAAATTTTGTTGTCATTATCTTACTATGAGCTTGGAAATGTTTGAAGTAAGATGTTCTAATGATTGATGAACCCTCTAGCTAAGAGGTTATGCATATTGTTCATAAATTTTCTATAACAAGGATATGATCTAGTTGTGTTCAAAAGAAGTTTTAGATTAATGTGTGGGTGCATCTTCACTTTAAGCTTGTGACTTCTAGGAGTAAGTCAAGTTTTAGAGGGAGAGGATGTAGAGGCTCTCCCTGACTCATCCTTATGATAGGATGTGACAAGCACTTTTGGATTTGTGCTCTGATAGACTCTGTGACATTAGTCTCTCCTAGACTTGCATTTTGATTTATGCACTAATAGACATATATAGACTCTTATGTGATGCTTTGATTTCTATCTCAGATGATATTGATGATTCTAGATACTTTATATGGACATATACTTTTTGATTATTTATGAGAGTGATTGATACATCTTGGACTATATTAATGATGAACCTATATTTGATGATTTATATGTGTTCGTTATTCATGATGGATCATATTCCTTATGGGATTTTGATGATATTATGATTGTGATAACCCTACTTTATGTTTATGATGACTGAGTTGATGTTTCAATGATTGTGATTGTCTTCTAATGTCTTTGTGATTAGAGATGATGTCATACCAATCATTGTGAGCATGACAAGGCATTGTGATCCTATTTTCACTTGATTGTTTATCATGATGTATATATGTTGTATATGTATTATATTGTATTTGGTGGTGGTTGCAGGATTGCACGTACCAGACATCGACTCCACCTTGTAGTGTCCACACTTGACTTGACTTGTCTTGATTAGAGTTGAATTTAATTACATGTGTGATAGACTTATCTCAACTATTTATGATGATTTGGATGATGATTATTCATGTGTTTTAGTTACGTATTGTGATGATAGACGATATTGGGCATATGCTATTTTGGATGATTTATATGATGTTGATACTATCATTATTGATCATGTGATTTGATTGATACTATATGCTTATTATGTGATAGGTTATTGAAAGATTATATTGATCATGGATTTGATGTTGATTATGATTACACTAACCTTATTTCATGATTACATTTGAAGAGATGCTTATGAGATGTGTTTGACTATTTTTTAACTGTCTTCATGATAGAGACAATTCCACATCACTCATTGCGAGCGAGATGTGTCATTGCAACTCTCTATCACTTGCCTGTTATGATATATGACTCATGTAAAAGAATTCTTCTCTAAAGCATCAATTAGAATTCAAAGAGAAATCATGAATCCCTATCTAATCAAAGAATTCAAACAAACAGACAATGAAATAACACAATCAAATCAAAATAGGAATTATAAAGTAATTCAATCCAAACTCCCTATTCCGTGATTGCATATAACTTCTACTGTTCTTCTCCTCTCTATGGTATGATGGCTCTCAGATATTGCACTGACAACCTGTAATGGACACACAGATTCAAAGTTCATGATTGTTCAAAATGGAGATTGAATGCTTAATTTATATATTTTTGGAGAAGATTGATTATAAGGTAGAACAAATTGATTAATAGGTGGAACTCAGGTGAGCTCAAATGCTTATTGATAGTTGAACTATTGATTTGGAGGTGAAACTAAATAGATTGAATAGATTAATTGAGTCAATTGATTGAGAAAAAGCCAACTGAAGGAAGAAAAAGAATGAATGGAGGAAATTAAGAAGATGACAAAGCTAACTAGAAGATGGAAATAGAGATTGGAGAGATAAATGATTTAACTAATTAATTGATTGAATTAATTAATTAATTTAGCATGTGCTTGCACTTTAACTTAGATTTTCAATGTAATCTTTGCATGAAATTTAATTTAAATAATTGAATTTATTTTAAATTCAATTTGGTATTTGAATATATTTAGAACTTGACTTTGATTTTCAATTTGATTTTTGAAATCATGCACATGTAATTGAATTTGGAAGAAATTAGAAGAATTGAAAAATTAAATGAAATTAGAATTTGGGGATTTGGAAATGGAATGAGAAGAATTAATTGGCTAATTAAATAATTTAAAGACACTATTTAATTATTTTAGAAAGGGAATTTAATTAAATAATAAAGATAATTTAAATTAAAGGATTAAACCATAATTAATTAAATAATAAATATTTAATTAATATTTAGAGAAGCGTTGAATGATTAATTGATTAGATATAGAAATTGAAAATAGAAGTTATTTAAATAATAAAGATTATTTAAATTGGGGAACTAATCAGAATTAATTAAATAATCTTTATTTAATTAACATTAGAAAATGGTTAAAATGATTAAATGATTAAATAATAAGAAATAGAATAATTAGTAAGATTACGAGGAAATATGAAATTAGAATTATAAGATTAATTAGCTTAATTAAATAATTGAAGAATTATTTAATCAATTAGAGGAATAATTAGTACATGATCAATGAGAAATTTTTAGGTGTCTACATTTACCCCTCTTTGAGACAATGTCGAAATGACATTGTTTCAAAGAAAATGAAAAATTTTACCCCAGTATGCCTTGGTACCACTGTATAGTGTAAATATGCCCCCTCGGAAAAGGTGGTCGAAAAATTTGAAAATTGAGACCATATTTTTTATATCAGTATAATAAGCAATCGTGTGAAGTTTCGTTCAATTTTGAGATCGTTTGAGTAGGCTAAAAGTTGTTTGAAGTTGGCAGGGACCGCGTGCGTCAAGGTGTCAAGAAACCCAAATTTTGAGCTATAAATAGAGATTTTAGGTTTTCATTTGCTCATTTGCAATTTGGTAAGTTCTTGGTTGTCTTTCTAAATTCTGTGCTTTTGTGCAAGTATTTGATCATCATGGCCGGTTATAGAGCTCAATTGCACCTATCAAACCAAGTACGATCATATAAGAGGCCTCCTAGTACTGGTGACATGGTATTTTTCTAAATTTTTGCTTGATTTTTTGCCTATTTTTGCTATTTTTTGAAAAATATTTGCAGTGTCCAATTTTTCCTTGCATCACTCATTAGCCTGTCGATTTTCACGCATTTGCACTAAATATACTGCATTCATTCTAAATGTACCACATTCACTATAAATGTACCGCATTTGCTATAAATATTACACATTAGCTCAATTCTTTATGCATTGGTGTTTAATGTTACGCATAAGCCTTTATTGTTCTGCATAAGTGTTAAATATCAAGCATTGGTGTAAAAAATCATGCATTTGAAGTATGTGAAGGTTTTTTTGTCATGCATTTGATAATTTTTTATGTTCTCGTGATTTGATATCTAATATTTTTAACATTGTCTCTATGTAGGAGAACATTGGAGTGCTATACTGTCCACATAGCACACCCAGTGGACTTGATCTTCGTGTCGATTTACTTGATTAGGAGATCAAGCATATCCGATAACTTGGTATATATTATGCGTTACACTTGCCATAGGTTATGACCAATAGGGCCTTGATTACAACTTTGATAGAGTGATGGCATTTTGAGACATGTTCTTTTCATCTTCCTATTGGGGATGTTGGAAATTGACACTCATTGGATTCATTTTGTTATTGATGACAATAAGATTAGATAGAAGGCAACAAGACTTGATGGAAGTCTCAAACCGGCAATAGGAGGCATATACCGATAGATACCAACATTGGAAGCATTTAGGGCTACATCGACACTGACACCTGGTACCAGCATCAGTACTTTAGGAAGCCGACATCAAGGAAGATTTATTTTGTAAATCATTTTGTAATTATTGTTGAGGCCAACATTGAATATCTTTTGCAAATTCATTGTAAGCCGACATAAGGCATATCATATGTAATAGGTATACAAGTCAGTCTGCTAGATCAATTAATATATAGTGAGATGAAGATATAGAAGAGGGTATAGAGATAGACATATAACAAAACTGTGAGATTCAAAATATATTTATGGAGATCATTTTTATATGTGAACATTGTATCATGCAATGATCTATGGATATCTAGGAAAGTACTCTTGGAAGAGAATAAATACTGGTAATAGTTCAAGACTATGAATCGGTACAGAGCAGAACCAGAACTGAAATTCTATTTGGCATAGTAGATGCATTCTTGAGTTCATTTTCAATAATTTAGTTTGTCAAAAATCTTGTAGTCAGTGAGCCTCTTTAGTGATGAGCAATATGCTCTAGGCAGTATGCCTTCCTGCAAGTGCAGGCCCCTGTTTATGTAATATCCTTTCATATGGCCAGTGAACTGATATTGTGGCTCACAAATCCCATCATGGTTTTTCCTCATTGAGGTTTTCCACATATAAATTCTATGTGTTATGGTGTTCATTTATGTGGATGTTTTATTTACTTCCTGATATATGCCTATTTGTTTACTGGTACATACATGCATGGTTTAAAAAGTTAAATATTGTTGATTCTGGTAGAACACTGATTCAACCCCCCCCTCTCAGTGTTCTCATATCCCAATAATTGGTATCAGAGCCTAGTACCTCGGAACAAGTTTAACAGCTTGAGGAAGATCCTTAAACTAAAATCTTTGAATATGGCTATAGAAAGGAAGCTTGAGATGGCTCTTAAGGATTATGATTCTGAAAGGATGAAGAACTTGAAATTGCAAGAAGAACTAAATTCTGCAAGAAAGGTTGTCATCTGCTCAAGCCAAAAGGAAATAACTTATACAACAACCAGATGATGAGGAGAAGAATGCTCTTTAGGAACAATGTCAGAAACTAAGTCAAGCAAATATGCTCATGAACAATGAAATGAAAGATATGACCGCGAGGTTATCAAAAGATATTGAGGACAAAAAGAAGAAGGAAGATAGCCTTACTTTATCTTTTAAGAATAAGTTTGATGAATGTGGAAGATTGACTCATGAGAATAATCTATTGAGAATTGATTTGGCACACTCCTAGAACAATGAATAAGAACTTGAAAGGCAAATAACTACTCTAAGAGATGATTTAAATACTGCAAGTGAATATAAAGAAAAGTTTAGGATGAGTGTTGAACAGTTGGATGACTTACTAAAAAGACAAAGACAAATTGATGATTCTAGAGGACTTGGATTTGTACAAGGTGAAATTTTCGGTGCTTCTAATAAAGATCAAATAACCGATATGTAGAAATCATCAGAACAAAGGAAACCAGTAAGACAATATAATGCTTAATTCAATGGTAGATGTTATGTTTGCAATAAGTTTGGTCATATGGCTAAACAATGTAGAAGTAAGGAAAATCAAAACTACAATTTTGTTCCCGATCAGTGTACAAACTACAAGAAAAATGGTCATAAATCAGAAGACTGAAGAATGAATGTTAAATGTCATGCATGTGGAAAGTTTGGACATTTTGCTAATTATTGTAGGTCAAGAAACAATAATAATACTGGATATGTCAAAGCAATTTAGAAGAACAATGTTACATGTTATGCATGCAATAAAATAGGTCATATTGCTAAGTATTACAGAAGCAATACTCAACTGGCTAATAATGATAAAGACAATGAGAAAGGAAAGAAAAAGGTAGATGAAATACAACAAGATCACACCAAGAGATGGGTTAGAAAATTTGAATAACAAAGTGGAGATGGATCTATACTGGCAAATCCACCAATAGAACAAAGTATTCCTCCATCGGTAACTAAGGCATAAGCGTTGGGGCTGGCAAAGTCACTGCTAAATTCTGCATATTACCTTGGAAGAGAACTAAGGAGATCTGGAAAGAAATATGAAAACTATGTTTATCATCGATAAAGGTTACCCCGACACTTAACTGTGAAACTGACATCCGTAGGGTTGTTGGTGAAGCCTTAATGATAGAAAATTAGGGTTTTATTCGCTAATAAAAGAAGCTAAGTGAATTCATTTTCACTCACCAAGCATTGAAGAAAGCATAGCGAAGTAAAGGAGAACTAAGAGCGAGAAAAAGCATTGGAAGAGGATTTCGAGCAATTATCTGAAGCACTCCAATCGACCACCGACATTCACTCAGGTATTTTCCACAATGGCATCTAGATCTTTTGCTCCTACTTTCATTGCAAATCTGACAATCATAAAAGTTAAGGGTAGGTTAAGGCCAGTCTTTAAGGAGGTACTCAAAATTGCAAAGAAGGAAGACTCTACGAGAGCATTTTCTAGGGTTCTTGAAGGAGTAATGTATGTTGAAGATGTGAGGGCATACATCCACTACACTCTTGAGGATCTGGGTACCAAAGACATAAAAAGCATGTATCAATCAGTGATACTGGGAGACACCGGAAAGATCAAACCAGAATTAAAGGCAATTCAGGATCTAGGGTTAATCGATATTCTGTATTTACCAGAATTCAATGATGAAGTTATCAGATACATCCTGAGCAGGGTTCACAATGAATTCATTTGGTTAGACAGAACCCACATGATCACAAAGGAAGCTATACAAGTTGTCACCAACTTACCTAGCGTTGGACAAGAACATGGTAAGAACATTTCCAACACAGAGGTTCAAAAACTCATTGGTTCCACACCGAATAATAGATCAATGAGGATAAGCACAATCACTGACTCAGACATAAAATTTGCAAGCATGATCATAGGATACAAGGTAACTTAATCCAACCAATTAAGTTCTGTTGCAAGTTCATGCATTCATGCCACATATCAAATGTTAAGAAATAATGTGAAATATGACATGTGAATGGATGAGGAGTGAGTTAATGTTAAACCTTAAAAAGATCAAAGGAATCAAGAAAGGCATATTCAAATATGGAACTTAATTATCTATTTGATTCTCTATTTCTTGAATGAGCTACCCGGTTTAGGAAAGAAGCAATGGGCTCATGACATACCGGTAGGTATGCAAATAAAAATGGCTATCACTAGTCTTGGTACTAGAAGGGATGAGAAACTTTGGGGTTACTACAAGACATTTCAAGAGAATATGAGGCAAAGGGAAAGAATCTCTAAGAACATTCTGGTTAAGTACTCCACTGACACATGTTTCATGGTGAAAACTGATGAAACACTCATGGAAGCAATTGAACCCAGACAAATATGGATCATTGAGCTAGGATATGAGGTAGATGACAATATTTTTGAGCTTTATGCAAAGATGTTGTTAGATGCCCCATTGGATGACAAAACCAAGCACTTTGGTATACCAAGAGAAAAGGCTCTTGAAGTGAAAACAGGTTTCACTAGAAAAAGGAGAGAGAAGAAAATTGATAAAATGTCTGCATATGTGCAAAATGTGATTTACAAGATAGACACTCAGCTAGGTTCCCAATCTAAACAAGAAGTCAAACCAACAAAGGTTGCTACTGAAGAAGTGAAGAAGCCACAAGTTCACATTTCCCCAATCACTTTTGACTCTAACCTTGAGGATAATGAGCCTCTGGCTTTCAAAAGGGTGAAAAGGAAAGATGTGGTGAAACCATCGGTAGAGCAACAAAAGGCAGAACTAGGGAGGAGACTTGTGAGAAAGGCAGCTCAGCCTACTGCACCTCCACCACCGATAAGGAAGCCTATGCAAAAGAGGAAACTAGTCACACTGACAACAACAAGCAAAAAGAAGAAGGGTGATGATACCAGATCTGGTAAGACATCAATGACCTGTGTTGAAATTATTGATGAAGTGACAAAAGATGGGATATTAAAGAATATTTCAACATATTATGAAGTTTTTGAAGAAAGTGAGCAAAATGAGTTAGAGGAACCTATTTTATTGTATATAGATATCTATAAGAAGGCATTAGTTGAAATTTTGAAAGAGATATCATTATCTCTACACAATAAACTTGAAGCTAGGAGACTTGATGCTATCAAGAGGGATAAGGAATTCAAGGAATTTGCACTTTTGGAACAATGTGGCTCTATAAATAATGAAGAGATGAAAATATGTATAGATACTACTAATAAGAGAGTTTTTAGTAGTAAAAACCAACAGATAAGTCTTATGCTGGCTAGAGTAAATGAGGTGGTACATGAGACAAGGAAGGGGTGGACAAAATTCTTTTAGAAAAACCTAGACTTTCTCACATCTCAAGAAGAATATGAAAAGGCAACATCCCCTACAATTCTTGATAAATCAAAAGGAAAGGGTATTTTAAGAATTTCTACTCAAATTTTGACACAATCACAACTAGCTATAACTACAAGCACACAACCACAACCAACAATCACATAGAGTGTATAGGACATTGGAAACACTATGGATAATACTCCACCAATAGTAACCGACACTACACCAGGTGGCGAAGCCACCGATGCAAAAGAGGTTGAGATGGACAAGGTTAAATCAACTAAGTCTATACCAACAGGAAAAATAGATTCACTGGCAAGAGCCTTGGCAATTGACACTTCTCAGGTTGAGAAGAAATCAGTTTTTGAGTTAAGTCCAACAAAACTAATGATGATGGCCAATCAAAAATTGTTGAAGGAAGGAACTATAGAAAAAGGGTTAATTGATAAATCGATCTTTTTATTACATGGTATAATGCCTGACTGTCAAATAGAGGATGGAGCAAGCCCTTCCAGTAAGCTCAAAGCTTTAACATAACACATATCAAGTAACTATCAATCCTTGAGACAGATTGTAGACTGACAAGCTTTGGACAGTTTCTTTGCTACAAAAAGAGAAGCTTTTGATCAACTTATAGTAACTAAGAAGAATAAGATAGAGGAAAAACTTATCTCTATTGAGGTTTGTTTGAAACAATGCACCAATATTTATAGAGTATGTTGTAATATAGGAAGTCTAACGACCAATGTAAATGACAAATTGAAAGAATTATATGACAAAATGGCTATTATTGCTATTTCTTTTGATGGGATAACTAAACTAACTACATCTATTGATGGACAAATTTTGTCCTTGGAGAACCAAGTTTTTGCATTTGAGAAAGAAAAAGATAAAATACCAAGGAGAGCAAGAAATTAAAGAGGACTGGTGAGTCCAAGACTTGACTCTTTGGGTGTTCACAAGAGAGAATGCATAGATATGATAGCAAAGCCCACACTGGTAGATACTCAGGAGAAGGAATCATTTTCCCACTTACTCAGTGGACTTGCATCGATATCAGACACTTTCAAATCAGGATGGGACACATATCTTCGGTTGCTAAAAGAAGCATAGCCAAAATTTCTGAAGATGACTAAGCTTGAATGACTCTGACTATATTATTTCATTCTTTATTCTTTCACCAGTCTTTGGCATTAATGTCAAAGAGGGAGTATATACATTTGTGAAAAATTTGTGAAAAATATCAGGAAATATGTTATCAGTTGAAGTATGTTTCTCAGGGGGAGCACACCAGCAGGGAATCCTTTTTTCACATGAGTGTTGCCATCAATGCCAAAGGGGGAGATTGTTGGTAGTTGACACTCATTGGATTCATTTTTCTATCATTGATGGCAACAAGATCAGATAGAAGGCAACAAGACTTGATGGAAGTCTCAAACTGGCAATAGAAGGCATATACTAGTAGATACAGACATTGGAAGCATTCAGGGCTACACTGACACCAGCACCCAACACCGACATCAGTACTTTAGGAAGCCGACATCATGGAAGATTTATTTTGTAAATCATTTTGTAATTATTGTCGAGGACGACATTGAATATATAAGTCAGTCTGCTAGATCAATTGATATATAGTGAGATGATGATATAGAAGAGGGTATAGAGATACACATATAGCAGAACTGTGAGATGTGAATTATATGTATGGAGATCTTTTTTATATGTGAACATTGTATCATGCAATGATCTATGGATAGCTAGGAAAGCACTCTTGGAGGAGAAGCAATACAGGTAATAGTTCAAGACTATGAACCGATACAGAGCAGAACCAGAACCGAAACTCTATCTAGTATAGCAGATGCATTCTTGAGTTCATTTTTAGTAATTTACTTTGGCAAAAATCTTGTATTCAGTGAGGCTCTTTAGTGATGAGCAGTATGCTCTAGGTAGTATGCCTTCCTGCAAGTGCAGACCCCTGTTTATGTAATATCTTTTCATATGGCCAGTTAATTGATATTGTGGGTCACAAATCCCACCATGGTTTTTCCTCATTGAGGTTTTCAATGTATAAATTCTATGTGTTATGGTGTTTATTTATGTTCATGTTTTATTTTCTTCTTATTATATACTTATTTTTTTACCAATACATACATGCATGGTTTATAAAGTTAAATATTGTTGATTTCGGCATAACACTCATTCACCCCCCCTCTCAGTGCTCTCATATCCCAACACACTAGGCATCTATTACCTTAGAGGATGTATGACATATACTACGTATTCTGATCCATGGTGAGAGAGTTTTGTACGACCATGATGATTGTGAGATACAGGATTTGTAGATCTGTGGTTGGTATGATATCCCTTGGGCTCGATTAGATTACGATTATCTGACTATTGTACTATGCAGTGTTGTCAGTGGTTTGTTGATATCTGATAGACGAGGTCATGGATTTCCAGTTGGATGGGGTAGAGTGCTTCATGATATGATTGTGCATCAATGAGTATATGCATGGGGTCTATGTCTTCTAGCCATGGTGTATTATTAGATGCACAACATTGTATACCTTGGATATCAGTCTATTAGTTGTGGTGTGACATTTCTCTAGACATGGGCATGGGAGCACATATCTATTGTGAGACCTTTTATTCATGTTTATTTGCAGCCTGGTGAGCCTTATGCTTATAGGTACATAGTGGGTATTAGATACAGGGATCTAGGTAACACTTTGTATTGGAGACATCAGCTTGATATTCTACAACATTTTATTTGGAGACCCTAGTTACATTGCCCCAGTTGGGCAGATGATGAAGGGCATTTGCCTTTCTGCTGACAACACAAATATCTTATTGGTAGGGTATTCGAGATGCAGCAGATTATTTAGATGTCTCTTCCAGGATGGGTACTGAGATAGTTTGGTGAGGTACAAGTTACACCACTAATTACTGCTTATTTTTCTCACGTATCTCAGGAGGTATCTGATTGGGGAGTATGTATATAGCCACATGTTTCTTCTGGTGAGTTTGATGCTCTTCAACCATTACTTTGGGATTGGGGTAGAGGTGCAGAAAATCTAGGGACTATGCCAGAGTGTGATGCATGGTGGGCTAGACATAGGCCTATTCCACTTACTGATCCTCTTGTTCTGATTAGAGCACAAAGAGTTCAACATCCTAGACAACACCTGAGGATAGACATGGAGGAGAGAGTCAAAGGAGGAGAGGGGGGTGGATTAGTAGAGTGGGGAGATGAGGGAGGTGGAGGAGCTGAGGGAGGTAAGGAGGAGGGAGGAGAGGAGGAGGGAGGAGATGAGGGAGAAGATGAGGACATAGACATTGGTGGAGACACTGAGTCTACTAGCAGTGTAGATGACAATGATTCTTCAAGGTCATTGAGCAGTGAGGATGGTGATGATGATGATGATACTGATATGTCAGAGCTAGAGGATGTGCCTATTGCAAAGGGTGGAGGAGGATAGGGGGGTGACATGGATGATGATGATCCACAGATTCTCAGAGCCCAAATTCGGAGTCTAGAGGACAAGGTCACCAGATGAGATGCTGAGTGAGAGGCTTACCGTATAGACTAAGGTGCACCAGAGACTGAGAGGGATTGTCTCTAGAGGGAGAGAGATGAGGTGTTTGGTTGGTCATAGATGATTAAGTTTGCCTATGATCAACACTTTGCTCCAGGTACTGATGCACGGAATCAGTCTGACAGAATTTATTACACTTGACATGAGGATTTTTATTATCGACAACTTTATTATGACACTATACCTTAGGGACAAAGATCTCCTAGTTTTAGTGTTGTTAAAGGTCATTTAAGTTCTAGTAGGACTTCCACATGGATGACCAACAATGGTGGTGTTATGGGACCACCTTGACAGCCTGGGGTAGGAACTAGTAGACAAGATCCACCTACTGAAAGAGGTTGTGTCGGTTGAGACATTTTGATCATGTTTTTGATTAAAGTAAAAGCATGTTTTGAAGGGGCCCCGGAACCCTTTACAAAAGGACCTTACAAGATAAAATAATTAAGAAACCAGAAGGAACAAACATTAGGAAAACTAGCTAAATAACTAGAAAAAACCAGCTAAAAGCCCCAAAAAACCAGCAAAAAACTAGCCAGACCCGACAAAAGGAACTAATTTTTTTTTTTTAGGGCATTAGCCAAGTTACTGCTAATCCCATATAGGTCTTTGATATTATCCCTAAGATTAGGGATATCCTTAGGAGAAGAAGCAACAAATTTCTTAACACTTGCTCTAATTCTCTTTGCTGCTCCACTAGGTGTAGCTTCCCCAATTCTAATATTGATTGCATCTTCATCAATATTGAGGTCCACCACCAGTTTGGGAGAGCTGGAGTTATCGAGGAACTTCAAAATATCCTCAAGGTTCTTTGTAATAGAAGACATTTTGATCATTTTATCTAAGTCTTTGGGCTTGTTTATTGTATTCACACACACTATCATATTTGAGTTATATATATGATATGCAGTTTTTTGGCAGTGATATATTATGCTTTGCTTTTTATATATGTTAAATGATGCTATGAGTTATATGATGTATGTTTATATGATTCATGAATTCTTTTATGAATGTTTATGAATGCAATGGTTTCTATATGGTTTATTTTTGTTTAATATGGATGCACTTTGAAACTATATGGATGCATTTTTTAATTTTTTTATAATGCCAAAATAAATTCTTAACTCAGATGTACTTTGAAGAAATGTTAGTAAGATGAAAGAAAGAAGAGATTGATGAAAGAATAATATTAGAAAATAATATGATTTAGAGAGAAGATGGGAAATCAACAAACTACCAAGAAACATATGAGATGAGAATGAGATTGAATGAATCACAAGCCTATGTCATTTATTTTATTGCACAATATATATTCATCACTGAGCCTTATTGTTGAATAATGAAGCTTAGCACATCAGGGTATAAGGAACTAAGATGTAAAGATATCTCATTGAAGAAACAAACACATATCAGACAAGGAGTGAACCCCTCCATTCTGGGAAATACACTAGGGGTCGAGGTATGTGTGGCATTCAATAGCTGAATGCTCCTATCACTGACACCCATTAGAGAAATTCCCCTAGAACTTCATCGGTTCACACCATATATAAAAAACAAAGATAAAGATAATGCCCATCATGGCTCCTCTAGTCACTTGTAGACATCCTTGAGTAGTATAGGAACATAATCTGTCATCAAATGATAAAAGATAGACTAACTTGGACAAAATTCAGTAGCTATACTAACCTTGTGCCTTTTTTCTTAGTTGCTTGATGTAATGGTTGATAATGTTTGATCTCAAAAAGTTGTGGACCCCGTTTAAGGCTGACCTATCTGATTTCAAGTGTATCTTGTTCCATTTAAGACAAGATAATGATCACTTGATATGGATATGATATGATTGATAAGACAGTTCGATCAGTTGATTGCAGATGTTTGACTAGGTAGTCGTATCCTTTGTTAACTTCATGCGAAGCATTTGCTAGATATCTGCTAGGGTATTTGTTTCTTGTGAGACATTTTATTGCAAGTTTTTTGATTGATTTTTTATTTTTAGTTCTTTTCCAAGATCATTTACGATGTTTTTGGATTATGTGGATCAATATTTGAATATTTTTCTCTTTTTCAAGATATTTTCCAGATGTTTTTGGTATTTTCAAAGGACGTTGTATGAATGTTTTTGGTTGATTTTTTAAGGACTTTTTCCAATGTTTTTGGATTTTGAGTTTTTCAGATATTTTTAATGTTTTAGATTGATTTTTTGAAAGATTTTTTAGATGTTTTTGATATTTTTTCAGGACTTTTTATGATTTTGTTTGGATTTTTTCAATACCTTTTTATGATTTTTAGAATTTTTTCAATTATGCCCCTAGTGTTCAGACCTATATGACATGATGATCTGGAAAATGCATGTGGAGACAATGAATTTTTGACATGACTTATGTTAATGCAAGATGCAGGATGGAGATGTCTTTTCTATTCGAACAAGGTCAACTATGTTTGTTTGGCATTTTGTATTACACCAATTGAAAATGGAGGTACAAAATATTTAGTAGATAAGTAGTCAATCGATCCTTAAGATCCCTTGGAACATCCAAATCAACACACTTAATGACTAGGATTTAAAAATGGAGACACAGAAAACTTCTCCATTGATTCTTGAAACTTTGATCTTCTTTTGCCCATGTGTGTGCAGATGAGTTAATTCTCTCTCTTGTATTCACTAAAGATCCTTAGCATCATATATGACTAGCTATGTGAATTATCCTAACTTCAAAAGCATCATGAATAGAGCCTCACTGCCAACAAGCTTTTAGAGCTCCAATGAGGTTATAGACTATAATTTCTCAAATATTGCTCCATTGCCAACGGACTTTCATAGCCCTAATGGAGTTACTTTCATGTTCCCATAGTCAAGCTTTTTTATCGCACTTTGTATGTGTGATATTACAATTATATATTGCTCTTTTGCCTTGAGATGAATATTTGGCATAACACTTTTTCTTTTTATTTTCTTGCCTTGACTTTGTAAGTAGTGAAACCTACTTGGGTGTGATAATTACAAAGGCGCTGAAATAGAATTTTAGATTTTTCACTAGTCATATGATCAACTAGGTGTGTAGAATGAATTAGATATTTTCTTAATATGTTTGAGATATAGCAATTGATAGATTTTGGGTTAACAAGTATCAAATAGTGAAATCACTACCCAACCATAAATAAAGCATCATCATAGGGTAATGTTGAAAATGAATGACCTTAGAACCTCAAAGACTTCATGTCCAAATATATAAGAAAGGAGATGACCTTTGTTTCTCTTAAATGCAAACAAATGACAAAATTGGACAGTTGTCTTGTTTTATTGGTGTTGCTATATGCAAATGCAGAAACTTATGTTATAAAAATTGTGAATATGATGTGCTTGAAAAAGAAACTATATGTAATGCAATGCTTTGAATAAAATGATATGCAATGCGGAAAGTAAAACCTAAACTAACCCAACCCTTAGGTATAATATCGTTTAAGGTGCACGTTGTTCATAGGGTTAGGGAGTTTTGTGTAGGTAGTTAATTGGTCTTTGTTTAAAGAGTTGGATAAAGATGTCTTTTCCAATAGGATATAAGGACTCAACCTAGTGTACATGTTCAAAATATCCAATGTTAATTTTATTATTTTTTGGATTTTGTAGATGATCGAAGGGAAATCCAGCTCTGGAACCCCTGAATTCAGCTATAGCCTTGTCATTTTCAAAGAAATCCAACTGTGGTAAGTTCTCTTGCCCCCAGTCTATCAAGTGTGGGTGTATGAGATAAATTGTTTTTGGTTTCAAAGTTATGACATGAGCAGGTGTTATGCCTATTTTTATTGATGCACTTGAAGACTATGATGAAGACAACTAGGTGTTCATCTCATTAGCTAGTTCCATTCTTGTTTCTGTCACCACTTTGGCATGTGATGATGACACACATACAATTGTTGACAAGCTGCTCTGTGTAGTATGATCTGGATTGGTGATTTCATTGATAAGGGGTTCATGAACAACTTGTGTAGAGGGAGTGGGATCATGAGGGCAACTAGGAGAAATGGTAATTTCATTTGAGAGGGAATATTGTGAAGAACATGGAGGATTATGACTTGGAGATGAAGGGATGGAGGGATCTTGATCAAGGTTTGAAGAAATTATGGGATCTTGTTTAGGACATGAAGGTAAAGGAATACTTTGATCTTGACTTGTAAAGGGATTATTAGGAAGGATGGAAGGAATGTCCTAATCTTGCTTGTGAGGTGGATATTGGATGGGAATTGAAAGGACACTTTGTTCTTGAGATGGAAGGGTTTGATTATGAATGGAATAGAAAAGAGCAAGGGGGTCATCATAAGATTCTTGGTCGGTGGGATCTTGAAAAAAATTGGGTAGGATGGAAGTGGTTGTTCTTGGTCTTTATTTATTTCAAGACTCATTTCTTCTGATTTTGGATCATCCTCTTGACATGGGGAAGGAGTTTGGATATGCATGAGAGATTCTTGGAATGTTTCAACATTTTGGCCTAATAAAGAAGGATTTTGAATGGGATGCTCTAAATCATGAATTGAATTAGAGTGGATTTGTATGATGGATATCCCTTGGGAGGTTGTGTTATTGGATAGACATGTCATGGATTGGTCTTGTGTGACTTCAGGGGATGATAAAATGGCAGATAGATATGGTTGATTTAGGCTTTGGTTGAAAGGGATTTGATTTTGATTGAAAGGAGTATGATTTTAGGTGAAAGAGGTTTGATTTTGATTGAATGAATTTTGATTTGGACTTTGGTTGAAAGGGTTTTGATTTTGGTTGAAAGAGGTTTGAATGTTGGGTTGATGTGAATTTCGATTTGGACTTTGGCTGAAAGGGGTGTGATTTTGGTTGAATGAGGTTTGAATGTTGGGTTGGTGTGAATTTTGATTTGGACTTTGGTTGAATGGGGTTTGATTTTGGTTGAAAGGGGTTTGATTTTGGTTGAAAGAGGTACTTTGAATGTTGGGTTGGTTTGATTGGTATGATTTATATAGTGGGTTGAAATAAAAAGAAGGTTTACATGACTCTAATGTTTGTTGAACTGAGGTAGGAATGATTTTGTCAAAGATTGAACATTGGCATGTTTGAATGGTCTCACAAGAAGAAGAAGTTTGGCCTTATAGTGATTCCCTTGTGTTCATCACTTCTCTTGTCATGTTTTCTAACTAATCCCTATGGTTGTTAGGACTAGTCATGTCTATCACTTGTTGTTGCAAAGTATTGATTTGTTGAGCTAATGTTTCTATGGATGGTGATGGAATAGGAATGGAAAAGATGAATCCTCCACCTTCTCTACGAAATGTATAATGCCAATCCATGATGTTTTCTTGATTGGTTTGGACCTAGGATATAAAAATGTAAGATGTTTTCTCTATTTCTCTAAATGTTACAATGTTTGATTTGAACTTGACCAACTTGTTTGAGTTGAGGTTAAGTTTGATTGATCTTTTGATTGTGTTTTCGATGTTTGGGGTGTGACTTTATAGGATGACTATGAAACTAATGATGAACTCAAATAGACGTATATGAGGTCTAGACAAGGATGTATATGAGGATGATAATAAGGACGTAAATGAGGACTATGCGAGGACTAAGGATGATAATAAGGATGTAAATGAGGACTATGCAAGGACTAAGGATGATAATAAGGATGTAAATGAGGACTATGCAAGAACTAAGGATGATAATAAGGATGTAAATGAGGACTATGTAAGGACTAAGGACATAAATGATGTTGGAATTTTGAGTTTGTTGGCATTTTGCATAGAGATTGCATTAATGATATGTTGTCATTGATGTCAATTGAACCGGTAATGGTATTCATGTTATTGCTGATATTATTGTTTTTGATATTGGCTAGTAACTGGTAAGAAGAGCTTTGTGGAAGATGTTGTAAACCGGTATGTAAAGTTTGTGAGTTGAACCAGTGAACTGGTCTAAAGGGTTAAACCTTTCTATGTAATGTAACCGGTAAACCCTATCAGCTGTTAAATCCTAACCGATCAAGTTTGTTGGTTTATTATCTAATAAGTAGTAATGATGGAGACACATGTGATCATTATATGAGGATATGTTCAAATTGTTTTGGTGCGCTTGTTTTTTGTCTAGGGAAGGAGCAAAGAGGATTGCATCTAATGCACAGTGCGTGATGAGTTACAATGTCTGATGAAGCGGTGATCATGGAGCAGTTGGAATTTTCTTGAAGAATGTGAAGAGATTGTCATATTTTCTAATGGTCAAGATTGTACCAACTTGTTTGTAATATCAATGATGAGAATTAGGTTTTTGTTGTGTTACCAACCTAATTGATTTGTATTTAAGGTTGATGAAGTTGTTTGTAAAGGTTGTTTGCAAGATTGATATTAACCTATTGAGTGTGTAGCTGCCTAACCAGTGAAGTTGTTTGTAAAGGTTGTTTGCAAGATTGATGTGCACTTTGAGTGAAGGAATATTGAAGCTTAGAAGGATATGATCAAGAAAATGTAGTGCTACTCAAACAGATCAATAAAACCTATTATTTTATAATAATTACAATAGAAGTGAAATCTCTTAACCAGGTAAGCTCTAACAAGGTGGTCCATTAGCTTGGATTCTTAAATCCTCCAGGAAGGTTACTCCTAATAGGGTATTGTTCTTTTCATCAAGGCATATTTGTAAATCCCTTAACTGGGTGATTCCTAACCAGAATTAGTTCTTAATAGGACTTATTGTAAAGCTTTAATAGGATTGGCTCCTAACAGGGCGAACTTTAGAAGAGTTTAGATAGATATCCTTGTGAGTCTCATCTCACTGTGGTTTTTACCTATTAGGGTTTTCCACGTATAAAAATTTGTGTCAAAGTGGTGAATGCTTTTGTGGTTGTGATCTTATTTGTTGATTTTGTTAACTTTTGATAAGGCATGTTAAGTAGAAGCATTGAGAGATGCATATGTTGAGTTATGATTAAGAATCGTTGATGTTTACAAGATTGAAGTTGTCTACTGTTAAAGTTGTCATAATAGTTAAACTGGTTGATGTCAAGTATTCTTATGAATATTGATCTTGACTGAGATATGTTTACTTTGTTTGATTGAGTTTGAGTTTGGGAACTTTGTATCAGTTTTTCAATATACTGACTCACCCCCCCATCTCAGTATTCTATCGAATACTTATTCTTTCATCATACCATCAAATGACAACTATGCAAGGACTACATATGGTCACAAGTGTGTATTCATTTGAGTTTTGACATTTCAAAAATGGACCTTGTTTTTAGTAATTTCGTGTGTAGGAAATTTTTTGTGGTTTTCCAAGTTTGAGAACAATTGTTTTGAGGTAAATATAGCTGATTGAATTGGTTTTCAAATAATCTCAAAAAATTCAGAGATATGCAAGATAGGGCCTAAAATAGCCCAAATAATTGACTCAATGCTAGTCTGATACAGCGATACATAAAAAGACACAGAAGACAATCTTAGGATGGAAAGTGGATACCATTCAATGAGCTCCCCACAACAAAATACTAAAACAAGATGGATAGATAGAGAGTCTGGCAGCACTGGCTCCACTCCACATCACACACTTCCCAGGCATGCCAATCTCTCTTACCCCAAAGATCCAAAGATCTTATCACCAAGGGATTTTTGTCTCATAATGCAAGGTACATGAGGGGTATCTATGGGGTATGATCCACATTCCTAGAATCACTGAATGTAGGATTTTGGGCTACTAAGTTGGTTCTTATTGTAAAATTTTGAGGGGCCCCGATCCAATGATGGATTCTCAGAGAAAGCCACTTAAGACTTTAAATGAGCTTATTGGTGCAAGGAAGGCCCCCACATATGTCGAATTCACTCAACACTCTAGCCGCCTAACTAGTATATTTATATAGCAGCTTGAAAAACTTACTCAAGAGTACACTGGGAGAGATGATATCCCCAATGCATCTCAAGAAGTACCTCTATAGGGTGATGAAATCCCCAGTCAAAGATACCCCTGTCTATGTGAAATAAAATAAAATTGAGTGTCATTGTCACCTCCTTCCTTTCTCCCAAGACCTTGAAGGTAGGTGGAAAGTTAGTTAATGCAACAATAGGTCCACCCAAAACATGATTAAAGTTCTTTCCCTTAAGAAAATCAAATGTTACTTAATCTATGTGCAGCCTGATTCACGTTCATTTTAAAGCCCAAATTGAGGTGTTGAATACACATGTGCATGTCAATTTTAAACACCAAATTGAAATGTGAAGGCATGCATGTCAATTTTAACCATTGTTGATTTTAAGCCCAAATTGAAGTGTTATACATGCATGTCAATTTTCACCAATGTTGATTTTAAGCCCAAATTGAAGTGTTATGCATGCATGTAAATTTTAACCAATGTTGATTTTAAGCACCAAAAAATGAAGTGTGAGAGCATCAGTGCAATTAATCCAATACTAATCCGATGCTTTCTATAAATTTGCCACAGGCTGCAAACAGATGATTAGTAGTAAAATTAAATCAACAGAAAATAGAGAACCCAAAATTAATAGAAATGAATGCATGATGATACCTGTGCTATTATGTAATTTTATTAGATCGATTGCGTGATCCTGATAGAGAGAATGTGTGATCCTAACAGGTCGATTGTGTGATGATAACAAGGCAATTGTGTGACACACAGGCAGATAACACACACACAAAAAAAATTGAAGCTAAATTTGATTAGAAACCTGCAAAATAGATTGTGAGGCTCTAGCTAGATCTCTCATCATCCATTCAATATTAACTAAATCATATTCCACCCGGTATGAGAGAACTAAGTTGTTGTATCTGTCGATGGTTGGTTGGTCTTCCCAATCTTGTATCTGCTTTTCTGCTTTGAGAATTCTTTGATAACGTCTGTCCTATCTTTTTTTCTCCTTTGTCCTTCTGGCACTTGAAATCCTAAATTGTACCTTACGTGCCATAAAGTGTTATAACAAAAACGTGGAATAAAATAATCTGTTTCCAGATTTACTCAATTTCATGTAGAATTACATAGACCAAAGAATAGAAAGGAAATAAGAATAAAAATAATAGAACAACAATTTTCCTAACGTATGCGTAATTATCTCAAAGGGAATCGTGATCCTGAGAAGTCGATTGCGTGATCCTGAAAGATCGATTGCATGACCCTGAAAGGTCTATTGCATAGTTTTATCTATGTGATTATGTAATGATGCAACCATGAATGCATGATGAAGAGATCTATTTTTGAAATCCGTGCAAAACCTACAAAAAAAGAATAAATCCGTACGATCTACAAAAATAACACAGAAAATAGAGAAGGTTAATTAGTTGTTGTTCACATCGGGTTCACCAAAATGTCGCATGTAAAAGAATTCATCTTGAAAGCATCAATTAGAATTCAAAGGGAAATCATGGATCCCTATCCAAAAAGAATTCAAACAAATAGATAATGAAAATAACACAATCAAATCAAAATAGGAATTATAAAGTAATTCAATACAAACTCCCTATTCCATGACTGCGTATAACTTCCATTGTTCTTCTCCTATTTGTGGTATGATGGCTCTTAGATATTGTGCTGGCAATCTGCAATTGACACAAAGATTCAAAGTTTGTGATTGTTCAAAATGGAGATTGAATGCTCAATTTATAGATTTTTGGAGAAGATTGATTGAAAGGTAGAACAAATTGATTAAGAGGTGGAACTTAGGTGAGATCACATGCTTATTGATAGTTGAATTTCTGATTTGGAGGTGAAATTGAATAGATTGAATAGATTAATTGAGTCAACTGATTGAGAAAAAGCTAACTGAAGGAAGGAAAAGAATGGTTGGGGGAAATTAAGAAGATGACAAAGCTAACTAGAAGATGGAAATAGAGATTGGAGAGATAAATGATTTAATTAATTAATTGATTGAATTAATTAATTTAGCATGTGCTTGCACTTTAACTTAGATTTTCAATTTAATCTTTGCATGAAATTTAATTCAAATAATTGAATTTATTTTAAATTCAATTTAGTATTTGAATATATTTAGAACTTGACTTTGATTTTTGAAATCATGCACATGTAATTGAATTTGAAAGAAATTAGAAGAATTAATTAGCTAATTAAATAATTTAAAGAAACTATTTAATTATTTTAGAAATGGAATTTAATTAAATAATAAAGATTATTCAAATTGAAGGAATAAATCACAATTAATTAAATAATAAATATTTAATTAATATTTAGAGAAGGGTTGAATGATTAATTGATTAGAGATAGAAATTGAAAATAGAAGTTATTTAAATAATAAAGATTATTTAAATTGGGGAATTAATCAGAATTAATTAAATAATCTTTATTTAATTAATATTAGAAAATGGTTAAAATGATTAAATGATGAAAGAATAAGAAATAGAACAATTAGCAAGATTATGAGGAAATATGAAATTAGAAGAATGAGATTAATTAGCTTAATTAAATAATTGAAGAATTATTTAATCAATTAGAGGAATAATTAGTACATGATCAATGAGACATTTTTAGGTGTCTACAATATATATGTATATGTTATATTATCATTTTGTGGTTGCAGGACCTTGCAAGTATTGGACATTGACTCCACCAGGCTTCATAGGTCTAAGTGTCTTTAATTCCAATGGCTTATGTGGTTAGGAGATGGCATGAGTTCCCTTCACATATTCTAGGTCTAAGATGTTCACCATGTGTCATTAGCGTCTTGGCATAATTCACCACACCAGTTAGTGAGTTTGATCTTTTTAGTATTATGAGTATGTTTAGAGATGGTTGATTTATTCGATTATGTTTAGATTAATTATGTGATCCTTGATGTGTGATTTTATAATTAATAATGTTTATTTTAATGTATTTCATTTATTGGCTTTGAGTATTTAATTACTTGATATTTTATGGTTATTTATTTTGTGTGATTTTAATATTTATATGGTATTTATTGTTTAATCTTTATTGAGGTTTGATCATTTATTTGATATTTAATTATTTATTTATTAATTCATTTAATGTTTATGGTTTAATTATTTATTTGGTATTTAATGTTTATTTATCTATTATTGATTTATTGTTTAATTGTCACTTATTTATTTATTATTTATTATTTAATAGTGCTTTAATATTTTAATGTTGATTAATATTTATTGGTGGATTTTAATTTTTTTTTTAAATTTTTTTTTTATAAAAGTGGGCAAGCTACTAAACTTATATTTTATTAATTTTGAGTTTTGAAAATACAAACGGGTTCAAAGGGCATACCGACAGGAAAGAACCCGCAAGAAAACCTCCAATTGTGGCCTAAAAAAAGTAAATTTAAAACCCCATATACCCACTTACATATATGATTTTGATCACCGTCCCATTACATAACTTTCAAAGATATACATATCATTATCCAAAAAACCCCATAAACCCAATTACATATTTGATATTGATCACCCTCCCATTACATGGCTTATCGAAGATATACATATCATTATCCATATGACCCAAAAAATTATGAGGAGTAATCTGTAGAGGAGGTACCTAGCCACAAGGCTTCCCAAGCTTTCCATAAAGATATATCAACCGATCAAAACCTAGGATCAAAAAGACATCAACATATCTGCACACATAGTTAGTTTTGAAACCAAGAACTTGAGCTCTCAATAGGGGGCTCTCTATCCATGATCAAAGGAGGAATGATCTGCAAGGGAGATTCTAACCATGGAGGAGCTAAGGCCAAAAAACCAAAAGAGAGCAGAGAATGTAAACCCATAAGCACCAATAGGCTTTATCCACAAACTATGAGGGAATCAATTCTAGCAAGGATTCAAAAGCATGCAAGGTGTCCCCCAATCTATCACATAATAACCCCATTCTCAACTCGAACAATAAAACTCCACAATTCCCATTATCCAACAGATCAGAGCGAGGAAGAAAACCCCCGTAATAAAAAGAGCCCAACTCAAAATGATAATTATCCAATGTAGAACTAACAAGCTCCCAGGAGCAAATCGAGGGAGAGATAAACATATGAACCAAGAGATGGAGTAAATCCTTACCAAGCAAAATGTCATAGCAAACAGTAAGAAATCAAGACAAAATCTCAAAGGATTTTAATTTATTTATTGAGCCTTGGTTATTTTATATTTATTTATTTATTTAGTCATCTTTGATTTTATTAGCCTTGGCAACTTGTATTTAATTATTTAATTGGTTTTATTTTAAATGGCCCTTAGATATTTAATAGGGTGTGGTCATTATTGTTTGTGCATTGGTAATCAATACTTTATAATATCTTATTACATTTTTCTTGTTACTTGGTAAATAATATTTTATATAATTTTAACTATTTCTCTCATTACAAGAGTAAATGAGTTTATTATATTTCCCACCTACCATTAAATGGTATTGGCTTGATTATTTATGAGATTATATTTAATTAATAACCCAAAGTTTATTTTATGTGGACTTAATTCTATTTATACACTGTAATGCCCATACCCTAGTCGGACTTTTAAAACCCGTTTAACCTTGATTGACTTCCTAGGTGGCATTCTCGAATGGTAGATTAACCGATATGCAATGTGTAGTTTAGATAATATAAATAAACTGAGCATACTTATTATTGTGTTTTTGCATCGATTCTCGTGTAAATGCAATTGTTCCTAACCCTTGTGATAAATCTTGAGCTAACATCCTCATTGAATATGTATTTGTATATGCATGCTTGTATGAATTCATGGGTGCAGGAGATTGCAGGTACAACACCGCTTAGGGCAAGGTTCATCTCCTTTGGAATTTGCAAGGTTGAGTATGCTCGTTCATCTTTTGAATTCGGATTTAGTGGTCATATAACTCTCGTCTTGCCATAGCCATGGTTAGGTGAGCATCGTGTGTGGATTCGTGGGCTTGCTCTTCAATGGTATGCGTGTCGAGTGATTTGGAGGACTTCCTCGATTTGCATGCCATGCGTGAGGTAAGTGAGGTTTGTGATCCTAAGTATTAAATTTAAATTTAAGAGTAGACGAGCGCATTAGAAATTTAGAAATTTAAATGGGTAGCTTCTTCTATATGATTAATCACTAATTTAAGAGATTGCTTTAAATTGTTATTGTAGCAAGCTTAAGGTATTTAACTGAGGTTAGTGTACTCATTTACGCATTTGTAACATTTACGCATATGTAGTTGAGAAATTTGAATAAAAAAGACTCTTGCATTAGATTAGTCATTTATTTAAAAATGTCGCTTTATTATGTTATAGCGAGTTAATTTAATAGCTAATTTTAAAATAACGAATTTATTGCGTTATGCATTTTAGAAAAGGAAAAATTTTAGAGTCATTGGAGAGATAGAATTAAATTACTCATTTTCGCATTCTGGAAGAAAAAGGGGTGAATTATTATTATTTAAACGAGATTATTTCCTTTTACTTGTAAAGTCGATATAGTATAAAAGTTTGGCTTTTAGAAAATTAAAATTTAATCAAAATGCCTTACTCGGCCAATAGGTTCGAAATAAGAAGTAGGCTTAAAACTTGTAGTGAGAAATTAAAATTTAAAAGAACGCAATAGGAAAAGGAAGCTTTTTAATTTTAAGGGAAAAAAAATGAATAAGAGGTTTCCATTTTTCATCTATTTTATTTTAAAAATAAATGCCTAATTTCGAAATTAAAAATTAGGGCAAAATTAGGGCTTTTTCTTTTTAACTTAGTTTTGCAAGCATTTTGGGGGGGTTCTTGGCTTTTTGGTCTTTCTTGGAAAAAGATGGTTCTTGCAAGGGAGATTGGGGATTTTGGAGAGGGATGAGGAAAGAGAGCAGCTGATTTGGGAGCTCATCTTCATCAAAATCTCTTTCCATAATGCATTTGGAGGTAGGATTCTAACTACCCGTTTGTTTGTTTTTTTGTTTTGATCTCCATGAAATGTTGAGAAAAGAAAAGAAAGAATTGTTGTTTTTTTTAAAACCATGAAGGATTCTTGAAGATTTGTTTTAGAATCAGTTTTGGAAGCTTGTGTTCTTGGATTCAAGTTTTGACATGGCTGCTTGGGCATTTAGAAGGGAGAAAATCTTCCCGAATCCTTGCTTATACATTCTGGAAAATACATTAAAAAAAAAAAAATGGAAGAAAAACCAGAAATGGTTGTGACTGTGTGTGTGTTTTCTCCAGTATTCATTTTAAAAGAAAAGCGTTTAAATTTCGACTGTGATTTCAAAAAGAAAACCTATTAAAAAGGAAACACAAAAGAAAAGATTATTAAAAAAAAAAAAAAGTGAACAAAACAAAGAAGAGGAGTATTTTTTTATGTATTTTCGGGCTAGGGTTTGGCGGGCGGAGGAGCCGAAGCTCGGCTCCCACCGCCGCCGCCCCCTTCCCCTTTTTCCTCCCTTCCCTGTGCTACGCGGCTCGCAGGAGTCCCCCTACGACCACAGTGGGCCGCAGGGAGTCCCTGCGTCCACCGTGGGCCGCAGGGCAAGCTCTGCGACCACGGTGTCCGCAGGGATTTCCCTGCGTCCACGGTGGCTCGCAGGGAAACCCTGCGGCTACCGTGGGTAGCATTCCTATGTTGCTATATTGACATTTTAAGATTTTTGTAATATTTTATTTCAGTTTTTAAAAATCGATTTCGTATTTAAAAAAAATAATAGAATGCAAGAAACATGCATAGTAAAATTTGGAAAGAAAAAAGGGGGGGAAAACTTGGTTGAAAAGTTCGTTTCAATGAAAATTAGTTTATTTAATTTTATTTCGTTAAATATTGTTATATATATATATATATATATATCAATCAGGAAGTTGTGTAGTCATATAGATTTGTTGGTTTTTGTTAACATATCATTAGACATGTAGTGTCAAATTTGTATTGATCACGTATGATGTTGGAACCAAACCTAATAGGGGAGTAAACTTGGAGAAGAGACCAAATATTGTCGGTATTTTAAAACCCTTGAGATAAAACCCCATTGCTAACGTCATGGAATATATTTTAGCAAGAAGTTGTTCCTTTTTTTAAATAATTATTGTCATGGAATATATTTTAGCAAGAAGTTGTTCCTTTTTTTAAATAATTATTGTCTATCAAATTTAATGATTAAGATCTCCCGATAATCTTACAAATGAAAAAAAACTAAAGTACAGGAGAGTATGAAATTTGAATCGAAATTATCTTCGTATATTTTGTAATTACTTCGTGGGTCTAGTCACCATTTAAGGTACCACCGGTTAAGAAATCCTTGTCTTTTCTTTACTTGATGTATTTAATAGGATCCATTACAAAAGGGATCATTATGTAATTAACGTCTAAAGTGACTGTTGTATATTGATTTTATTCGCCTATGTGGCAAGATGTAAAAGACTCATAAATCATGTATTTCTAACAACATAATACCAAAGGGGTCTTGCAGTTGAGCAGACCCGGAGATGTAGCCCATCCGGGGTGAACTCCGAGATCATTGCTGTGTTATGCGATGTTTATAGCGTGCTTTGTTTTATGTTTTTAAATTATCATGAATGGTTGTATTCTTGCATAAGTGTATGGTGGAAATTTAATGAATTCAAATTTAAGTGCATAACATTAAACATCTGGATAAATGAAGTTATTTAAATTCTTAAAACGTTGTGAATTATGAATATGGCAAAGTATTTAAATATTGAAGTTAAAGTTGTGGAAAAAGTAATTTGATAATATTAATTTAAACTGTAATAGTGGGAGAAATCTAGTTAGAATTACGTCATTGGATTAATTGATATTAAGTATATAAATGGAATGAAAGTAAAAAGGAAACAAGTTAAAATGTATGTTACAAATTCGTAGATTGAAATCTAAAAGATGATCATCATATAAACAACTATCTTTCTATCTTAGAATAGGAATCTCGCAATGTCAATTATGTTTCATTACATTGGATGAATTTGTTAAGTCATTTCACGTTTTAATCATAACAATAATCCTCACCAGATTAATTCGATAATCGTGTGGACGCAATTAGGTATTCATGTTGTATGTTGGATGAATTTACTTAGTAATTTATGTTGTAATCATAACCAATATACCCTCACCCGATTTATTTATGATTGGAGAAAAAAAAAAAAAAACTCAATTTAGATATCCATATTTTAATCCTTATAGAAGGAATCCCTCATGATTGCTATAATCGAACTAGAATGGGAAATAATTGATCAGTTGTTTATACATTAAATCTTAGTAAAAGCATCCCTCGCATATTAATTCATTTAACAAAAAAAAAAAAAAAAAGAGTGATGTCTCTCCCATTACTATCATCTAACAAATAAAAAAAAAAAAAAGAGATATGCAATAAGATAATTGTACTTTAAATCCTAAAAGAAGAACGTCATTATGATCCTATTACTCTAATCTTGAAATGATGAATGTCATCTAGTAACGATACTTTAATTTAAAGGATGTTTCCGTTGTCCTAATGCATATACATCTAATGAAGTTAGTTCATCTCTTTGCATTATTAAAACCTCAAATGACTCCTATGGCTACTCACATTATGCCTTTCAAAAAAGGAGCTTCAACTCATCAGTTGGCTACGCACGAAATCTAATGAAGGGAATCTCATTCTATTAACTGTAGTTAAACTTTAAGGAATGATTTTCTCTTACCGACCATGCTTTTAATATTTAAGAAGGATATCGAACGAGGGTGAATATTTTAAAATCAATTGAAGGAATCCTCGTTTAACTAATTGTAGCTTAACCCTAAAAGAATGAATCTCGTTAGGCATACTTATAGCATGAAAGGTTGATGTCAAGTGTAGATGGTTATTTTTAAAACTCTAATGAATGAACTTGGTTACATTTAAAACGCTTGAACCCATCTGGGGACCCCCTAATGAAATTATGAATTAAAGTGCCTTGAGTAATTAACCTCTCGAGGGTCTCCTCATCAACCAAAGCAATTGAACGCTTCCTAAAATTTTAAGATGTCATATCTTGAAAACACATATATAATCAAGACCTATGCATTTTCCCGTAATATAAGATATCCAGATTGATGGATCTGATGACGCAAGATGAGTTAGGTGTAAGGTTGTGTAATCGCGTTAGGAAAATCCTTAGGATTGTTTGAGCCTTCCGCTGTGATATCTAAATTGAAAGATTATCTCCATTGTATTTTAATGTCGTGTCTAATTATGAATTGAGTTAACTTCAATCTATCTTAATATTGTAACCCTTTCATTAACGCTCTTAATTATTATTAAAAAAAAAAATTTACACTCTATTTGAGTGTTTTTAACTTAAACCCTTTAGGGGTTTCCTGGCGGGGCATTACATACACTGGTAAATAATATTTGCAATATTCTATTTATACATGTGAATAAGTTTTATATTATTCTCTACCTACCATTTATTCTTATTAGCTACAAAATTGGGGAAATGAAATATAATATATGATGGGTAGGTAAGATATATTGTTTTAAGGATTTTTTTGATTGGCTGGTTTGAGGTTAGGGTTTTGGATTGCAATTCTTTTTATTCAGTAGCCCAAGGTTTGTGTTGGGTTACCATTCTTGAAGTTTGTTCTGCAACATTTGGATTGCGTTTTTGGTTTTGGCTTGGATTTTTGGAGCTTGTGGTTTGGATTTGGATTTGGAGCTCTTCATCAAATTTATTCCATAACTTCTAATTCTAGGTTGGAGCTCTTGTCTCTCATAAAGATTTAAATTTCTCTGTAATCTCCGTGTTTGCAAAAATTGTTGTTTGTGGGTTTTATTTGGGGAAAAAGTTTTAGTATATAGTTTGGAATATAGTTTTGGAGAAATATTTATGTGCATAGATTTTAATATAAAGTTGAACTATAGGTCTTGGGAAAAATACTATTTTTCTATTGCCTAGTTGGTTTGCCATGAACGCACGACTCTGCATATTTGATAATTTTGATTTTGTGAATATTCAAATCTCTTCTTTAGTGAATGTTATCTTTTGGATGATTAAGGGAGATTTGTTTGTTGGTAGATATTTTAGGAGAGTTTGCATCAGATTTGGAGAGATTTGATTGATTTTTTCGTGAGGGAGGTTTTGAAGATTTCTCTGTTAGTTTCTTATTTTGATTTGATTAGAGGGATACCCTAGTTATCCTTGAGTGAAACTATGATATGGGAATGAGTATTATTTGGTTCATAGCGCTCTGTGAATTGATTTTGGTGTGAATTAAGTTTGAAGCTCTTGGTTTTTGAGATTCAATTTCTCCTTCTTAAGCTAATAATTTTGCATTTTGTTTGTTGCTGGTATTGAGTCTTTTCAAGGAGACTTTGAGCTATTTGATTTTAGTACTTAATTATTTTTCTGTGATTTTTAATTTAAGTCTGAAACTTAGTCATTTTCCATATTTTCTGTTCTCTAGAACAAATGTCCTAAAATATTGTGCAAACGTGCTATGTAATGCCCCACCAGGAAACCCCGAAGGGATTAAACTAAAACACAAGAATAGAGTGTAATTTTTTTTTTTAAAGTTAAAACAATATAATGATACATTCAGTTAACATTAAGTTCATATTATGCAACAAAAGACTTAACTAACACCTAAAGGGTTTCCCAACGTGATTACTTGGTTCATCACTAACTCAACTCATGCTAATTAATCCAATTAAGTTGATTAACTTAATAACATAAATGTGGTTAATCAATGATTAAATTCATTCGATAGGTTAAAATATGGGTAACATGATTAAGTTCATTCATTGCAATTTAACTATACATTACATCCAACCTTAAATTAAAACATATGCCATACATTTAATTTCCATTCATACTTTATTTGCATAAAAAGATAATGAATACTTTGCATTACACTAAACCTACATTCTTCATAATCGATAATACTGCATTTAATAACTTCATGCATGCATTTAAGATTAATATCATCTAATATACTTTATACATTTTAACGATAATGTCATTCATACATTCCAAAATAAAAAGGAACTCGATGAAGACAAACATCACATAACACCAAATTGATATCAAAGTTCATCCCTAATGGGATACATCTCTAGGTCTTCTCAACTGCAAGACCCCTCTAATAAATAATAGGGTGAAGAATACATAAGGTTCACATCAATTACATCCTACCATCAAGGCATACACAAGCAAATATAATACATATGACCACATCAGTCCAAGAGATATATGAATGATCCGAGAAGAAGAAAGAGGATCTATCAGAAATATGAAATGGAGAAAATACAAAAGAACAACTGGAGCACTAGCGAAACTAAATCCTTGCAACCTATCATAAGCATTCCATGGTCTAACATGAATATCAGGTACTCTCAAAGGTATAAACAATCAAATATGACTCTATAATAGTGCTCCTAGAAAAAACAACACAAATTGCACACAAGTGAACATAAGGGATGAGTGTCATTACATAGCTTGGTATGGTTACCCTGACAGGCCTCCACAGGTCTTGGCCCCATCCACTGGGTCACCTTGGCAACCTCTCCCACACCTTCGGTCCCATCCAAGTCTCATGAATACCCAACACATCCTTTCATGAAGACAAGGTTGTTGGTTTTCTATTTCAGGTCTTCTCACTGCATCCTGAGTCTGTACTAGCACTCATCCCATGCGTGAGGCACAATTATCTTACTTAGTGTTTTCATCTATCAATTCCCTTAATATACTATTAAGATATCACTTATTTAGACACAATTTCGATGGGTTACCCTACTACCACTTTGGTTGCAACCCCCGCTCAAAATCCACTCTCCTGTATGACACTTAACCACAATCAAATGAATGCCTAAAACCAAGGTATACATAAGGACTAGTATACAAAGTTCAAGCAATAGAAAACCACTTGACCAAACAAGTCCTTGCACATAGATAACCAACTGACGATTCTTTGACTAGAGACATGACGAGTTACGAATCAACCACATGACAACAACCAGTACTTGAGATCAAGGACATGACCAGCTACAAATCAACCACATGACAATATCCAACACTCGCAATCAAAGACTTGCCATTTTTGAAATCATATACGAATACAAAAAATTAAACACACATTAACATTAATCTATAATGACAATCACTTTTCCATATCGCTAAAAATACGAATCGATCAAAGTTTTCTAATTGATCTAAATTTCAAACTATAATATTTGAACAAAATCACCCTTACATAATAATTTCAATACCAAAATTGCGATTATATGATCTTACCTATTTTCCAATACATAAAAAAAAACATTAATAAATGTATTTTCTCTTCTAATATCCATATTTCATTAGGAGAAAATTTCTTTAAATTTCTAACTATATCTATCCATCTTCAAATTTCCCCAAATAATATATTACTTAATTTTAAAAATTTCCAAATAATATATTGTTTAGTTTCCAAAAATTAACAAATAATTTAATATTTTTTGGTTTTGGGTCCATGTAAAACCCGTTTATCTTTATCAAAAATAAATAATTTAATATTTCATTTTCCAATTTCTCAAATAATATATTATTTCATTTCTAAAATTTCCAAATAACACATATTATTTCATTTTCTAAAATTTTCCAAATAATATATATTATTTCATTTTCTAAAATTTTCCAGATAACATATATTATTTCTTTTCCTAAAATTTTCCAAATAACATATGTTTTTTCATCTTCTAAAATTTTCCAAATAACATATATTATTTCTTTATCTGCGAGCATACATTTAAAAAAATATACAAATTTTATATATATTTTAAATTAAAATTAAATATATAAAAAAAAATCTTTAAAAAAAAAGGAAATGGAGGTGGTCCCCACAATCCATGGTTACCACGGACTGTGGTTTCCACAGCCATGGTTTCCACGAACTGTGGTTTCCACAACTGTGGAGAACCACAGATTGTGGTCTTCATAGCCGTGGAGAACCACAGTCTGTGGTTTCCATGGACTGTGGTTTCCACAGCCATGGAGAACCATGGTATGTGGTTTCCACGGTCATGGTGCCACAGGTTGTGGTCACTACAGCGGGCCGTGGGTTGAGCCATGGCTCCCCATGCCCAAATATATATACATTTTTGTTTTAATTTAAATAAAATAAAATAAAACAAACCTCAAAATTTTCTGAGCACACAGTCATAGGGATCTTTGAGAAAGTTTTTTTTTCCTAGAATCCTAAAATAAATAAATTTTATTTTAAAGCAATAAACTTCAACACCATTAAACTCAGAAAAAGCCAGGGAATGCATTTTTGTTTTGTTTTGAAAACTACCAGTATACCAAAATACCCCAATTGGCAAAATTTCAAGCATTCTCCACTCCCATTGTACCAAACACAAAAAAAATTCTCAGTTTAAAACCAATACCCAATTTCAATTTTGAAATCAATTTGAGCAAACCAAAAATTGATTTGGAAATGGGAAATGAAAACAAGGAGGGATAAATTTGAAATCTCATTGCTACTCTTCCTTATTTCACAATCTAAAATATTTTTCAAACAAAACAAACACAAATTTCTTCCAAAACAAATCAATAATTTCTTTAAAACAATGGAAATTAACAAGAATCCTACCTCCATATGCACTCCTGGAAGTAAATTTGAAGGAGAGCCCAAACCGTAACTACAAGATTTCTTCAAACAAAAAAGCCCCCAAATTTTTCTCCATCCCCAAATAACTCTCTCCATTTTTTATGAGAAAAAAATAGGTTAATATTTTGACCTAAAATAATATTTTTAACCAAATAAAAATCATTTCCAATCAATTGATATTCAAAAATTGCTTTTCTTTCCAAAATTTGCTTTTCTCAATAAATTAAATCTAACATTTTTGTTTCAAAATGCCAAATGAGGGTAAGATATTAATTTTCCAATTTCTAATTAACCCTTTTTACAAAAAAGCATACAAATCATTTAATTCACAATTTGAAAATAGAATAAATCAAATTTGCTAGTAATATGCATTAAACAATTTGATTTATTGATTAATCACACAAAAGGGGTCCTATTTAATTTAGTCCCTTTAATTTACGAATGCGTAAAAATACAATTAATCTAATTAGATACTTAGGATTTAATAATCAATTTTATCAAATGCACAACACACAACTCAAGAACACCAAACAAATACATGAATCACATCCCAACAAAAAGAGGAAACTAATGGACGACTGATGATGCTCACTTGAGCACGAATAGGGTAAAACGTAGGGTCTTATGACTACCTAATCCACTTCCATCGGACCAATAAGGCACGCTCAAACTTGCGAAGCCAGGTGGAGACTATACCCCATACCTACACGATACTTGTACCTGAAATCTCTTGCAACAACGAACCACACATGCATACATATGTATATATATATATATATATGTATATATATATATGTATATATATATATGTATGTATGTATATGTATGTATATATATATATGTATATGTATATATATATATATATATATATTTATATATATATACATATACATATACATATATATATACATACATATACATACATACATATATATATATACATATATATATATATATATATATATATATATATATATATATATATATATATAATTCAATGAAAGTGTTAGCCCGGGCTTAATAACATGAATCAAAAGAACAACTAATCATACATAAGAGTCAATGCATAATAAACATTCATTGATACACACATCAAGCATAATACCTAAATATAACATCACCACATGGTATATCAACCATCCAAGTGGGCCACTAAAAACTCAACCAAGGTCAAATTGGGTTTTAAAAGTCTGTAGGGGTACTACACGCTGAAAGACTTAATTTATGCGCTAATCTATTCAACAAATGTACTACTATAGTGAACAAATGCGCTAGAACAGAGGACAAATGTGCTTCAAAAGCTGATAAACGTGCTAAAAGAATTGACGTATGCGCTAAAACAGTGAATATATGCGCTAAATTGTCTTTTTTCAGTATCTTTCCAGTTTGTCATTTGTGATCATGTCATTTTTAGATCTGGATTTCATACCAGGGGCCTTTTGGATGTTTTATGATGATTGTTAGATTATGAATTTGCTTTATTTAATGAATTTTTTATGGTTTTTTCTTCTATGTTGTTGTAGAAATATTTTTGGATTTATTCCTCTATCATGTTGAAAAGCCATGGTAGAGAGAGTTGTTTATTGTGCTTAGTCCAACAAGTTGATGTGCCTTTCTGTTGATACTTATTTCATTTGATGAGCAAACTTGATTATCTTATTGATGCATTTCTATACTATGAGGCTCCTTGATGTTTATTTGGCTTTATGACCTTTGGATGACCATGTATGTGTATGATTGTACGATGGTAATGATTTCATATTTAATTGTTGATATGAGACTCTTGTTGCATTTATTGTTTGGGCCATGTTAGGGGGGGTGAGATTTTATGTGATGACCAGAGTCACGAGAGATAGGCAGTTAAGTTGATAATCCTTTCGTCTAGAGTGCTAGTGCACATGGAGGTTTTTCCTTATTATTAAACAAGTGATAACATTAATAATAAAATTATGGGTTTGGGAAAATTCATTAATCAAGATAATTAATAGTTTGGACACCATGACTTGATCCTAGAGAGGATGTTTTAGGATGGGCATGGGAAGGCCACTGCAGTGGTAAGTCATACTCCCTTGGTCCTCTCATAGGGAAAATGGCTCCACATGACTATCAAGTGATGTTATGTCATAGTGTCATTTGGAAATGTTTGGAGGATAGCATGTGATGGCACTCCACTCCTACATGTGTTCCCTTGATGATTTATGTTTATGCCTTATTGGTTGCTTATATATCTTGTTGGTTGTATGCCTCTAGGAGTTTATTCTTTCTATGTTGTGGTTTGTTCTTACATGAGAGTCCATTTGAGGTTTATTCTCTTTGGTTATAGGTGCCAGCTTAGGTTTACAGTGTGTGTTGGGACCTTGTGTCATCTCCTTGATAAACTTATAAGGCACTGAGAGAGGGGGGGTTGAATCAGTGCAAGCAAAAACTTAATAAATCTGATAACAACTTTCATCAACTTGAAAATCAATAGGCATACAAGAAATATAGCCACATACGGAAACATCCAACAAAGAATGAAAACCATAACACAATGATTTTTGACATGGAAACCCAACTGAGAAAAACCACGGTGGGAATTAGTACCCACAAGGATCTTCTAACTATAGTATAGAGATGTTAGCAATTTGGAGGAGTTGATTATGTGTTCCATTGATGTTTTGTCATTGATGACAACATCGACTATTTTGTTTGTTTATCGGTTTTCGGTTGGTTCCAGTGGAGTGGTTGGTTTATGATATTGATCTAGTATAATCCGGTATGCTTTGGTTTGTGGAATTAGTTTTGATTTGTCATTCATGCTATTTAGATGTGTATAACGATCAGTTGGTTCAGGATTTGATGACTTAGGAGCTATCATTTGTTCTAGTAAGTTGTTTGGTCACTGGTAAGGGTTTTACCCACAGAGCTTTGTTGAAGATATTTTGATGCACGTGATAAGTGGTATTGGTGCAGCTTCTAGATGGCTTTTAGGATGCTAATGGTTATCTTGTTTGTGTTCCAGTTCATCGGTGGTGCTTGATTTGGTTTATGGTGAAATATTTTCGGTTTGGAGGATGTTCCTGATGCACTACGAGTGGGATTTAAGGATTTGTTTACATTTTTTTCTACCTAAGGCAACTTGGTTGATCATTGGATTATAGGTTTATGTTATGTATTTATTGTATTATCTTTTAGGTGGTCGACCTAATTGTTTAGGCCCTGGGTTGGTATAAATATGATGTAAGTTCTCTTTGAAGATCATGGGTATATGGGATTATGGTTATTTCAATGTGAATAATGTTGTAATCATATGCAAAAGGCTTGGTTGATCATAGGTGATCAAATTGGGCTTTTAAGAGAGGTTTAAGGCCTTCAGTATTGAGCTTAACTGGCTGTACTCAATCATAGGAGATGCTATACTTGTAGTTCACTCTTCTTTCCAGATTGTAGTCTGATGTTTTTGTAGTCAGTGAGGCTCCTTTTTGTGATGAGCAATGTGCTATAGGTTGTTGGCCTTCCTACATGTGTAGGCCCCTAATATTGTAATCACATACTTACTGCAGAAGTATTATCTGATTGTGGGTAGGCTTCCCACCATGGTTTTTCTCTTTATCGGGTTTTCCACATACAAATCTTGGTATCATGTGTTATGGATGGATGGTAACTATTCTGTGATTTATTTTTATGTTTAATTGCTATATTAGTTATTCTGGTATTTGGTTTATGCATTCCGGTATTAAGTTTATGTGTTCCGGTAATAAGGTTTTGAATGCTCAAAATTCTTTAAATCAGTGACAACTGATTCACCCCCCCTCTCAGTTATCCTTTGGTTATTTAATCTATCTAATAATTGGTATGAGATCATGGTCCTCTTTGTAGAAGCTTAACTAATTGAGGAAGATCCTATGGCATCTAGTAGTTCAAGTTCATGAAGTGGAGCTACAATTGTTTTCTGGAGAGAAATTCCTAGGCTTGATGGAACAAATTACAGGGTATGGAAGATACATATGGAGACCCATCTAATAAGTCTTGCAAAGGAGATTTGGGAGATCACTGAGAATGGTGTTACATCATTTAATCCAGCATTTGGCAATCCTCGTTGGGCAAGTCTGTAGGATTTGAGAAATACAAATCCACAGAACCCAAAAGAAACCTGCATGCAAGAAACCTGTCACAGAGAAAGAGAGAGAACGAATACAAGGGTTTTGGCTCTGACAAAGAGAAAAGATGTATTATCAGAGAAAAAATGAATCAAGAATATGAATAATACAAGAGATCAATCCTTATAAAGGAGATCAACACCAAAAGGAAAACCTAACCCTAAGGTGTGTGCATTTAATAATTAAATATTAATTATTAAATGACTAATATGTGCATAAAGGGAAATCTTAAGAGGAGAGCAAAGTTAATTAATTACTTTACTCTAACACCCCCCCTTAAGATGAGCTACAATGCAGCTACAAACAATGCAGAAGAAAGCAAAGGAACTACAATGCAAAAGAGGGTCCTGGCAACAAGGCCTGATCAGGTACCCTAATACAAGAGAATCTCTATAAAGCGGAGTAAAGGAGAAAACCCAGTGGGAAAAAACTCCTCTCCAAAAAGAGATACAGAGACATGCTGAAAAGAAAACATGAAGGAAGGAAGGCCTCACAGAGAGCCCCCAAGGACAACTTCCTTCACCCCAAGCATTGAGTGCAACTGAAGATAGTGCGGAGATGCCAAAGGTTTAGTGAAGATGTCTGCAACCTGCTCCTCTGTAGGAATATAATCCAAGATGAGAGAACCATCTTGAATCAACTGCCTGATGAAGTGCATGTGGATTTCAATATGCTTTATTCGCTTATGCTCCACTGGGTTGCGAGAAATGTGAATGGCACTCTGGTTGTCACACCAAAGAATAGTGGGACAATCTGGAGGAAACCCAAACTCTGTCATCGACTGCCGAAGCCATAAAACCTCCTGACTGGCTAACACTGCTGCACGATACTTAGCCTCTGTAGATGATAATGCAATAGCAGACTACTTCTTGCAAGACCATGTAATAGGACTAGAACCAAGGCAAAAAACGAAGCCAGAAGTAGACTTCCAATCATTGACATCACCAGCCCAATCAGAGTCAGTGAAGCCAATGATGTGAGGGGATCCTGAAGTGTAGTGAATGCCATAATGTGTGGCGCCCCAAATATATCTCAAAATACATTTGGCTTCTTGCCAATGGCTCTCATGAGGATCATGGGAGAACTGAGAGACAAGGCCAACCACAAAGGAAAGATCAGGATGAGAATGGGTCAGGTACAATAGACTACCAACCAACTGCCTGTATAAAGTGGGGTCTACTGAAGGAGTAGAGCAAGTGGAAGACAAAACAACACCTGACTAAAATGGAGTGGGGGCAGACTTGCAATCAAGCATGCCAAATCGCTGAAGCATATCAAGAGCATACTTCTCTTGAAAAATGGAAATCCCATCTGAAGACTGAATAACCTGTAGACCTAGAAAGAAGTGCAAGAGACCAAGATCTGTCATCTCAAACTGCTCCATCAAAGCTCTCTGAACACTCTGAATCACGGAGGATGAGCTACCTGTAATGATGAGATCATCTACATATAGCACAAGAATCAAAAGATCACCCTCCTGACACTGAATATACACTATGTGATCAGAATGATAGCGTGTGAAGTGAGAGGAAAGCAGGAATGAGTCCATCTTCTCATACCAAGCCCTGGGGGCTTGTTTGAGACCATACAATGAATGACAAAGTCTGCAAACCAAAGAAGTGTCCTGCACAAATCCCTGAGGCTGCTCCATATAGATCTCCTCATGTAGGTCTCCATGCAAGAAGGCACTCTTCACATCCATCTGAAACACTTTCCATCCCTGTGAAGCTGCAAGTGAAAGTACCAGGCATATAGAATTCATCTTGGCGACAGGAGCAAAGGTCTCAGAGTAGTCAATACCCTCTACCTGAGAAAACCCCTTCGCAACAAGACGGGCCTTATACTTATCAATAGAACCATTTGTAGCATACTTGGTACGATACACCCACTTGCACCGAACCAACTTTCTTCCCTTAGGAAGAGGACAAAGATCCCAAGTATGATTCTTCATCAAAGAAGAATACTCCTCATCCATGGCCCTATCCCACTCTGGGTGTCCTGTCACCTCTGAAAACTTTTGAGGATCATCTAAAAGGGTATGACTCAAAAGACGAGAACCAGATGTCTGAGCACGAGTGCGACGAGTATCTGAAGGATCACCTACCAAAGAACTAGCTGCATCAACAGTATCACGGGCCCACTTCGGCAAAGATGGAGCAACTGGTGGTGGTGGAGATGGTGGATCATCATCGACATCATCCTCAAGAGATAAGTAATCCTCAAGAGATGAAGAGGAAGGAGTAGGCAATGAGGGAGAAGTTGGGGATGGAGAATCCATCTGAGGATAGCACTCATCAAACTGGACATCCCGCCGAAACAAGACCTCTCTGGAATCAGGATCAAACAACCTGTATGCCTTAACATCCTCACAGTAGCCAACAAATATGAGTGGTCGGCTCTTCCTCTCCATGGCTATCCACTGAGCATCAGGAATAAATGCCCAAGCCTCACTACCAAAAACTCAGAATGTAGAAACATCAGGCTTGACATGGGTCCAAGCCTCCTCAGGAGTCATATGTCGTAATGCCTTATGGGGCATCCGATTCTGAATATAATTGGCACAATTGATTGCCTCAGCCCAAAATGAAGAACTCATAGCTCGAGACTATATCATACAATTTGCCATCTCCCGTAAGGTTCTATTCTTTCTCTCAGCAACACCATTCTGTTGAGGGGTATAAGGAATTATAAACTGATGCTGTAAACCATGCTCAGTGCAAAAATCTCTGAAAGCCTGATTTACATACTCCTTCCCATTATCTGTGCGTATCCTCCTGATAGAAAGTCCAGATTGCTTCTCCACAAATGTCTTAAACTTCCTGAAAGAGTCAAAGACATCAGACTTGTACTTAAGAAAGTACACCCATGTACGTCTGGAGAAGTCATCAATAAAAGTGAGTACATAACGGGCCCCTGAAAAAGAAGGAGTCGGAAAGGACATAAGATCACTATGTACCAACTCTAGGGCTGCCCTAGCACAAGAGGCTCGACCCTTAGGAAAAGGATCTTGATGATGTTTGCCAAGGACACAACCACGACATACACCATCCGTACAAGAAATCTGTGGAAGCCCAATCACAAGTGCCTGTGTACTCATTTGTTGTAGATATCTGTAATTGACATGACCAAAACGCTCATGCCAAAGCCTGCTCACTGAATCTGCATGTGCTATAAGAGAGGAACCAACAGTGTCTGAACTCTCAAAGCCATCAAAACTATATAAGTGAGATGCAGAATCCACACTCCTAGTAGCCACAACCAAGTCAGGATTATGAAGATCTCGCATAACCACATCATGAGGAGAGAACTCAACTATCTTACCAGAGCCAGAGTGGCAAATCTGATAAATGGATAGAAGGTTTGTTGAAATGTCAGGAACCAAAAGCACATCTTGAAGACAACCACCATCCAATGAAATAGTACTAGAACCCTGAACAGAAAGTTGTGCTGAGTCACCAACTGCAATATGCCTAGTGCCTATAGGAGCAAGAGTGGTGACCAAATCCTCTATGTGTGTCATATGGTGAGAGGCACCAGAATCTAGAATACAAGTGGATGCTGAGGACAATGCTCGTGCAGAAAGAGCATGACCTTTCCCTGTGGGTTGTGAAGGAGGCTGTGGTGCACTGATATTATGCTACTGCATGGCTTCCTCCAAAGCCTCTAAATGTTTCCAACACCTGGAAACGGGATGTCCTTCCTTGCCACAAAAATTGCAAGGATCACCTATTTTCTTCTTAGTCTTGGAGGAAGACTCACCAGACTTTGAAGATTTGCCCTGTTTAGAATTGAATTGTGGTTTTGAATCAGACTTAGGTGGTGGCTTGGAGGGATTCTCACTAGCCTCTGAATCTTTCTTAGGCTTCGGTTTCTGCTTTTGTTTTCCTTTGGAGGACTGGGCTACCAATGCTTGGTTCTGTGAACCTGAAAGTGAATCCAACTGCTTAAGCTTAGCTTGCTCACGAGTTAGATGATCACAAAGACCTCAAAAGAAGGCATGACATGTCGAGCACCTAAGGCATCCATGGTGGAATAGAAGGTCGAAGAGAAGATTTGAAATGGACCTCAAAGCTTGGAGAGAATCAGAAAAATGCACTCTGTATCAGTCTTAGTCTTACCACAACCCTGCAAGATTGATCTTTGCTATTTGAACTTCATCAGAAAGTCCTCAATAGAAGGAAACAAATCAGGTACCAAGGAAGTTAACTCTGCCTCAAGCTGCAAAGCACTGAACTCATTTACAGTACCAAAAAGTCCTTCAAACTTGATCCAAATGGCTCAAGGAGTGAGACAACCCTCAAGATGAAACTGAAGACTGCCGGAAATGTGTAAAGCCATCAATCCCATAGCCTGATCCATATTGTTCCGGTGCTACATAATCTCAAAAGGACGTGTCAACTGAGGCTGAACCTCATCCAAATAGGACCATAACCCTTTTGACTGGAGAAGAGTCATCATGCGACCCTTCCAAGTGTGGTAATTATGTGGTGTGAGAGATTCAATAGGTCTATCTGCCATCCTGTGAACTGTGCCTCAACTGCTTTGAATTTTTAATTATTATTAAGTGGTCTTTCAGAACTAGACAGAAGATGCAGAAGGGGGTTTGATTTTTTTTGTATTGGTGTCTGTAAATCTTGGTTTTCTGATGTAAATAACAGAAAGCAAGAGAAAACACCCCCCCACAATGCAAAAAACTAATCCCCAGTACAAACTGAAAGCCAGAAAATGATAGAAAGCAATAGCAGGTTGAGACAAAATTTGGAGCACCTAAAGAATTTTCTGATGAAATAGACTATAGATCTGGAAAGAGCACAGAACCACCTTTCCGACGCCTATTCGCTTTCAAAAAATGGAGTCCGTATGCAAAAGATATGGCTCTTGGAGTGCAAAAAACTTGTTCTGACTTTGGCTAGCAAAAAACACTACAAAACGGCAAAATCAGAGAAAAAAAACTTCATCAATTAGATCGAGCTTGGAACCAGCTTTCCAACGCCTATTTGTTTTCGAAAAACACAGATCAAACGCCCAAGTTATGCCCGATTTTGTAAAACTGCTGCTAAAGGGCCCAAATAGGCCCTTATAGCCCTGAAGGGCTAAAAAAAAAAGCCCCTGGTCCGTTGGGCGACTAGGGGCTAGTGCAGGGGCTGGTGGCACGGTGGCGGCGCAGGGGGTGGTGGCGGCACGCGGGGTGGGCATAGGCAACGGGTGGGCTGGGGCCGGACGGCGCTCGAGTGGAGGGCTGTGCCGGTGGCGCAGCGGCAGTGGCCGGGCGGGGGGCCGCCTGGAAGCAGCGGCGCGCTAGTAACAGACTGGCTGCGCATTTTGTGAATAAAAACCCTGCATTTTTTATATATTTTTTTTATTTTATTTATTTATTTTTGCCTCGGTTTTCCTGCCCTAGGGCCGTACGGCCTTGGGGCCAAAAAAAAATTTGCCTCCTGGTGCAACTGTGTCCAAATCGGACGAATTTTATATGGAAATAGGGGTTTTTGGGCACTACAAGCTCAACGGTGAGGTCCGTTTGGGCTCAAAGTGCACCGAAAAAAATACCCCCTATTCCAAAATAAAAAACAGAAGACAAAACACAGATCTGATGCAACCAAAACCTGGATCTCAAAATCTTTCAAAAGTCTGAACAAGCTGCAGCAGATCCAACTCTAATACCATGTAGGATTTGAGAAATACAAATCCACAGAACCCAAAAGAAACCTGCATGCAAGAAACCTATCACAGAGAAAGAGAGAGAATGAATACAAGGGTTTTGGCTCTGACAAAGAGAAAAGATGTATTATCAGAGAAAAAATGAATCAAGAATATGAATAATACAAGAGATCAATCCTTATAAAGGAGATCAACACCAAAAGGAAAACCTAACCCTAAGGTGTGTGCATTTAATAATTAAATATTAATTATTAAATGACTAATATGTGCATAAAGGGAAATCTTAAGAGGAGAGCAAAGTTAATTAATTACTTTACTCTAACAAAGTCTGGATAAAGAGCTTGAGAATGATTGTAGAGCTAGAGAAGCCCTTTTTTGTGCACTTTCTAATCAGCAAATAATGGGACTAACTAACAGATCAATTGCAAAGGCTATATGGGACAAATTGGAGACTCCGAATGAAGGTGACCCTACTATTAAAATTTCTAAACTTGATGGTTATCGGGTGAGGTATGAAACCTGAAGATAGAAGAAGATGAAATGATTACTGCTTTGATGGAGAGAGTTAATGATATTATTTTGGGAATTCAATATTATGGTAGATCTATGAGAGAAGATGAAATAGTTTCTAAAGTACTGAGAGCTTTGCCTCTAGCTTATAAGATGAAGGATACTACAATTAATGAGTTGATAACTATGGCAAACACCTTTTTTAATAGGGATACCTTGATTGGGAAGTTATCTGCTTTTGAACTTGAGGAATTTGGACCTTCTGGAGCTATGAAATCTGAACCTTCTTTTCATCCATCTACATTATCTACCGACAAGTGTGATTGGAAATATTTATATGCAAAGGAACTAGATCATATGAAGAAAGAAGATGAAGAGTTTGAGAAAATTGAAGCCTTATTTGCTATAAGAGTACCTAAAGGACCGGTTACAAGAAGTATTGAGGAAAATCACCTTTTAAATGCTTTGCATGTAATAAGATAGGTCATTTTGTATCTAGATGTCTTGAAAGGAATTCAATATTTGAATAAAGAGATAGAAGATATGTTAGGCCTAACCATGATTATCAGAACAAGCACAAGTATAGGAGAAACAAACAAAAATCATGTTACTATGCAGATGAGGAAGGTGTGACTGATTCTGATGATGAACCGACACAAGATTCACCTAGTGGATCCGACAATGGAAATGAATGGGTATTTTTGGCTATCAAGGAAGATGATCTGGTACCTAAAGAGAAGGCCCTTCCTGCTAAAATTGAAGACAAGGATGAATGGGTAATTGATAGTAGATGTTCACATCATATGACTTGAGATAAAAGGAAGTTCCTATCTATGCAAGAACTTGATGGTGGTCTGGCTAGATTTGGAGATGACAAAGCATGCATGATCAAGGGAAGAGGAAAAATATCATTGGATGGTAAGCATAACACTGATAATGTTTATTATGTTGAAGTTTTAAGGCATAATCTTTTGAGTGTGGGATAGGTAGTGGATAAGGGATTTCAGTTATAGTTCAAGGATGGAAAATGCAGGATTATCAATAGATCTGGATTGGAAATTGCAATCGGTACATAGACTAAAGGTAATATATTTCATTTGAACTCCAATGAGAAGACATGTTTGATTGCACAAATTTATGAGAGTTGGCTATGCCATAAGAGGTTGTGTCATGTGAATTTTGATTGCATTGTGAAGATTAGTTCTACTAAGGCAAATAGAGATATACCTAAGATTGTAAAGCCCTATAATTTGGTATGTAAGGAATGTCAAATGGGAAAGCAAGTCATAAGTTCTTTTAAGAGTATACACGAAAGATCTAATGATGTTTTTGATATCATTCATATTGATTTGTGTGGTCCTGCTAGAATCAAAAGTTTTCAGGGTGATAGATATTTCATGCTAATCATTGATGATTATTTTAGAATGACGTGGGCTACTTTTCTAAGGGAGAATTCATAAGCATTTGAAAAGTTTAAAATATTTAAAGCTAAAGTTGAGATAGAGACATGATTGAAGATTAAATTTTTAAGGTCACATCAGGGTGGAGAATTCACATCCAGTTAATTTAACAAATATTGTGAGAAGAATGGGATAAGGAGGCAATAGTTGTTTGGACCCTAGACACCTCAACAAAATGGAGTTGTGGAAAGGAAGAACAAAACTATCTTGGATGCTGCTAGAACTATGATGATAGAAGCTAATCTACCTCATATCTACTGGAGAGAAGCTATAAGAATGGCGGTATACACATTCATCAGAGTTCATATCAAAGCAGATACTGGTAAGATACCTTATGACTTATGGTTTGGTCATACAACAATAGGTAAGTATTTCAGAATCTTTGGTAGTAAATGCTATATCAAAAGAGATGATTCCATTAGAAATTTTGATCCTAAATGTGATGAAGGAATATTTATTGTTTATTCTAATGAAAGAAAAGCATATAGATGTTATAACAAAATATTATAGAGAATTGTGGAGAGCACAAATGTCAAAGTGGATGAGTAGAACAAAAGTCAAATCAGAACCTATGATAGAGAACCGCCAGTGGAAATGATCAAACCTAAACTAGTAGCATCTACACTAGAACAAAATGTTGAACCAGTTACTCTGACAATATCAGGAAATTCAATAGTAACTAAAGATCAGGATAGAGGAACAAAATATCAGAAAACTCCTAGGTATGTAAGATTGAATCCTTCAGAAGATCAGATCATTTGAGACAAAAGAAAATGAGTCATGACAAGAAGAAGGTTGGCATCTGATGAGGTATGTTTTATTTCTCAAGTTAAACCATCATTAGTAATTGAATCTTGTAAAGATGAATATTGGATGAAAGCTATGGAAGAAGAATTGGATTAGATAGAAAAGAATAACACATGGACTTCAGTTCTCTAGCCTAAAAATAAAAATGTTATTGGAAGTAAATGTGTTTTTAGGAATAAATTGAATGAGGATGGAAAAGTTGTGAGGAATAAAGCTAGATTGATTTGTAAAGGATATTCTGAGAAAGAAGGAATTGATTATGGTGAAACCTTTGCACCAATAGCTAGGATTGAAGCTGTGAGATTATTTCTTGATTATGTCACACATAAGAACTACAAGGTTTATCAGATGGATGGTAAGTGTGCATTTCTGAAAGGAGATCTTGAAGAGGAAGTTTATATTGAGCAACCTGATGGATTTTTACTTTTAGATGACAAAAATATGGTTTGCAGGTTAAAGAAAGCTTTATATGGATTGGAACAAGCCCCTAGAGCTTGGTATGCAAGATTGGATAAATATCTTTTGAAGCTTGATTTCACTAAAGGTAATGCTGATAGTAATTTATATTATAAGATCACCGATGATGATATATTGATTATTGAAGCCTTTGTTGATGATATCATTTTTGGAGGTGAAGATAAGTTGTGTATGGAATTCTCTAACAATATGAAGAGTGAATTTGAGATGTTTATGATTGGGGAGATGAGATTTTTCTTAGGTTTGCAAATTACTCAAACTGATGAAGGTATTTTCATCTGTCAAACTAAGTATTCTAGAGAGTTGTTGAATAAATTTGGTACTAAACCTTTTCTTAAAGAATCATTTGAGTACTTTCAAGATATATTGGGGGTTTCTGCACCTCTGGTAGAGACTCGAGTGATGCTGACTGACATCAGTCTATTATGCATTACCAGAGTTATTACTCATTTTAGATTGATGTGGTGGTGCTACTACTGAGGAGGAGTAGTCAGTTGTAAGAATCAATAGATTTTTGACTTTTCTTTGATGTTTATGTCAGATTTTTGGCATTGATGTTAAAGGGGGAGAGATATGTGTGAAAAACAGAGCTTAAAAAATATCAGTCAAAGGAAGATTTATGAAGAACTTCATTTCTATATCATTTTGTGGGAGATTGTTGGTTGTTTTCCATTGAGAGAGACTTGTTTAGCATTTCTTGGCACTTGGATGTTTTTCACATCTAATGTTGCCATCAATGCCAAAGGGGTAGATTGTTGGCAATTTGGAGGAATTGATTATGTGTTGCATTGATGGCAACACAAGCTATTTTGGTTGTTTACTAGTTTTTGGTTGGTTCCGATAGAGTGGTTGGTTTATGATATTAATATGGTATAATTCGGTATTCTTTGGTTTGTTTCATTGGTTTGGATCTGTCATTCATGCTATTCTGATGTGTATCACGATCAGTTGTTTTGGGATTTGATGACTCAGGAGATATCATTTGTTCTAGTAAGCCTTTTGGTCACTGGTAAGGGTTTTGTGGGCAGAGCTTTGTTGAAGATATTTTGATGCACATGATAAGTGGTGTTGGTGCAGCTTCTAGATGGTTTTCACGATGCTAATGGTTATCTTGTTTGTGTTCCAGTTCATCAGTGGTGTTGGATTTGGTTTATGGTGACCTATTTTGGGTCCGATGTTATCTAGGTTATGGACTAGTTTATGTAACATGTTGGAGGATGCTCCTAATGCATTATTGATAGGATTTAAGGATTGGTTTACATTGTTTTTGGCCTAAGATGACTTGGTTGATCATTGGATTGTAGGTTTATGTTATGTATTTATGTTATTATCTTTTAGGTGGTTGACCTAATTGTTTAGGCCCTTGGTTGGTATAAATATGATGTAGGATCTCTTTGTAGATCATGGGCATATGGGATTATGGTTATATGGGTGCAAATAATGTTGTAATCATATACAGAAGGTTTGGTCAATCATAGGTGATCGAATTGGGTTTGTAAGAGAGGTTTAAGGCCTCTAGTATTGAGCTTAACCGAAACTGTACTCAGGAATAGGAGATGTTATACTTGTAATTCACTCTTCTTTCTGGATTGTACTCTAATGTTTTTATAGTCAGTGAGGCTTCTTGTTGTGATGAGCAATGTTATCTAAGTTGTTTGCCTTCCTGCATGTGCAGGCATCTCATATTGTAATCACATACTTAATGTAGAAGTATTATCTGACTGTGTGTAGGCTTCCCACCATGGTTTTTCTCTTTACCAGGTTTTCCACATACAAATATTGGTGTCATGTGTTATGGATGGATGGTAATTGTTATGTGATTTATGCTTATGTTTAATTGCTATATCAATAATTCTGGTATTTGGTTTATGCATTCCAGCATTAAGTATATGTGTTCTAGTAATAATGTTTTGAATGCTTAAAGTTCTTTAATCTAGTGACAACTGATTCACCCCCCCCTCTCAGTTGTCCTTTGGTTATTTGAGCTCTTTAACAAGAGATCTGATCGGTTAAGGTCATACAACCACCTTGTTAGGGGCACACCTAATTAAGAGTGTTTTAGTCCAGTTAAGAGCTATACAGTAAGGCTTATTAGTACCCAACCCTATTAGGAGCTACCCACATTACTAGGATTTACAAACACAAGATATTGTGTAACCTAGTTAGAGGATTTCACTTTCAGACCTACTAGGATCCTACTGCACCTTATTAGGAGTGACCTTGTTACAAGATTTTCTTGCTGCAACTATTAAGAAGACAAAAATTTCAACTGATCTGAAGTTAGCACCTCTATGCCTGATTAGATCTGCTTTCTCAGCTTCTATCACTGACTAGACATCAATACCTAACTTCTCGTTCAACTGCATGATCAAATTCTCACTCTTGATACATGAAATCATACAACTTACATCTCCTTATAAATAACTTTGTTAAGTCAATTAAGAACCGTGGAGTGATTCCATTGGTTCATTGAATCTAGTCACCTTTTACATTTTCCCACTCATTAAACTTTTCTCTTGTCGAAAAAAATTCACAACTTAAAACATAACAAGAAGTCTACTGATTACTAATCAAACTAACTCTGCTATACCGGTTCTTTGTTCTTCCTGACTGTGACTGGAAAATCCATCATAACTCGCTCAATACACCGAATCTACTGATGTGGTTTGGAATATAGGTGAATGTTCCTGTCTCCAACACTCCTATAAAACCACAATGTCTAAATATTCTCCAATTGTCTATACTAGTCGCTTGATCATCTATCTATTCATGTTTACCAGTTGACAATAATCTAGCAGTTTTGTTGTCTAACTGATTCCACTACCAATTAGGTTATAACGGTTGATCTATATGACCTAGATGACTAAAAAACCATGGTTACCATCAATGAAAATAGAAATAAAGTCATCAAACAACCTATTACAACTATATCATCATCATCAAGCCAACAATCTCCCCCTTTGACATTGATGGCAACATGTAGGAAATATTTTGTCTAAGTATCACATTACAACAATCATGACTCAACTCAAATAGATAATCCAAAACTCCCCCTTGGTAATTACATGCTATTACAAAATTTTGACTGACTTATACTACTCCCCCTTTGATAGAAATGACAAAGGTAAGCAAATACATTTGAAACAAATAAATACAACACACCAAAATTTGCATTACCAAATGTATAAGAGTTCAAAAGTTTACAATTACATTTTGAGACAAATATCAGCAAAATTGGTCTTCAAGACGTCCAAATCATTTTCCCATGTCTCCAAAAGAGTAGATGTAATCTCAATGTGTGTTCAGATTTGGTATGCAATTTTTTCCATAGCATCAAGTGTACTCATTTCAGGTATATTCAAAATTGCCTCTATCTCTTTGTATTCTCTTTGCAAAATTTCTAATTTGGGGACTAGATGAGTCTAGAACTCTTGCAATGATGTAGTCCACTTAATCTGTTCTATCTCATATGCCTTAATCTTATGTTGTATCACTATGATATATATACCAAAAAAATGTTGCTGAATCATTTAATGGATCAAATGATTCACTCAAACTCTTTTTCTCCTATTGAGCTTTCTTTATCTTCTTATCAAGATCATCAAAGAACAATGAAAATTTGAAGATTGTAGAAAGAATTTTACATCCATTCTTCAAGGCTTCTTTCATTTGGTCCATATTGACAGTAAGACCTTCTCTATCTTTATCAATTTCCTTGATCAATATCTCAATTCTTTTCTTTTCATATCCTTTCTCTATATTATGTAGAGCAGCCTCTCCAAGACTTTTCATTTTCTCCCCTATTGTTGTGACCAAGTGGTCCAGTTTTTCAATGGGAGTCGTGAGACTATCAGTATCAGTCTTTGGTATCAGACTGGAAAATATGTCAAGTATAGTTTGTATCATTTGAGCTTCTCTCCTCTAAGCACTTACTATCTTCATCTTGGCCTTGGATTGCATTGCAGATGCAATCTCCATCAGTTTTGTTGGACTCAACATATCCATATTTATTAGCCCTTAGATGGCCATTGTATCATTATCCTCATCATCATTAATGATTTTCTTTGAAGTAAGTGATCATTGGGTCACTATTTTCTCTTGTTCTTCTTCTTTTTGCTTCTCTTCTTCCTTCTCCAGTGACTGTGGTTTGCACAACATCTATTTGTGCATTCTCTTATGTATCTTTCTACATCTATTTTGTCTTCTCCGATGGCTCTGGGGTTTGGACATCATTTATAAATTTTACAACATGGTGAAAACCCTTATCGGATACCCTTCAAAATTCATCCTTCATCAATCCTTGTTCATCACATAGTGTTAAGTATTGATCAAAGATGACAATCTACCCAAATCCCTTAGTTTGCAATGGATGTATGATCGAATATCCTCAACATGCAAAACCCCATAGGGAACACTAGATAGGGCTCCAACTAGATCTGTCTCCATGTACTTATGAGGATTTCTCTTAAAGTCTAGCCGAGGTCTTTCGGTAATATCAACAATATGTGGTGTAGCCATTGTGAAAATTCAAACACAGATTCAGATTCACAAAGAAATACCTTTAGACTTCTTCGCAACTAGGGTTTTTCTGGTCTGAATGTTCCTCCACTGATTCACTTTTCCACAAATCTTCATAATCTGCTATAAACTTTACCAAATTAGAAATCAAATACTCTTCTATTTTTTCATCGCTCTCCAAATTTTCTTTCGAAAATGCTAAGTGAAAAATGAGATTAAAAAACATTGTTTTATTTTCCTTTTACCAATTGCATTTAATGCTAAATCGGTTGAATATACCCTAATCACCTTTCAACCCTAGAACTTACTATTGGTTCACATATCACATCCAATTTACTAGTTACATGTCAAAATCACTTCATAACATCATATTGCATCAAAACATGCAGATTTGACTTACCGCACACCATTTAGGGGGTCCAAAAATGGATTTGACAATATGCTCTCCCTAAGCTTCATACATAGCTTAGTTTTCCGGTGATGGATTGTCCACACCAGGTGAAGAATTGGAGTCCTTCGATGGTTTCTCCTCGCTTTTCTTCCTCCATACCTTATTCATATCACTTTTGGTTTCTTCCACATCTACCTTCTTCTTTCCTTTCCGGTCAACAGACTGATTTACCGGTTGGTTTATTCTAGCTCTACAAAATATTTCAATGTGTCCCAGTTTGTGACAGTTGAAACATGTCATTCTAGATGCTCTCTAGGGTCTAGCATTGCCTCTATCATTTCTTCTCCAACAATTCATAGTCGCATGACCATAGTTGTGATAGATTGAACATGTCACATTCCATCTATTCTCAATTTCATATGGACTAGATCGATTCACATAAGGTCTCTGCCAAGTATGGTTCCTCCAGTCATTGTAAGATCTCTGCCATTCACCATTAGACCTTTGATCCATGTAAGATCTCTGATTGTTCACTCTTGACCTGCACTCAATAGCTCTATGCCCATACTTCTTGCAATTGAAGAAATATCCATTAAAAGTACTAGGCTTATATCCTTCATATGTATTAGGTCTATATCCATCAAAAGTATTGGATCTACTTCTACAAACATTTGTAGTATGACCTACCTTATGATAGTAAAAAAATATTGGTCTGTAGGTTCTCTTACGGGTGTTGTTCTTGGTCTTTGGTGTATATTTGGCTTCATGCATGGTGTCATTGGTACCAGATGACTCTCCTTGTTCAAACATTGTGTACCCCAAGACATGTGTATCTCCTTTCTGCCTTTGTGTCTAAATCTGCTCATCAAGAATAACTGTTCTCTTGTTGAATTTAGCTAATAACTCATATGCATCAGCCAACTCCTTAGTAAGCTCCTCATTATTCTTTGTGAGACTTTCTCTAAGAGACATATCCATGTCTGGATCAGCTTGTATTTCCTCTTTTTACTCTTTGGTCTCATGAAGATGTGCATGCAAGGTACCAATCTCTTGGTTCAACTTAAAGATTGCATGCTCCTTATCTCTTATTTTGTCTTCAGCTACCCTCCTAGCTTCCAACTCTTGGCTCATCCTGATGGTAAGGGCTTCCAAATCTCTCCTTAGATTTGTCTTCTCATCATTCACCTTTTCCACCTCATTAGACAAGGCATCAATGGTCTCTTCCTCAAATGAACTATTTCACTGAGTTCCAACAATTGCTCAACCATCTCTCTTCTCTTAGCCAATGAAGCTTTGTACTTGACCTTTAGTTCATCAAGGGCTTCTTTAGATTCTGCAAGCCTATTTGAAAGCTCTATGTAACTCATTGAACCTTCCCCCATGTTATCCTTAGAGATCCTTCCCAAACGGTTAAGCCTTAAGGGAATTAGGCTCTGGTACCAATTGATAAACTTATAAGGCACTGAGAGGGAGGGTGAATCAGTGCAAGCAAAAACTTAATAAATCTTATAACAACTTTCACCAACTTGAAAATCAATAAGCATGCAAGAAATATAACCACATAAGCAAACATCCAACAAAGCATGCAAACCATAACACAATGATTTTTGACATGGAAAACCAACTGAGAAAATCCCCAGTGGGAATTAGAACCCACAAGGATCTTCTAACTGCAGTATAGAGATCTGATCGGTTAAGTTCATACAACCACCCTGTTAGGGGCACAACCGGTTAAGAACTTAAGAGTGTTTTAGACCAGTTAAGAGCTATCCAATAAGGCATGTTAGGACCCAACCCTGTTAGGAGGTACCCACATTATTTGGATTTACAAACACAAGCTAATGTATTACCTAGCTAGAGGATTTCACCTTTGGACCTGCTAGGATCCTACTGCACCTTGTTAGGAGTGACCTTGTTAGAGGATTTTCTTGCTGCAATTGTTAGGAAGACAACAAGTTCAATTGATATGAAGTTAGTACCTTTCTTCTTAATTAGATCCACTTCTGCTCAACTTCTGTCACCGACTAGACATCAATACCTAACTTATCCTTCAACCGCATGATCAAATTCTCACTCTTGATACATGAAATAATACAACTTACATCTTATAAAGAACTATATTAAGTCGGTTAAGAACCTTGGAGCAATTCCCTAGGTTCATTGAATCTAGTCACCTTTTATATTTTCCCACTCATTACACTTTTCTCTTGTCGGAAAAACAATTCATAACTTAAAACATAACAATAAGTCTACTAATTACTTATCAAACTAACTCTACTATACCGGTTCTCTATTCTTCCTGACCATGACGCAAATCCATGATAACTCGCTTAATACACCGAATCTATTGATGCAGTTTTGAATATAGGTGTATGTTCATGTCTCTAACACTCCTATAAAACCACAACATCTAAATCTTCTCCAATTATCTTTACCAGTTTCTTGATCATTGCTTTGTTCCTGTTTACTAGTTGACAACAAACTAGTAGTTTTGTTGTCTAGCTGATTCCACTACCAGTTAGGTTATACCGATTGGTATAGATGAACTAGATGACAAAAAACATGGTTTCCATAAATTACAACACAAATAAAGTCATCAAACAACCTATTACAACTATATCATCATCATCAAGCCACCATTCCTAGCACAGGGGATGGTTCCACATGGTCGGACCTGGTTGGTGCTTTTTAGCCATTGGGATGTTCTCTTGGAATCTTTGTGCTTGGGTGTGGATTCTTCTTTATGATAGCTTATGTATGTACCTTTTAGCAGATTTATGTAATGGATATCTTGGCTCTATGTAATGAAATATCTTGTATGTAGTAGATGGGATCATGTATTAGGATGAGCTAAGCTCATGATGTATTATTATGTAATTAAAAATTATGAGTAGATTGTAGATGGTATTTGGAATTTTGTCATATTTTGTAAGAGTAGCAATGAGATGTTGGAGATGTATGTGTATATGGCAAGAGATGGTTTCATGTTCTTAGAATTTGCCTTGGATCTATATTTGAAATAGATATGACTTGTATTATAGTTTATTTGTATTAGTTTAAATAGAATTCTATGGTTATTGTATAGGATGAAATCTAATGTGTGAAGGATTCTTTAAGGAATGAAATGTGCTTAATGTAAGAAATAGAGATGTTAGATAATATTAATTAGGTTTAGATAATGATGTCATTATGTGGATAACATTTATGATGGATAATTAAGAAAGCATTAGGAATCTTGCATTATGCATTTGGCTTTAACCTTTAAGGAAATAATCTAGCTTGCATTAGTTGATGTGGGATAAGTCTTTTGATTCTAGTAAGTGAATAATTGTGGATGTATCTATTGTGTCATATGTGTAGTTGGATCTAAAAAGAAAACTATTGTTATTGGAATTCATGGATTTACTTTTGGTGCTATGTGTATGTTAGGATGTTAAGAAGGAACTATGAATGTGAATAGATCCTATTGCTAATAGGTAAACCATGATAGAGGAAACACATATGTCCATCTGAGAATTTGAATATAAAAGAAATTATGAATAATAGGTAATGATGCTCAAATGAAGCTAATAAGAGATGCTTATATTTGTTTATTAAGGGAATGCATATCATGCTAGATATATAGTAAATGACTCATATATGATGAATGACATGTACTTATATTGAAAGAAATGGATTTCTATTGTTATATTTTTGTAAGTTAATAAATGAATTCTATGATTGAAGGAATTATTGTGATGTTGTGCTTTTTCATGCTTAAGTAAAGAAATAAGGTAATTAGTTTATCATTTTAGTTAAAGAATGAACTATAGCTTATACATTGTGAGTAGATAATCATAATAGATGGTATGAGATCATGTTAGTATAGGTAATGGTTATGGATTTTATGATCATCAGAATTGGTTTATAAATGGACTAAGTAATGGATTGGGTTGCATTGGAAGAATAACATAGCATGTTGGCATAGAATATAGTGAGATGTCTATCATGGAAGTTAGGAAATAGTGTATTTTTCATTGGTAATGGAAATCTTAAGTGTTGCAATGATTAAGAGTAGTTGTGTTGCTAAATTTGGTAGTAAGTAATAGTGTTGAGATACCCTAGGGAGATGGTAGTGATGTTATGTTTAATTTTCTGCTTGCGTAGTTGGTTTATCAATGTATGTGATATGTTTCATGTACTTAGAAATTAGATATTAATGGATGTACTTCACCGCTGATGTTATACGTTGCATTAGATGCTATTTAAATTTTTTATCTCCACTAGAATGTTATTTACTTATTTTCTCTAGGGTATTTTGGTGGGCATTACACACCTGCTCTCATATGTTTGGGTGTGTCCTATCCCAATGGAAAGTTGTTGGAGATGACATGTGTTTCCCTCTTACACTCTAGGCTTAAATTGTCCACCTTGTTAGTATGTGTCGTGGTGCAAGTTGGTGGTTAGAGTTTTGTGTCAATGTTCGCCCCTATGTAGGATTTCTTTAAGGTGTTGTGAGTATGTGATTAATATTTGATTAATATAGTATTAAGACTATAGCTGTTTTATTTGATAGTTGGTTGTTTGGATAATTATTTCGTATTCGTCTTGGCTAATTAACGGTTATTGAGGTTAATTTATTTGATTAATACTTTATTGATTTATTTGTGCCTTCATATTTATTTAATTGGTTAAGTGATTTATTGTTTAGTTGATCATTTATTTATTTAATTATTATTTAATTGTTGTTCTGATTAATAAGAAAAATAGGTTTAAAGGACCCGAAACCTTTAACAAAGGAGTTTAAAAAGGATCATCAAAGAGAATCTAGACCAAGAATGAACAACTAACAAAACAACTAGCAATAAAGCCAGTAAACAGAAAGGACAACAGAGGAAAGAAACAACAAAATGAAGAAACTAGAGAAAACACTGCACAATTATAAGGCCTTCAGGAGGTCCTCCACCTTAATCATCAACTGGTCATAATTGGCCAGAGTAGCTTTAAGTTCATCCAAGTCCTTATTTGGCTTCTTCTCCTTCTTTTTACCTCTAGTTCTTGTTCTAGGTCCTTGAAAATCTCTTGTTCCTTTAGTGTCAGGGTCAATTTCCAGGGTATCCTTCTCCTCCTCCAAATTGCTGATGAGGGTTTTGGTTTTTCCAATAGAGGCCTTCAGAATGTTTAAGATTTTCTCTGTGATAATTTTAAGCCATTCCTCAATTTTGCTGACTTTATTGACAGTTTCCACCATTGTTTGATCCATAGCATTGGCATTTTCTTTCCTCTCAATAAGGTCTTTCTCAATTTGCTCAAATCTGGGGTTAAAGGAGTCTCTCATATTTTCAGCTCTAGCAATAGTTTTGGTCAAATCCTCCACATAATCTGCTATTGACTTCCCTTCACCAATGCTGATAGTTTCCAGAATCTGAATTCTGCTAATAGTTTCTAGAATCTGGATTTTGCTGATAGTTTCCAGAATCTGGATTCTACTAATAGTTTCCAGAATCTGGATACTGGTACTGACAATATTAGAATAGCTCGAAGCACTCCATTTAATCCGTTTCATTATTATTTTGTCCATTAATGATCTTTGGGGTGTTATTGTATCGATCCTTAAAAATGATTAATCTAACATCCTCTTGGAGGCCTTGTTCTCCCTTCCAAGTAATCATTTCATCTTGATTGACTGCCACATTGGCTGCCTAGTCAACAGAACCATTAGCTTCATGGTAAATATGAGATATGAAACTTTTCTCAAAAGTGTTAATGAGGTCTCTAGTAGCCTTTATACTATTATTGATAGACCATGAGGGCTTAGAGGTCCCCTTGAGGCATTTAATGATGTTGTTAGAGTCCCCTTCAATCCATAGGTAGGGGAAATTCCATCTTTTAGCGAGGATAATGCCTTGGAGAGATGCCATTGCTTCCGCCTTGTGGTTTGTTTGGCTTCCTATTAGAACAACAATCATTTCCTTACATATACCTTTATCATCTCTAAGAATAGCTCCACATCCCGCAGGGCCCGGATTACCTTTTGCAGCACCATCGAAATTGACTTTGAACCAACCATGAGGGGGAGTTTGCCACCTTGCTTCTAATCTTTTGTTTTGCTTGGGATCAAAACTGCCAGCATTCTTCAAACTCCAGGAACTTAAAATGTGAGATTCCAAAGGGTTGGTAGAAAAGCATGGGGCCCCAATGATCCCAATGTTCTCCACTATAGCCCATTTTATTTTCTGGAAAACAATTTTCTGAGTAAGAGAACTGTCCCTAAAAATATGATTGTTTCTTTCTTTCCATAACCCCCACAGAATGTGAGGGAGTGAAAGCTGCCACAAAGTTCTCAGAAAGGAGTTAGACCAATGATAATTCCAGGAGTAGAACAAATAACTGATAGTGTTAGGAAACACCCAATCAATGCAAAAACTCTTAAAAAATCTTTCCCAAATAGAAGCAGAATAGGAACAGTGGATGGCCAGATGGTCCACAGACTCTTCCTCCTCAAGACACATAGCACATCTATTAGGGAAAGCAAAACCTCTACCCTTGAGATTATCTAAGGTCAAGATTTTATTTTGAAGAATAGTCCAATAGAAAAAAATGATTTTAGGGATCAGTCCCTTTATCCAAGCTTTAGAGCAGAAAGGATTTTTAGAAGGGGCAAGGGAGAGAACACCATACATAGAAGAGATAGTAATATTACCTTTAGGTTCATATTTCCAAGTGAGGGAATCTTCCTCTTTAGTCAACCAGACCGATGACAGATGATTTTTAAGCTTAATAAGGTTTGGGTGAATACTTTCAATGTTCTGCCATTTATTACCTATCCAATACCCTTCAACTAAAGGACCAAATGTTCTAATACAGGAGGAGGCATAAGGGGCCCATTCTGGGATATCAATCAAAGATTTATCAAAAATCTAGGGATCTTCCCAGAATTTAATTTTCCTACCATTGCCTACTTTCCATATAACCCCTTTAGAAATGTTGTCTCTACACTTAGAGGCACGATTCCAAATATGGGACCCATTCATACTAATGTCAGAATTGATAAAAGAGGAAAGAGAAGAGGACGGAAGAGAATACTTACTTCTCCAGATTTTACACCATTCACTATCTCAGTGGAAAATTCTCCAAACCTATTTAGACAAGAGAGCTTCATTTAGGGTCTAGATTCTTCTCAGGCCCAGACCTCCTTTTCTTTTCGGTATACATACCTGATCCCAAGCCACAAGAGACATTCTTTTCTTTTCCTCAACCCCTGACCAAAGAAAATTTCTTTGAATTTTCTCAATTGCATCAGCATACTTTACTAGAATTCTGAAAAGGCTAAGGGCATAGATAGGTATGCTTTGAAGAGAAGATTTTAGAAGTTGAAGCTTTCCAGCCTGACTTAAAAGGGCTCCTTTCCATCCAGCTAGCTTTTTATGAAATTTGTCCACCAAAGAGCTCCAAAAAGAATCAGGAGGTGCAATTCCCAATGGGAGGCCAAGATAAGTGGTAGGAAGATCAGCAATCTGACATTCCAGAATTCTGCTGATTCTATGTTGTCTTCTCTTTGGTGTATTGATGAAAAAAACTTCGCTTTTGACCCAATTAATGAGCTGACCAGATGCTGAGGCAAACTTACAAAGAGTGTCCTTCAGGGTTGTAGCTTCTGAGATACTTGAATCCCCCATGACAATGGTATCATCCACAAACTGTTGGTGAGAATAGGTATGATCAGCTGAAGAAGGTTGAAGTCCCTTAAAAGATCCTTGTATCACCATGCTTTCCATATACCTACCAAAACATTCAACCATAATAATGAAGAGGATAGGGGAAATGGGATCCCCTTGCCTCAATCCTCTAGACGCTTGGAAGAAGGGGGATGGTGATCCATTGACAAGAACAATAAAAGAGGCTGAGGTAATAAGCTGACTAAAGACGTCAACACATTTGGAGGAGAAACCAAAAGCCACAAGAACCTTCACAAGAAAAGACCAATCAACCCGGTCATAGGCCTTTGAGAGATCAAGCTTAAGGATGAGACCCTATTTCTTGCCCCTTACAAGAGAATGAATATTCTCATGGACAGTAATAATGGAGTCAAGAATTTGTCTTCCTCGGACAAAACCATTCAGTTGATGATTAATCAAAGAGGGAAGGACAGTTAGGATTCTGGTAGTAAGAACATTGGAGATACTCTTATAAAAAGAGTTACATAAGTTGATTGGTCTGAACTTGTCCATGGAGTCAGCACCTTGGATTTTGGGAATAAGTGCAATGAAAGTGCCATTAATTTCTTTCAGAAGTCTTCTAGCCCCAAAAAATTCCTTGACCCCATTGGAAACATCTTTCCCTACAATGTTCCAGAAATCTTGGAAGAAGAACATGGGGAAGCCATCTAGACCAGGTGCTTTATTACCATCAAAAGAAAAAATTGCATTTAATTGTTGTTTTTGATGTTGGCTATGATTTTATATTTATTTATGGCATTTATTTATCTTGGTTTTGATTTATTTAATTGAACTTGATTATTTATTTATTGATTGCTTAATTATTGGTTGATATTATTTATTTATTGGGTTCTAATGTTTATTTTCAATTTATTTATTTAATTTAGTTCATTTAATGATTTATTATTTATTTATTTTTTGCTTAATTATGATTTATTACTGATTTAATTTAATTTAATTATTTATTCTTATTTTATTAATTAATTGATGTGGGGTTTATTTATATAGCTTTATTTGATTTATTGCTTAAATGGTTATTTATTAATTATTTATCCTTTGGTTTTTATTTATGTTGACTTTTATTTATTTCTTTATCATTGGGAGTGATTATTAGTATTAAATAAATATTATCTTTGTTATTACATGGTTAGTGGGAATAATATATATTTAACCTACCCCGCCGTGTGATTGGATGAATTATTTGGGGTAAGTAAATAATATTACTAAATATTATTTGCCTTGAAGTCATGTCTGGGTAGGTATTTTTTAGAGTTTAATCAAGTATTTTGATTGGGCAACTTTTTCTTATGTTTTGAGTTTTTCTTTTTATTAATTTGGCTTCTTGAGCATTCACGAGGGGTTGGCTTCCTAGAGATTTCTTGAAATTATTTTGAAGGATTCTTGCTTGTGTTGTGATTTTGGATTTTGCATTTGGAGCTTGCTGGATTTGGAACTTCTCTTCATCAGATTTCTTTTTCCATTACTTTATTTTCTAGCTCAGTTTCTAGATGCCCTATTTTGAGTTTTCCTTCAGTAAAGATTGTTTTCTAGTGTCTATAAAGATTGTTTGGGATACTGAAGCAGTCACCCATGAGGAGGGACCTCAAAGAGATCAATTCAAACTAGTCAGCAAGAGTAAACACAACAAAAACACACATATATGATGGAGGCAATGTAGAACAAATAGTTTTATTGCATGAAATTTGATTACTTCCAACTGGTAACAACCGGGTTATAACATACGAGCACACAGGCCTGGTAGAACAGGTCACAACTGGGACCTTGAACTGAAAGATCTATCTTCTAGGCACAATCTATCTATCTGATACTTTGATTGATTCCAATTGATTCTAATTCATTCTAATTCTAAAGCATGATTACAAATATATATATCGATCTAAAGGATCTAGTCATCCCAAAAGGGATCAAAAAGTGAAAAAACAAAACCTAACATTTAAAATGAACAAGGTCAGCCTCCGCCAAGAGATTCCTTTGGAAAATCCAAAAGATAAAACATAGATCATGGGAAAAGGTCAGCCACATGCCAAGGAACATCGAAATCTGTGAGAGCTGAGAAATACAACACCACAGCAGCCCAAATGATCTCTGCAAGTTGAATAAACCTGTTACAAGGAGAAGCAAGGAAGCAACAGAGAAAAACATAAACACAGGAAAATGCTCAAGAATATGAGAGCTCTGTATTCACAAAAAATTCTAATAGAATAATAATATAAAATAAAGAATTCAACCTCTAATAGGTCAAAAACCCTAAAAGGGAAAACCCTAGGCTTGCACATAATAATTAATAAAAGAATTAATTATTATGCACCTAATGTTAGCTTAAGTGTAAAATAGTTAAAGGGGAACTTAATTAATTAAACAAATGCCGTTTAATTAATCAAGTAAAGACCCGATTACTCTAACATCCCCCCTTAAGCTAGACTTAGGGAGAAGCTAAAACATAGAATAGCTACAGAAAGAAAGAAAGATGGGTCCCAACAACAAGGCTTGATCAGGTACCCAAATACAAGGAAATCTCTATGAAATGGAGAAAAAGGAGAAAACCTAGTGGGAAAAAACTCCTCTCCAAAAAGAGATAAAAGAACATGTTGAAACATAGAAGGAAGGAAGCCTTCATAAAGACCCCCCAAGGACAACTTCCTTTACCCCAAGCATAGAGCACAATTCAAGATAGCACAGTGATGAAAAAGGTTTCATGAAGATGTTTGTAACCTACTTGGTAGTGGGAATGTACTCCAAAATGAGAGAACCATCGTGAATCAATTGGCAGATAAAATGCATGTGAAGCTCAATGTGCTTCATTCGCTGATGCTCCACTGGGTTACAAGAAATGTGAATAGCACTTTGATTGTCACACCACAAAATAGTGGGACTATCAGGAGGAAAACCAAACTTAGTCATCAAATGTCCAAGCCATAAGATCTCCTGACTTGCGAGCACAACAACTTGATACTCAACCTCTGTAGATGATAATGTATGACCAATTTGCTTCTTGCAAGACCATGTGATAGGACCAAAGCCAAGATAGAAAACAAAGCCAGAAGTAGACTTTTGATCATTGACATCACCAAACCAATCTGAGTTAGTGTAGCCAACAATGTGAGGTTCCCCTAATGTGTAGTGAATGCCATTTGAAATAGAGCCCCGAATGTACCGAAAAATACATTTGGCAGCTTGCCAATGACTCTCATGAGGATAATGGGAGAATAGAGAGACAAGGCCATCTGCAAAGAAAGGTCAAGATGAGTGTGTTAGGTACAACAAACTGCCAACCAAATGCTTGTAAAGTGTAGAATCTACTGAAGGAGTGGGGCAAGTAGTAATCAAAACAACCCCTGACTGAAAATGAGTGGGCAAGCCTGCCAAATCTCTAAAGCATGTCAAGAGCATACTTCTACTGGTAAATGGAGATCCCATTAGAAGACTGAATCACTTGAAGACCAAGAAAATAGTATAGAAGACCAAGATCTGTCATCTCAAATTGGTCCATCAAAGCTTGTTGAACATATTGAATCATAGAGGATGAGCTACCTGTGATGAGGAGATCATCAAAATATAGCACAAGAATCAAGATCTCACCTTCAAGATGCTGAATGTACACTATATGATCGGAATAATAGTGTGTGAAACCAGTGGAGAGCAAGAAGGAGTCCATCTTCTCATGCTAAGCCCGAGGGGCTTGTTTGAGACCATACAATGAACGTCAAAGTCTGCAAACTAAAGAACTGTCCTGCACAAATCCTTGAGGCTGATCCATGTAGATTTCCTCATGTAGGTCTCCATGCAAGAAAGAACTCTTCACATCCATCTAAAAAATGGGCCATCCCCTAGAAGCTGCAAGGGATAGTACAAAGTGAATAGAGTTCATCTTGGCGACAGGGGCAAATGTCTCAGAGTAATCAATACCCTCAACCTATGAGAAACCCTATGCAACAAGACGTTATTTGTACTTACCAATCGAACCATCAACAACATACTTGGTGTGATACAACCATCAGCACTGAACCATCTTGCTACCCTTAAGAAGAGGAAAAAGATCCCAAGGATTATTCCTCATCAAATAAGAATACTCCTCCTCCATAGTACAATCCCACTTAGGGTATCTTGTTGCCTTTGAAAACTTCAGAGGATCATCTAAAATGGCATGACTCAAAAGACTAGAACCCGCAGTATGAGAATGGGTGCGATGAGTATCTGAAGGATCACCAGCCATAGATCCTATCGCCTCAATAGTAAAGTGAGCCCACTTGGGCATTTGAGGTGGAGCAGGTGGAGGTGGGGATGGTGGATCATCATCAGCATCATCAGAATCATCCTCAAAATAATCCTGAAGAGAGACAATGGGAGGTGTAGGTAGAGGGGTAGACATTGGAGACAAGGTACCCATTATGGGAAGGCGCTATCAAACTAAACATCCCATCGAAATAGGACCTCTCTGGAATAAGGATCAAACAACCTGTATGCCTTAAAATCCTCACAATGGCCAACAAAAATGAGGGGTCATCTCTTTCGATCCATTGCTCTCCTCTGAGCATCAAGAATAAATGCCCATGCCTCACTACCAAATACTTGGAAAAAAGAAACATCAGGCTTGTCATGAGACCAAGCCTTCTCGGGAGTCATATGTCGAATCGCCTTGTGAGGCATCCGATTCTGAATGTAGCTGGCACAATTGACTGCCTCAGCCCAAAAAGATGAATCCATGGACCTGGACTAAATCATACAATTTTCCATCTCTCGTAAAGTTTTGTTCTTTCTCTCAACAACACCATTCTATTGAGGGGTGTAGGGAATAGTAAACTGATGTTGTAAACCATGCTCAGTGCAAATTTTTTTGAAAGCCTGATTCACATACCCCCCCATTATCTGTACATATCCACCAAATAGAACAATTAGACTACTTCTCTATAAATGTCTTGAAGATTCGAAATGAATCAAAGACATCGGACTTGTAATTAAGAAAGTACACCCATGTGCATCTAGAGAAGTCATCAATAAATGTGAGTACATACTTGGCCCCAGAAAAAGAATGAGTAGGGAATGACATGAGGTCATTGTGAATCAACTCCAAAGGTGACAAATCATGAGGGGCTCTTCCCTTCAGAAAGGGATCCCCGCGATGCTTGCCAAGAACACAACCATGACAAACACCATCAGTGCAGGAAATCTATGGTAGCCCAAGAACAAGTGCATGTGTACTCATCTACTGAAGATATCTATAATTGACATGGACCAAGCACTCATGCAAAAACTTACTCACTAAATCTACATGTTCTATAAGAGATGAACCTATACCCATAGAGGGCTCAAATACATCAAATCTCTAAAGATGACATGCAGTATCAACACTCCCTATAGTCACAACCAAATCAGAGTTGTGGAAGTCCCGAATAACCACATCATGTGGTGAGAACTCAACTATCTTACCAAAGCCAAAATGGCAAATTTGACCAATGGATAGGAGGTTCTTCAAGATTGTCAAGAACAACCAAAACATCCTATAGAGTACCCCCATCCAAAGAGATAGAACCTGAACCCAAGACTGAAAGCTGAATAGAGTCACCCACTGCAATCTATAAAGTACCACAAGAGGCAAGAGAAGTAACCAGTTGTGGAGTGTGATTCATATTGTAAGAAGCACTAAAATCTAAAATATAAGTGGACCCATAGGTCGAAGCTTGAGTAGTGAGAATGTGACCTTTCCCTCTGGAAGGAGAAGATGCCTGAGGTGAGGAGATGTGATGTTGCTGCATGGATTCTTCTAAAGCCTCTAATCATTTCCAACACTTGGAAACTGGATATCCTTCCTTGCCACAAAAACTGCAAATATCTCTTGATTTCTTCTTAGTCTTGGAGGGAGATTCACCAAATTGTGAATATTTCCCTTATTTCTGATTAAATGGTGGTTTAGAAATAGACTTAGGAGGTGGCTCGGAGGAATGCTCATTGTTTGCAGAATTCTTCTTTGGCTTCACTTTCTTCTTTTGCTTCTCCTTAGATGATTGAGCAACCAATACTTTGTTCTTGGACCCTAAGAGCATGTCTAGCTAAGAAAGGTGAGACTGCTCATGAGACAAATGTTCACAAAATACATCAAAGGTAGGCATGGTAAAACGAGCACCCAGGCCATCCATGGTGGAGTAGAAAGCACAAGAAAAGAACTGAAAAGGACCCTGAAGCTTTGAAAGGATCAAGCGAATGCACTCTGGGTCTGTCTTGATCTTTCCACACCCCTAGACAATAGATTTGGTAGTCTTGAATTTGTTCAAAAAATCTGCAATGGTGGGAAAGGAATCAGATGACAAGGAAACCAACTCTACCTCAATCTGTAATGCCTGGATCTTATTAACTCTCCCTAAGAGAGTTTCAAACTTCAACTACATAGCTTGAGGAGTGAGCAAAGTATTAAGGTGAAACAGAAGACTGTTAGAAACATGTAATGAGAGAAAACCCATGGCCTCATCCATCTTGTTTCTATGCTAAATAATCTCAAAAGGATGCTACAACAAAGGTTGAACCTCATCCAAATAAGACCACAACCCTTGTGCTCTAAGAAACCTCATGATGCAAGGCTTCTAGGTGTGATAGTTGTGTGATGTCAACAACTCAACTAAAGAATCTACCATGAAACTCTGCACCTGTACTTGCTTGTGATTTTTATTATTATGTGATCTTTCAAAATAGACAGAAGATGTAGAAGGGTTTGTTTGTTTTGAGAGTTTTGGTGTTCTATATTTCTGATATAAATGATAGAAAGCAAGAAAAAAATACCCCTCCACAAGAGATAAACCCAAACCCTAGTACATACTGGTGAGAATGAAGCAGCACATAAGCAAAAAAAACTTCAAACTGAAATCTCATGTACCCAATGAAATATCTTTGAAACAAGAGCACATATCTGAATAGACAATGCTGAGAGCTTTCCTATGCCTATTTATTTTCAAAAAATGGAATCCGTTTGCACATTCTACAACCCCGAAAGTATAGAAAAGTGACCCCACTTTCATGGGAAAAAACTATAGTCAAACAACAAAATTGGAAAAAAAATCCAAACCATGAGGCCTGGCTCGAAACCATATTTTTGACGCCTATTTGTTTTTGAAAAAATGACTCTGTATGCTCAAGATATGAAGAAAAAACCAACCCCCCCCCCCATAAAGGGAAGAGAGACGTTTTCTGGTGGCAGGACTGGGTGGAGGTGGCCTGGGGGCGGCGCTCTAACCGCCCAGGGGCAGCAGCCAAGTGGCATAGGGGGCAGCAGCCGTGAACCAGTGGTGGGCGATAGATTCCGGCGGGCAACGGTTTTTGGTGGGTGCATGCGGGGAAGGCTGGCGGGCGCGGGCAAGGAAGGTCGGCAGGCGCCGGTGCGGGGCCTGAGCTGGCAGGGCCGATGGCTAGTGGGGCTTGAGCTAGAAAGACTGGCGGCTGGTAGTATGGGCCTGCTGCAGGGCCAGGGGGGCCATGGTACCCTGCGTACTGTGGGTTTTAACCCCCCCAATTTTATTTTATTTTTTTGAAAAAAAAAAATTCTTTGCAAACTTTGGAATAATGATTTTTTTTGGTTTTTTTTTTTGAAAAAAATAAATTTCAGCCTGCATGCCATAAAAAGGCAAAAAATGATTTTTTTTAAATTTCTCGAACTACGTGCCAAGGTCGTACGCCCTGGTATAGAACAAAAAATTACCCCCAGAGGTCAGGTGTCAAATGTGGTTAGGCTTTATATGACCGTAAGGGTTTTGGGCCTTCTAAGCATGATGGTGAGGTCCGTTTAGGTCCAAAGTGCTTAGAAAAGAGGCCTATCCCTAGGTACACAAAAAACTTCTGAAACCCTAGATCTGCTTCCAATGCAAAAATAACTCAAAACAAGAATAGGCAGCTGTAGATCTAAAGCTCTGATATCATGTGAGAGTTGAGAAATACAACAGCATAGGAGCCCAAATGATCTCTGCAAGCTAAATAAACCTTTTACAAGGAGAAGCAAGGAAGCAATAGAGAAAAACATAAACATAGGAAAATGCTCAAGAATATGAGAGCTTTGTATTCACAAAAAGTTGTAATAGAATAATAGTACAAAAGAAAGCATTCAACCTCTAATAGGTCAAAAAACCCTAAAAGGGAAAACTGTAGGCTTGCACATTATAATTAATAAAAGAATTAATTATTATGCACCTAGTGTTAGCTTAAGTGTAAAAGAGATAAAGGGGAATTTAATTAATTAAACAAATGTCATTTAATTAATCAAGTAAAGACCTGATTACTCTAAAAAAATCAATGCTCAAGGCTCCGCAAGATTTAGAATGGGTTCTGGTAGATCACCAGAATATGTCTTAGGAAACCGGTAATAAAGGAACAACCAATAACAAGAAACTGTCATAAAAATTGATAGCGATATCTTGCCGATAAGTGATCCAAATCCAATGCAATCTGAAAGAAAAAAAGATGATCAAGTCTTCAAGTAGAATCCAACTCTCCAGGATCCGATCAGCCAAAACCGAGATACATAGAAAGGAAAAATGAAACTCCAAACAAAACAAAAAACAAAATGTTTTTGGTTGATGCAAGATTGCTATGAACTGGGGATGCTCTTGTACCAGACATCTGGGCTTAATGAAAAAGTGAGCCTCTCACTTTGCTGGGGTCAAAGGGAAACCAAGGTTTTCTTGAGAAATCCAATATGAATGTTCAACCGGTCTGCTCTTCCACTTCACAAGATATTCTTTGTACTGATTGTTCTGGGTACTACGCCCAATCCTACTATCCAAAATCTTTTCAATCTGATCTGGTTCCTTTTAGGGAAATTATTTCTCAAGGTCTACAACATTGTCCTCACTAAGTTTTGGTTCATGGTACTCATGAAGATTCGTAATGTTGAATTTAGGTTAAATACTTACACTATTTAGTAGCTCCACTTCATATGCATTTCCAGAACTGAACTTCCTCAAAATCTTACAGGGTCCAAACTTCTTCATCTGCAACTTATTATAAGTTCCAATCAGGAATCTCTCTTTTCTCAAATATACCATCACTTCATCACCAACTTCAAATTCCTTATGTCTCCTCTTCTCATCTGCCTTCTCCTTATTTTTTGGTCTTGTCTTCCAAACACTGTTTAACTTGAATATGCAATGCTGCCATGTGATCTGCAAAATATTCTGCTTCTGAACTCTTCTGACCTTCACTACTAATGTCTCTCAATTCTTCTATTCCTCTAAAATGCACTCTGGTAGCAATGTCCAAAGGTTTTTTTTTGGTAATTCTATTCACTGAATTGTTGTAGGCAAACTCTTCTTGTGCAAGGATCAAATCCCAACTTCTGGTTTTATCTCCCACTAAATATCTCAATAAGTTTCCCAAACTCTGGTTAATAGCTTATGTTTGTTCATCAGTCTATGGATGAAAAGTAGAGTTGTACTTCAAATCTATCTTCATCTTCTTCCAAAGTGTTCTCCAAAAATAGCTAACAAACTTAGTGTCTCTGTCTGAAACTATTCTCTTAGGTAATCCATGCAATCTCACCACTTCCTTGAAAAATAGGTCTGCTACATGTAATGCATCTAATGTCTTCTTACAAGGTATGAAATGATCCATCTTCAAAAATCTATCCAGTACCACAAATATAGAATCATTCCCTCTTGGTGTCTTAGGCAATCCAAGTACAAATTCCATGCTTATATCCTCCCAAGGTCTTACCAGTACTGTTAAAGGTTTATAGAATCCCACATTTTGACTACTACCTTTTGCAACTTGACAAACTCTACAACTTTTCACATATATCTTAACATCTTTATGAATATGGGGCCAGAAGTACTTCTCACTCACCAATGCAACTATTTTGTCAATGCCAAAATGTCCAGCTAAACCTCCACTATGTTTCACTTTTATTAGGTTCTCTGTCATGGAACTCTTAGGTATGCACAACTAAACTCCCCTAAATAACATCCCATCCTGAATGAAATAATCCAATCATTTTCTCCTATCAACCATAACTGGTTCTCTACATGCTTTCCAAGGTTCTACAAAATTCAGGTCTTCATCATACAAGGTCTTCAAATCTTCAAAACCTAATACTGTCACTCTCATCTTTGTTAGCAAATTCCTTCTCCTACTTAATTCATCAAGAACTTTGTTAGATTTCCCACTTCTATGCTTCAACAAAAAGGTGTAACTCTGCAAGAATTATACCCATCTCATATGTCTCTGATTCAACTTACTCTGACTATTCAAATACTGCAAATCTTGATGATCTGTATACAACACAAACTCCTTAGGCAACAAGTAGTGTTTCATTTTTTCAAGGCTTGAATTATGGCATAAAATTCTTGATCATACAACAAATATCTCTTCTAAGCATCATTCAATTTCTCATTGAAATAGGCTATTGCTCTCCCTTCTTGACTCAAGACTGCTCCTATTGTTGTTCCACTTACATCACAATCCACTTGAAATACCTTATTAAAATCCAGTAAAGCTAACACAGGCTGCTCAGTCACTTTTGTTTGGTTTGGTAGTCCACTTGAATTCTTTCCAATCTCCCCTCACAGTCTTAGTCATAGGGTTGCAAACTGAAATTTTTGATAAACTTCCGATTAAAACTAGCCAATCCATGAAATTATCTTACCTCCCCAATGCTTTCTGATGTAGGCCACTTGACAATGGCTTTTAATTTCTCAGTGTCCAGTCCATCTTCAAACCATCCTCAGATATCACAAATCCTAAATATACTAACTCATCCTTCATGAAAGTACACTACTTGATACTGATCAGCAACTTTTGTTCTCTCAACCTCTATAAGAATTGTCTTAACTACAACAAATGCTCCTCTCTTATTTTACTAAATTCAAAATGTCATCCAAATACACAATAACAAACTTACTGAAGAATTTCCTTAATACCTCCTTCATCAACCTCATGAAAGTACTCGGTGCATTAGTTAGCCCAAAAGACATCACCAACCATTCATATGGTCTTTCATTTGTCTTAAATGTTGTCTTCCACTCATCACCTTCTTTGATCCTGATCTGATGATATCCTCTTCAAATCTATCTTTGTAAAGTATTTTGTTCCACTCAAACAATCCATTATGTCATCCATCCTAGGCAAAGGAAACTGGTATTTCACTGCGATCTTGTTTATTTCTCTTGAATTGGTACATATCCTCCATTCTCCATTCTTAGGTGCTAATATTGCTAGTATTGCACAAGGGCTTAGACTCTCCATCATCAAACCTTTCTTCAACAACTCCCTCACTTGTCTATTTAGTTCTTCATTCTCTGCCAGTGTCAACCGATGTGCAGTTTTGTTAGGCAAACTAGCTCCGAGAATCAAGTCCATGCAATGACTAATACTTCTAATAGGTGGCAATCCATCAGGTACATTATCTAAAATGATGTCTTCATATTCTTTTAGCAAATCTCTTATCTCTTTCAGGTGCTCTTCTTCCAGTTCTATTCTCTCATTCTTCTTAGGAATTAAGGAAAAACACACATTCTAATGTCTCTGTCCATCCATAAATTTCCTTCTATCTACTAAACAGATTCTGACATTTATACAAACTTCATTCTTCAAACATTCCTCCAAAGGTAACAAGGTTTGGTTCATCCCATTGGCCATAATAGTGTATGTATTCTTCCTCCCATCATGTATTGCATGTCTATCAAACTGCCAAGGCCTTCCCAACAAAAGATGACAAATATCAATAGGTATAATATCACACAAAACTTCATCATGATAATTCCCAATTTTCAATTTTACCAAACACTGTTCACTTACTAACAACTTATGTTCATACTGAATCCATGCTATCTGATAAGGCTTAGGGTGTTTCAATATCTCTAATTTCAACTTATTCACCATCTCTTCTTAAACAAGATTATCTAAACTACCACTATCAATAACAACTTTACAACACTTACCAGACACCTTACATCTTGTCTTGAACAGATTCTTCCTCTGCAAGGGCTCCTTATCTCCTCTGACATGACACAAAGCTCTCCTCATCATCAACAGTTCTCCATCTTCCAGTTTAGTGTTTGATCTGATGGGGTTTTCTTCCACCACTACTACTCTTCTGGTAGAATCTATATTCCTACATTCGAATGGATGGTGTCCTTCTCCTCCACACTTAAAACAAATTTCTCTAAATTTCCTCTTGTCTTGTCTTCCAAAGTTCTCATTCTGGTAACCATTTGGTTCTCTCCTCTGGTAGAAATTTCTATCATCCTTTCGATATGAATTACCTTCTTTTCTCACTTCCTTTTCCTTGTTCTGATCTGTACCGGTTCTTTTTCCTCTAGTATATCCTCTTCCTCCTTGAAATCTTCCTTTGGTAAACCTTCTAGCTCTACCTCTCTACCTCTGCTCATGTCTTTTGCTCAATTTCTCTTCAGCCTTTAGTGCCTATTGGTAAGTCTCTTCAACACTCTCCAATTTGATCATACTGAGTTCATCTTGTATAGACATCTGCAATCCATTTAAATATCTTGCAATTTGTTCAAATTCATCATCAACATGTCTAAATCTGATGTTCAACTTGGAAAATGCTTCGGTGTACTCCTTCACACTAGATTCCTTCTGTCTCAAGTTCTGCAACCTCCAAAATAAATCCACTTGATAATTCATCGGGACAAACTTTGATTTCAACTTAGAAATCATCTAATCCCATCTCTTAATCTTTTCTTTACCTATTCTTTGTCTATCAACTTACAAATCCTCTCACCAAAGAGATGCATGACCTTTCAACCGGGTACAGGCATATTTCACCTTCCTCTCTTGTGTAGTGTTTTCAAAATGAAAATACTTCTTCATCTCCAAGATCCAATCCATTAATTCATCCGAATCTAACTTCCCATCATATTCTAGTGGGGTAAAATGAGGTTTAGTGTTTGCCCTGGTAGACTTATAAAGCACTGAGAGGGGGGGTGAATTAGTGATAAAAAAAAACAATAACACTTTAAACCCAGACCGGTAAAAACAATTAACAAGTTTACTTAAGACTTTGCATGCAATGCAAAGTGTTATAAAAGAATTCACAACAAGTAAAACAAAAGTGTTTATATGTGGAAAACCCAACTGGAAAAAACCATGGTGGTATGAGACTCACAAGTTAATTATCTACAAAAATAGGTAACTAACCAGTTAAGGTCTACAAAGTGCTCTATTAGGAGTGAATCCTGTTAAAGATCCCAAAGCCCTGTTAGGAGCTATACTTGGTTTAAGGTAATACCCTGTTAGGAGTAACCTCGGTAGATGATTTCAAATCCAAGCTAATGGATCACCTGGTTAGAGGATTTGTACAATGAAGCTTGTTATAGCTTACTTGGTTAGGGGATTTAACTGTTGTAATGATTAGAAAACAATAGGTGGTATGATCCAGAAATAGCACATTCTGCTTGTATAGATCCTTTTCTACTCACTCAATACTGTATCACCGACATACTCTGCAACTCCTTCAATAATTTGCATCAACTCTAACTCATAACATCACTTGTATCTTGCATATCAAAATAAATCATCACAATGTCTTTTTATAGACATTAGATTTCATGTCGGCTCAAGAACCTCAACACAATTTCCTAGGTTTAGTGAATCTAGACAATCTTTCATAACACATCACTAATCACCACCAAAAATGTCTGTTAGAGATAACTCATCATGACCGGTGATAACTCATCACACAATCTGTGAAACTGGTTGGAACATCGATACCGGTTTAGTGTTCACCGCATCAAACTCTTATACCGATTGTCTACATTTTCCTCCTTGTCGCTCTCTATTGTATCTTGAAACTGGTGTCAGTATAATTGACCAAAACCAATTGACTTTACTGCATATACCAGTTGTCTACATATACTAGTTAGACACCTCTATACATATGATATCAGTTTACAATACAAATACTTAGGAGAAGTACCAGTTTGACTGAACTAAGATGACTATGACAATATGAACATATGTGTGTGAGTATATGTTCCATCAATGACAACACATAAAGTCGTCTAATACAAAAATCATCATCATGCCAACTATCTCCCCCTTTGGCATTGGTGGCAAAACTTAGAAATTTTTACAACTAAGTGTGCTTACAAAACTGTACAGACTCCCCCTTAACAATACATACAAAATTTTCACAACACATACATATTTCTACTCCCCCTTTGACAACAATGCCAAATTGAAAAGTAAAATACATATATATTACATCAAAATTTGCATCAAAAACTACATATACATAAATATGAGAGTTTTTCAAGGTGTGTACAATGCAATTCTTAAGAAAATGTCACTGAAATGAATCTTCATTTGTGTAAAATCATTATTCCATGTTTCTAACTATGTTTCAGTGATCTCAATATTTGTTATAATTTGTGCAGCTAATTCTTCCATTGCATCCACTGTGGTCATCTCCGGGGTAGCCAGAACTAGTTTTGAATCCTTGTATTCCCTCTATAGAATTTCAAGTTTTAGAATCATCTGATTCTTTAGTTCTTACAAGGATATGATTCACATAACCAGTTAAAAATCATAAACATCTAATAGATGTTACAAAGCATCAACTGATTTGCCAAAATCTAAAGCTGAATCCTGTACTAGTATATAAGCATTACATATCCTCTCAAGTTCCTTTTATGTGTCTTCTTGCCTTTTCTTCAAATCAGAATAGAAAAATGAAACTTTAGATATATTGGCCAAAAGTTTACCTCTAGTTTCAATAGTAGTTCTCAAAGGATCTTTATTCACTAATAAAGCAATCTTGCCTTTATCAATGTCTGACATTAGTTTCTCACCCCTATTCTTCCTATAATATTTTTCAGCTAAGGCATGAGCTTCATCTTCAAGTGATTTTAGTTGGTCAGTAGCATCAACAACCAACTATCCAAGCTTGCCAATAGGTGTAGACAAATTACCAGTGTCAGTCTTCGGTAGGAGACTTGACAGAATGTTGACAACAATTTTTATAGTCTCTGCCTCTTTTCTTTGGTCTTTTGACCTTTTCTTTTGAGCCCTAGATTGCATAATGGTAGCAATCTCTATTAGTTCATATGCACTCAAATTATCTACATCTATAGGACCTTTTATGCTAATTGAGTCATCATCATCATCAGCTATTATTTTCTCCGTCTTCTTTTCTTTCTTATCTTCATCCTTTTTGACTTCTACCTTCTTCTCTAATTGGTCCTCCTGGGTGGTTATAGTGACCGATGGCAGTTGAATTTCAACTTTGTCTCCAATTTTTGCTGGTGGTTGGATATCCACACTTGGTTCATTAGCCGATGCTTCCTCTGCTAAATATTTCTCAACAATATTCGATTGTTGTTCAGTTTCCTTAACTGGTTCAATGACATTACTAATTGTATCGATAGTATCTTGAATTTATTTAGTTTCATCCACACAGAATATAACCAGTGTGGAACTTGTGTCATCCTTGTGCTTGATAGGATAGACTACATCTGGTGTAATGAACTCTTTAGCATCTAGCTCTGGTGGAGCTCCAGTCTCAATTTGAATAGGTTTATTATCATAGCCTTTCAATAGTGAATTCATCCTCTGAATGTCTTGTGCAATTATATAAGTATCATCTTCAATAGGTTGAATCTTTCCATCCACTAACCTCAGTCTCCTTATTTTAGAATGAAATTGTCCTTTGTACTTAGCAAGCAATGCTAATAATTCATCCCAAGACAACTCAAGAAAATATTGACCAAAAATTCTATCAATAATTTCTTGATCCTGATCTACAACCATTTTTCATTTATTTTCAAGAATTGAATATAAAGAATTAGAAATGTCCTTTTTAATATCTTGTGGTAACCTATTATTTTGACATAGGTCATTGAGTACCTCTTGAACAATTTCTTGTTCCTGACCTTCATCAAATGAATCAAAATGTTATTTTACATTACTGAAATGCTTTTTCTTTAATAGCTTTAGAGTCCTCTCAAAATGACTCACTAGTTTCCAAGATGTAACATCGATAGAAATATTTTGCTTAGGGATTTCCCCTACAGATTTAGATTTCTTACCAATTGACTTTATCTTCTTCTGCTCTTCTTCAAACTCAGTTCCCTCAAATTTCACTTGAAAGATGAGATGTCTACCTCTCTTCCTCATCGCAGTCTGCTTCTTTCCATATACCTTGGGTACCAGTTCCTTCTTGATTTGAATACTTCTAGTTACCCTTGTACCGGTGGTCACAGAAGCTGGTTGACCAATTTTCTTCTTTTTCTCCTTGCCACTACTGGGTTGAGTAGGTGCAATCCTCTCTTGATAAGTTCCCAGTCTTTTTTTCTTTGTATCCTTAGGAGATGCCAAAAGGTTTTTGGCATAACCAATTAGTAAGTAGCTGAATTCATAGCTCATTTCTTCCATTTCTTCTTCTTTGGGTTTAACAACCTCCATAAGGAAAAAGTCAGTGGTTATAGTGAAACAAATGTCTTTTTAAAAGTGTTTCACCACTTCATCAGATAACCTTAATCTTATGCTCATTTTCTTTTGAAACTCATTGAAATACCTATTCATGGCAACAGGAAATGTGTTCTTCACAGCCTTAATGCTATTCTTTATTTGGGCTATCACTGGTATGTCCCTAGACCATTGTATGTCACCAATTCCTAGAATAAAATTCTGAAAGTAGAAAAATAAACCAATCAATAGTTGACCATATTTAAACTTTTGATTGTTATCCTTCTTAATTTATTCTAAGTTCAACATTAATTGACTTCTCATTGCCTCACATAAATCATTATATGCATCCTCTATCATCATCCTGTATGATGCCGGAGCATCCAGGAGGGCAAATGAACAAAGGAGGACACCAAGGACTAAGGAGAGTGATATGACATCACTAGAGGTCAATTGGAATGTTTTGAAGCCTATAATGGCCTATTGTAATGTTGAATTCAATAAATTATGTAAAAGTCCTAAAGGTCCTGATAAAGGCCTAAGGACCAAAATGCAATGTAATAGGATGATGGAGTCTAGATAGGTTGGATAGGAGTTTATTGTGATTTAAATGATCTTATTATGTCAAAATAAGTTGAATGGGATAGGTTTTAGTTGATTAAAAGTATTAGAAATAAAGTTGAAAATTCAAATTTTGAATTTCAACAACTAGTTCCAGTTTTGGTGGGAAATAAGTTTTAGAGTTGTTTTGACATTTTAATCACTTGGATTAGTTGGAGATTGGTTGGAGTTGGTTGGGGAAGGTCTTATAAAGTCTCTAAAGTAATTTTTGTGTGGTTGGATGATGCTGGTAAGGACTTGTACGGACTGTCTCAGAAAATTAATTAAAAAACTCTTTATTTGCTGTCAAATCCTTGTTTTTTCATGCTTTCTTTGCATTGAAAGGCTAAGGGATCATCATTGCTATACATTGGGGGTTTATTGGTTATTCCTTTGATGTATTGAGTGCATTTTTGAAGTCTTGGAAGTATCATATTTTTATTTATTGCTGACTGTCCCAGAAAAGACAGTGATTTTTTTCACTAATTTGTGAATTTCCAAGCATGTAAGGATCCATCCTATGAATGTACAGGTCTGATTATCATAGGATGGATGCCAAATAACATGTAAAATAGTTTACTAACCCATGATTGACAGGAAGGAGTGAAGAGTGCAGGTGTACACCATGAAAGTTGCATGAAAGTTGAAGAAAAGTGACTGGAAATGAGTGAAAATGAAGGCTAGAGTGTAGCAGCAGAGAATCTAATTGAACAAGGGGGGTATTTTATGCATTTAAGTGTCTAGACACACCATTTTAAAGGTGTTTGAACTTTTGTTGAGCCTTGGAAGTGATTGGAAGTGATATTTCTAGAAAGCCCTAGGGAAAAGGGTGATTTAGTGAGGTTTTTTGGTGTTTGGGTATCTAGGAGTGCAACCAAGACCTAAGACCTGAAAAATCCTTGGTTTGGGAACATAATAAGATACTGTACAAAAGGGTTTAATCTGGTGTTAAGTTTTGTTGGTACTTCCTTTGTAAAGTGGGTGGTTTTTAAGGCTAAAAAGGGGCACATTTGAGGACAGCAAAGGGTCTATCCAAAACAACCTATATTGTTTTTCTGATATGTTGTGTAAAATCCAAATGGGTGTCTAAATATGTAATTTTTTTGTCAAGTGTTTTGGGATGATTTGGAGAAAAGTTGAAAATACCCGATTTGGAGGCTACAAGGAATAGAGACTAGAAGAGCAAGTTTGGTTTATGAGTTGAGTCTGAGTTTGGGGGTGTGTAGAACCTTGTCTTATGGTGTTTGGGATGTGTTAAGACCAATAGAGGTGTTGGAACAAACCATTTTGATGTTATCCTTGGTTGGGTGTGTTGAGTTGAGTTTGGTTTTGAATCACCTAGCATGTAGAGGATCCTTTGATGTGTCTCCTTGAGTTGATTTAATCCTTAGGGAGAGTTCCAGAGTTGATCTCTCTCCATCACTGTAGGTAGCAAGCACAACAACAGATGGTACACTATTCATCTTGCTAGAATGGAATATTCAGTAGCCAATAACCATTGTTGCAAACCTGACTCCTTGATTTGCAATGTTATTGACCAATATAGCACGACTGTCAGCAGTGGTCTTTGTCAATGCAATAAAAATCTCCTTTGAGATTGTCCTCAATTTTGGTACTTCACCAGTTTGGCAGAAACCAGTTATTGCATGAATAACTTCCTTTGTGATGGTGTGAGATCTATCAAGATACATGTTCCCACCATGTACACAACTAAGGATAATCCTGACATGTTCATCCTCAAAATCTTCAAGAAAATAGGCTGCATTATGAAAACCCTTTTCATAAACCCTAATATATTCTAGTTTGATTTTCTTTCTCTTGTCGCACAAATATTTGAGCTGAGAATAGATTGCCAATGACCCTAGATCCTTGATTTTGCAATCTATGTAACTTGTCGAATTGCCTTTGATCAAAACACCTTGGGGAACTTGAGAGAATGCATTATAAGACTATCTTATCTATTCCCATTGACTCCATAGCTTCAACAGTAATAAAAAGATTCTTTGTTGGTGTAGACAACGATGCCATTTTAGATAATATTGATTCAAGAGAGAGATTAACAGAAATACCTTATTCCCTTCGCACTGGTAGGGTTTTCGGTTGCTCTCTCATATGCACACCCAATTCGCCTTTCCTTAGCTTCAAATCCGATTCAAATTTTAATCCGTAGCACAAATTTGTTCACAATCTGCTAACAATGCTCTGTTTTGCTCTGCAAGTGCTCACAAATTCTTGTTCGAATGCAATTTGGGTAAAAATAACTTAGTGAAACTTCCTTTTATTAACTTACCCACTACATTTATTACACTACCGATATGGTAACAAACTATAATTACCACTTAACAAAACTCACCTATACTGATAGGCATATAACCAGTTGGTAATCCTTAAAAAACTGATAGATATCAATATCAAAATTCTCTTACCATACACTCTTCAAGGGGTCCGGAAATAGATTTACCAATATGCTCCCCTTAGGCTTGTTGAAAATCTCAGTTTACCGGTGTAGCATTCTCCATACTCGGTGAAGGGTTTGATTCTTCTGATGGCTTGTCCTCACTTTTCTTCTTCCAAATTTTGTTCATCTCCACTCTGGTTTCTTCAACATTAACCTTCTTCTTTCCTTTCTAATCTCTAGAGTAGTTTATCGGTTTGTTCTTCTTAGTTCTACTAAACTTGGCAATGTGTCCTGGTTTGTGACAATGATAATAGGCCATCCCATATGCTCTCTAAGGTCCTGCATTACCTTTTCCAGTCCTTCTTCTATATTTCATAGCCACATATCCATAGTTATTACAAATTGTGTAAATCACATTGGTTACCTTTTCCATTTCATATAGACTGAACTAGTTGACATAGGGTTTTTTCTAGTTCAAGTTTCTTCGGTTGTCATAAATCCTTCTCCAGTCACCAATAGGTCTTGGATTCATGTGAGGTGCCAGATTGTTTTCTCCATATCTGCATTCAACTGATCTATGTCCATACATATTGCATGTGTAACAATGACCTTCAAATATTCTAGACATATATCTAGTATTAGCATTATAGCCTGTGTTCTCATTAGATCTACTTCTACAAACATTAGCAGTATGTCTAGGTTTGTGATAGATAAAGAAAATAGGTTTGTAAGGCTTCTTACCGGTGGGATTCTTAGCCTTAGGAGAAATTTTACCTTCATGCATGTTGCTCTTGGTATCAAAAGATTCTCCTTTCTTAGATGTATTGAATCCTAATCTAGATGTGTCACCTTTCATCCTCTTAGATTGGACATGTTGATCTAGCATAGAGGAGCTCTTGTTGAATTTGTCAAGCTTTCCATTAGCCTCAGTAAGCTCTTTGGTAAGATCTTCATTATTCTTTGTAAGAGTCTCTCTAAGAGACATTGCCATTTCAAGATCTAACTATAATGTTTCTTTTTCTTCCTTCTCCTCAAGCTAATGTTCATGCAAAGCTGCATTTTCCTGCTTGATCTTAGAAATCTCATGATCTTTCTCTTTGATCAGGTCTTTAGCTGCCCTCCTTGCTTCAAGTTCTTGACTCATAGAAATTGTAAGAGCTTCAAGTTCTCTCCTTAGATTAATTTTTTCACCATTCAGTTTCTCCACTTCTTCAACTCATGCATCAATATTGGCCTCATCTGAAGAGTTGTTGCTAGAGATCTCAAATAATTGCTTAGTTAGTTCTCTCCTATTTACTTGTGAGCAGTTGAATCTTCCTCTCAGGGTTTCAAGATCATCCCTAGTTGCATCAAGTACTCTATCCATCTCTCTATAACTCATATCCCCCATAATGGCTTTAGGGTTTCCTTCCAAGTGATTAAGCCTTAAGGAAGTTAGGCTCCGATACCAATTGAAATGCTTATAAAGCACTGAGAGTGGGTGGTGAATCAGTGATAACAAAAACAATAACACTTAAAACCCAAATCGGTAAAAACAATTAACAAGTTTACTTAAGACTTTGCATGCAATCCAAAGTGTTATAAAAGCATTCACAATAAGTAAAAAATTCACCATAACACAAGTGTTTATACATGGAAAAACCAACTGGGAAAAACCATGGTGAGATGGGACTCACAAGTTAACTATATGCAAAATAGGTAACTGACTGGTTAAGGTCTACAAAGTGCTTTGTTAGGAGCGAATCTTATTAAAGATCCCAAAGCCCTATTTGGAGCTATACCTAGTTAAAGGTAATACCCTATTAGGAGTAACCTCGGTAGAGGATTTAAAATCCAAGCTAATGGATCACATGGTTAGAGGATTTGTACAATGAATCTTGTTAGAGATTACCCGGTTAGGGGATTTAACTATTGTAGCTATTAGAAAACAACAGGTGGTATGATCTAGAAATAGCACATTCTACTTGTATAGATCCTTTTTTGTTTACTCAATACTGCATCACAAAAATACTTTACAACTCCTTCAATAATTCACATCAACTCTAAATCATAACATCACTTGTATCTTGCATATCAAAATAACTCATCACAATGTCTTTTTATAGACATTAGATTTCATGTCGGCTCAAGAACCTCAACACAATTTCCTAAATTTGGTGAAACTGGACAACCTTTCATAAGACATCACAAATCATAGACAAAAATGTCAGTTACATATAACTAACTCATCACGACAGGTGATAACTTATCACACAATCTATGAAACTAGTTGGAACACCAATAGTGGTTTATTGTTCACCACATCAAACTCTTATACTGATTATCTCCATTCTCCTCCTTGTCACTCTTCGCTGTATCTCAAAATTGGTGTTAGTGGAATTGACCAAAACCAAACGACTTTACTGCATATACCATTTGTCTACATATACTGATTAGATATCTCTATACATATGATATTAGTTTGCAATACAAAGACTTAGGAGTAGTACTAGTTTGACTTAACTAAGATGACTATGACAATATGAAAATATGTGTGTGAGTATATGTGCCATCAATGACAACACATAAAGTCATCTAATATAAAAATCATCATCATGCCAACATGCCCTACTTACAACCTGTTGTTTATAAAAAATGATTAACCCAAGTACACCTGCAATTGATCTATGAAGTAGCCAATTCAATCTACGAAGAACCTCAGGGCTTGGACAACATGACAAGGATATGAATCCTTCTACTCTTCAAGCTCTGCAAAACCTAGGTGAGTGTACCTTTGATGCTTAAAATTAAACCCATTACACACCTATGACAACATCAACAAAAGTTGATAGATCTCACCAGGGCTCAACAACAAGTGGGTTACTGTAGATGGGCTAGATCTACAGATACAACTCAACTATGCTTGAGCATGAGATAGATTAAACATTTCAAAACATAACATAAAATAAAGATATTTTGATTTTGATTTTAAATTGTTGTTCTGACAATCCTTCAACATTGTAAAAGACTAGTGCCTAATCTTGGCCACAGAGTCATGCATAAAAGTGGAAGAGAGATCTCAATTACAAGTTTCTTTCCACATTAAATTCTCATGTACTAATGCCTTACATTAATACAATCCTCTGCTCTATCATAAAACCATACTTATATATCCAATATACATTCAAAATCATTAGTGTTGGGTTTCAGGATTTAAACTCTTCCTTGAAGAATACCCAAAAGGCAAACATTACACTCTTAGAGAAGGCTAAAAGTGACAATGCCAAATTATCCTTGACAATATGAAATTGAATGAATCTGAATACATTTATGGAGACAATTTCATGGAAAATCACACATGCCTTGCATATGTGTAAACCTGCACACTGAAACAAATCCTACAACAAAGACAACACCAAAAACCTTGAAGAACACACTGTCATTTGCAAAAATAAAAAGATGTCATCATTGGAACCTGCAACTTTGGATTTCTCCCTTGGAGAAAATCTCCCAAAAACTGGAGCCCATACAATTGAGAAGAATTGGGAATAAGAAGGAGAGGGAAAAAGATCAGATTTCATCAGAACATGCCATGTGTCTTCTTTCCCTAACTGGACTTCATTTCCTTCCCATGTAAACTTCTCTTGAAATATCCATTTTTGTTGAAACAAACTTTATAACTGCATTCCTCATTCTAAGAGCTTTCTGGTGATATACAATACTTGCATATTTGGCCAAAAAATAACCCCTAGGAGAATTAATCCTTTCTAGTAGGCCATCATTTAAATTTTTGAATTTTTTATATAGTTTCAACTATATATTTTAACTTTGATTTTTCACCCCTTTTGGTTTGACGCCCTCCCACATGGCAGCCTCTGATTCACCGATAGGGTCCACTAGGCACCACCTCAAATGACACTTCATCAATCTGCCATGTGTCCACCTCATCACGGCCACTGGGCTGCTTTCTTGTCGCCACCTTAGTGGGACCCACAAGCTGGACCCCCACCTAGACCTGCCACCTATGCGCCATGTCATCTTTCGCTATTTCACAATGGCTAATGAACATGCATCTTTCCTTCGCGAATCCATGCACACCGTTGGATCTCGCTGAACATGCTCGATCTTTAGCCTTCGCTTTTCGCACATGCTTTTCGCTATTTCACGAAGGGTATTCTTTGAGCATCTTCCCTTCGCAAATCCATGTGCATCATAGATCTTCGATGAACTTGCTCACAGGTTAAGTCACCCTGTCTTTGCAAAACTTGCTTGCCTCGGGATCTGTTCCTACATGGCATCCACCTAGTCACCACTCAGCCTCCTTGGTCACCTCAAGAAGCACGCTCATGTGCGTGGGGTCCGTCTGGTTACCCAATCGGCACCTTGTGTCAAAAACTCAAAGCTTTGACACTATGTTATGGTGGAGCCTTATATTTAAATACGAAAATTTCCTTGTGCATAGCCAATGTGGGACTAATACCTTTTGCGTGGGAATGTAAATTTTGAAGCAATTTCTAAGTTTTAATGGCACTGCCCATACCCATCGCCTCTTTCAAACTCCTTACACCACGCAGGACATTGGCAAGGGTTTGTAACTACACTTCACACCTGCTAATTTGTAATTTGCTTGAAAATTTTTACATTTGCCCTTTTACTTCATGCAGGGGATGACTAGGCATTTCATTTTGCCAAAGAGTTTATGCTTTTATCCTTGCCCATTGCATTGGCTAAAGATTTCAATGTTTCAAACACCATACCACGCAGGGGCTGATCTGCCAATAACATTGCATAATTTTTTAAACTTTATTCATGCCCTCAGAATATTGTTGTCTACATTTGGTCTAAGACTTCATTTGTTGAAGTTTAAATGTTGCCTTTACCTCCATTGCACTAGGGGGTTATGCTTGGGCTTCACACCTACCATAATGCCATTTGTTAAAAGTTTCTAAAGCTGTTGATTGCATTTGCTATTGTTTTCAACGCTGCCCCTCTCCATTTCCATGCTCTAGCTGCTATTTTCATTTGTTTGGAACTTTTCCAAGTCTTTACCAGCTGCCAATGCATTTGTATTAAGAGGTTTTAAACATCTTTCATCATGTTGCCTGAGGATCCACGCCATAGCAGAAAGGAGGAGTATGTTGCACCTTGCCAATATGCATTCTTTATTTTCTTCTATTGCCTTTTGCTGCAATACCACCATAAACTATTACTTTTTGATTCACTAATGATGCATAATGACCATAAGGGAATTCAACATCTACCACTGATGTATCAAGAAGACCATTGGATACTCCCAATGGAAAGGACATATTACTGAGGCCAAGAATTTCCTTGAGATTGTCATAGCATGCATCCAAGTCATCATTAACGAATATATGATCAAATAGATTTGAGTTTATAGATTTGAATTTCTCCCTTGTTCAAGTTTTGACTCAACAATTCTTAAACACTTAGAGACATCTTTCTCCTTTATACTTAAATCATATAACATATGATTTAAAATAACAATTTAAACTTTGCCTGAAAAAATCCATGAAGTGGCAAGCCAGGTTGGCCCCCAAAGTGGGTCTGGCTAAATTTTTATTTTTTCCATACAACTGACATTCGAAATGCTTCAGGAACCTTAAACATACCTCTAGAATCAATTGGCACCATTTTCAGATCATCAAACTGAGTTTTGCAACTTTCAGGCACTTGCGCCACATTTTTCGCATTTAATCGCAAAGACGTAATTTTTAAACTAGTCAAAATACCTTTCTAGACCTTGCCATCTGGCAGGCGTGTACTATGATATACACGTATGAACTCTACCAAACGGTTTCTCAAGACAAATCCTGAGCAAAGAGATATTAATGGTCAAAAATGACCAACTAGCTTTGTCGACACTGTGGACCTGATGAAGTCAATGCGCAGGCAACTCATGATGCCTTTCTTAAAAATATCAAACGACCTCCGTAGACCGTCAAATCTAAGACATACGTACCTTGAAGTACATATCAAAACTTTGAATACTCATTTTGACCAAAAGTCTAACTGAGTGCAAATGGCACGCTCATGAAAATAGCAACTTTAACTGATATGGCAATGAAAGTACGAATCACTAAAACAGATGGCTTAATAAACCCTTTTGAAAACTAATCAAACGGAGTGGCATGAGCTTGAAATTTGAAACATAGATTTCTTTCATACCAACAATAGCCCAGAACAAACATTCTAACATAACACTTACTGAGGCAACTTTTACACATGCAAAAAAGGGCTCCGACTAGCAATTGAAACAGGGACTTGTCAAACCATACAAACTGCAAACAAATTGAGCTTTCTAAACTGAGCAAATGAATTCATAAAGACTTGAAATTTTGCATGGAGGAACACTTTTATGCATAAAATTCATTCTATTCTGAATTTTATCATGAAAATCAATAGGGCAAAAGATATAAGAACTCAAAGTAGGCTACTTGGTAAAATATGCATTTGCACCTAAAATGGACTTTAAGCTCACCCCTTGAAATGGGTACCTAATAAACTGATCCAAACTGAAATCTAAAAGTTGTAACACACTACATAGGTCAAATGAAAGGTGTAAGACACATTTCCCAAGCCTTACCGTTTTAAAATCTACTGGCTCCATTTACCCTCTCTCTAACTAGGCCATTCAAGCTGACTCATTTTATGATCATTTGGAAATGCACAGAAATTTTTTGAAATGGGCCTCTAAACTTGACTCAAATTTAATGAGTCCCAACACAACCCTTAAAAACCTTTCTTCATTTGGGTCAACCACCGGTAGGTTTACTTGTTCTATCGGGGCTTCTTCTCCTTCATCTTCAATTACATCTTCAATATGTCGGCTTCTTCTCTAGGCTGTCTCTACAGCTTTTAATCGGGCTGCTATTCCTTGCAACATCTCCATCATAGTAGGGTCTACATTCCCACATGCTCCACCATTCCTAGTTCCTCTTCGCGCCATCGTATCACGCTAGTCCTTTGCAATTGAGAGTCAGATCTGAAATTTGCCACCCTACAATAAAATTCAAGACACACAACTTCTAGAATGAAACTTTGCTTTAATACCACTTGAAGCATTCAATAGTGAGGAGGTACCTAAAAGAGATCAATCTAAACCAGTCAATAAGAGTAAACACAATGGAAACACATAGATATGATGGAGGCAATGCAAAACAGATAATTTTATTACATGAAATTTGATTACATCCAACCGGTAACAACTAGGTTACAACATACTGGCACACAGGCCTGGTAGAATAGGTCACAACCGGGACCTTGAAGTGAAAGATCTATCTTCTAGGCATAGTTTATCTATATGATACTCTAATTGATTCCAATTGATTCTAATTGATTCTAATTTTGAAGCATGATTACAAATATGCATATCGATCCAATGGATCTAGTCAGCCCAAAAGGGATCAAAACTCAAAGAACAAGACCTAACATGCAAAATGAACAAGGTCGGCCTCCACCAAGAGATACCTTCAAAAAATCCAAAGGATGAAATATAGATCATGGGAAAAGGTTGGCCACACGCCAAGGAACATCAAATTCAATTCTCAAGGCTCCAAAAGTTTCAGAATGGGTTCTCGTAGATCACCAGAATAGGTCTCAGGGAACCGGTAACAAAGGAACAACCGGTAACAAGAAACTGTCATAAAAATCAATGGTGATATCTTGTCGGTAAGTGATCCAAACATGATATGGTCTGAAAGAAAGAAATATGATCAAGTCTTCAAGTAGAATCCAACTCCATAGGATATGGTGAGTCAAAACTAGGACACACAGAAAGGAAAAATGAAACTACAAACAAAACATAAAGGAAAATGTTTTTGGTTGATGCAAGATTGTTGTGAATCGAGGATGATCCTGCATCAGATATTTGGGAATGAATAATCATTTTATTTTTTCATTAAATCTGAAAGAATAATTTGGGAAAATATTTATATATAATTTTGTGGATCTAATTGTGTATTGCTAGGAAAATTACCTTTTGATATGTGTTATTGATTTGGAAATTTCATGTGAATGCAATATGGTTTGATTTGGAGTTATTTGAGGGGTATTTTCCTTGTGTATCATGTTTTAGGATCTCTTTGTATCATTTGTTCTTTCGATTAGAAGGGGTTGTGTTTATGTCTAAAATTTTGAAATGTATTGCTGGTAAATGTTGATTAAATATTTTATTTGGGTCTCATTGGCCTTAGTAAATCTTTGGTTTGATTTTATTTTGGTTTTTTGGACCTTTTAGGTTGATTTTATGCCTTTATAAAGCCAGTGTTCAATTTTGGGCAAGTTTGAGTTGCTTAGGGTTCTATTTTTGAGTTTTCTACATCCTATTACAAAAGAACCACTGTGGGTGACAAAAGAACCACTTCAAAGAACAAAATCACAACTCCTAGCTACAATAGTGTCATTCTAGTGTTAGTGGGTTTTTTGGTCAGTTTTAGCCTTCCAAAGTTGTTTTTTTCTACTGGTTTTGACTCTAGAGGCCTTGTTTTGATATTTGAGGTTTTGGGGCACCGTACTATTCATATTTGATGTATTTTAATTCTTTTGAGCTCTAACAAGAAGTTTTGTACTTGTCCATTGAGTTTTTGCATTGTTGCTCCAACAAGTTGAGTAAATCCTTGTTGTTTGAGGATAGATTATTTTTTCTCTAGAGAGAGGATATGTTGTGCCTCACTATAGAGGATTATGTGGATCTATTGGAATTATATTCTACCCCTTTTTTTTTTTTTTTCTTCTTGAGGGTTTTTAACTATTGTTGTAATTTGGTATTGAGAGATAGATGGCTTGATTTTGATGTGTATTTCTTTATGGATGTTTATGGCTATCATTTATGCTTATGGAATAATTTTCATTTGATGTTATTTTTATTTTCACCCTAAGGTCTGGGTCTATGGATAGGGAGAGAGGGATCTTGCATGTAGGACCGCAGTCATGAAAAATAGGCTTATAAGAGCTTCCTAGAGAGGATGCTTAGGGTCTAGACCTATCATGGGACCATGTGAAGAGTTTATGATTAATTGCAAGTGATAACCTTAATAATTGTTTATTGGGTTTGGGTAATTATGAATTCACTTAATCAAGATAATGAATATGTTGTTTTGTGCCCCACTCATAGCCCTTGAGTGATGACATGGATGAGCATGGAAGATCATTGGAGTGGTAAAATGATCTCCCTTGATTGGCTCTAAGCTGGAGATGGTTCCATATGTCTATCAAGATGTGGCATGGCCCCTTCTTTTTGAAGATAGCATGTGATGACACTCCTCCCTACATGTGTCTATTATTCTTATGCCTCCATTATTGATTATGCCTTTGGGGGTCTATTGATTTATGATTAGCCTTGTGATGTGATGTAATTCACTGTTAAACTTGTTTTATTTGTGGTTGTCATATTGATTCCCTTGGTTGTTAGGTGTCAGCCTAGGTCTTGAGTGTGATTTGGAGCCCCATGTCATCTCCTAGCAAGGGGGGTGGTTCCTATTTGGTTCCACATGGTCGGGTGGTTTGATACCTTCTTCCATTGGGATGTTCTTCATTAGATGGTTTCATGCATGGACATGGATTTATATTATCTCATCATGTGGATGGATCTTGGAGAATAACCTATGTAACCAAAATTTATTTCATGTGCTTTGTATCTCGAGAAAGATGTAATAGAAAAGAAGGCTATGAAATTAGTATCTTGTGAACATATGTACTAGCACTTGTAGTAGGTTGATTTCGGGATAAGATGTATTGGATGTGTTTTCTATAAATGGATATTCAATTTGTATGTAATTCTATATTAGAAAAGAATCAAATGGTTGAGTGATACAATTGGATTATCGTGTATATCTTGTGGATGGTAGTGGAAATGTTAATGATAACATATGCTTTAATAGAAAGATATTATCCTTAATGTTAGTTATCCTTGGAGTATGAAAAGAATGAGTAGTTGTAGGTTTGAATTAACGCTATGATTCTTCTTTATGTGGAGCTAATTTATATGTATAGAGATAGTATATTGAACCATGATGACATTGAAAATATAAAAGAGACTATGCACTCGTACCATGTATTTTTATGTTTTAGGACGTGATGATGAGATAGTCGAGGTTATGATCTTGTAATGGAATAGGATATTGTATTCATTGTATGATACATGTTGTAAGAATATTCTTTAGGTAGAGAAAAGATAGACATCTATATGGAATAAGATTTACAATGGTTAGATATGTGTGTCATTATAGTAGAAATGGTGCTACTAGATATCTTGATATAAGTAATCTCATCTATAAAGTAGCTAGCATTTGTTGCGTAGACTTGTTTATGGTTGAGTATACATTATCTTGATAGGATGTATGATGAAACTAATAAAGGAAAATAATTATAATTGCTTATATGTTGATAGTTTTATTTGGATTCATAATTAGTTAGATGATTAATGAAGAAATGGGGAATTAGGAACACTTGGAATTGGTGTTTTAAAATGAACTTAGAGAGTTAATGGGAATATGATAGGATAAGTGTTTGAAAATCCATTATTCTCATGAAGAAAGAGATAGTAATTTAATTTTTATAATAAATACTAATGGTATTATGATATTGACATGTTATGTGTTATTGCTAGTAAGTAATGATGTTAAAGTGCCCTAGGGAATTTGAATGAATTGATGAATGGATGAATGAGTATCGGCACACATTGAGATGTTAATTGCTATAATTCTATTTCCACTTGTGTTGGAAGAGGTTATGGTTATCTTCATGATGCTTTATGAATTATTGTGAAGTTTATCTATGATTTAAAGTTATGCTAGTTTACTTTGTTGCATTAATAGATGTTCTCTAAAAAAAAAATCTCAGTTTGATAGCTAGTTTAGTTATTTTCTCTAGGGTATTTTGGTGAGAATTACACTCTCATAGCTTCCATTATCTCTCATTCACCCTATCTATCTCCATATTCCTTTTTTCCACCTTTTATCTTGACAAGGTTAGCAATCTCCATAAGCATCATTCATCCCTTTTGCTACACCTTATCCACACCTTTCAATCTATATCCATTATATTATCCATTTGATACTCCCATCAACCAAATCCACCTATTATCTTTCTTATCCTATCTTTATCCTACCTCCATAATATCCATCTCTTTATATTGATAAAACTAAGGACATACAATGCAAAAAATGTTTAAAAAAAAAACCTCTTGACATGTCCATTCAATTGGACCCTAATGCACCATGCTAGCACCTTACATTGCCATATCTACTTCCTTATCTTGAACAAACATGTTATCCCATCATGAGATAGTCCTTGAAAACTAAATTGACCTTAATTCCATAATAATTTGCCTCCATAATTCACTTATCCACGTCCCTCCCATCAGTTCATTCATCCATTCATAATTCCTTATGCCTTGTTGGACACTAGGGGCAAATAAATACATCTTGGTTTATCATAAATATTTATATATGTCTTATACCTCAATCAATGATGTGAAAAACTTTAAAAATCCCGAAACAAAAAACTTTAAAAATCCAAAACAATTTGAAAAACTTTAAAAATCCAAAAAGAAAGTGAAAAACTTTTAAAAATATAAAAAGCATCAAAATATTTTTTTTAAAAATCTAAAATCTGCAATAAGATGTTTTTTGTTAAGAGATAAACACTTTGAACAAAGACAATCAAAACAACGAGCTTAACAAATCATGCATCAACAGATAAACTACCAAGCTACTGTGCAACCTTGTCGATCAACTGCATATCAGTTTTAACAAATTTATCAAACAAAATGCCTCTACAGATACATCATTCCTAAAATAGGCACCCTATCAGATATCATATCCTATGGATATATCTTTCCTACAATGGACATCCTATCATGTCCTATGTTTCCTATAATGGAAATCCTTTGATGTTCTATAGATACATCTTTCCTAGAATGGACATCCTATCAAAAATCATTTTAATAAGAACACTTAATCTTGGCAAGAAGATCTAAATGGTTGTTGACTTGTTTCGTCTAGTGAGTCTTATCTTTTCTTTGATTTATCTTTTTTTTTTTTTTGCATCATGTTCCTATGATACTCAAGCATATCCACAAGTGATTAGAGTTGCTAGGAGGGATCATGATTTTTATCATTGGATTGTTTTTTGTGGTTTTCCTTATCACTCCTTGCAACTGGTACGTGAGTTATCTGGATTTTATCATATCTAGATGCTTGCATCAGCTTGCCATAATAAGATCAATGATGATGTAGCACAAGAGTTCATCTCTCATCTCCCATATCCACTCTCATCGATAACCACTTCTATGACCAATCATTTACCATATCCCCTTTCATCATCATCCATTTTTATTTTTTATGTTTTCCTTATCCATATCCCCATAGCTTTCCTTTAGAGAGAACACCTATGTTATTCTAACCCACATGTCCTCTTGAGGGGGCATCATCCTTCCTTATCCATCATATAACTAGGGCATCATGCTTATAGTCCCTATCCCTATCCTGGCCACTATTGTTTTGCTAGGACCCATAGGCAACTGAGAGGGGGGGGGGTGTGAATCAGTTGTCTAATAATTTCAACCCAAATATAACTTAATCAAACTTGATACTTAATACCAGTAAACCAAACTTAATTTTGGTTAACAGATTAATAATTAATATCAATATCAGTGAAACTTAATGCATGAAATAGAAAGAGAAACAACATCCACAACAAATAACACAAAGATTTGTATGCGGAAACCCTATAAGGGGAAAAACCATGGTGGGAAACCTTACCCACAATTAGATGATACTACTATAGATAGTATGTGTATACAAATGGGCTCTGCACATGCAGAAAGGCCAACCACCTAGAGTTCATTGCTCAATCAAAAAATAGGAGTCACACTGACTACAATTGGATGATTGAATCCAATGGTAATGTACTACTCAAAGTAACATCACCAATCCTAGATTCAGTACCGGTTAAGCTCTGATTATCTCCTTCAAACCTTCCTTAACCTTTTTCTATGGTCTTCTCATATGATCTTTAATATTCACACATACCATGTTACAATACCATAACCTTACATATATATTTTTCATCTCACAATTGACATCTTACATATATACCAAAACCTAAGACCAAATGTGTAGGTCAGCTCACTAAGAATACTACAATAAAATTAATTACAACAAGTAATTCAAGATGCAATGCATCATTTTGGCTCAACAACAATACTAATTGATTAAACAATCTCTATAACGTGTTGTGCTGGTCTGGAATAGATAATGCATGCAGGTCCATAACCTAGACCAATTTTCCAGTAACAACAAATATATCAACCCGATTGGACCAATAACCAAATCACCAAAACCAAGTGTCCAAACCATGTCTTTGACATAACCAAGTGATCTCCAGATAATAACAAGTCATCCTCAGTATCGGTGAACAATATAACCTACCGGTGAACTAAATATCGGTGATTGTACATAAGTCACTGAACTTTCTGGTGAACATAACCAAAGATCTCTAGAAGGAGAAGTGTTGATAAGTGTTGACATCAATGATAAAACTAGTGCAACATATCCATAATACCAACAATATTCCCCTTTGGCACTGATGGCAACACAAGATGGGAAAACCATCTAAGTGCCAAAGCAAAAATGACAAAAACCAAAACCGAACAATCTCTAGAATAGATCAATACTAGAAAAAAAATGGAGAGAGTAAAAATCTCTCCCCTAATGAATAATCTATCCCCAAAGGAAAATGTTTGTTTTTCCATAGATATCTCTCCCTCTTTGACATCAAATGCCAAAGAAATACAAATACCAGATACAACTAGTTCATAGAACCAATTACAAATATCAACTACTCCCCCTGAGAAATAGCTCTCTTCCATCAAAGACGGAAAACATTTTCTCTACAAATTTTGTCAGTTTGATGCTAAGCATAAACTGTCTAAGTCTCTACCGGTGAGGGTATAACCCCAAGCTACTCTCTAAGATATTCAAAATTTTCCTTAGGCAAAGGCTTAGTAAAGATATCTGCAATCTACTCTTTAATGTTCACATAAACCAATCTCACTTTTTTTGCTTCAACATTCTCTTTCAGAAAATTGTATTTGATAGAAACATGTTTAGTTTTAGAGTGAAATACCAGATTCTTAGATATATCAATTGCTGCTAAATTATCACAATAGATGATTATACGTTCTTTGCATTTTACCTTTATGTCCTTCAACATTTGTTTAATCCATAATACATGAGTACAATTAGTTGCTGCTGCAACATATTCTAATTTTGTTGTTGATAATGATGTACAACTCTATTTCTTGCTCAACCATGAAATCAATCTGTTACCAAGAAAGAATGCCCCGCCGGTGGTGATCTTTCTATCATCTACATCTCTTGCCCAATTAGCAATGGTGTATGCACATAAATCAAAATTTTCATCTTTAGGATACCATAAACCAAGATTTGTTGTGCCTTGTAGATATTGAAAAATCCTTTTTACTGTTGATTCATAATTTTCTCTAGGATTACTTTGAAATATTGAAACAATACACACTGCATTCATTATATTAGGTCTTGTTCGTGTCAAATACAATAAACCTCCAATCATAGATTTGTATCTTGTCGGATTAACAGGAGCTGAATCATCCTTCAATGATAGTTTATCAATTGTAGCCATAGGAGTACTTACCGGTTTAGAGTTTTCCATACCAAATTTCTTCAGTAATTCCTTCAAGTACTTTGATTGACATAAGAATATGCCTTTATCAGTCTGTGAAATCTGCAATCCTAAAAAGAATTTTATCTCCCAATCATAGACATTTCAAATTCTTCCCGCATCTTATTAGAAAAGTCTTTACACAATCCATCTTCTCCTCCAAAAATGATGTCATCAACAAAAACTTCAATAACCAAAATGTCTTCTATAGACACCTAAAATAAATTAAATTAATATTTGATTAATTTAAGCCTGTCAACATAATTAATTAATTTAATTTTGTTATCCCTGTTCCTCTCAGAATCACTTAAATCTAATTTAATTAATCCTGTCACTATTGTCCAATAATTAATTTATCAAATAAATAAATTATTCTCCTATTCTTCTAAAGTCATCTCAATAATTATTTCCTCTAAACCCACTCAGTTAATTAATTCCAATTAATTAACCTAGTCATGTGATTCCTACAGATCACTTTTCCTAATCCCACTCAACCTAATTAATCCTTCTACAATCTCTCATAATCATGCTTATCATTATCCATCAATTTTTAATTCCCACTCATGTCACATCAACATTGAGTCTCTCAAAGAAATTCAAATTTATCTGAATCCCTCAATGCATCCTTATTTTGGAATTTTTAATTCCTCATATTTGAAATTCAAATTTCTCCCCCCTTTTCCCAAGGAATTTTATATTCCTGTTTATTTTCCCAAGACACCCTTACTCCATGCCTTCTATCTCAAATCAATCCCAAACCTTCATAATCAAATCAATCTTAGCCCTCCATTGGCCTTCTCCAATCTATAAATTGGAGCCTATTCTCCTCACAAATTATCCACTTCTCATGCATTGTTATGCTGCTCTTTTCTCCTCTTCTTTATCCAATATTTCAATTCAAATCCATCCAAAATCCATCCAATAATCCAATCAAATCCATTATTCTTGTTGAGAAAAGGAGATCAATTCACATCCAAATCAAGCAAGCAGCACATCAAGTGGAGCATCAAGGGCGCATCCTCATCATCCACTTCATCAAGCTCAATCTGAGGGAGAGGTAAAAATAGAAAGGTATAAGCTTTGTCTTTATGTTTTAATGTGGTTTTATGCATGTTTCATGTTTTAATATCTTTTAGTGTTTTGTTTGTGCACTAACCACCTAGATCCACCTTTCTTGTTTTTCCCCTCTTCATCTTGATTAGTCACTTTGAAATATAAGTTGTTATCAGCATTACCTTTAGTGTAACCAAGCTTCAAAAGATATTTGTCCAATCTAGCATACCAAGCTCTAGGAGCTTGCTTCAATCCATATAAAGCTTTTCTTAATCTACAAACCATATCTTTATCATTTGTCAATGAAAATCCATCAGGTTGTTCAATGTAAACTTCTTCTTCAAGATCACCATTTAGAAATGCACATTTAACATCCATTTGATATACTTTATCATTCTTGTGTGCTACAAATGCAAGAAATAATCTTACTGCCTCAATTCTAGCTACCGGTGCAAAGGTTTCATTGTAATCAATTCCCTCTTTCTATGAATAGCCTTTACACACTAATCTTGCTTTGTTTTTGATTACCTTACCATCTTCATTAAGTTTGTTTTTGAATACCTATTTAGTTCCAATTTTATTTTTATTTTTAGGTCGAGGAACTAATGTCCATGTATTATTCTTTTAAATTTGTTCCAATTCATCTTCCATAGCTTTAATCCAATGTTTATCTTCACATGCCTCAATGACAGATGCTGGTTCAATTTGAGAAATTAAACATACCTCTTCATTTTCTAGTCTTTCTCTTGTCATAACTCCTTGATACTTATTCACAATTATCTGACTTTCAGAGTGATTTAGTCTTACATACCTGGGTGTGTTCACTTGTTGTTGTTTATCAGTCACTGTGAAATTATCTGATGATGTCAGTATGAATGGATCAACATTTTGAACCAGTGCACTTTGTATAGGTTCATTTGTGATTATCTCAACTATCGGTTCAGAATCCATAGACCTTGAATTTCTTCTAAAGTGTTCATCTATCTTCACATTTGCACTATCAATGATTTTCTGCAATCTTTTATTAAAACATCTATATGCTTTTCTCTTAGATGAATAACCAGGAAATATTCCTTCATCACTTCTAGGATAAAATTTACCAATATACTCATCTCTCCTAATGTAACATTTGCTTCCAAATATTCTGATGTACTTAAGAGCAGGAATATTACCAAACCATAATTCATAGGGTGTCTTACCGGTTTCACCTTTGATGTTAATTCTGTTGAAAGTGTAAACCATTGTATTCACTGCTTCTCTCCAATACACATGAGGTAGATTTGCTTCTGATATCATGCTTCTAGATACATCTAGAATAGTTATGTTCTTCCTTTCTAGAACTCCATTTTGTTGAGGTGTCTGGGGTGCTGATAGTTGTCTTCTAATTCCCTTCACTTCACAAAATGTATTAAAATCCTTAGATGTAAATTAAACTCCTTGATTTGATCTTAAACATTTCATTTTCTTACCGTTTTCATTCACTACAAGTGCCTTGAATAATTTGAATTTCCCAAAAGCTTCTGATTTCTCCTTGAGAAAAGTAACCCAACACATTCTAAAATAATCATCAATGATTAGCATAAAGTATATATCTCCCTGTAGACTTCTTGTTCTTGCCGGACCACATAAGTTAGTATGAATTAAATCAAGAACATCATTAGATTGCTCAGAAATACTCTTGAAAGTTGTTCTAACTTACTTTCCCATTTGACAATCCTTACATACTGGATTATGAGGTTTTACAATCTTATGTAAATCCCTTACTACTTTAGATGAACTAATCTTTACAATGCAATCAAAATTCACATGACAAAGTCTTTTATGCCACAACCAACTTTCATCAATATGTGCAATCAAGCATGTCTTTTCATTGTTATTCAAATCAAAGATATTACCTCTAGTCTGATTACCGATTGCAATCTCCAAACCATTTCTATTCATGATTTTGCATTTACCAATCTTTAATTGTAGCTAAAATCCTTTTTCAACTAATTGACCAACACTCAAAATATTATACTTCAAACCTTCAACATAATATAAATTGTCAGTATTGTGCTAACCATCAAAAGATATAGTTCCTTTTCCTCTGATCAAACAAGCTTTGTCATCCCCAAATCTTACTAGACATCCATTGTATTCCTAAAAAGATAAGAATTTACTTTTATCACCAGTCATATGATGTGAACATTCGGAATTTATAATCCATTCATCCTTTTCTTTAGTTTTAGCTACCAGGGCCTGCTCTACCAGTGGAATAGTAGGTGCTGGTTGATCTTCTGTTATTGCAACAAAAGCCCATCCATTGTCTATCAGTTCTTCATCAGAATCATTAGCAACTCCTTCATCAACATAGTAACATGATTTGTCTGTATTCTTCTTAAATCTATATCTCTGATATTCATGGTTAGGCTTATATGTTCTTGTATATTCTTCTCTCAATCTTGTATGTCTGTCAGGACATCTAGATGTCATATGACCAATTTTATTGCAGTTAAAACATTTAAAGGATGCTTTCCCTTCATACTTACTTCCAATAGGACCTTTAGGCATTTTCCTTGCAAATAGTGCTTCAAGTTATTCCAGTTCTTCATTTTCCCTCCTAATGTCTTCAAGTTCTATTGCATAAAGTGCTTTCAAATCAGATTTATCAGCTGATGATGAGGATGTTGCAGATGATGATGCTTATTGTTGAAGCTCAAATGATGAAAGTTTTCCAACCAAAGTATCTCTAGATATTGATGTATTAGGCATAGTTCTTAACTCATTAATAGCAGTTACTTTCATTTTGTATGCCGGTGGCAATGCTCTTAAAACTTTAGAAACAATTTCATCTTCACTTAAGGAACTTCCATAGCATTGTATTCCTAAAACAATTTCATTAACCCTTTCCATAAAAGCAAAAATTCTTTCATCTTCTTCCATTTTCAAGTTTTCATACCTGACCCAAAAGCATTCCAGTTTTGCAATTTTGATAGTGGTATCTCCTTCATTTAATGTTTCTAATTTATCCCAAATAGCTTTAGCAGTAGATCGGTCTGATAATCCCATGATTTATTGATCTGACAGGGTGCTCAAAAGTGCTTCTCTTGCTTTGCAATCATTCTCTTGATCCTTACCCAATGTAGGTGGATTAGGTTGATTCGATGTAGGACCAACATAGTCATTATGTGTAACATCCCATATGTCTTTTCCAAAGCAATTCAGATGTGTCTCCATTATGATCTTCCATATAACATAGTTAGTTCCATCAAGTTTCAAACTGTCTTTCCTGAAATAGTTAGTTGCCATAGAATCTCCTCAAGTTGTTAAACTTCTACAAAAAGAGGACTTAGCTCTGATACCAATTGTTACGACCCATAGGCAACTGAGAGGGAGAGGGGGTGAATCCATTGTCTAATAATTTCAACCCAAATATAACTTAATCAAACTTGATACTGAATACCGGTAAACCAAACTTAATATTGGTTAACAGATTAATAGTTAATATCAATACTAGTGAAACTTAATGCATGAAACAAAAAGAGAAACAACATCCACAACACATAACATAGAGATTTGTACATGGAAACCCTATAAGGGGAAAACCCATGGTGGGAAACCTTACCCACAATCAGATGATACTACTTTAGATAGTATGTGTATACAAATGGGGTCTGCACATGCAGAAAGGCCAACCACCTAGAGCTCACTGCTCAATCAAAAAATAGGAGTCACACTGACTACAATTGGATGATTAAATCCAATGATAATGTACTACTCAAAGTAGCATCTCCAATTCTGGATTCAGTACTGGTTAAGCTCTTATTATCTCCTTCAAACATTCCTTGAACCTTCTCTATGGTTTGCTCATATGATCTTCAATTGAGATCTTACATATATACCAAGACCTAAGACCAAATGTGTAGGTCGGCTCACTATGAATATTACAATAAAATTAATTACAACAAGTAAGTCAAGATGTGATGCATCATTTCAGCTCAACAACAATACCAATTGATTAAACCATCTCCATAATGTGTCGTGCTTATCTGGAATAGATAACGCATGCCAGTCCATAACCTAGACCAATTTGTCGGTAACGACAAATATGTCAACCCAATTAAACCAATAACCAAATCACCAAAACCAAGTCTTCAAACCATGTCTTCGACATAACCAAGTGATCTCTAGATGATAACAAGTCATCCTTAGTATCGGTGAACAATATAACCCACAGGTGAACCAAATACCGGTGATTGTACATAAGTCACTGAACTTGCCGGTGAACATAACCGAAGATCTCTAGAAGGATAAGTGTTGATAAGTGTTGACATCAATGACAAAACCAGTGCAACATATCCATAATACCAACAGTTTTAATATTGTTTGAGCCAATATGATAAGCTGCATTGTCTCAAAGAGGGGAAAAATGTAGACACCTAAAATTATCTAGCCTAATTAAATATATATTTTATTTATTTAATTAATTCATTTATTCTCTTCTAGCCTTTCCCTATTTAAATAAATATTTTTATTTATTTAAATTATCTTTTCCCTGAATTAAATAAATATTTTATTTATTTAATCGACCCCACTTCCTCTATTAATTAAATAAATCTATTTATTTAATTAATTCATTATCTTTTTCCTTCAATGACATTTATCTTACCTATCCCCTACATATTTTATTATTTCCTCTACCTACACTTTAATCCTAACCAAACATTTATCCTTCTACCTCTTAATCTTATCCATCCATTTCTAAGGTGTCTTCTATATAAGAGGATTCTCTCATCCTTATCAATCCTAGTAAGAAATCAAATCAATCAACAATCTAACACTTTATGTGATCAATCAACTTTCTTGCAATCAAGCAACTTTACAACCACAATCCATTTTTTGTTGAGCTCTTGTGCACAATACAAAAATCTGCGAGCAAATATATCAAACAAGATCAATAGAGATCAAACCCTACTTGGCATGTGAATGGTATTATTGTTTCAATTTGTTAATTTGCATGTTCTTAGGTTTCTTCATTGGTATGGTGAATGTTTTTATTGCAGAACTAGGGTTATTTTTTTTTGGATCTTTTTGGTTTTATAATAATTGTCATCATCATTTTTCACCTCACACAAAAACCAAATGAACCAAAATTAAAAATTGAGACAAACCTAGGAGATCTGCATAATTGGTCCTTTCACCTATAAAGTTGGACCTAGAAGCTACATAATTGAGCCCTGGAGGCACACAATTGCACTCTCTAGCTATGCATTTGAGCTTTGTAGTTGCACAGTTGCTCAAAAATACAAACAAAATAAAGAAAAACAAAAAATAAAGACTCCAAACTGAAATCTAACAAAAACCCATTTGAAAAAGGCCCGATTACATCAAAAGTTGGAAAATGCACACTCCAATGAGACATTGTAGATGATTGAAGGTTTTGTCATTGATGGCAACCTTACAATCCTATGACACCGGTAAGGCAATCCACCGACACCAACAAAGTCAGATTCTACACTAGCACATAGACCACCGACATTAGTAGTGAAAGGAAGCATACCGGCATAGAAGCCGACAGGAATTTTGTTTGTAATTTATTTTGTTTATTATTGTAAAATCATTGTAAGATGACTTGGCAAATTGTAAAATGACTCATATATATAAGAGATCATTGTAGAACAATTATGTAAGTATGGAGGTATGTAATTAGGTGAAATAAGGTAGACCTATTATGCGAATTATAGGTTAAGGGTTTATGTAAGAAGCAGAGCTATAAACCAGTACTAGATCTAGCATAGTAGATGTTATTTTGAAGTAGTACAAGACATTGGATTTATATAATCCATTTTGTAAGTCAGTGAGACTTCCCATTTTGTTATTGAGCAGTGAGCTCTAGGCACTTGGCCTTCTTGCATGTGCAGGCCCCTCTTGTAGTAGTAATATTCTCTTATTGGCCAATAAGTGAATATTGTGGGTCACAAATCCCACTGAGGTTTTCCCACACCAAGTTTCCTCATTAAACTACTATGTTATGGCATTTTTTTCATGTGGTTGTTGTTATCTATGTTTATTGCATTATTTCTTGTTTACTGTTATACAGTATTAATATGCTTTACATGTTTTAAGTCAAGAAAATATTATAACCGGTCAGATACTAATTTACCCCCCCCGCCCCCCTCTCAATATCTGTGGGAATCCTAACAATTGGTATTAGAGCCTGGTCCTCTATTTTTAGAAGCCTAATAGCTTGAGGAAGATCTTGACACTAGTAGAGATGGAAAACTTGATGAAGCAATTAGAAGGAGCTCTCTCAGACTATGATGCAAAAAAACTAAAAAATACAAAACTTGAAGATGATCTAAAATCTGCACATGATATTATTCAAGCACTTCAAGAAAATCTTACCATTTCAAGAAACAAGAGAAGAGAACTTTGTGAAAAGATGCAAAATGAGAGCGATGAAAGGGAAACTCTTAGTGATCTGATGAATAAGCTAAAACAAGAAAACATGACAACAAAGAATGAGATGCAGGATATGACTATAAGATTTTGTAAAGAAATTAAAGATAGAAAGAAGAATGAAGAAGACTTGACTAGAAGTGTAATGCCTTGCCAGGAACCCTAAAGGAAAACAACACAACTAGGCAACTAAAGGGTGAAATAATTTTTTTTTTTTAAAGACTAAGTGCATTAGCTACAACCATTGCACATTTAATAACACATTGGAAGTCTAAAATATGATTTCCTAAGGGTTACCAATGAAGATTAATTCATAGATTATATTAGCACCATAGTAAAACCAATTGTCCATTTAATTAGATAAATTAAATACTAAGTTTAAAACTACACATACATCTAAATTCCATAATGAAAGAAATGAAAGTACTCCAATGTATCCAATTTCCATAAAATAATTTAACAGAAGATCAAAGCAACTGAAATAACATACATTCCACTGACATACTATTACAATATCCATAAATACGCAGCTTCCATTAATGCCACAAATTACAAAGTTACAATATCAAGGTTACATAAAAGTCTAATACAATGACCACAAGGTCTCAACTGAACAATGATCTTGAACATGAGCTGGTACATGAGCCATGAACCAAGAAAACACTAACGAAGCCTTTCCTCACCTGAAGATACAATCCAGAACATCTGATGGAAAGTGGCACTACCACTTGACCATGTGATCCAGAAATGGAACCACCCCACCGTGCTAGGAGATAGTAGAAAACCCTCAAGCGAGAAAAGTAAGACAAGTATGAAAGGAATACAAAACTCCACAAACATCCATGTAACTCAACTCAAAAAACACAAGTGACTGTAAGGAGAGAGTCTCATCATGTGTCTTATGGTGGATACCATGGTACAGCCTCCATAGGTCTTAGCCCCCATCCTGGGTTTCTCCTGGTAACTTCTCCCGAGCCTCCGGTTCCAACAAAGTCTCATGCAGATGCTACCAATCCTTTCGTGAAGACAAGGTGGTAAGTTTTCCATTCCAGGCCTTCTCGTAACATTAGGAGCCCTATACAAGCACTACACCTATGCACAAGGTAGATTATCTTAATTAACATTTATCTCACTTCCCCCCGAATATATTATTAGGTTACCACTTTTTAACTGACTTTCAATGGGTTCTCTTATCATCCACTTTGAGCACGGCCTTCGCTTGAAAGCCACTCTCTCTCATAGGACACTAATAGGAAACGTCTCTCTATGAGAACTCTACAGTGAAATAGACAACCATAAACAATCCTGACAAAGCATAGGTGAAGGATACATAATCACTAACCCAAGATTGGCCATTTGGCCAAACACACACAATGGCTCACATCAATAAGGTTATACAACAACACCTGACCAAGGAGAAATAATAACATAGGACACAACGACATTTCAACTAGAATTGCAATGAAATTAAACTTGACTGAGAACAACATTACACAAGATCCTAATACAGGCAATCTTTTCTTAAAACGACCAAAGCATAAATTATTTGCAAATAAAATTTTTCCAGATAATAAGAAAATACAACTATTTAATACAAATAAATCCATCTTGTCATTTGTCCAATAAAGTTAAATAAATTCATATATGAATTAATCTCCTAATGTTCAAAAGCATAAATCTAAATCTAGACTTTGCAAGCTTATCTGAAAATACCCAAGCTATAATTTAATTATATTCATAAAATATAATTGTAACTATAGATTAAATTATATTCATATAATGTATTTAAATGTTTACCTATATATAATTTACTTTTAATTATATTAGAGAATATATGTTTATCACTTCAAAAATTTAATTTCCACAGTATTATAAAAATAATACCAAACATCATAAAATTAATTTATATAATTGTATATATACATATATATTTAAAAAGTCAATTTAAATAAAATAATAATTTGTAAAAACAAACCCTGCACGGATATCGAAAACACTATTTTCAGACTGTACCGCATGATTTTAGAAATAGGTGAATTAAACCCCCCTGCCATCATGCACGGTAGCCCATGCCACCGCACAGTAACAAGTACTACCATCCAGTAGCACTGCTACCGTAGGTAGCAGGCACTACCATCCGGTAACACTACTACCATAGGTAGCAGACGCTACTGTCTAGTAGCATTGTTACCGTTGGTAATACTATGTACTACCGCCAGTAGCAGATGCTACAGTAGGTAGCTCCCTACCTAACCACCTTTGAAGATGTAATTTTTTATTTTAATTTTAAATTTTATTTTTATTTTTATTTTAAAAATAAAACCTTTTTATAGTAATTTCAATAAAAACAATCCTTTTCCAATAATTTCATTATTATCCTTCACAATTTATATATATATTTTCTTAAATTATTTTTCCAAGATTTAATTAACCCAAATAAATATAAGGCATAATTAAATTTTCTTAACGAAATAAACCATTTCGCAGAGATTCCATTAATAAACAAAACTGCAATAGCCAAAACTTAAAACAAAATCAAATGAGAGAAGATAATTTCTCAAGTAAATACCCTTTCTTACAAATCTTGCAATTCTCCATGCATCATGAAAATTTGCTAAATTTTCTATAATAAAATTTTTTTCCTAATGTTTCCAAAATTAGATTTTTCCCATAAACTAGAAATAATCATCAGGCATGAATTTTAACTCAAAACCTGAATTAACCAGAAGAGGGTTTTGATTTGACAATAATTTTACACACACATCAAGTAGATAAAAATAGAAATATTTACTAAAAACCAACAACTAAGAAATCATCAAACCTAGTATAGCTTTCCTAGAAGAAATCTGTAGAAGAGCCCTAATCCTTTCAATAAACTTCCAATAACTTTCTTCACCTAAAATTCTTGACCTGTTTCCTGTGTAGCTAAAATAAAGACCTATTCCCCTATTTAAACTAAAATTCTAGGTTCAATAGCTTTTTCTCAAAAAATTAAATTTAGAATAATAGTAATTTTATTTTATTTTCTAATTTTATAACAAAAGATAACCTAACATGCAATAATTAAAAATCATTATTCTTTCTTTTATTTTCTCATGCAAATTAATTAATTTTCAATATAAAGAAATAAAACAATATTTAAATTATAATTAATCCTTTTATTCATTTATTTAATTATAATTCTAGGAAATAATAAATACAATTAATCTAACTTATTTTTCCATTTAAATCAAAATATATTTCTAATATCACGCAGCTTGCAACTTAATTTAATAGTTTCTTTTAATTAACTAAATTTATAATCTCAATCCATAAACAATACAACTATGAGATAATTCCATAAACTTAATTAATTAATCAATTAAATCCACTAGAAAACTCAAATTAAGAAAAACTAAAGCAATTACCCATACAAAGATCAAACGACAAAATGCGAAGGCCAAACAAACTAACAAGATGACCAATTGACGACACTCACATGAGTGTAACTGAGTAAAATAGGGTCAACTACTATCTCCTCCACTTCCATCAAAAAATATAAGGCATGCTCAGACCTATGAAGCTAGGTGGAGATGATACCCTGTACCTACCCGGTACTTGTACCCGCAATATTCTGCATCACCGAACCACACATGCATATATATACAATATAGAAAACACAAGATAAACACCGATGAAGGAAAATTGCGACGTTCCCTATCTCACCAAAATGATTGAAGGAAAATCATCCCCTTGCATCCAATACACTCTCAAACACACAACATATAATTACACATTGCATAGATAAAGTAAAATGTCATTACATAGCAATAATCCATAAAATGCCATAAATTACAAATACTGAAATATTGCAAATAAATTATACATCTCATCTTTAGATAAAGCATAATGTCATACAAATCTAAATAACATATCATGGTAATGTATTCACTGAAAACAAATAATAATAAAATATGAGTCTAATGAGTTCAAACAAGTAGGGGTACTACATTCTCCCCCCCAAAACTAGGCTAAGATTCAGCTCAACCAATCTGGCTTTCGCCACTGCTATCTCTATTGAAGGTGGCTCAAACACCCTCACTCCATTAATACGATCATTCAAACCTCTCAAGAAAAGTTGAACAAGCATAGCCTCATCATTACCAATTCTAGCATATTGTTTGAGCTCATATAACCTATGCTCATACTGATCTACTATCATCCCATATTGACGCAAGGCATAAAACTCATCTGCTCGAGTCTGCCTCCACTGGGGTGAGAGAAATCGTGTCCTGAATCTCTCCAAAAATAGTTCCCATGTAATGGTGTTAATGCATACACCAATCTTCTCCTCCTCTAATCTCCACTAGATTGAAGCAAATTTATTGAGAGGCATAATAGCACATCTCACCTTGGTGTTTCTACTGTATGGAAACATAGCAAAACACCAGTCTAAACCGATGAGCTAGGTCTCTGCCTCAAGACCAGTACCCATACCATCAAAGTAAGGAGGATTGGACCTCATCAAGTCCTTTATGTGACCCAAGGAAGGTGGATCTCAGATAGCTGGAATTTCCCCTCTCCTTGGTGATCTCTCCCTCTCTCTCTCCTCTGGAACCTGTTGAAGTGGCTCCTCAACCTGAGCATGAATAGGCTTCTCAAACTTAGGCCTTTGGCCTAACCTAGCCAGAACATCCTAAAACATCTATCTCAGCTCTTCCCTTTTGAGAACATGTTCTTCTACATGCTGAGAGTTCTGATGAATAGATTGTTCTTGCTCCTGATGAACTGACTGTTCTGACTCAACACTCACATGAGTGGGTGGTGGTGAAGGACTATGATGGTCAGAACCACAGCCCTGTCCTCCACCTTTGCCTCCTTTGTGACCACCCGTACGGCCACCTCCTCTAGCTTTCCTAGCCATGACTTGGAACCATAAAAGAGAAAATGGTTCAGATCTACAACAAGGATAAGACAAGAGAGATACAAACATTATGACCTAAGCAAGATGGTCAACTAAAAGGCACACTACAAACCCAGAGTAACTAGTGTTGAAACTTGACTCTGATACCAAATGTAATGCCTCGCCAGGAACCCTAGAGGAAAACAACACAACTAGGCAACTAAAGGGTGAAATAATTTATTTTTTTAAAGACTAAGTGCATTAGCTACAACCATTACACATTTAATAACACAACATAAGTCTAACATATGATTTCCTAAGGGTTACCAATGAAGATTAATTCGTAGATTATATTAACACCATAGTAAAACCAATTGTCCATTTAATTAGATAAATTAAATACTAAGTTTAAAACTACACATACATTTAAATTCCATAATGAAAGAAATGAAAGTACTCCAATGTATCCAATTTCCATAAAATAATTTAACATAAAATCAAAGCAACTGAAATAACATACATTCCACTGACATACTATTTCAATATCCATAAATACACGGCTTCTATTAATGCCATAAATTACAAAGTTCCAATATCAAAGTTACATAAAAGTCTAATACAATGACCAAAAGGTCTCAACTGAACAATGATCTCGAACAAGAGTTGGTACATGAACCACAACCAAGAAAACACCAGTGAAGCCTTTCCTCACCTGAAGATACAATCTAGAACATCCAATGGAAAGTGGTACTACCACCCGCCCATGTGATCCCGAAATGGAACCACCACACCATGCTAGGAGATAGTAGAAAACCCTCAAGCAAGAAAAGTAAGACAAGTATGAAAGGACTACAAGACTCAACAAACATCCATGTAACTCAACTCACAATACACAAGTGACTATAAGGAGAGATTGTCATCACATGTCTTATGGTGGATACCATGGTACAACCTCCATAGGTCCCAACCCCCATCCTGGGTTTCTCCTAGTAACCTCTCGTGAGCCTCCAATTCCAACTAAGTCTCATGCAGACCCTACCAATCCTCTCGTGAAGACAAGGTGGTAAGTTCACAATTCCAGGCCTTCTCATAACATTATGAGCCCTGTAGAAGAACTACACCTATGCACAAGGTACATTATCTTAATTAACATTTATCTCACTTCCCCCCTAGTATATTATTAGGTTATCACTTTTTAACTGACTTTCGATGGGTTATCCTATCATCCACTTCGGGCATGACCCCCACTTGAAAGCCACTCTCTCTCATAGGACACTAACAGGGAAGGTCTCTCTATGAGAAATCTTTGGCAAAACAGACAAACATAAACAATCCTAATAGAGCACAGGTGAAGGATACATAATCACTAACCCAAGATTGACCATTTGGACAAACACACATAATGGCTCACATCAATAAGGTTATACAACAACACCTGACCAAGGAGAAATAATAACATAGGACACAACGACATTTCAACCAAAATTGCAATGAAATTAAACTTGACTGAGAACAGCATTACACAAGATCCTAATACAAACAATCTTTTCTTAAAACAACCAAAGCATAAATTACTTGCAAATAAAGATTTTCTAGATAATAAGAAAATACAACTATTTAATACAAATAAATCCATCTTGTCATTTGTCCAATAAAGTTAAATAAATTCACATATGAATTAATCTCCTAATGTTCAAAAGCATAAATCTAAATCTAGACTTTACAAGCTTATCTGAAAACACCCAAGCTATAGTTTAATTATATTCATAAAATATAATTGTAACTATAGATTAAATTATATTCATATAATATATTTAAATGTTTACCTATATATAATTTACTTTTAATTATATTAGAGAATATATGTTTATCATTTCAAAAATTTAATTTCCACAGTATTATAAAAATAATACCAAACATCATTAAAAAAAAATATATATATATATATAAAGTCAATTTAAATAAAATAACAATTTGTAAAAACAAACCCTGCATAGATATCGAAAACACTGTTTTCAGACTGTACCACACAATTTTAGAAATAGGCAAATTAAACCCCCTTTGCCACCGTATACAGTAGCCCATGCCACCGCACGGTAACAAGTACTATTTTCTGGTAGCACTGTTACCGTAGGTAGCAAGCGCTACCGTCCGGTACACCTGTTATCATAGGTAGCAGGCGCTACCATCCGGTAGCACTGTTACCGTCGGTAGTACTGTGTGCTACTGCCAGTAGAAAATGCTACCATAGGTAGCTCCCTACCTAACCACCTGTTAAGATGTAATTTTTTTTTTCAAATTTTTTTTTAATTTAAATTTTATTTTATTTATTTATTTAATTTTAATTATATTTTATTTTTTAAAATAAAATCTTTTTACAATAATTTCAATAAAAACAATCCTTTTCCAATAATTTCATTTTAATCCTTCACAATTTATATATATATTTTCCTAAATTAATTCTCCAAGATTTAATTAACCCAAATAAATATAAGGTATAATTAAATTTTCTTAAGGAAATAAACTATTTCGCAGAGATTCCATTAATAAACAAAACTACCATAGCCAAAACTTATAACAAAATCAAACGAGAGAAGATAATTTCTCAGGTAAATACTCTTTCTTACAAATCTTGCAATTCTCCATGCATCATGAAACCTTGCTAAATTTTCTATAATAAATTTTTTTTTCCTAATTTTCCCAAAATTACATTTTTTCGATAAATTAGAAATAATCAGCAGGCATGAATTTTAACTCAAAACCTGAATTAACCAGAAGAAGGTTTTGATTTGACAATAATTTTACACACACATCAAGGAGATAAAAATATAAATATTTACTAAAAACCCACAACTAAGAAATCATCCAACCTAGTATAACTTTCCTGGAAGAAATTTGTAGAAGAGCCCTAATCCTTTCAATAAACTTCCAATAATTTTCTTCACCTAAAATTCTTGACCTGTTTCCCGTGTAACTAAAATAAAGACCTATTCCCCTATTTAAACTAAAATTCTAGGTTCAATAGCTTTTTCCCAAAAAACTAAATTTAGAATAATAGTAATTTTATTTTCTTTTCTAATATTATAACAAAAGATAAGCTAAGATGCAATAATTAAAAATCATTATTCTTTCTTTTCTTTTCTCATGCAAATTAATTAATTTTCTAGATAAAGAATTAAAACAATATTTTAATTCTAATTAATCCTTTTATTCATTTATTTAATTATAGTTCTAGGAAATAATAAATACAATTAATCTAATTTATTTTTCCATTTAAATTAAAATATATTTCTAATATCATGCAACACACATGCATAGATATACAATATAGAAAACACGACATACACACCGATGAAGGAAAATCATGACGTTCCCTGTCTCACCAAAATGAGTGAAGGAAAATCGTCTCCTTGCATCCAATACACTCGCAAACACATAACATATAATTACACATTGCATAGATAAAGTAAAATGTCAGTACATAGCAATAATCCATAAATGCCATAAATCACAAATACTAAAATACTACAAATAAATTATACATCTCATCTCCAGATAAAGCATAATGTCATACAAATCTGAATAACATATCATGGTAGTGTATCCACTGAAAACAAACAATAATAAAATATGAGTCTAATGAGTTCAAACAAGTAGGGGTACTACAAGAAGACTGAATGAAGCTACAAATGAAAACACAAGACTTAGTTGTGAATATGATATGTTGAAGACAGATCTGATGCATGCATATAATGACTCAAATGAACTCATGAGACAAAAAGGTATCTTGGAAGGAGAACTGGCTGCTGCAAATCAACATTAAAATTTTTTAAAGAAAAGCTCAGATGAACTTGGTGACTTGTTGAAGAATCAGAAACCTAATGGTGACACTAATGGTCTTGGCTTTGAAGATGGTGAAAGCTCTGGTACTGCCAACACACAGGATCATGGCAAACTGGTAAGACAACCTACTACTTATAAATTTAATGGTAAATGCTTTAACTGTAACAAGTATGGTCATAGAGAAAATTAATGTAGATCCAAAAATTATCAGAATACCAATACACCCACCGGTCAATGCTCAAAATGCAACAAAGTTGGTCATAATTCTGAAAATTGTAGAATGAATGTGAGATGTTATGTTTGTGGAAGATTTGGACACTTATCTAATCAATGCAGAACACAAACCGGCATAGGTTATGGGAAAGCTATTCAGAAAAACAATGTGACTTGTTATGCCTGTAAAAAAATTGGACATATTGCTAAATTTTGTAGAAGCAAGTCCTCACTGGTAAACAACAATGATGCTAGTTTGAAAGGTAAAGAAAAGGTTGAAGAGGTAAAGCAAGAATTCTCAAAACAATGGGTCAAGAAATCAGAACTAAATGTTGATAGGAATACTCCACCGGCAGAATAGAGTAACATTCCACCAGTAGAACAGACTAACATTCCACCGGCAGGAGAGTCTTCATCTAACTGAAGAAAATTTCTTTGAGGGTTTAGCAATCAAATGTGAAACATGCTATTATTCCCTCAGTTGATAGTGAGAAGTTGAAATTACTTCTATATTGGCAGATAAGTTAAGTGATTTCTTAACTGGCAAGCATTAAATATGGTGGCTGGCAAATTAACATTATAAATCAGTGTTTTTGGCTCCATTCTACTTCACCATGCATTCAAACATTCGAAGAGCATGAAAATTCTGAGCAAAGACATTTCGAGCAAAGTAGCAAAGCAATTCAACAATCAATCATTTCTAAGGCAGAGAAAGGTATTTATAATCATGTCATCTTCTTCTGTACCTGAATTCATAGAAAACCCTACTATAGTTGAAGTAATCAAATGCCCTAGGCCCGTATTTTAGTTAGTTCCTAAAATTGCTAAGAAGGATGATAATGTTGGTGCATTTTCTCAAATTCCCAAAGGAGTAGTTTTTGCAGAAGACCCTAGAATGTACATTCATTGTCACATAGAAGAATTAGGTGATGAGGAAATTATGAGCATATATAAGATTGAAATTTGTGATGATTCTGGTAATGTGAAACCTGAACACAAAATAGTCAAAACCCTAGAATTCACTAAAATCCTCAGTATTCTGGAATTCCCTAAGGATGTTATAAGGATAGTTTTAAGTAGGGTTCATGGTGAATTTTTCTAGTTGGATTCAATCCACAAAATTACTAAAGAGGCGGTAAAAGCTATAACAGGGTTACCCCCCACTGGTAATAGACCTGATAAGACAAAGAAGGTCTCAAATGACCTAGTAATGAACCTAACAGGTGCAACGTTTGATAAAAGGTCTTTAAGAGTAAATGATGTGACTGACATTAATGTCAGATTCATTAGCATGATTCTAGGCTACAAATCAACACATGCAAACAAGTTAAATTCAATTTCTAGTTTATGCATAAAGAGTGCTTATGATATGATCAAGGATAATGCAAAAATAGATGTGTGTGAATGGTTGAAGGATGAACTGATTGATAATCTTTGAAAGATCAAGAAAGACAAAAAGGGGACATTTAGATTTGGTAACCTACTTGTCTATTTAATGCTGCACATAACAAAATAGGTGCCCAGTATTGGTAACAAAAATCTAGGTTTTGACATATCGATAGGCAAACAACTGTCTGATTTACTGCACAACATGGGTGAAAATAGAGAAAAGAATATAAATGAGTACTTTTAGGCATTAAAGGCCTAGATGAATACTAGAGTCAGACTTTCACAAGCAATTGTAAATAAGTACAAGGATGAAATATGCTTTGTTATTAAGAAGGATGAGATTTGGATGGAGGTAGTTGTCCCAAGAACCATTTGGGCTACTGAAATGGGTTATGAAATCGATGACAACATAATTGAAATATATGCAAAAGCCCTTTTGGAAGCACCTAAGGAACCAAAAGAAGAGGTATTTGGTAGTGTTGAGACTATTGAGAATCAAATTCAATCAAAGAAAAGAGTAAAGAAGGTAGAAGCAACAGTAAGAAGAGGATCTAGGCAAGCAAAGGCTATCAAAGAAGATGTACTTAAACAAACCGATATCACTGAAGATGAGTTACAAGCACAACAGCCAAAAAATCACCTTTCACTAGTAGCAACTTCTTTAGAAAGTGACATGCCAACTGCATTTAAAAGAGTTGTGAGGAAAAGAGAACCTTCACTGGTATCCACACCTTCACCTAGAAGAACCAAACAAAAACAACAGGCAGTAAGGCCCTCGGCTAAAAAGACAACTCCAAAGAAGAAAAAGTTAACACCAAAGAAAAAGACTCAAAAAAATATTGCTCCAATTCATAAAATTTTAGATGAAATAATAGAGGAAGGAAAGCTTAAGAACATCAAAAAATTATATGATACATTATTAGTTGATGACAAGGAGAAAGTTGAAAACAGTGTAATTCTACACTTGGATATCTATAAGAAATTTTTGATGCAAGTTGTAGATGAATTACCGATATAACTATTTAAGAGACTTGAAGCTAGAAGGCAAGTTGTTGTAGAGCTTGACAAGAAAATAAAAATTGAGAAACTACTAGTTGTTTATCTTGTTAACTCACCAAAGGAGATAGATGATATGATCTCAGAGGCTAACCGGACAGTATTCTCAACTGCACACCGACATGTAGTACTTATGGTTGGTAGAGTAAATGAGGTTGTAGAGGAAATTGCAAATGCATGGGACATATTCCTTGTTGAGAAAGAAAAGAAGGAAGAGTATAGAAATCCTAAACCTATCAAAGTATATCAGAAAGATAAGGATAAGGGTAAAGGCAAGGTTGGTGGACCTCCGAGCATAAAAATAAAAGATAACTTATCCCCACCGCCTCTGAATACTCCACCAGTAGTTACAACTGAAAGTCAACCGACTAATGAGAGTATGGAGATACCACAAGAGGACACAAATCCAAACTCTGAAGTGTTATACACAGTTGACATTAATACTCAGAAAGTTAACATTGTGATAGATAAGGACACAACTAGAAAGACAGATATGGCTAGTGAGGCATCAGTAACAGATAACACAGAAGGTAAACCGACAAATGGTAACACAGAACAACAAGAAGAGAAAAAGGCTCCATCACAACAACAGGTTCACACAGAGTCAGTACTACTGGCATTAGCTGAACAAGACAAACCTTTTCTTAAGGAAATGGAAACACAAACTAACCTACCAAGGGTCACCACAAGAAAGGATATTGCTCCCACCAGCGGGATACAAAGTGTTGGCACTTCAACTGCAGGATTCAAATCAACTAATGTAACAAAATTTCTTTTGGACTCCTTAAACAAAATAATAGATTGTAGCTCACAAGAATACAAGGCTATAGATGATACAATTCCAATTCTAAAAATGATAGCTCCAAAATGTAATGTAGATAATACAGATTCTTTGAGTCAACTTGACACTTTGTCTAAGTATATTACTGAAAACACTGTGACAGTTGAAAAAATAAAAGAGGAAGCATTCAAGTAGAGATTAGAGAAGGAAAAACACAAATTCTTTGAGGAAGAAATAAAGAAGTGTACAAGGCAGTTTGACACACTTCTACCAGAATTATGTAGCACATTATAGGAATTCAAAACTTTGTACAGAGATACTTGTAAGACTAACTTTTTGATAGTTGACATAGACAAGAAGATTAGCAAGATACAGGAGGAAATAAATCAACTAGCTGGCAGTTTCATTAACTCATCTTATTCATTATCAGTTTTTAAGCAAAAGATAACAGGTTTTGAGGAAGAACTATTAAAGCTAGAAAGAGAAAAGGAAAGAATAAAAGGTAAGGCTAAGGATCTTAAATGGAGACTAAGTCCAAAATTGGACTATCTCGCCTCCTTAAGGAAAGAAATATCTAATGCTTTGGTTTAAGGACAGAAAACACCAGCAGAGAAAATACAACACCTCACCAGTACAGTTTAGAGGATAGAGGCTGCAATAAAAGACAGCAAAAAGTTCATTGAGATCTTGAATATGGTTTTGGCAGATCTTTTTCAGTTTGTAACCAACTAGTTACAAGGATGAAGTAGGAAACCACACTCTATTGACACTTTGACAATCTTTGTCATTGATGCCAAAGGGGGAGTAAAGGTTTGAGAAAAATCCAATAACTTAAGGATCATCTGCTTAGGGGTAGCACACATTTTTGGTAACAATTTTTGGACTTCAATTTTTGGATACACTTCTGAATTTTTCTCGTGAGTGTTGCCATGAATGCCAAAGGGGGAGATTGTTGGCAAATGCACACTCTAATGAGACATTATAGGTGATTGAAGGTTTTGTCATTGATGGAAACCTTACAATCCTATGACACCGACAAGGCAATCCACCAACACCAGCAAAGTCAGATTCTATACCGGCACACAGACCACCGGCACCGGTAGTGAAAGGAAGCATACCGGCACAGAAGCCGACAGGAATTTTGTTTGTAATTTATTTTGTTTATTATTGTAAAATCATTGTAAGCTGACTTGGACAATTATAAAATGACATATATATAAGAGATCATTGTAGAACAATTATGTAAGTATGGAGGTATGTAATTAGGTGAAATAAGGTAGACCTATTATGTGAGTTATAGGTTAAGGGTTTATGTAAGAAGCAGAGCTATAAACCCATACTGGATCTGGCTTAATAGATGCTATTTTGAAGCTATACAAGACATTGGATTTATATAATCCATTTTGTAAGTCAGTGAGACTTCCCATTTTGTAATTGAGCAGTGAGCTCTAGGCACTTGGCCTTCTTGCATGTGTAGGCCCTTCTTGTAGAAATAATATTCTCTTATTGGCTAGTAAGTGAATATTGTGGGTCACAAATCCCACCGAAGGTTTTAGCACACCGGGTTTCCTTGTTAAACTACTATGTTATGGTGTGTTTTTCATGTGGTTGTTGTTATCTCTATTTATTGCATTATTTCTTGTTTACCGGTATACAGTATTGATATGCTTTACATGTTTTAAGTCAAGAAAATATTATAACTGGTCAGATACTGATTCGCCCCCCCCCTCTCAGTATCTGTGGGAATCCTAATGTCCAAAAAATAAAAAAAGTAGACATAGGGATTCATATAGGGTTTCCAATCAACCATAAAGAAAAACTAATCAATTGAAACAATCAATCCCCAGACCCAATTTAAGCATATTGTAATCTATTCATTACACCAATAAAGAATTGATTTCAGAAAATAGATTATTCAAAAGAAAATTCCCAAATATGCCTTATAATAGTTTTAATCAAAATTGCAAATAAAACTAAAATCATAACTGAGAGATAGAAACCTATTAGGAAACATGTGAAGAAAGATAGGAGAAAAAGAGAGAATTTGAAGATGTGTCTCTGAATGCAAATCCTCTTCAAAGAAGCAACAAAGTTCTAGCAAATGCACCCAAATAAATCCAATCCAATCTCCAAGAAAAATGTGAAAACAATCCTTCAATCAATACAGAAAAGCTGCAAACCCTTCTCCAAAATTTGCAATCCAAAATACTCCTTCAAAATTCCCCACAATTTGCAATAATAACTATTCTAAAAAAAAATTTCTGAAAAAATCATAAAAATAATACTTATAAATAAAACTCAATTAAAACCTAAATAAAGGGTCATAAAATTATGCACAAAAGAAAAGGCAAAACGCAAATTAAAAAATCATAAAAATATCACCTATAAAACATTAAATCAATAATATTAAATTAATTTCTAAATAAAAATCCTCATAAAATAATTAAACAATATTATTTATGTAGCGTCGTAAATTGTACACCCTTAATTGGGTGGTACAATTCCATGCTTAGGTTAACACCCGCCTTAGTGTGTTTTCATCTTGCATTTCAAATTTTGCTTAAGCATTTAATTAAATATAAAGTATTATTTTATCCTTGTACACATCATAAAATTGCCCCCTTTACCCTATATGTGCCCCTTTTCATTTTACTCTTTCAATTAATTAATTCATCAAAAGCCCTAATTATGTCCTATTTCAACCTTCAAGGCTTGATTTTGCATATCTAAAGACCTTGAATAATCACATCCTTCTGAAATTGACTTTAGAATCACAATATCTTTCTTTCTCAAAAATCTGGAAAAAAATCTGGTCAAACCAAGAGGTAGCCTCTTGGTCTTGATTTTTTCTCCCCAAATTTTGGAAGCATGTTTTGGTAGTATTTTAATGTTTAAATTTAGTGAATTGTGAAATTAAATTTATTCTAGTTTGGCCTATGATCAAAAATAAAGTTAGGGTTTCATACATATAGCCTTTGCTTTCCTCATTTGAAGGATCCAACTACAAGAATTTTGAAGGAGCCTATTATGAAGTGAAAGTGCAAGTTGTGTGAAGTCTTTAATCAACAAATAAAGCATCTATCAAGTCTACATAAACTATTTTAATCATCAATAGGAGCTTTGAAGATATTGAAGAATAATACGAGATCACTCACTATTGATTGGCTTGTACCTCTTCCTTAGGATTTGGTATGGTTTCATTTTATTTTCATGTATTTGTATGAGATTCATAACAATCACTTTTAGATTTACATTCATGCATTAGATCCATTATTGCATTTGTGATTTAAAGAATTTACATTTATGTTCACACTCGTTTAGGGTTTACTCTCTAGAGCATAGGGTAGAACTTTAGATCTATTTTCTTGTTCATCTCGGATCTTGCACACACACAATATTCTTGCACACACATTTTTAGTATGTTAGCGACTATTTGTGGAGGTGGAAATCACCAAAACAAGGGGTTTGACTAAGGAAAAACCCTATATAACCACCTAGACACCATTTTCCAAGTTGTAGGTATAGGTATAGGAATCTTATGGACACATGACATTCAAAACCAATAGATCACACAGGTGCAAGCTTAGTCTCATAAGAAGACCTCAATTTTCTAAGATTGGGGCATGGTGCCTTCATCCAAGACCAAGGCGTGGTACCCTGGTCCTCTAGGTTTTTCTGCTTCTTTTGGTAGTTCCATAGTGCAGACTTTCAATATTTAGATTCAAAAAGTTTAGAAGGGTACTATTGGAAACAACAATGGAGGAAAACTAAAAGGGGTGAATCAATTTTCACCGGATTAAAAAATTTAAGCATAATCTCAAATCTAATCAACTACAGAAAGAATAAAGATAAATACAATAACAACAACACACATAACACCAAGATTTTGACATGAAAAACCTGGTTAAGGGAAAAACCATGGTGGGAACCTACCCACAATAAGATGATACTCTGTAGTAGTATGTGTAAATATTACAATGGGGAATGCACATGCATTCAGCCAAACTACCTAGAGCTCACTGCTCAAAATACAATGACCCAGAAAAGATACAACCATCAAGGAAGGTTCACTACGTTACAATAACATTCAGACTACAATCCTCTTTAGATGATCTAAAAAATTAGCATCTCCAAATGCCTGATGATAGTTTTGGTTAAGCTTATTTGTTTTCCCTGTAATAATCTTTGATTAACACTACTCACCAAAAGATGAATTCAATTATTCCCACATACACCACTCTCTGATAATCCAAACACAACTCTCCTATCCAAATTAAATGAATATGACACCTATTTATATAAATCATCAACCTTGACTACAAGGTTGGCTCAACCCTTAAGAAAATTACAAAATTACATCATACGATACATAAATTAACCATCGGACCAATACAATTATATAGATGACATAGCATGGACCCAAATCAAATTCATGAAAATGCAACACCACCAGAAATCTTGCCAAGATCAACTGCAACACGCTACACCACCAAAAATATCGCATAATATGAAGAATATCACCAGACCCATAAGATATTCAATAACATGCACAATGATCAATGAAGACCATCAAAACAAATAGGACATGATTAGGAAACACCAACAAGAACGTTAGAACCATCCACAATATCTACACCAACACAATTTAATTAAATCTCCATCAATCAACATGATAATACTCAAGAACACTCAACATAAGTAACTCAAACAAGAAAGATAACTTGTGGAGCACCAAATCATGAACCATCTAAATTGAAGATACAAATGAACATATCAAACATTCCTAAATCCACGACCAAAGATATAATCATAGTGGAATACAATAGATCAAATACTAGAACACTATAACACAACCAACTCAGCTTCTTTGGAATCACTGGAGCACCAAAACATATCCTAGCAACAACTAGATAGTTAACAATGGGAGCAACGGGAGAGGCGAGAACGATTGGTTTGAAATTGAATGGAGAAGGAGTGGGTAGATCAGACGATGATGGTTCTAGAGGTTCCCACGTGATTTCTACCATGGGAGAAATAGAATCTTAAACTTTTGATGACAGTCTCAATGGGACTTGGGATGGAGGCACCTTGGTAGTACCACCAAAAGAAAAAGTTGACTCTACTATTTTATATTGTGGTGGGGAGGGTCCCAAGAATTCTACAGAGAATCTTAGAAAACCATGATCTTTGGATTACAATAATAAATAGTCTACTTTATTTGGGTCAAACCTCAAAGGAAAGGATATTGCACCTATTCCCTATAAAGTGGACCCAGAGTCTGGTTCATGTTCCATCTCTATTCGAGATTGTATCATGGAAAGGAATATGGCTAAATTGGCCTCTGTCCTGGTTCATAAGTTTATTAGCCATCACCCTAATATTGAAGCTGTTAGCAATTGGGTGACCCAAAAATGGAAGGGAAAGGGTCAGATTGATGTGGTGGCCATCTTTAATGGTTTTTTATCCTTCTCCTTTGCCTATGAGGAGGACCTTCGATCTGTTTTGGTGGGTGGCCCCTGGATGTTAGGAAAATCATCATTGGCTCTCAAGAAATGGGAACCAAGTTTCAACCCGAAGGCATGGGAATGTAATGAGGCTCCTATCTAGGTGTGGATACCAAGTTTGCCTATGGAGTTCTGGGGCAAAGAAATCTTTGTTGGGATTATAGTGTGCGTTGGTGAGCTCCTTTTAGTTGACCCAATGAACTCTTCTAAGAGGTGCCTCATGTATACCAAATTTTGTGTGAATTTTAAACAATCTACTAACTTCCCGAAGGACATTGACCTATTCTCAAAACTGGGCAGATGGTTTCAGAAAGTGGAGTATGAATCTATTCCCTTTGCTTGCTTCCACTATAAAAAAGTTGATCATTGGGCTAGGGAATTCCCCTCTAATATTAAGCCTAAGAGGATGTGGAAGAATAAATATGAGACAAAGGGGGTGGACATGGTGGATTCCTTTCCCTTGGAACCCCCTCCATGTCTGGATGAAGTGCATAATGTCCTATGTCCTTAGGATGCTTTTCCAGATCCAAGTATTTTAAACCAGGATCCCTTGAATGAGGGGGGATGAAGGGGAAGATTTTAAGCCTGAGGAGATACCTTGTGGGGATGAGTCTATGATGGAAGTCCTCTTGGAATCCAAGAACATTGAGAGGTGGGGGTGAATTAGTGTTCTACTAGAATATAAGATTTTAGCCTTATCAAAGCATTCATTCATTAACCGGTAAACATAAATACATATAACTGACACAAATAATGCAATCACATAAATGAACTATTACTACTTATCAAATTGCCATTAGTTTTATATAAAAAGTCATTCTATATTCTAGTCAGTTAGTATTACCGAATCATGCAGTCAGTACACACAGAGAAGTCAGTATGAATAGTCTAGTCAGTTACAGAAGGAAAACAGTCACAAAGCCCAATATACACCGAGCTATCTACCGAGTGTTATTTCATGGCTACTGAGTGGTAAAGATAATACACCGAGTTGATATACACCGAGTTAAATGTGTTACCACATTCATTGAACCTAGACACACATATGAAAATGTGTTACAAGAATCAAGGCACACAGAACCATTATCACATTGGAAATTACACATACAGATTTTGTATAATTTTGAGGTCATCTAACCAATGAAATATTTTGCATGGTTATTTATTCGAGAAATCATGTTTGTAAGATTGAAGCAATGAATCAGATCACCAACATAAGAAGTCTATTTATACATCGTGAATTTAGGGTTAGAAATAGAGAAGATGTGAATGTGAGAAATGTGTGTGCATGTGTGTATGAAGCAAGACTTATGTGATACATGAGAAATCACAGAGTATTATGACTATTACAAAGACACAAAGGTCACCGAGAAGGTTATTAGAGAACAGTCGAGGAACAGAGTAAACAGAAGGGTTTACCAAGTTACTTTATGAGTTATCGAGGTATGATATAGGCAAGGTAATCTTATTTTGGGCACATAGAATCTGCTACAACATTTCAAATGTAAAGTTGCAGATATTTGTAATTATTCTATTGTAATATTTTGAAGTTGTAAGAGAAACCTTTAACAGGGTAAAAGACTCTAACCAAGTCTATAAATTGTAAATCCTTTAACTAGGTGCTACACTCATATAGTGTTGTAAAATCCTTTAGCAAGGTAGATCTAACTGATCTTAATACTCCTAACAGGGTAAGCTATCAGAAATAGCTAAATGTAGCTCTAACCGAGTATTCTTTATTATTACAGTAGTGAAGTTGTGGGTGCCATCCCCACCACAGTTTTTCTCTCTAACCAAGAGTTTTGGTGTGACCAAAATATATTTGTTATGGAGTGAATCATGTATGAATGTTATCTATTGATTATAGTTTTGTTATATGTTACTGCACTATCCTGTTTATGTATATCAGTAAGGTTATTACAAAAGAAAAGTTTTGGAGTACTGATTCACCCCTCCCCTCTCAATACATTAGCTTTCCATATTGGGCCTAGCAATTGGTATCAGTGCTTGAATCTTGGAAAATGGTTTAACTACCTAAAGAGAAAGATCTTATTAATGGAATGCTATAAACAATCTTGGAGGATTATGTATCTACAAGAAGAGCTGGATAATGCAAATCAATTGATTGCAGACATGCAAAGGAAAATGCAAAAATCTCTGAAAGTAAGGATAAGATTATCTGATGACTTGCAGGATTCTCAAGAGTTAGTGGAACAAATTGAGACATTGTCTGACAACAGTATATCTAAAGAGACTGAAGAAATGATTGGAATGTTGAAAGAAAAGAAAAAAGCATTGGTTGATCACCTAAAAGCAATGAAAAGAGAACATGAACATTTCAGTATACAGATGACTGAAAATCTAGATGCATTAAAGATAGCTGAGGATAAAGCAAGAGATCTACAAAGAGAGAAATAACAACTTGAAGTCTTAGTATCTGATAAGAATGATGAAATCATAAGGCTAACTGGTATTCAACAAAATATGATAGATCAACTAGGTTATGCACATCATGAAGCAATTCTAAAAAATGATGAGAATCTAGCATTGAAACTTGAAGTATCAAGATTGAGCAATGAACTTGAAATAGAAAAGAAATCCAAGGAAACACTGAAGAAGAGTTATGAAGCATCAAAGATGTTGGATGAGAAATTGAACACAAGACAACCCTACAAAGAAGGAGGACTCAATTACAAAGGAAAAGACTCTATCGAGAAGGGAATCTGCACTACCGAGGGAGGAGAATCAACAAAACAAGCTGGAAAAAGGAATAACATCAAAAGGAAGAAGCCTACTTGCTACTACTATGGAAATCAAGGTCATACTACCAATATGTGTCAAATCAGAAAAGGTAAGCAACCAAATACCACTAAGACCAATGGTTATTGTTACAATTGTAATAAATATGGTCACACATATAATCAATGTAGGACAAAGTTTGCTAACAATTATCAGAAGGCAAAATTCAAAGGGTTTTGCAAAAACTGCAATAGTTATGGACATGGTACCGAGAAGTGTTGGTTTAAGCAAAAGAACCACATATGGTCTGCACACCAAGCAAATACTAGAGGTTACCGAACTCACACAGATCCTTACCGACAATATTCTACAGTACCATGGGATTACAATACAAGGATATGGTGTGAATGTTGTGGAAGATATGGACATATAAGTGCCAACTGCTTTATAAGGTTTGGAATGAATAACCGAAGATCATGGAGAAATCCTAGTATGGCATGTTTTCATTGTCACAAAGCTGGACATTTAGCTAGAGATTACAGAGATCAACCTAGAGAAGACACTGAGGAAATAAAAGAGAAATTAAAGATGATTTGGAGAAAAAAAGGAAATTGTGTCAAATGAAGAAAGTACCTTACCTACAGAGTTAGGTGCTCCCACTCCAAATTAATCGGTAAAGGTATGAAGGGACTGCATTCTCACAAGGTTAAATCTTAAACAGTTCCTATTTAAGTATGTACCGAATTCAAAATTTGTATAGTAAGATGTAGGAGTAAGTTTGAAATTCTATCAAAGTTTTTGAAGTACTTTACAGGAAAACTGTTAAGTCGATGAATTCAAGAAGCCTGTCAAGTTGGTATATGAAGGAAATTTGGTTACTCGGTTAAAGTACAAAAAGGGAAAGAAAGCTAAGTGAACCAAGTGCATTTAATGTCTTTGACCTAACTTGGATAGAGCCCGATAAGGTATTTTTGAGTACTTAAAAGGTTTTTCATGGTCATTTTCATTCACCATGTTTTCGAGAAGCAGAGAAGAGAAAATCAAGGCAATCAAACCATCTTTAAAGCAAAATCCAAGGTATTTACATCGAATCTCATCGCATTGCTAAGCTAGTTTACTGAACTCATTAAATTGTTATCTGTTGAGTGTGAAGTGTCTACCATTTGTTAAGTTCTCAAACCCTAAGGTTCCTGTGTCAATTTTTATCTGAAATCAAAGTGGCATCTAAGATCCAAGACCCCATTGTTGTCACTAATGTAGAAAAGCCCTCACTAAAATACTCTATGACTCCCAAAATTCCATCTGAACCAGATGACAAGACTGCTTTTTCACTCATCTCAGATCAAGTCTTGTTAGTCGAGGATGTGAGATTCTTCACAAAATGTCATGTTGAGATCAAGGATGCATATGATGAATTATGCATAGATGGTAAAATGGATAACAAGTATGAGCATATCAAAATCAAGGGATTGACTAAAGCCCTAATCCATCCCCATGTGTTCAAACCCCAGTGGGTCAAGTTTGTACTAAGCTGAGTTCATGATGATTTCATGTGGCTACAAGAGAAATTGTTTAAGATCACTAAAGAAATCATTCATCTGATCATCGGTTACCCTATCTATGATCATGCCCAAGCACATAAAATGATATCATAGAAGGAATTGATCAGTTTGATTGGAGTTGAATTGGATTATAGAGGTCTGAAGTTGAACAATGTTACTAATCCTGAACTCAAATTCGCCATCAGAGTAATTGGTTACTATTTCTTCCAATCGGCAAGGGAAAATAGTGTACCCTATGCAGCAGTGGACTTAGCATACAAAATTGTTAAGAAAGGCATGAAAGTTGACTTGTGTGAAGTATTGCTGAAGAACCTATTTGAAAATCTGAACACAATCAGGAAGCTGAAGAAGAACAACTCGGCAAACACTCTAAAATTTGGATCACTACTTGTGTGTATGTTTTTCTACTTTGAGAAGTTTTTTCCAACAGTCGATAAAGTTGTTTGGGAACTACACCGACCAATCACCCATCAGATCAATGACTTCATCAAGAAGTTAGGTGATAAATTTAATGATATAATGGATGATTACTTCAGCAAGTTCCAAGAAAAAATGCATAACGGGTACCAGATTCCACCACAGCTGGTAGAAAAATACAAAGATGAAATATGTTTTGAGGTAGACACTGATTACTATTATGTGAATGTTGTGGAACCGAGGACTCAATCTTTGTCACCTATGGTTACGAGATTGATTTTGATATCACACAACAACAAATTGATGCCTATCTATCATTGCAAAGGCATACTACCAAGCTAAGGTATGGAACCTATGAAGAAAGGAAAGAAAAAGTAAAAATGAGCATTGTAGTACCTAAGGCTACAAGAAAAGATACAAAGATGAATAAAGCATTAACTGAGAAATTTGGAGAAAAGTCTTCCTCCACACCTGTCAAAGGAATTCTAGCCATCACCAAAGAGGAGACAGAAGCCCAAGAAGCAGCCATAACACTTAGCACCGAATTGCCTAAGGGAAAAGTGTTGAAGAGAAAGAAACAGGACACTTCAATGGTCCTACCGACCCCTCCAACAAAGAGACCTAACACAAGGGCATTTGCTGCATCACCAAGTAAGAAACAAAAGACTGTTGCCATTCCTAAGGTAACTAGAACTTACAAGAAATCTACTCGAAGACTCATTTTGCCAAAAGAGTCGAGTGATATCGAATCTGAAGATGCAAATAAATTTCAGATTGTGAAAAGCAAGAAGGTAGATGTATATAGTGTAGAAATTTTTTGTAATAATCTAAAGGAATATGGTGGATTTGGTGGATTTAGATTTATTAAATATGAATCTAGATTAGCTGATGAAAAGAGGCAAATTGAAGAAGCTGTCATTTGCACACTTCTCAAATTTCGAGTGGTACCATTAGAAGTATGTAATTCTATTCCTAAGGAATTATATGCACATATTGAAACCAGATGGCAATATGCCCTAGACTTAGAGAAACAAATCAGAGAAAGAAGTTTGGTGCATCTCTTTCCTGATATGTCGGTTGATGAAATAAAAGAACATCTGACAAACAACCAAACTCAATTTATAGTAAAACAAAAGGCCTTGAAATTGATGAATGGCCTGTATATAGAGGTAGAGAAGGAAACAAAAGAGCAATGGAAGACCATCTTTCAAAGAAAGAATGCTGGTGAACAATCTACAGTGGAAATAGTCGATGTCACCGACCAAGAGCCTGATGTCATTGAGAACCCTACAGGCACCATTCAAATAGATGAAGATATCATGGATGCAGAGGCACCTGAACAAGAAATGATAGAAGGCAATGCTTATGCAAAACTTGTCTCCAGTGAATCTGTTTTGGAACAAGTTCAGCCTTACCCACTGATCAATCAACCTACTGCAACCGAAGCCCCTTAGGCTACAGGTGAAGGCACCGAAGGTCAAAAGTCTACAAGAGAAGGCACTTCACAAGAACCAACCTCTCAAGCACCTTCTAGCATAGAAAATGTTACATCTGAGACACCAAGCACCAAGACATCGAAGGACACTACCGAGGCTAAAGAAACTGACAAAAGTGTTGTCTCTACCAAGCAACCTACCAAGGGTCCTCAAGCCTCTCAAGCTATAGTAGTGGTTCACCCAGTGAAAGGTAAAGAAAAGAAGTTGAAAAAGCATAGTTTCAAAATTGATTTAACAAAACCGATATTGTTGCCCAATGTAGACATCTCCAAACTGAAAGGGCAAGCACTCAATGAATTTGGTTAACTATGCAAAGCAAAGGCCAAATAGGAGAAGCAACTGGCCATTCAGAGGAAGAATAAAGTACTTCAGAAGGTAAAGACCTTACTATCAGATATGCTACCTTCAGCTACAGTATCAACCAATGCAGCCATCCATATTCAATTGGATGAACTCCTTAATCAGATTGAGACATCTAGAGTAGATGCATCTGAATACTTGAGCAAATTAAAAGACAAGGAGCTAACTGCTAAAATGATAGAGGAAGTATAGAAATCAATTGTTGTTGGCAAGGTAAAACTTGTCAAATTTATTGCTGAGTTGTCCCCTCAACTCAAGCACATTCTTTCATTATTTTAGAAACTCTGCACATTTTCTTTATTTCTTAAGGGCATTAAGAATAAAATAGAAGCAATTGAGAAAGAGATCACCGATCTCTCAAATAAGTTGACTCTCGAGTCAAATTCAGTTCAGAACTTTTATACTAAGCTACAACAGCTCATGGCTCAACAATTGGAACTGAGGAATGAAGAACACAAGATCAGGATGGACATAATGACACTTCAAACATTATTCCTTCCTTATCTTTCATCCATTCAAGAATAGCTAAATCGAGCCACTTCTATTTCTACTACAAAAGAAGGAAGCACTTTAGATGGCTTAATTTCATTATTGGTTGATATTAATGCTCATAATTCTTTAATGGACAGTGTCAAGGATGCACTTTCTGTCGCCCTCACCAATGCCCAGACAAAGTACAAATCCATTTTTGATCAGTTGCCACCTCCCAATGGTAACTAAATTTTGATGTTTGTCAAAAAGGGGGTCTATATCAGAGTATATCATCAGGAGTGTATAGTATTCAAAGTATCAAACAACCGGAGTGTAGTATATAGGGGGAGTACACCGAGCAGAGAATGTGTAGAATATAGAGCAGTGAACCGATCATGAATATAGGAAAGAACAATGATTATAGAGTTTTGTACAACATATTGATAAGGGGAGTATATTTGATTATACTATTTCAATGACTAATGTATATACTACATGTTTAGTCAATTTTGTAATGTATATAGATTTTTTAGTAATGACTTTGAAAGTAGTTTTGTCAAACATCTCAACTAATGTCAAAAGGGGAGATGTTACTACTTATCAAATTGCCATTAGTTTTATATACAAATTCATTCTATATTCTAGTCGGTTAGTATTACCGAATCATGCAGTCGGTACACACAGAGAAGTCGGTATGAACAGTCTAGTCGGTTACAAAAGGAAAACAGTCACAAAGCCTAGTATAAACCGAGCTGTCTGCCAAGTGTTATTTCATGCCTACCAAGTGGTAAAGATAATACACCATGTTGATATACACCAAGTTAAATGTGTTACCACATTCATTGAACCTGGACACACATATGAAAATGTGTTACAAGAATCGAGACACACAGAACCGTTATCACATTGGAAATTGCACATATAGATTTTGTATAATTTTGAGGTCATCTAACCAATGAAATATTTTGCATGGTTATTTATTCAAGAAATCATGTTTGTAATATCGAAGCAATGAATCGGATCACTGACACAAGAAGTCTATTTATACAGCATGAATTTAGGGTTAGAAATAGAGAAGATGTGAATGTGAGAAATGTGTGTGCATGTGTGTATGAAGCAAGACTTATGTGATACATGAGAAATCACAGAGTATTATGACTATTACAGAGACACAAAGGTCACCAAGAAGGTTATCAAAGAACAGTTGAGGAACAGAGTAAATAGAAGGGTTTACCAAGTTACTTTATGAGTTACTGAGGTATGCTATAGGCAAGGTAATCTTATTTTGAGCACATAGAATCTGCTACAACATTTCAGATGTAAAGTTGCAAATATTTGTAATTATTCTATTGTAACATTTTGAAGTTGTAAGAGAAACCTTTAACAGGGTAAAAGAATCTAACCAAGTCTATAAATTGTAAATCCTTTAACCGGGTGCTACACTCATATAGTGTTGTAAAATCCTTTAGCAAGGTAGATCTAACTAATCTTAATACTCCTAGCAGGGTAAGCTATTAGAAATAGCTAAATGTAGCTCTAACTGAGTATTCTTTATTATTGCAGTAGTGAAGTTGTGGGTGTCATCCCCACCACAGTTTTTCTCTCTAACCAAGAGTTTTTGTGTGACCAAAATATATGTGTTATGGAGTGAATCATGTATGAATGTTATCTATTGATTATAGTTTTGTTATATGTTACTGCACTATCCTGTTTATGTATAACAGTAAGGTTATTACAAAAGAAAATTTTTGGAGTACTGATTCACCCCTACCCTCTTAGTACATTAGCTTTCCATATTGGGCCTAACATGAACATCATAACATAGAGAATTTATATGTGGAAAACCTCAATGAGGAAAAACCATGATGGGATTTGTAACCCACAATATCAATTCATTGGCCATATGAAGAGATATTACATATAATAGGGGCCTTGACATGCAGGAAGGCACACTGCCTAGAGCACACTAGTCATCACCAAGATTCTCACTAACTACAATCACTTTCTGATACAAAACTGCAAAAATGAACTCATATAATGCATCTTCTATGCCTAATTGAGTTTTTGGTTAAGGCTCTGACTGTTCTGGTTCTTAAACCCTAAATCCTTTCTAGAATAACATATACGTTACGAGTACCTTAGAAATCATCTACAAATCATTACAACATATTTTTTTCACATACAAATGATCTCGCATACATAAACTTTGCATTCCAGATCTTATCACGAATATTATATCTTAAATGACCTATTAGACTGACTTATATACCCTTACAAAAAATAATGCCATATGTCAGTTTACATACAAAGTGATAATACATGTTAGCTCATTACAAATATATATGAATTATAAAATGCTTTGCCAGATACTACCCTTTGCTAGATCTCCAAGTGATGTCAGCTTCCCATACCGGATCTCCAAGTGATCTCCAAGTGAAGTGTCTGTTGGATGTTAATGTGAACCAAAATATGTTGCCAATGTTGTCATCAATGACAACATAAGAAACCAAATGAGTTTCAATTGCCAACAATCTCCCCCTTTGGCATTGATGGCAACACTCATGTGAAAAATGGTTTCAATCTGCCATGTCGATCCTAGAATGTGATTCTGCTCCCCCTGAGCTATATATACCATCTGAAATTTGATCCATAGATATTTCTCCTTCTATTTTTCACACACATCACTCCCCCTTTGGCATTAATGCCAAAAAAATGGTTCAAAGAATGAATAAATCAATAAAATTCTATATAGGGGAATGTCTCCCAAAATACTTATTGGAGTTGAATGAGCTTGAAGATTTCTGGGTAAGCATTCTTCAAAAATTCCAAGTATGTGTCCCAACTAGATTTGAATGTCCCTGAAATTGACACAAGTCCATTTAGGACATATGCATGAGATTATTGCTCCTTGATTTATGCCACTATGGGCTTTCCCATCATATCTATACACTCCTTATGTACATATAGTGTGTCTAACGGGGGACTCACTAACCCTCTAAGCTCCTTAGCTCTCCGTATGATTTTATCCCTGTCTCTTTCAAGAGATGAAATTTAGACTTCAAACAACAAATTTGACCATCTACAAATGTGGTTAAAGAATTTACTCCATCAAAGTTATTTACAGTGCCTGCAATTGTATTTTGAATATGTTTAATGGTTTTGTCTATACCTGCTATAAGTAAACTTGAATTGCAACATACTCGGTAAATATTTGTACATTACCTCAAAGCATCATCTATCATTTTCAATCTATCTACTATCTGTACTTTGTCTGATTCAATCAACAGATCAAAATTGGCCTTCTTCACCTGGGAAAACCAATCCAAAATTCTAGTTAGAGATCTGATGCAGTGATTGAAATTCCTTTGAAATATGCTCTGTCAGCATTTTGAGCTTGCTAGATGGAATTTCTCCCTAATCAATTTGGCATTCCGGGACTAACTAGTGCAAAATTGGAATGGAATGATCAATTGTTTGCTTTTCCTCAGTCCCTTCCTTGATCATTTTCTAAGCTACAATCATCATGAGTTCGGTTGAACTCATATTTATTATACTCTTCTGCTCAACATTTGCAGTGGTAATTACCAACAATGTAGTTCTGGCTGTCGATTCTCTATTGGATTCATCTCCCTTTTTCTCTGATGATTGTGTAAAAAACACCTATCTCAGTTTGAACTTCCTTTTCCTTCTCTCTTTCCAGATTTTTCTCTTTATCTTTCTCCTTCGGTTTGTTTTATCCAATATCATCTTCTTTTGTACCGATGGCTTTTCCACCTGGTGTAGCATCTATTACTGCCGATATTTGCTTTGCAATCTCTAATAAAGCCTTCTTATATATATCTAAGTGTAACAAAATTGATTCCTCAATTTTCTTTTGCTCATCATCATCCAAATTTTCATAATAATGTTGAATATTCTTTGACATATCATCCTTTATTATCTCATCTATTAACTCAACACAAGACATAGGTGGAATAATAGTTACATTACTGGTTTCAATAGCTTCATCTATGTCTTCCTTCTTCTTCTTTTGTCAGATGATGCATGAGTTTCTTTTACTAGCCTTTTCTTCTGATTAGGCTTCCTTTCAGCTGGTTGAATTGCCGATATCTTAAAGGTTACCTTCCTTGTCGACTGCTTCCTTATCTTCTCAGTTTTCTCCTTTGGATCTTCTACCTTCTTTCTCTGCACCTTCTTGAATGATAGAGGAATTTCATCCTCAATCTTAGTACCTGAAGTAATTGGTGCAATGAGAGCTTCAGGTTGTTTCCTCTTCTTGACTTTAGTGGCTGATAAGGATTCAATTATAGTCTTAATATCTTTTGAGACCTTTTCAACAAATTGACTTACTTTTCTCTGCTGCCTCTCTCTTCTCTTTTGATTAAATTGTTTTAACTTCAAGTTCTTTTCTCTTTGTAGTTCCAAATGATTTTTCAAATTCATATGTCAGTGCATATATAAGCATCTTAGCATATGCATCCAAAATGATTTCATCTATCTCATAACCCATTTCCTCAATCTATATCTTGTGGGGTATCACAACTTCCATAAGATTTTCATCATTTTTCACCATGAAACAGATTTTTGTTGAGTATTTCTCAACTATGTGTTTTGGAATTCTTTCCCTTGAATTCTTGGATTTTTGAAATGATTTGAAGTATCCCCAAACTTTTTCATCTCTTTGGTTCCCCAAACTGGTGATAACACCCTTAATCTACCTACCTAACAGTATATCGAAGGCCCATTGCCTTTTGCCCAAACCCAGTATCTCATTCAAAAAGAAAAGAATTATGCAGCCTAAGTTCATAATCAACTCTTCTTTCATCCATTCACACAGATCATACTTTTCATCCTTCTTTAACACTTGATAAGCAACAAAAATGCAAGAGCCAGAAATAGAGTTAAGTCAGTTAGATTGGGTTACCTTGTAACCTATAATCATGCTGACAAATTTAACATTCTTATCAGTAATGGTACTGACTCTCATTGACCAATTATCAGAGGTTGCACCTCTTAGATGTTGATTTGATCATTTGATATTTTCTTCTTTGGTTTCTGACCTATCTAAGGTAAGCTAGTGATAGCCCTAATTGCTTCCTTTGTGATCTTGTGGGGTATATCCAACCAAATAAATTCACCATGAGCTCTGCTCAGCACATACTAGATTATTTCATCCCCAAACTCAGGAATATCCAAGATTCTGGTTAACCCTATTTCTGCAATATGTTTTAATTTGAACTTGATGATTCTAGAATCATTCAATAGTTCAGATATGTACATTTATTTGATCTCATCTGTTCCCAAGTCCTCTAGATTGCAGTGAATGTAAGCTCTGACATCCTCAACATAAACAACACATTCAAGAACCCTCAAAAAAGCACAGACTGAATCATCCAGAGTTGCAATATGCGAGCATATTTTGAATATTGGTCTCAAATGGTCGTTAACCTCTACTATAGTGGGATTTGCAATGAAATTAGGGATAGAATAAAAACCAGCCTCTATTTTGAATGATTGAATTGTGAAAAATGCCTGGAAATAGTCGTTGGTAACAAACCCTAGATATCTCCTTTGAATGCAGTTGAAATCACCGATGGTTGCTTCTGATCACTCTAAATCGCGTTTGACTTGCTCTATACAACTCTGAATGAAAGGTGAACATACTGAAGTGAATTCTTCCTTTTATCCTTCAAATAACCCTAATTCTCCATTGACATAAATGTCTTTTGATGAGACATACTGGATCTCGATTCAACATATATATGCCGGATAAACTTCTCAGCAGATTGAAAGTCCCTTCCATATATCTTTCCTAGGGAATATGTAGGATTTTCATGATATTTTCCTACCCCTAAGGCATCTGCCTCAATTTCTGGATGAGCTTCTTGTTGTAGGTGCAGGAACATTCATCTCTGCCAGTTGAGTAATTGGATCAGTTTCATCTCCTGATTGTTATTTGACTTCCTGACCCATCTATTGGTATGATCATGCTGGATCTCATTGATCTTTTTCTTTCCTTTATCATTTAATCCATCATTGCTAATCGGTGGATTTTTTCTTCTACAAAATTTGGCTATGTGTCCAATCTTGTTGCATGCATAACATGTAACATTGCTCATTTGAATTTCTCTTCTATATCCAGGATAATTGTTTGACCTGCACTGATTAGCCATGTGTCCAAAATTTCCACATGCATGACATTTTACTTTCATTTTGCAATCTTCTATCTTATGACCATATTTATTGCATTTGAAACATTGACCGGGAACAGAGTTATAATTTTGATTCTCTCTATTTCTATATTGTCTAGCCATATGACAATTAAATTTGTGAGCATTGAGTTGTCTTACCGGTGTCCTCTCGTTTGGGTTGTTCTGATCATTATGCATACTAGATGTCTAATCTTCATTTGCTGTACCAGAGCTCTGACCTTGTTCAAATCCAATTCCTTTGGAGTCTTTATTCTGCCTTTGGCTCTCTAATAATTTATTAAGTTGTACTGAACTAGCCTTGAATTTGTCCTTATAGTCATTTGCAATAGTCAGATCATCTCTTAGGATTGTCATCTGTCTTTCAAGTTCTTCTTCATTGTTTTGGATTTGCACTAATTTTGTTCTCAACACATCATTTTCATAAGACAACCTGATGCATTCTTTAGATTTGTCCTTCAGTGATCTAGCAAGGTCTTCCTCCTTTTTCTTTCTGTCTTCAATTTCTTTTTCCATCCTCGTAGTTAGGGCTTGTGTTTCATTATTCATAACTTCATTTTCTTGACTCAACTTCTGGCATAGGTTCTTCAGAGTATCATTTTCTTCATCAGTTTGATCTTGCAATTGTTCCCACAGTTCCTTCTTTTGGCTTGAGCATTTGATTGCTTTTCTTGCAGAGTGATAATGAACTCTTTTGAAGATCTAAGTTCATCTTCCATCTTTATGTTCTTATCCTTTTCAGCTTCAAAATCTTCAAGAGCAACTTCAAGCTGCTTCCTTAAACACATCTCCATGGACTGTGGATTCAAGATCTCCCCCAAGTTGTTAGGCTTCCTCTGAGGCACAAGTCTCTAATACCAATTGTTGGAATCTGAGAACACTAAGAGGGGGCGAGAATCAGTGTTCTACCATAATATAAGATTTTAGCCTTATCAAATCATTCATTGATTAACTAGTAAACATAAATACATATAATTGAAACAAATAATGCAATAACATAAATTAACACCATAACATAGAGAATTTATACTTGGAAAACCTTAATGAGGAAAAACAACGATGGAATTTGTGACCCACAATATAAATTCACTAGCCATATGAAGAGATATTACATATAATAGGGGCCTGCACATGTAGGAAGGCACACTTTCTAGAGCACACTGCTCATCACCAAGAGTCTCACTGACTACAATCACTTTCTGATATAAAACTACAAAAATGAACTCATATAATGCATCTACTATGCCTGATTGAGTTCCAGTTAAGGCTTTGACTATTATGGTTCTTAAACCCTAAACCCTTGCTAGAATAACATACACCTTATAAGTACTTTATAAATCATCTACAAATCATTAAAGAATATTGCTTTCACATACAAATAATCTCGCATACATAAACTTTACATTTCAGAACTTATCACAAATATTATATCTTGAATGACCTAATAGCATGACTTATATACCCTTACAAACATTTATGCCATATATCAGCTTGCATAAAAAATGATAAAACATGTCAGCTCATTACAAATATATATGAATTATAAAATGGTTTTCCGAATACTACCCTTTACCAGATCTCCAAGTGATGTCGGCTTCCCATATTAGTACCTAGTTTGCTGGTTACCTTTGAAATCCTTGATGTCGGTGAAGTGTCTGTCAGATGTTAATGTGAACCAAAATATTTTGCAAATGTTTCCATCAATGACAACATAAGAAACCAAATGAGTGTCAATTTCCAATAGGTCTATAGGGATCTTTATACCCCCATCCACCTTGTTGTTAAAGTCGGTAATTCATTGGAGTCAATAATTCAGGATGACGAGACCCAAGATGATGATAATCCAAATTCATTTGTTGAGGTTAGAGCTAAGCACAAAAAAAGGAAATCCCTTTATGGAGAATGCCTACATTTTTGAGGGATATGATGGCTTTGATTCTGATGAAGATTCTTCTAATCTTCCTCTGCATAAGAAATCAAGGGTTAGTGATGAAGCTAAAGAAGACACAAAAGAGAATGTTGGTTCTAAGAAGGAGTAGGGGAAGGAGGTGGAAGAAGAGATAGAGAATGAGAAGGAGAAGGAGGTTGAGGGTGAGGAAGGGGATGAGAAGAGAGAAGATAATGTTTAAGAGTCAGAGACGAAGGATAATCCCTATGTCTCAGATAACAAGGATGATGTTCAACATAGAATACAGGAGGGAAACCCTAGGTTTGTGGACTTTGCCCCAGATTTGGAGAACGTGGAATCCATTCTGAATGCTACTAGAAATAGTACCCTGGAAATGTTCAATTTTCAGAAATGGGTGATTGATAACATCACTAGCATTCAGGATAACCAGAGAGAGCTAGATTTTAAAATTGGGAATTTGATTAAGGATATCAACATTAAAGGTAAAGAGGATGATGCAAAGGATACTAGTGATGCAGAGGATGAAGAAGGAATTCTGGACTAGCTGAAAAAATACATTATTAAGGGAGATTTGAAGCATCTTCAGGATATGGTGAGGATTATCAAAGAAAAGGGTGACATTGATAATGGTCTGATAAACAATCGGATTCAAAAAACTGAGAATGCTTTGAAGAAATTTATGGAGCATAGTCTAGTGATGTTGAAGGTGTCTTCTCAAAACATAAATGCATTGGTTGCTTGCCTAGAGAAGAAAAAGCAGAATAAATAAATGTTGATCATTGATGACGAGCCAACTTCTAGTTATATTCTACACTCCTCCAGATGCAGAACTAGGCAAAATACAAGTGAGCTGGAGTTGAAGGCCAAAGACAATCAACAGATGTAGGAAAATAACAAATTGAAAGAGGTAGCTAATGCAATGATGATGCTGGTCAAGGATGAAAAGGAGACTATAAAGATCTTCATCTGATATGTAATTTTGTTTTAGGTTGCCAGTCTCTAGTTGGCCTTGAGTTGTTCTTTTCTTTGGTTGTTGTTCTTTTGCATCCTTTCTCTCTTTGTTCTGTTCTTTCTAGTTTCTCTTTTGCTTATCTCTTCATTATGTAAGCAGGTTTTGGGTCCCTTGAAAACTAATTTTCCTTAATCAAAAACATCGCCTTCTAGTGGAGTTAAGACTAGAAACTGACAAAAGGCTGATTGTGGATCTGATTTGAGAGTAGTGGGGAGGCCACCCAATGCGATTAGCAGACACAAACATAGTCAGACATCCATTGCTGATGGAGTCCAGAGAACACTATAGGATATGGGGATTGGATCCCCCCACCCAGTCAAATGAAATTCATCTCATGGAATATTAGGGGATTAAATCATCCCCACAAGCACAATCTTCTATCCAACCTAGTTAGAGATCACATGTTAGATATATGTCTTGTTCAAGAAACCAAAATGCCTGGTTGTAGAGTGGAAAAGATCAAATTGGCTATTTTTGGAGAGTGTGAAACTCATTGTGTTGATGTTTATTGGGCTTTTGGGGGTATATCCACTTTGTGGAACCCTAGATAGTTTCTGGGTAAGATTATCTTTACCTCTCCTAATCACATTGCCACTAGATTTACTAGTCAATCTGATGGGTCATCTTGGATCATATCTAATATCTATGCCCCAAATGGGAAAAATGCTGGAAAAATGCTCTGGGCTTCTATCATTAATGCTAGAAAGGTCTTCCCTAATGAGAATCCTTCTATTGGGGGATTTTAATACCCCATTATCTAGTATGGAAAAGGCTAGTGGGATGCCTATTTTAGATGAAAGTAGACAGGATTTGGTAGATATGATTAACTCTCTGGGCTTGTTAGACCTTGATCTCCTTGGGGCTAAATTCACTTGGTCCAACAGAAGAATAGGGGGGGACCTCATCCAAGTCAAACTATATAGAGTTATTATCTCTCCTAAGTGGATTCATGATACTTCTTGTAGATTAAATATACGTTATCCATAATTGGCTCTGATAAATTTCCCAATTAGTTTGAGTATTTCCCCTCTGACCGAGAGGAAAGCCTTCCCTTTAAGGTTTGAAAAGATGTGGTTTTTAGCTCCAAAAATACATGACAATATATCTAAATGGTCGAATGTTGACATTCAGGAAACTATGATTTTTTAGAGTGACTAAGAAACTTGCCAATGTTAAGTCCAATATTCAACTATGGAATAAAACCTCTTTTGGCAATATTTTTAAGATAAAAGAGAAGCTCAAGAAAGATTTGGATGATGTCTAGACTCAGATTCATAATATGGGATATGATCCTATGATTATGGATAAAGAAGTTGAGTTACTTTCCAAAATTAATGATATCATCTCCAAGGAGGAGGAATTCTGGGGATAGAAACACAATTTTTTTCATATGACAACTCTCAAACCTAGGGCATCAAATAGAATCAATAAAATCTTTGTGGATCATTGCTAGATTGATAAGCAGGAGGAGTTGAACCAGGAAGCCATTAGATATTTTTTTGCAGTTCTTTGGGATGATGGCCCTCTTGATGTTAATGCTCAAGATGAGATCCTACGGGAGTTTTATAGTATAGTCTCCCAGGACATGAATACAGAGCTAACTACAATTCCATCCCATGATTAGGTTAGAGCTGTGGTCTTTTCTTTTGAAGGTAATAAAGTTCCTGGCCCTGATGGTTTCCCTATGTTCTTTTTTTCAATTATTTTGGCAGATTATTGGCTCAGATGTTGTGGATGTTGCGAGAGATTTCTTTGGCTCCACATCGCTTCTTAAGGAGATTAATGCCACCTTTTTTTGTCCTAATTAACAAGAAACCCGATACAAGTTCTTTTTAGGAGTTTAGACCCATTAGTTTATGTAACTCAATCTATAAAATCTTCACTAAGATCATTGTGTTCAGCCTTAAAAGAATTCTTCACTCTTTAATTTCAAAGCATCAAAATGGATTTATCCCTAGTAGCTAGATTTTGGATTCTATTAATGTTGTTCATGAGAATATCCACTCTTTGTTTGTCAATAAGAAGTCAAGCTTCTTGACGAAGTTGAATCTTCTCAAGGCTTATTATTTGGTCAATTGGAATTTTTTTTTTAAATTGCTTCAATCTTTTGGTTTTGGTAGCCATTTCATCCAACTTGTCAATTACTATATTACCACATCCAAATTATCAGTTCTGATCAATGGTTTGACATCTAGTTTCTTCTTGGTGTTGAGGGGTATTAGACAGGGGCATCCTCTCTCCTAAATTTCTTTTTATTCTGATGAGTGAAGCTTTCAACAAAATTATCCAAAGATAAATCACAAAGAGCAACTTGATGGGTTTACGACCTTCATCCCAAGCTACTATTTTCTCCCACCAACAATTTCTTCATGATATATTCTTGATGGGTGAAATTTTGATTAAAGAAGAAAAAAATATTAAAGTTATCCTAGATAAATATGAGAAAGGATCTGGGGAAAAAGTCAGTCTTTCTAAAAGCTCCATTTTTTTCATGAATACTCCAGAGCATAGAAAAATGAAGATTGCCAATATTTTGGGTTGTAAGATGGGTGCTCTCCCAGATTCATATTTGGGTCTTCCCTTGTGCATGGGACCTACCCTAGATTCCTTTTGGTCTATTTTGAATGATAGAATCCAAAATAAGCTAGCTGGCTGGAAAGGTGCTTTGTTAAGTCAAGCGGGTAAACTTCAGTTAATCAAGGCATCTCTTCAGAACCTTCATGTCTATGCTATGAGTCTCTTTAAAATCTCAGCCAAATTTGTAGATAAAATGGAAAGAATATAAAATCACTTCCTTTGGTAGGGTATTGAATCCAAGAGTAGGCTTCATTTGGTCATCTCGGATTAGGTTTGTTTTCCCAGAATTAGGGGATGTCTAGATATTAAAAATTTGAGAGACTTCAAAAGAGCTTTAATGGCTAAGCAACTTGAAGATGTTTAAAGGAGAATAATGAATGGATCAATATTTTCAAGGACAAATACCAAATTCATGGTTTCCAAAGAATGCTGGAAAATTATACCCTCCTAACTTCAATCTCTGATCTTTGGAGCAACTTCTTCAGCTCCACCCCCATTATCTATTAGGGAGGCTGATGGGTTCTAGGAAATGGAAGTGTCATGTGTGTGAAGTAGGGTACCTATAGCTACAACACAAAGACTCAATAGATCATTACAAGCATGGTTAGAAAATTAAAAGAAAATGAAAGATAAACTATGAGAAAGTGACCAATCGCCTCCTAAGAGATGTGAGTATAGATTTGCTCTCGGATCTGGATAAGCAATCCAAGTGACTTGACTACACCTAGACAAAAGATTTGAAATGGTGATGATGATATGTAAGATAGATGATATTGATTATGATAGATTGATCCAAGAGTCTATTTAAGCTAATGATATGCATGATTAAGCTATGAGGATGATGTAATTAAGCTAGAAAAGAGACTGATTAAGCTACATGATTCAACAATTATGCTAGAAAATGATCAAATCAAGCTAGATCTAAGATGCAATTGCCTATAATAACAGTGCTCAAATGATATCTGAGAATGGATATACCTATAGTAATAATGCCTAAATTTATATGAGACGGGATCCTTTGTGCTCCAAAATGGGGGATATTTATAGGATTTCCAAGGCCAGGGGTGAGGTGGTAGGAATCAACGGTCAAGATTGAGTCTGAAGATATCAAGGGTTAAATTGGAGGATGTTGGAGAAGAGTCTAAAGATATCAGTAATGGTACTGACTCTCATTGACCGATTATCAGAGGTTGCACCTCTCAGATTTTGATTTGATCATTTGATATTTTCTTCTTTGGTTTCTGACCTATCTAAGGTAAGCTAGTGATAGCCCTAATTGCGTCCTTTGTGATCTTGTGGGGTATATCCAACCAAATAAATTCACCATGAGCTCTTCTGAGCACATACCAGATTATTTCATCCCCAAACTCAAGAATATCCAAGATTCTGGTTAACCCTATTTCTGCAATATGTTTTAATTCAAGCTTGATGATTCCAAAATCGTTCAATAGTTTAGATATGTACATTTATTTGATCTCATATGTTCCCAAGTCCTCTAGATTGCAATGAATGTAAGCTCTGACATCCTCAACATAAACAACACATTCAGGAACCCTCAAAAAAGCACCAACTGAATCATCCAGAGTTGCAATATGCGAGCATATTTTGAATATTGGTCTCAAACGGTCGTTAACCTCTACTATAGTGGGATTTGCAATGAAATTAGGGATAGAATAAAAACCAGCCTCTATTTTGAATGATTGAATTGTCAGAAATACTTGGAAATAGTCGTTGGTAAAAAACCCTAGATATCTCCTTTGAATGCAATTGAAATCACCGATGGTTGCTTCTGATCACTCTAAATTGCCTTTGACTTGCTCTATATCACTCTGAATGAAAGGTGAACATAATGAAGTGAATTGTTCCTTTTATCCTTCAAATAAACCTAATTCTCCATCGACATAAATGTCTTTTGATGAGACATACTGGATCTCGATTCAACATATATATGCCCGATAAACTTCTCAGCAGATTGAAAGTCCCTTCCATATATCTTTCCTAGGGAATATGTAGGATTTTCATGATATTTTCCTACCCCTAAGGCATCTGCCTCAATTTCTAGATGAGCTTCTTGTTTGCAGGTGCAGGAACATTCATCTCTACCAATTGAGTAGCTGGATCAGTTTCATCTCCTGATTGTTATTTGACTTCCTGACCCATCTCTTGGTATGATCATGCTGGATCTCACTGATCATTTTCTTTCCTCTATCATTTAATCCATCATTGCTAATCGGTGGATTTTTTCTTCTACAAAATTTGGCTATGTGTCCAATCTTGTTGCATGCATAACATGTAACATTGCTCATTTGAATTTCTCTTCTATATCTGGGATAATTGTTTGACCTGCACTGATTAGCCATGTGTCCAAAATTTCCACATGCATGACATTTTACATTTCATTTTGCAATCTTCTATCTTATGACCATATTTATTGCATTTGGAACATTGACCGGGGACAGAGTTATAATTCTTATTTTCTCTATTTCTATATTGTCTAGCCATATGACAATTAAATTTGTGAGCATTGAGTTGTCTTACCGATGTCCTCTCGTTTGGGTTGTTCTGATCATTATGCATACTAGATGTCTAATCTTCATTTGCAGTACTAGAGCTCTGACCTTGTTCAAATCCAATTCCTCTGGAGTCTTTATTCTGCCTTTGGCTCCCTAATAATTTATTAAGTTGTACTAAACTAGCCTTGAATTTGTCCTTATAGTCATTTGCAATAGTCAGATCATCTCTTAGGATTGTCATCTGTCTTTCAAGTTCTTCTTCATTGTTTTGGATTTGCACTAATTTTGTTCTCAACACATCATTTTCATAAGACAACCTGATGCATTCTTTAGATTTGTCCTTCAGTGATCTAGCAAGGTGTTCCTCCTTTTTCTTTCTATCTTCAATTTCTTTTTCCATCCTCGTAGTTAGGGCTTGTGTTTCATTATTCATAACTTCACTTTCTTGACTCAACTTCTCGCATAGGTTCTTCAGAGTATCTTTTTCTTCATCATTTTGATCTTGCAATTGTTCCAAAAGTTCCTTCTTTTGGCTTGAGCATTTGATTTCTCTTCTTGCAGAGTGATAATGAACTCTTTTGAAGATCTAAGTTCATCTTCCATCTTTATGTTCTTATCCTTTTCAGCTTCAAAATCTTTAAGAGCAACTTCAAGCTGCTTCCTTAAACACATCTCCATGGACTGTGGATTCAAGATCTCCCCCAAGTTGTTAGGCTTCCTCTGAGGCACAAGTCTCTAATACCAATTGTTGGAATCTGAGAACACTAAGAGGGGGGGAGAATCAGTGTTCTACCATAATATAAGATTTTAGCCTTATCAAATCATTCATTGATTAACTAGTAAACATAAATACATATAAGTGAAACAAATAATGCAATAACATAAATTAACACCATAACATAGAGAATTTATATGTGGAAAACCTTAATGAGGAAAAAAAATGATGGGATTTGTGACCCACAATATAAATTCACTAGCCATATGAAGAGATATTACATATAATAGGGGCCTGCACATGTAGGAAGGCACACTTTCTAGAGCACACTGCTCATCACCAAGAGTCTCACTGACTACAATCACTTTCTGATATAAAACTACAAAAATGAACTCATATAATGCATCTGCTATGCCTGATTGAGTTCCAGTTAGGGCTTTGACTGTTATGGTTCTTAAACCCTAAACCCTTGCTGGAATAACATACACCTTATGAGTACTTTATAAATCATCTACAAATCATTAAAGAATATTGCTTTCGCATACAAATAATCTCGCATACATAAACTTCACATTTAAGAACTTATCACAAATATTATATCTTGAATGACCTAATAGGATGACTTATATACCCTTACAAACATTTATGCCATATATCAGCTTGCATAAAAAATGATAAAACATGTCAGCTCATTACAAATATATATGAATTATAAAATGGTTTGCCAAATACTACCCTTTACTAGATCTCCAAGTGATGTCGGCTTCCCATATCAGTACCTAGTTTGCTGGTTACCTTTGAAATCCTTGATGTCGGTGAAGTGTCTGTCAGATGTTAATGTGAACCAAAATATTTTGCAAATTTTTCCATCAATGACAACATAAGAAACCAAATGAGTGTCAATTTCCAATAGGTCTATAGGGATCTTTATCCCCCCATCCACCTTGTTGTTGAAGTCGGTAATTCATCAGAGTCAATAATTGAGGATGACGAGACCCAAGATGATGATAATCCAAATTCATTTGTTGAGGTTAGAGCTAAGCACAAAAAAAGGAAATCCCTTTGTGGAGAATGCCTACATTTTTGAGGGTTATGATGGCTTTGATTCTGATGAAGATTCTTCTAATCTTCCTCTGCATAAGAAATCAAGGGTTAGTGATGAAGCTAAAGAAGACACAAAAGAGAATGTTGGTTCTAAGAAGGAGTAGGGGAAGGAGGTGGAAGAAGAGATAGAGAATGAGAAGGAGAAGGAGGTTGAGGGTGAGGAAGGGGATGAGAAGAGAGAAGATAATGTTTAAGAGTCAGAGACGAAGGATAATCCCTACGTCTCAGATAACAAGGATGATGTTCAACATAGAATACAGGAGGGAAACCCTAGGTCTATGAACTTTGCCCCAAATTTGGAGAACGTGGAATCCATTTTGAATGCTACTAGAAATAGTACCCTGGAAATGTTCAATTTTCAAAAATGGGTGATTGCTAACATCACTAGCATTTAGGATAAACAGAGAGAGCTAGATTTTAAAATTGGGAATTTGATTAAGGATATCAACATTAAAGGTAAAGAGGATGATGCAAAGGATACTAGTGATGCAGAGGATGAAGAAGGAATTCTGGACTAGCTGAAAAAAGACATTATTAAGGGAGATTTGAAGCATCTTGAGGATATGGTCAGGATTATCAAAGAAAAGGGTGACATTGATAATGGTCTGATAAAGAATCGTATTCAAAAAACTGAGAATGCTTTGAAGAAATTCATGGAGCATAGTCTGGTGTTGTTGAAGGTGTCTTCTCAAAACATGAATGCATTGGTTGCTTGCCTAGAGAAGAAAAAGAAAAAGAAATAAATGGTGATCATTGATGACGAGCCAACTTCTAGTTATATTCTACACTCCTCCAGACGCAGAACCAGGCAAAATACAAGTGAGCTGGAGTTGAAGGCCAAAGACAATCAACAGATGTAGGAAAATAACAAATTGAAAGAGGCAGCTAATGGAATGATGATGCTGGTCAAGGATGCAAAATAGACTATAAAGATCTTCATCGGATATGTAATTTTGTTTTAGGCTGCCAGTCTCTAGTTGGCCTTGAGTTGTTCTTTTCTTTGGTTGTTGTTCTTTTTGTTGTTCTTTTGCATCCTTTCTCTCTTTGTTCTATTCTTTCTAGTTTCTCTTTTGCTTATCTCTTCATTATGTAAGTAGGTTTTGGGTCCCTTGAAACCTAATTTTCCTTAATCAAAAACATCGGCTTTTAGTGGAGTTAAGACTAGAAACTGACAAAAGGCTGATTGTGGATCTGATTTTAGAGCAGTGGGGAGGCCACCCAATGCGATTAGCAGACACAAACATAGTCAGACATCCATTGCTGATGGAGTCCAGAGAACACTATAGGATATGGGGATTGGTTCCCCCCACCCAGTCAAATGAAATTCATCTCATGGAATATTAGGGGATTGAATCATCCCCACAAGCACAATCTTCTATCCAACCTAGTTAGAGATCACATGTCAGATATATGTCTTGTTCAAGAAACCAAAATGCCTGGTTGTAGAGTGGAAAAGATCAAATTGGCTATTTTTGGAGAGTGCAAAACTCATTGTGTTGATGTTGATGGGGCTTCTGGGGGTATATCCACTTTGTGGAACCCTAGATAGTTTATGGGTAAGATTATCTTTACCTCTCCTAATCACATTGCCACTAGATTTACTAGTCAATCTGATGGGTCATCTTGGATCATATCTAATATCTATGCCCCAAATGGGAAAAATGCTAGAAAAATGCTCTGGACTTCTATCATTAATGCTAGAAAGGTCTTCCCTAATGAGAATCCTTCTATTGGGGGATTTTAATACCCCGTTATCTAGTATGGAAAAGGCTAGTGGGATGCCTATTTTAGATGAAAGTAGACAGGATTTGGTGGATATGATTAACTCTCTGGGCTTGTTAGACCTTGATCTCCTTGGGGCTAAATTTACTTGGTCCAACAGAAGAAGTGGGGGGGACCTCATCCAAGTCAAACTATACAGATCTATTATCTCTCCTAAGTGGATTCACGATACTTCTTGTAGATTAACTATACGTTATCCATAATTGGCTCTGATAAATTTCCCAATTAGTTTGAGTATTTCCCCTCTGACCAGGAGGAAAGCCTTCCCTTTCAGGTTTGAAAAGATGTGGTTTTTAGCTCCAAAAATACATGACAATATATCTAAATGGTGGAATGTTGACATTCAGGGAACTATGATTTTTTAGAGTGGCTAAGAAACTTGCCAATGTTAAGTCCAATATTCAACTATGGAATAAAGCCTCCTTTGGCAATATTTTTATGATAAAAGAGAAGCTCAAGAAAGATTTGGATGATGTCTAGACTCAGATTCATAATATGGGATATGATCCTATGATTATGGATAAAGAAGTTGAGTTACTTTCCAAAATTTATCATATCATCTCCAAGGAGGAGGAATTCTGCAAGCAGAGATCTAGAGCTTTATGGCTCAAATCTGGGGATAGAAAACAAATTTTTTTTCATATGACAACTCTCAAACCTAGGGCATCAAATAGAATCAATAAAATCTTTGTGGATCATTGCTAGATTGATAAGTAGGAGGAGTTGAACCAGGAAGCCATTAGGTACTTTTTGCACTTCTTTGGGATGATGGCCCTCTTGATGTTAATGCTCAAGATGAGATCCTACGGGAGTTTTATAGTATAGTCTCCCAAGACATGAATACAGAGCTAACTACAATTCCATCCCATGATTAGGTTAGAGCTGTGGTCTTTTCTTTTGAAGGTAATAAAGTTCCTGGCCCTGATGGTTTCCCTATGTTCTTTTTTTCAATTATTTTGGCAGATTATTGGCTCAGATGTTGTGGATGTTGCGAGAGAGTTCTTTGGCTCCACATCGCTTCTTAAGGAGATTAATGCCACCTTTTTTTGTCTTGATCCACAAGAAACCTGATACAAGTTCTTTTTAGGAGTTTAGAACCATTAGTTTATGTAACTCAATCTATAAAATCTTCACTAAGATCATTGTGTTCAGCCTTAAAAGAATTCTTCACTCTTTAATTTCAAAGCATCAAAATGGATTTATCCCTGGTAGCTAGATTTTGGATTCTATTAATGTTGTTCATGAGAATATCCACTCTTTGTTTGTCAATAAGAAGTCAAGCTTCTTGACGAAGTTGAATCTTCTCAAGGCTTATGATTTGGTCAATTGGAATTTTGTTTTTAAATTACTTCAATCTTTTGGTTTTGGTAGCCATTTCATCCAGCTTGTCAATTACTGTATTACCACATCCAAATTATCAGTTCTAATCAATGGTTTGACATCTAGATTCTTCTTGGTGTTGAGGGGTATTAGACAGGGGCATCCTCTCTCCTAAATTTCTTTTTATTCTGATGAGTGAAGCTTTCAACAAAATTATCCAAAGATAAATCACAAAGAGCAACTTGATGGGTTTACGACCTTCATCCCAAGCTACTATTTTCTCCCACCAACAATTTCTTGATGATATATTCCTGATGGGTGAAATTTTGATTAAAGAAGCAAAAAATATTAAAGTTATCGTAGATACATATGAGAAAGGATCTAGGGAAAAATTCAGTCTTTCTAAAAGCTCCATTTTTTTCATGAATACTCCAGAGTATAGAAAAATGAAGATTGCCAATATTTTGGGTTGTAAGATGGGTGCTCTCCTAGATTCATATTTGGGTCTTCCCTTGTGCATGGGACCTATCCTAGATTCCTTTTGGTCTATTTTGAATGATAGAATCCAAAATAAGCTAGCTGGCTGGAAAGGTGCTTTGTTAAGTCAAGCGGGTAAACTTCAGTTAATCAAGGCATCTCTTCAGAACCTTCCTGTCTATGCTATGAGTCTCTTTAAAATCTCAGCCAAATTTGTAGATAAAATGGAAAGAATATAAAAGAACTTCCTTTGGTAGGGTATTGAATCCAAGAGTAGGCTTCATTTGGTCATCTAGGATTAGGTTTGTTTTCCCAGAATTAGGGGATGTCTAGATATTAAAAATTTGAGAGACTTCAAAAGAGCTTTAATGGCTAAGCAACTTGAAGATGTTTAAAGGAGAATAATGAATGGATCGATATTTTCAAGAACAAATACCAAATTCATGGTTTCCAAAGAATGCTAGAAAATTATACCCTCCTAACTTCAATCTCTAATCTTTGGAGCAACTTCTTCAGCTCCACCCCCATTATCTATTAGGGAGGCTGATGGGTTCTAGGAAATGGAAGTGTCATGTGTGTGAAGTAGGGTACCTATAGCTACAACACAAAGACTCAATAGATCATTACAAGCATGGTTAGAAAATTAAAAGAAAATGAAAGATAAACTATGAGAAAGCGACCTATCGCCTCCTAAGAGATGTGAGTATAGATTTTCTCTCGGATCTAGATAAGCAATCCAAGTGACTTGACTACACCTAGACAAAGGATTTGAAATGGTGATGATGATATGTAAGATAGATGATATTGATTATGATAGATTGATCCAAGAGTCTATTTAAGCTAATGATATGCATGATTAAGCTATGAGGATGATGCAATTAAGCTAGAAAAGAGACTGATTAAGCTACATGATTCAACAATTATGCTAGAAAATGATCAAATTAAGCTAGATCTAAGATGCAATTGCCTATAATAACAATGCTCAAATGATATCTGAGAATGGATATACCTATAGTAATAATGCCTAAATTTATATGAGACGGGATCCTTTGTGCTCCAAAATGGGGGATATTTATAGGATTTCCAAGGCCAGGGGTGAGGTGGTAGGAATCAATGGTCAAGATTGAGTCTGAAGATATCAAGGGTTAAATTGGAGGAGGTTGGAGAAGAAGTTGGAGGGAGGGACACTTGTCATCTTTGTGGTGACAAGTGTTAATGAGCCTTGCTCATGAGAGGGCAAGTGTCCAAGGGAGGAGACATGTGGCCTAAGTGCCATGTGTCTCAAGGGGAGAATATCCAACCCATAGGAGGTTAGGATAAGGAGGTTAGGATGTGAAAGATAGGATAAGGTTAGTTAAACCCAAGATTAGGTGGAATGGGTTAGGTTAGATGGATAGTTAGGTTAGGTGGTTATAAGTTAGGAGGCATGTGGGTAATTTGAATTTAAAAATTCAAATAATATGAAAAGGCTAATTAACTTTCAACAACTCATAAGTTGATTTGTTTTAAATTAATTAGGGGATTAGAAGAAATGAATTAAATGGGGGGAGGGATAATTAATTTGGATTAATTAATCAAAGGGGGATATTGAAACGAACCTATCAAATAAATCCTTAGATTTATTAATAAGTAGATGAAAGGGATTTATTCAAATTGATAATGAATTCAATTAAATTAGGAAGGGGGATTAATTAAATAATTGCTTATTTAATTAATTATCTATAGACCATGTTTAGGTGTATACACGAAGAAATATTAGGTTCTAGGATGAGTGGTGGACAAGAGAGGGATTATTGTCTAATTCGATGTGGGCTTCCCAATTCAAAGAGAAATGCATTAATCTTATTGGAACCTGGGTCGAGGATTATATCAGTGATGGAAGTTGGGTGGTCCTCAGAAGCTTTGATGCTTCTTTGACTCCTTTGCATTCTTGGTTGAACCTAATCTTCAATCCCTCCTCTCTAGTGGGAGACATGGTTATATAGAATGGTTCTACCTCTAGGAAATTTTAGGAGGCAGATGCTTTCAGAATCATCACCAGGTCTTTTACTCTTCTCCCCTTTTGGGCTGGATTTTGGAATAAACTCTTAATTCCTAGAATTAATATCTTCTTCTAGTTATTCATGCAAAACAAGATCTCTACCATTGATAATCTCTGTAAACATGGGATCCCCATCAATAATAGATGTTTTTTATGTAAAAAAGAAGCTAAAAATGTTTATCATCTACTCTCACATTGTTCCTATGTCAGGGACATTTGGGCCTTCTTTCTCAACCTGTGAAATATTAAATGGATCCCCTCCCCCTTGATTCTATTCAGAACCTCTGGTTCTAATGGAAGTGTCCTTATGACAACCATGTGATTGGTATTTTGTGGAAATTATCCCTACCTCATATTTCCTAGGGTATTTGGAAGGAAAGAAATAATAGGGTATTCAAAGATATGGAGTCCAATGCTCTTGTTCTGGCTATTAGAATAAGGAATGCTATTAAGGAAAACTTTCCTAATTATTATCCTAGTAGGAAAAATGATCCTCCACTTGAGTCTAACCAAGATGAATGGGATACTATCAATAGATGGCAGATATGCTGGAATATATATGTCCTATTTTATAAAATTAAACATACCAGAGATAGTGTTTCTTGGCATCCACCCCCTTTGGGGTGGATCAAAATTAATATCGATGTGGTGGCCAAGGGAAATCCTAGGTCAACAGGCTTTGGGGGAGTGGTGAGGAATCATTTGGGTTTGCTGGTCTCCACAGTGGCTCTCCCTTTGGGCACCTAGAATAACCATTTTGTGGAGGCGAGGGCCGCCTACATAGGACTACACATAGCAAGCAAGGAAGGGTTCAGACGGGTCTAGCTAGAAAGTGACTTTCTTAACATTTTGAAATGCATTAGGGGTAGTACAGAGCCAAGCTAGACTATTTCAAACCTGATCAAGGATTGCCTTGAAAAGATTGTCGGCCTAGAGGATTTCAAGATCTTGCACATTTTTTGGGATAAAAACAAACTGATAGATCATGTGGCCAAATTGGTTGTTGATTACATGGCAGTTAAATGGTGGAGAGGAAGGGAAACTTACCCAAAAACTCTGTGCGACCTGGCAAGAAATGATGCCGAGATCTTTGGTCTTCCCAATGAATTTAATGATGAAAGATTATGATGGGATGGGAGCCGTTAGGGTGGTATTTCAAATTATTACCACTTTGAGAAGCTATAGAACTTTTAGCTCACCCTGTTTCTAAATTTGTTTCCTCCTGGTTTTTCTTCTAGAGTATTGTTGTTTGAATTGTTTGAGCTATAGAATGGGAGGCAAAAAGACTAGGTTTGAACCCCCAACCTATGATAAGTGGTAGAAGAATAAGGAGGTTTGGAAGGAAATCTCTGATGGTGGGATGGTACCCATTCTGGAGAGACTGCATGGTCATTTTGCCCTGGTTATTGAAATATTTGTTAGAGGATAGAATAAGGGTGTGTTGACTGCTTATGGTACAGAGTTTCAAGTTGATGAAACCCTGGTTGCCATAGTTACTAGTTTGGATATGAAAGGCAGAGAATTCTATAGAGATGGGAAGTTGTGTGAGGAGGCCATTGTTGTTTTCTTTGATAAGGAAAAGGAGCAATAGAGGGACTTGAAAATGGCAGATGGTGGGTACAATAGGAAAGAGCTGAATTCCCTCTGGGCTAATATGGCAAAATTCATAATAAGGTACATCACCCTTGATGGTACATATGATAGTATTTTCTCATATCATTTTACTATCTTAAACCATTTTAGGCATGGTAGAATTATCTCCATCCTCTTCTACTTGGTTTTGTCCTTGGAAAATAAGTCAAACATATTGAAAACTAGGATAACCCTATGCTTCATGAAGGACTTATCATGTTAATCATGGAATATGCCAAAGATCATGAAGTGAAACCCTCCCCCAAGGATAAAACCCACATTTCCTCTTCTAACCCTCATGTGTTGTTTGTTTCTGACACAGAGATGGATGAGAATGACAGTGGTACTGCCATGGATTGGCATGCCATCAAGGATTCAAAGGACCCTAAGTATAGACCAAAGAAATAAGGGGAGCTTATGGTGAACTCAGGAACTAACAGTAGTAGGAAAACCAATCCTCCAAGGTGGGTGGCAAGTAAGTTCAAATCTAGTACTAGGAAAATGCAAGAACTGGAGGTCCCCACTAAAAATAAAATGAAACTAACCAAGTATAGTGGGTCCAAAGACTTGGACCACGAGATTAGGCTAGACATCCCCATTAATGTGGATAATGAGAAACAGGGGAATGTGAATAAGGAGAATGAAGGGGAGAAAAAGGAGGAGAAGGTGTTGGAAAACCTATTTTTGGAGGTAACTAGAAGTTAGGAAAACTGCTGGAAGTGGGTGGATAAGGAAATTGGAACCCTAAAAGATGGGATTAAGGGAATTATTTAAACTTTCATGGATTCCGCTGGGCTGAGTAAAACCTGAGAAGATCATGAGCATGATCCAGAAGATATCTCAAGATGTTGAAACTATGAACTTCCATGAGCACAAAATTGATAAGCTGGAAGAGTATGTGAATGATATCAAGGAAAGCCTAAATAATCTAGTGGAAATCAGCAAGGAGGTGATGAATAATCATGCTAATTGTTTGGAGAAAATAAAATCCATGATGACCGACTATAGAACTAGACCCCTCGCCAGTGAACCTCCATTGGGGGAAAAATAGAAAAAGAGTGTTTCAGAGGGTGGCCAGAGTGATACTAGAGGGAAGACTTGTTCAAGCCCCTGCACTAGAACCAGGAGGTAGAACTAGGACTAGGGAACCTCTAGATTCATCATGGAGGATTTGGAGAAAATCAACAAGAAGATTTTTCAGAAGAATACTGAATTGGTGCACTCTCTCAGTTGAGTGCATTGTCCTATTCTCTTTTTGGGTCTATTTGTTTTGTTTTTTGGCGTTTGGTCTGTGTTGGGTGTTTCCCCTGTTTCTCTTAGGTTTTATGTCTGGTTGACTGCTGGCATTGGTTTGTAAAAATTTGGGTTTCAGGTCCCTATAAAACCTATTTATCTTTATCAAAAACATATCCTAGAAGCAACAATATCCAACAATATCCCCCTTTGGCATTGATGGAAACATATGAATGTGAAAAACAATCAATCCAAAGAAAGAAATGAACACCAACAATCTCCAATAGATTCCCCCTAAGATCATGCACACAAAGCTTCAAGGACAAGGTAGTTTTTCACATTCTTATCTCCCCATTTGACAACAATGCCAAAGAAAAAATACAAATCACAATTCTCTCCCCTATACCAAATAATCTCTCCCTCTGAGAAGGAAAATCTCTCACCCTTATGATAAACTCTCAAATTTGAAAATCTGAACAAGTGTATGGTTAAAACACTGACTACTCCGGCTGAGTAGCAACACCAACTCATCAATCCAGATAAGAAGATAAGACTCTGAATTCCACTAGATTGATGCATCTCTATGCATCTAGTTTTCACTAAGAGGGGCAAATACCCCTAGCTTGTCTCTCAAATATACAAATGTATCTATAGGAAAAGGCTTGGTAAAGATATCTACAATTTGATCCTTTATAGATAATGCCATCAACAAAGACTTCAACAATCAAAATGTTATCATTATCAATCTTAAAGTATAAATTGTTATCAATAGTAACTTTACAAAATCCCAACTTCATCAAATACCTATCCAATCTAGTGTACTGGGCTCTAGGGGTTTGCTTCAGTCCATATAGTGCTTTCTTAAATTTGCATACCATGTCTCTTTCATCTAATAATGAAAACCCATCCAATTTCTCAATGTAGACTTCCTCTTCCAAATCACCATTAAAAAAGGGTGACTTAACATCCCTCTGATATACCTTGAATTTCTTGTAAGCATCATATGCAACAAGTAATCTAACAACTTCAATTATACATACCAAATAAATAGTCTCCTCATAATAAATTCCTTCCATCTGAGAACATCCCTTACATACCAACCTTTCTTTGTTTCTAACCACTTCACCGACCTCATTCAATTTATTCTGAAGCATCCATTTAGTGCCAATCAAATTCTTGTCTTTAGGTCTCAGAACAAAATCCCATGAGTTATTCTTCACAATTTGATTCAACTCTTCTTCCATTTGTTTTATCCAATTCTCATCTTTATATGCTTTTGATGTTAGAGTATTCGGGTATTTACTTGATTAATTAAACAACATTTGTTTAATTATTTAAGTTCCCTTTATCTCTTTTACACTTAAGCTAACTTTAGGTGCATATAATTAATTATTTTAATTAATCATTATGTGCAAACCTAGGTTTTCCCTTTTAGGGTTTCTTGACCTATTAAAGGTTGAGTTCTTTCTTTTCATTGTATGAAGAAGGATTATTATTGACAATACATTTTGGAGCATATTTTTCCTATGTATTCTTTCCTTTTATGATTTGCTTCATTGCTTCTCCTTGTAATAGGTTTTTCATCTTGCAGAGATTATTTGGGCTCCTATGGTGTTGTATTTTCTCAACTCCTATATGGTATCAGAGCTTTAGATCTGCAGCTACCTGTTCTTGTTTTGAGAATTTTTGCTTTGGAAGAAGATCTAGGGTTTCAGGGATTTTTTATGTACCTAGGGTTTGACCTTTTTTTTCTAAGCACTTTGGGCCTAAACGGACCTTGCCATCATGCTTAGAAGGCCCAAAAACCCCTATGGTCATATAAAATTTGACCTATTTTGGTTTCTAAGCCTCTAGGAGTATTTTTTCTCATATCCAGGCCGTACAACCCTGGCACACATTTCGAGAAAAAAAATTTAAAAAAAAATATATTTTTTGCCTTTTTATAGCATGCAGGGTGGTTTTTTGATTTTTAATTAAAAAAAATCTTCAAAAAAATCAAGGCGGAGAAAAAAAAAGGGGGTTTGGAAATTTTTTTTGGTTTTTTGGAAAAATTTGTTGGGGCCCCCACGGTACGCAGGGTACCATGGGGCCCCTGCCAAGTTGCGGGTCCTGTAGGCCCATATAGTGCCACTGGCCCCCATCGGCCCTCCAGTCCCTTTGTTGATTTTCGGCCCCGCGCTATTGACTCTCAGCCCCCACCGGCCCCACCCCCTGCCGGCCTCCCTGTGTTCCCCGTTGGCCACCCACAGTCCCTCGGGTAGCCTTGCTCTGCCTGCCACCGCTGCCTACAGCCCTCGGCCCCCTGCTTGCCATAGCTTCGCACCACCCTGCTTTCCTGCAGCCCACACCACTCTGCTCGCCACAACTCCGCACCCAGTCGTCACTCCTCTTCTCGGCCGCCACCTGCATCTCTCGGCCCGGCCTCCTCCGCCGCCCGACCCACTCTGCCGCTCAGCCCACTTCACCACCCGGTCACCTTGCTGCACCGCCCAGCCACCTGGCTCCACCGCTTGACTTTCGGCCCACTCCGCCTAGCCATCGGGGCACCACCCAGCCACCACCCACTCACCACCGGACCACCAAAGAGCCACCAGATCTCCTTTTTTGGCCTTTTTTAGGGGGGTGTTTGGTTGTTTGGCTCTATCTTGGACATACAAAGTCATTTTTTTGAAAATGAATAGGCATCGGGAAGCTGGTTCCAAGGCAGACCTCATGGTGTTGGTATTTGTTGCCAATTTTGATGTTTGATTGTGCTTTTTTCCAGTCAAAGTGAGGTCTATTTTTTGCACTCTAGGAGCCATAGAATGAGCATCCGAACTCCATTTTTTGAAAAGTTTATATTTTTGGAAAGTGTGTGTTGTGTACTTTCTAGCCATCTGAGTTTTATTTCTAGATTCTTCTCCATGCATATTTTATTCAATTTTTTGTTTTTCAACACTCTGGTGGATATCATGGTTGTTTTAGGTCCTGGGATCTCTTCTTTGAGTAGGATGTCTCTATTTTGGTTCACATTTCTATTTCCAATCTTCTTATCATTGTAGCTTGTATTTATGCAAACACACTAAGATAAAGTGCCATCATGCATTGTTTACTTGGAATCTTGCATATCTTGTGTCTTGTTGTACATGCACTATAGATCAAGTGCCATGAGGGGGTTGATGTTTGCCTGTTGTTTGCCATCTTCCTTTGTCAAGTGAGTGTTCCTTCCATGACACCATGTACTTTTCTCAGCACCTTTGATGTTCCTAGTTCTTCGTCATGCAATTTTTCTTAGATGTTCTTTTCAGTGTTCCTGTCCCTCTCCCTTGTTAGCATTATGGGGAGGTTTGTCCTGTTGGTTCTAATGCTTCCATGGTTCAATTGATCAGCTCTTCAGGCTTTGGTTTCTCATGCCATCTGTATTTTCAATTTTAATTGTTTGCCTTGTTTACCTTCTATTTTGAGTAGTGTCATTTGAGGGCACTCATGCAGATTATAGTCTTCTCTACCTAGTCATGTTCTATTTCAGTGGAGGTTCTTCAAATCAAGAGTTATTCTTCAACAGAGTTTGCAGGTTCTTCATGCTTCAGTGGTATTCTTTTCCATCCCTTTTTGGAGTAGAGTTTTTTTCCCACATGGTTTTCTCTATTTCTCCAATTCATAGAGATTTCATTGTATTTGGGTACCTGATCAGGCCTTGTTGTCGGGACCCATCTTTTTTGCTTTCATTAGTAGTTCTAGGTTTTAGCTTCTCCCTAAGTCTAGCTTAAGGGGGGGTGTTAGAGTATTTGGGTATTTAATTGATTAATTAAACAACATTTGTTTAATTATTTAAGTTCCCTTTATCTCTTTTACACTTAAGCTAACTTTAGGTGCATATAATTAATTATTCTAATTAATTATTATGTGCAAACCTAGGTTTTCCCTTTTAGGGTTTCTTGACCTATTAAAGGTTGAGTTATTTCCTTTCATTGTATGAAGAAGGATTATTATTGACAATACATTTTGGAGCATATTATTCCTGTGTATTCTTTCCTTTTATGATTTCCTTCATTGCTTCTCCTTGTAACAGGTTTTTCAGCTTGCAAAGATTATTTGGGCTCCTGTGGTGTTGTATTTTCTAAACTCCTATATTTGAAACATATTTAGGTTCAATATTTGAAATCAAACATATTTCTTCAGCAACAATCCTTCTCTTAGTCATCACACCTGTATTTTTATCACCAATAATCTGATTTTCTGAATGATTCAATTTCACATACCTCAGAGTCTTTTGATTGTTTTGATTTTTAGGTTCTTGAACTTCTTGATGAACACAATGTACCACTAAGAGGGGGGTGAATTAGTGGTATCTAAATTCTTTTATTTTTAAACAACCTTGGTATACCGGTGATCACCCTAAAAACTAAACAATAAAACTGGTTAGAGAAATGTGGATATCAAAAGAGGCAAACGCATAAATGCAACCCACAACACCAGATGTACAAGGAAAACCCAATATGGGAAAAATCTAAGTGAGAAATGTTGTTGGAGTCTATTATTCCAATCCAACCTCACAATGAAATAATGGACTACAATGATTTAGGGCACTAACCCAAGGAGCACCAACCCCTGCACCAAGCTCCAACTCAATGTTGTATAATGAAATACAATTTTGATACACTTATAGCACCTGGTTGCAAATGCGTTTTGAAACACCTGATCAATAGATTACTATTGGTTAACAAACTTCTCTTCTTCACTAGTTCTCATAGCACCGGTTATTAGATTACTCTCTCTGATCACTCACCGATTACTCTTAGTCTCTCTTTTTTCTCTCTCAACCTCACACCATACTATGTCACACCTAGATGCCTTCTTGATCAATCACACCTCACCAGTTAGCTTAGCTTTTAGACCTACAATAGTTTACTAGTTACTCTATCTCTATCACATTGGTTCGCCTGCTTATTCATGCTACAACTATCTTAGAATAAACTCTAAGGAAGATGATATTTCTCCTTGCTCAAGCTCTCCTCTCTCACTTTTTGCATCAAGCATCAACTAATTTAAGTCTCGATCTCACATATTTATCTTCTATAGTTCCCTCCCAAATAGCATTCAAACAGTTTCATGTTAGGTTTTTCCTTCACCAACTTAATTCATATTGGATTTGATCCAATATGCTTTTCTAGAGAGATGATCTGCATGTCATCGACCAACACTGCCAACACCTCGCATTCCAATGTGAGTTTTCTATATCTGGAGGTCTGCACCATTCTTTTTTGTGTTTCTCTATCACACACCATTAATGGCTCAACTGTTTCCTTCAGTGAATGGGTACGAAGATCAGATCTTCATGCAGGATAGGTATAATCGCTTTCCATCTTGTCTTCCTCGAGCCACAATGTTCTGCCATCCTCCCATGACTTGTAGTTTCTTCATAAAAGTTGACATTGATGCACACTTCACCGACCTATGTATGAACACCACCTAGTTTCTAGCTGCCATCTTTGTCAACATCCTCTTGTGCTTGGTTTGCAATGTCAGTTTGACATTCTTTGTTGACCAAGATTGATTACTAATTCAACTCACCTTACCAGTATAACCTAACTCCATCAATGGGCGGGGCATATTTGCAAGCCTCTTCTTTGTAGGTGGATCAAATTGGCCTTCCATCAAACATGTTGGTCCTACTACTTAGTCCATTTACCAGCATCATTAGTCTTCTCTGAGTATTCCAATTTAAATCCTTTATTTCTTCTCTTTCTTGCTTGCTTTGTTTTTCTAGTGGTCCTGCTTTACTGGTAGATGACACATTTCATGTGTACTGGTAACCTTCCTTATATCTGCTTACAAATATATGGATTGACATCATCATGTCTTACTTCTCCTATATCGGTCACCACTTCTTACTCACTGGTGACCATGCCAAACCAAATGATATCAATGACAACTTAATGCCAATAATGCCAACAATATCCCCCTTTGGCATTGATGTTAACTTTCTGCAAGACTTCTCATCAGTACATCAATGAAAACTTAATGCCAATAATGCCAACAATCTCCCCCTTTGGAATTTATGTCAACTTTCTGCAGGACTTCTCACTATTATATTTCTCTACCTTTCACACAATGACAAAGGGTGAGGGTACTATATACTCCCCCTTTGATTCATGCCTATCTCCCCCTTAGTCAAATCTTCTCTTAGTGATTACAACCGGTACTGAGGCTATCTCCCCCTATGATCAACATGTGGTTAAAGAGTTATAGATGCTGCTATGAACTCCCCCTAAACCATATAACTCCTTACTAACTTAAGTACATAAGGCAGGTGACACAACTCCCAAATTATGTCTTAAGTAATCAAAAGTTCTTACCGATAATGGTTTGGTGAAGTTGTCTACCACTTGTTCTCCGGTAGGGTCATAATCCATCTTTACTTCCTATCCTTCAACCTTCTCTCTGAGAAAATGATACTTGATGGCTATATGCTTTGTCCTAGAATGCATTACTGGATTCTTTGATATGTTGATGGAACTTGAATTATCACACTGGATGAGAATAGGATTAGTGATGTCCACTTGTATGTCCTTGAGGGTTTTCTTCATCCAAATCACCTTACTGTTACTACTTATCAAGTTTCCATTAGTTTTTATATTCAAAGTCATACTTTATACTCTAGTCAGTTAACACTACCGAATCATGCAGTCGGTATACACAGAGAAGTCGGTATGCATAGTCTAGTTGGTTACAGAAGAAAGTAGTCACAGAATGCAGTATACATCGAGTTGTTTATTGAGTATCTTTTTATGTCTACCGAGTAGCAAAGATGACACACCTGTTAGTATTCCCATAGATACTAAGAGGGGGGGTGAATCAGTATCTAACCGGTATTAAGAATTTCTTAAGTTAAAACATGCAGAACATAAAATAGCAGTGTACCGGTATGCAAGAATTAATGCAATAAATAGAATCAGAAATATGCACGTGAAAAGTACACCATAACACAAGATGTTTAACGAGGAAACCCGGTGTGGGAAAAACCTCGATGGGATTTGTGACCCACAATATTCACCCACTTGCCAATAAGAGAATATTACTTACAATAGGGGCCTGCACATGTAGGAAGGCCAACTGCCTAAAGCTCACTACTCAATCGGAAGTCACACTGAATTACAATAAGGATTATACTAATCCAATGACTTGTACTACTTTACAATAGCATCTCCAATGCCAGATTTTGTTATGGTTCTTTCTCTGTTCTTTACATATACCCTTGACCTATAATTTGCACATTAGGTCTGCCTAATAATTTTCTTTATGCTCGCTACATTACTTTTTTGAATGTCTACAATGATCTCCTTTATATAGAAGAGTCATTTTACAATTTGCCAAGTCGGCTTACAATAATAAACAAAATATTACATAACAAAAATCCTGTCGGCCTCTATGCCGGTATACATATTTTCTTCTGTACTAGTGCCGGTGCTGGTGTAGAGTGATCTATTGATGCTAGTGTACGGTCTTACCTGTGTAATGCTTTTCCAGTATGATGTCTTGCCGGTGCCATAGGATTGCAAGGTTTCCATCAATGACAAAACCTTTAATCACATACAATGTCTCAGTAGAGTGTCCATATGCCAACAATCTCCCCCTTTGGCATTGATGGCAACACTCATGAGAAATTTCAAAAAGTGTCCAAAATATATAGTCCAAAAAGTTACCAAAAATGTTTACCTAAAATATGAGGGCTCCCCCTGAGCATATGATTCCTGTCTTTGCATTTTCTCATCCTACTACTCCCCCTTTGGCATCAATGACAAAGGTTGTCAAGATGTTAGTAGAGTTTGTAGCTATATCTTATCCATATCCTTAACCCTGTAGCTGGTTAGTTATTATTTGAAAAAGATCTCCCAAAATTAAGTTTATACTATCCATAAACTTTTTACTATCTTTTATTGTTGTTTCAGTCCTCTTCACAGTACCGGCAAGATGCTGCAAATGTTTAGCCGGTGTTTTGCTTCCCTATGCTAATGCCTCAGAGATTTCCTTCTACAGAGATGCTAAATAGTCCAATCTTGGACTCAGTTTAGATCTCAAGTGTTTTTCCTTATTTATTATTCTTTCTTTTTCTCTTTCTAGTTTGAGTAATTCTTCCTCAAAATTTGCTATCTTCTCTTCAAAAACTGATAATGAATCCGGTGAGTTGACAAAATTGTCTGCAAGCTTATTTATCTGATCCTGTGTCTTGCTTATTTTCTTCTTAATATCTATAGTCAAAAAGTTTGTTTTACATGTATCTTTATATAGATTTTTATATTCTTTCAACAAACTACATAGTTCCGATAGAAGTGTGTCAAAGTCTCTGTTACACTTCTTTATTTCTTCATCAAAGAATTTTTGTTTCTCCTTTTCTACCTTGTCCTTTACTGATTCTTCCTTTATTTTCTCAATATTTCTAGAAATATATTTACATAATGTGTCCAATTGTCCTAAAGAATCTATATTATCTATGTTACAGTTAGGAGCAATTATCTTCAAAATTGGTATTGAATCATCTATTGCTTTATAAGCCTGTGAACTACAGTCAGTTATTTTCTTTATAGAATCCAATAATACCTCAGTCACATTTGTTGACTTGAATGTTGATGATGACCCAACAAACTGAGTACCGGTGGAAGTAACCATGCTTGTATTGACCTCTGGTAGGTCAGTTTGTGTTTGCATTTCTTTTAGCACTGGTTTTCCTACTTCACTACTTACGGGTGGCACTATTTCCTTGTGAACCTATTCTAGAGCCTTTAGCTCTATTGGTTTCTCTGTATGTTGTGTTGTCTTTGTTTGTGCCTCAGATTCTATCTTTTTCTCTGTATCCTCTAGCGGTTTCTCTATTTCTCTTGTTATCGGAGGCTCATTAGCCATATCTGACTTGTCAGTTGTATCTTTATCAACTATTATGTTGATCTTTTGGGTATCAACATTTACAGTGTATAGGACTTCAGAATTAGGATTGCTATCCTCTACATCCATACTTTCTACTGCCGGTTGGCTTTCAGTGGTTGTAATTTTCATAGGTGGGGGTAGGTTGTCTTTAACCTTTATGCTTGGTGGTCCACCAACTTTGCCTTTTCCCTTGTCCCTATCCTTCTGATATACCTTTATAGGCTTAGGGTTCTTGTATTCTTTTTGTTTTTCCTTGTCAACCAAGAATATATCCCAACCATCTTTTGTTTCCTCTATTACTTCAGTAACTCTTCCTGCCATCAGTGAAATATGCCGGTGTGCAGTAGAGAATACTGACCGGTTTGCCTGAGCAGTCAAATCATCAATTTCCTTGGGAGAGTTTACCAGATATACAACAAGTAGTTTTTCTATTTTTATTTTCTTATCTAATTCAATCACTGCTTGCCTTCTGGCCTCAAGTCTTTTATACAAATCATTAGGAATTTCATTGACTACTTCCATCAAAAACTTCTTGTACATGTCCATATGCAGTATTACACTTTCCTCAACTTACCCTTTCTCATCAGCAGATAGAGTGTCATAAATTTTCTCTATGTTTTTCAATTTTCCTTCCTTTGTAATTTCATTTAACAATATGTCTAGAGGTGCCAAGTTAATTTTTGTCCTTTTCTTTTTCTTTGGTCTTAGCTTCTTCTTGGGTGTGACCTTTCTAATTGGAGATCTCACTACTTGTTGCTTTTGCCTTGTCCTTCTAGGTGAAGGAGTGGTTGCCGGTGAGGGATCTCTTTTCCTAACAACTCTTTTAAAAGTTGCTGGCATGTCACCTTCCGAAGAAGTACCTACCAGTGATAGATGAGCTTTAGGTTGTGGAGCTACCAACTCATCTTCTGTTATGCCGGTTTTCTTTAGTACATCTTCCTTAATGGCCTTTTCTTGTCTGGATCCTTTCCTCACAAATGCCTCTACCTTCTTTACTCTTTTCTTAGATTGTATTTGGCTTTCTATGGTCTCAGCACTACCAAATACTTCTTCCTTAGGTTCTTTGGGGGCTTCTAGAAGTGTTTTAGCATAAGTTTCAACTATGTGATCATCTGTCTCATAGCCCATTTCGGTTACCCAAATTGTCCTTGGGATGACTGCTTCCATCCAGATTTCATCTTTCTTAATAACTAAGCATATATCAACTTTGTATTTGTCTACTATTTTTTGAGATAACTTTATTCTTTTCTTCATTTTGGTTTTCAATGCTTGGAAAAAGTCATGAATATTGTTCTCTTTGTTCTCACCCATGGTATTGAACAGTTCTGTTAATTGTTTTCCTACCGGTATGTCATATCCTAGTTCTTTATAACCTATACCGGGAACCTATTTTGTTATGTGAAGCATTAGGCATACTAACAGATTTCCAAATCTGAAAGTTCCTTTCTTATCCTTCTTTATCTTTCCAAGGTTGTCTATTAGTTCATCTTTTAGCCACTCACAGATGTCAATTTTTGCATTATCTATTACCATATCATAAGAACTCTTAATGCATAAACTTGAAACTAAGTTAAGTCTATTAGCATGAGTGGCTTTGTAACCTAATATCATACTTATGAATCTCACATTGATATCTTTTACATCATTAACCGTTAGAGATCTCTTATCAAATGTTGCACCTGTTAGGTCTATAACTAGGTCATTGGAAACTTTCTTGTTTTTATCTGGTCTTTTACCGGTGGTCGGGAACCCTGTGACAACTTTCACAACTTCCTTGGTGATCTTATGAATTGCATCTAACTAGAAAAATTCTCCATGAACTTTGCTTAACACTATCCTAATCACATCCTTTGGAAATTTAGGAATGCTAAGGATTTCTGTGAATCCTAGGGTTTCAATAACCTTGTGTTCAACTTTAACATTGCCGATATCATCACATATCTCAGTTTTATACATGGTTTTGATTTCTTCATCTCCTAACTCTTCAATGTTGCAGTGGATGTACATTCTAGGGTCTTCAGCATATACAACACCTTTAGGGATTTGAGAAAATGCACCTAAGGTATCATCCTTCTTTGCTATCTTGGGGACTAACTAAAATATGAACCTAGGTCTTTTAATTGCTTCCACAATAGTAGGGTTTGCTATGTATTCAATTGCAGAGGTGGATGCCATGATTAAATACCTTTTTCTATCTTAGATAGATGATTGCTTGGGGTGTGCTTTCTTCTTGCTCGAAATTCCTTAGCTCGGAATCTTCGTGCTCTCTGAAAATTTGAAATCACGGTGAAATGAAATGGAGCCAAAACCTTACTTTTATAATGTCTTTTCACCATCTACCACATTAATTGCATGCCGGTTAAGTGTTCACTTAACATTGTCTGCCGGTAATAAGTAATTTTCAACTTCTTATCTCTAACCGAGGGAATATTAGCACATGCGTCATTAGATTGCCAAACCCTTAAGGAAATTTTCTTCAATTAGATGAAGAACTTTCTATCGGTGGAGAACTGCTCTATCCTACCGGTGAAGCATTAGTTGGTTCTACCAGTGGAGGAGTATTCCCAATATTTAGATCAGCTTTTCTAATCCATTGCTTTGAGAATTCTTGTTTAACCTCTTCAACTTTTTCTTTACCTTTCAAACTAGCACTTTTGTTGTCTACCAGTGTACTTTTACTTCTATAGAATTTAGCAATATGCCCAATCTTGTTACATGCATAACAAGTTACATTATTTTTCTGAATAGCTTTCCCATAACCTATACTGATTTGTATTCTACATTGATTAGATAAATGTCCAAATCTTCCACAAACATAACATCTCACATTCATTCTGTAGTTTTCAGAGTTATGACCAACTTTGTTGCATTTTGAACATTGACCAATGGGTGTATTGATATTCTGATAATTCCTAGATCTAAATTCATTTTCCCTATGACCATACTTATTACAATTAAAGCATTTTCCATTGAATTTATAAGTATTAGGTTGTCTTACCGGTTTGCTATGATCCTGAGTATTTGCAGTACCGGTGCTTTCACCAACTTCAAAGCCAATTCCAGAAGTGTCACCTTTAGGTTTTTGATTCTTCAATAAGGTACCAAGTTCCTTTGAGCTTTTCTTGAATTTTTCGTTGATTTGCAGTTTCTAGTTCCCTTTCTAAGATTTCTTTTTGTCTCATCAGTTCATTTGAGTCTTTCTGAGTATGCATCAGATCTGTACATGTCATTTTCATAGCTAAGTCTTGTGTTCTCATTTGCTGCATCACTTAGTCTTTTGGTCAATTCTTCTTCATTCTTCTTCCTATCCTCAATCTCTTTGCAAAATCTCATAGTCATATCTTGCATTTCATTTTTTGTTGTCATGTTCTCTTGTTTCAGCTTGCTTATCTGATCATTAAGTGATTCCTTTTCATCATTCTCATTTTGCAATTTTTCACAAAGTTCTCTTCTCTTATTTCTTGCAATAGTAAGATTTTCTTGAAGTGCCTGAATGATATCCTGAGCTGCTCTTAAATCATCTTCTAATTTGATATTTTTCAACTTCTCTGCATCATAGTCTATAAGAGCTCCTTCAAGTTGTTTCATCAAATTTTCCATCTTTATCGGTGTCAAGATCTTCCTCAAGCTATTAGGCTTCTGAAAATAGAGGACCAAGCTCTTATACCAATTGTTAGGATTCCCACAGATACTGAGAGGGGGGGGGGGTGAATCAGTATCTAACTAGTAATAAGAATTTCTTAAGTTAAAACATGCAGAACATAAAATAACAGTGTACCGGCATGCAAGAATTAATGCAATAAACAAAATCAGAAATATCCACATGAAAAACACACCATAACACAAGATGTTTAACGAGGAAACCTAGTGTGGGAAAAACCTTAGTGGGATTTGTGACCCACAATATTCACTCATTGGCCAATAAGAGATTATTACTTACAATAGGGGCCTGCACATGCAGGAAGGCCAACTGCCTAGAGCTCACTGCTCAATGGGAAGTCACACTGACTTACAATAAGGATTATACTAATCCAATGACATGTACTGCTTTACAATAGCATCTCCAATGCCAGATTCAGTACCGGTTCTTGCTCTATTCTTTACATATATCCTTGACCTATAATTCACACATTAGGTCTGCCTAATAATTTTCTTTATGCTCACTACATTACTTTTTTGAATGTCTACAATGATCTCCTTTATATACAAGAGTCATTTTACAATTTTCCAAGTTGGCTTACAATAATAAACAAAATATTACATAACAAAAATCTTGTCGGCCTCTATGTCAGTATACATATTTTCTTCTATGCTGGTGCTGGTGCCGATGTAGAGTGATCTGTTGATGTCGGTACATAGTCTTACCCGTGTAATGCTTTGCCAGTATGATGTCTTGTCGGTGCCATAGGATTTCAAGGTTGCCATCAATGACAAAACCTTCAATCACATAAAATGTCTCATTGGAGTGTCCATATGCCAACAACACTGAGTTGATATACACCGAGTGAAACATGTTACCAGATTCATTGAACCTGGACATGTATATGAAAATGTGTTACAAGATCAAGGCACATCTAACCATTATCACATTGGAAATTGCACTAGAAGATTGTGTATGATTTTGAGAGCAATCTAGCCAATGAAATATTTTGTATAGTTATTCATTTGAGGAATCGTGTTTGTAAGATCAAAGCAATGAATTGGATCACTGTCTTAAGAGATCTATTTATATAGCATGAGTTAAGAGTTAAAGGTGTGTGCATGAGTGTAAGAAGACTGTTACAAAGACACAGAGGTCACCGAGAAGGTTTTCAGAGAATAGTCGAAGAACAGAGTAAACAGAAGGGTTTACCGAGTTACTATATGGGTTACCGAGGTATGCTATAAGCAAGGTAATCTATTCTGAGCACATAGAATCTACTACAACATTTCAGATGTAAAGTTGCAGATATTTGTAATGATTTTATTGTAATATTGTGAAGTTGTAAGAGAAACCTTTAACAGGGTAAAAGACTCTAATCAAGTCTATAAATTGTAAAGCCTCTAACCAGGTGTAGCATTTAGATTAAATGTTGTAAAATTGTTTAGCAAGGTAGATCTAATAGATCTTGTTACTCCTAATAGGGTAAGCTATCAGAAATAACTAATATGTCACTCTAACTGAGCACTCTTTATTATTGCAGTAGTGAAGTTGTGGGTGCCATCCCCACCGCAGTTTTTCTCTCTAACCAAGAGTTTCTACGTAACCAAAATATATGTGTTATGGAGTGAATCATGTATGATTGTTATCTATTTGTTTTAACTTTATGTTATGTTACTACACTATTCTATTTATGCATAATAGTAAATTTATTATTCAAGAAAAGTTTTGGAGTACTGATTCACCCCTCCCCTCTCAGTACATTAGCTTTCCATATTGGGCCTAACAATTGGTATCAGAGCTTGAATCTTGGAAAAGGGTTTAACTACCTAAAGAAAAAGATCTTATCAATGGAAGGCTACAAACAATCTCGAAGGATTGTGTATCTGCAAGAAGAGTTGGATCATGCTAATCAAGTGATTGTAGACATGCACAGGCAAATGCAAAAATCTCTGAAAGTAAGAAGAAGATTATCTGATGACTTGCAAGATTCTCAAGAGTTAGTGGAGAAAATTGACACATCATCTAAGAGCAGTATATCTAAAGAGACTAAATAAATGATTGGAATATTGAAAGAAAAGAACAAAGCACTGGTTGATCAACTAAAAGCAATGAAAAGAGAACATGAACATTTCAGCACACAAATGACTAAAAATCTAGATGCATTAAGAACAGCTGAGGATAAAACAAGAGATCTACAAAGAGAGAAACAACAACTTGAAGTCTTAATATCTGATAAAAATGATGAAATCATAAGGTTGATTGGGATTCAACAAAATATGACAGAACAACTAGGTTATGCACGTCATGAAGCAATTCTGAAGAATGATGAAAATCAAGCATTGAATTTGAAGTATCAAGGTTGACAGATGAACTTGAAATAGAGAAGAAATCCAAAGAAACACTGAAGAAGAGCTATGAAGCATCAAAGATGTTGGATGAGCAATTGAATACAAGAAGACCCAATAGAGATGCAAGACTCGGTTACAAAGGAAAAGACTCTACCGAGAAATGAATTCATACTACCGAGAGAGGGGAATCATCAAAGCAAGCTAGAAACAGGAATACTATCAAAAGAAAGAATCCTATTTGCGACTACTTTGGAAATCAAGGTCATACTGCCAACATGTGCCAAATCAGAAAAGGTAAGCAACCGAATGTCACTAAGTCCAATGGTTATTGTTACAATTGCAATAAATATGGTCACACATTTAACCAATATAGGACAAAGTCTGTTAACAACTATCAGAAGGCAAAATACAAAGGGTTTTGTAGAAACTGCAATAGATATGGACATAGTACTGAGAAGTGTTGGCTTAAGAAAAAGAACTAAATGTGGTCTACACACCAAGCAAACACTAGAGGTTACCGAACTCACACAGATCCTTACCAACAATATGTAGCAGTACCATGGGATTACAATACAAGGATATGGTGTGAATGTTGTGGAAGATATGGACATATTAGTGCTAACTATTTTATAAGGTTTGGAATGAACAACCGAAGATCATGGAGAAATCCTAGTATGGCATGTTTTCATTGTCACAAAGTTGGACACTTGGCTGGAGATTGCAGAGATCAACCTAGAAAGGACACTGAAGAAATAAAAGAAAAATTAAAGATGATTTGGAGAAAAGAAGGAAATTGTGTCAAATGAAGAAAGCACCTTACCTACCGAGTTAGGTGCACCTAGTCCAAAATAATCAGTAAAGGTATTAAGGGACTACATTCTCTGAAGGTTAAAATCATAACAGTTCCTATTCTATTATGTACTAAATTCAAAATATGCATAGTTAAGATGCATTAGTAAGTTTGAAATTCTATCAAAAGTACTTTATAGTAAACCTATCAAGTCAGTGAATATAGGAAGCCTATCAAGTTGGTAAATGAAGGAAATTTGGTTACTCGGTTCAAACAAAAAAGGAGGGTAAATCAGTTAAAGGTGAACCAAGTGCATTTAATGTTTTTGACCTAACCTATACGGAGCCCGATAAGGTATTTTGTGTACTCAAAAATATTTTCATGGTCATATACACTTATCATGTTTGTTCTGAGCAGAGTTCATGATGATTTCATGTGGCTAGAAGAGCAACCATTTAAAATCACAACGAAATCATTCATGTGATCACCGGTTATCCTATCTATGATCATGCACGAGCTCAAAAGATGATATCATAGAAGGAATTGATTAGTTTAACTGGAGTAGAATTTGATTATAGAGGACTGAAATTGAACAATGTCACTGATGTAGAACTTAAGTTTGCCATTAGAGTAATTGGTTACTGTTTCTTCCAATCAGCAAGGGAAAACAGTGTACCCTGTGCAGCAGTTGACTTAGCTTATAAAATTGTGAAAAAGGGAATGAAAATTGACTTATGTGAAGTGTTACTGAAGAACCTATTTGAGAATTTGAACACAATAAGGAAGCCGAAGAAGAAAAACTCGGCAAATACACTAAAGTTTGGTTCACTTCTTGTATGCATGTTTTTCTACTTTGAAAAATTCTTTCCATTAGTCGATAAAGTAGTTTGGGAGCTACACTGACCAATCACCCATCAGATTAATGACTTCATCAAGAAGCTAGGTGATAATTTCAATGATATAATGGATGATTACTTCAATAAATTTCAAGAGAAAATGCACAACAGGTACCAGATTCCACCCCAGCTAGTGGAGAAATATAAAGATGACATATGCTTTGAGGTAGACACTGATTACTGTTATGTGAATGTTGTGGAACCAAGAACTCAATCTTTGCCACCTATGGGTTATGAGATTGACTTTGACATCACACAACAACAAATTGATGCATTTCTTACATTACAAAGGCATGCTACCAAGCTGAGGTATGGAACCTATGAAGAAGTGAAGGGAAAAGTAAAAATGAGCATTGTAGTACCCAAAGCTACAAGAAAAGCAACAAAGATGATAAAGGTTTTAATGGAGAAATTCACAGAAGATTCTTCCTCCAAACCTGTCAAAGGTACTCTTGCCATCACCGAAGAGGAATCAGAAGCTCAAGAGGTAACTATAACATTGAGCACTGAATTGCCTAAGGGTAAAGTGTTAAAAAGAAAGAAATAGGACACTTCAAAGGCCCTACCGACTCCTCCAACAAAGAGACCTAATACAAGAGTATCTGCAGCATCATCGAGTAAGAAACAAAAGAGTGTTACTACTCCCAAGGTAACAAAGACATACAAGAAATCTACTCGGAGACTCATTTTGGCAAAAGAGTCTAGTGATACAGAATCAGAAGATGCAAACACATTCTAGATTGTCAAGAGCAAGAAGGTAAATATACATAGTGTTGAAAAATTTTGTGCCAATCTGAAAGAATATGGCAGATTTGGCTCATTTAGGTATGTCACGTATGAAACTAGAAATAATGATGAGAAGAGACAAATTGAAGAAGCTATCATCTACACACTTCTAAAGTTCCGATTAGCTCCATTGGAACTAGTAAAGTCACTTCCAAATTAACTTTACTTTCATATTGATAATAGGTGGAAGTATGCAATGGACTCAAAGAAACAAATCAAAGAAAGAAGTCTAGTCCATCTATTTCCTGATATGTTAGTAGCCGAAATAAAGGAACATTTGACAACCTACAATTCAAAATTTCTTGTCAAACAGAGAGCCTTAAAATTGATGAATGGGCTATATATTGATGTAGAAAATGAGACAAAAGCAAAATTGTAGGAAATATTCAAAATCAAAGATGCCGGTGAACAATCTATAGTTGAAATCATTGATGTCACTGAGCACGATCCTGATGTCACTAAGCAAGGTCCTGATGCTACCAAACAAGACCCTACTGACACTATTCAAATAGATGAAGATGTCATGGATATAGAGGAACCAAAGTAGGAAATGATAGAAGGCACTACATATGCAAAACTTGTATCGAGTGAATCCATTTTAGAACAAGTTCAGCCTTATCCACCGATCAATCAACCTATCTCTACTGAAGCTCCTCAGGATACAACACAAGGCACCGAAGGTCACAAGTCTACAATAGGAGAAGATACTACTCTAGAACATACCTCTCAAGCACCTTCGAGCACTGAAAATGTTGTAGCTAAGACACCCAGTACAGAGACACCAAAAGACACCATAGTGGCTACAAGAACCGACCACAATGTTGTCTCTACCAAAAAACGTACCAAGGGTTAGCAAGCCTCTCAAGCTATTGTCTTGGTCCAATTGACCAAAGGTAAAGAGAAGAAGGTGAAAAAGAATAGTTTCAAAGTTGATTTATCTAAACCAATAGTGTTTCCCAATGTGGATATATCAAAATTAAAGGGGCAAGCACTCATTGATTTTGGTGAACTATGCAAAGCAAAGGCTGAACAAGAAAAATAGATGGCCATACAAAAGAAGAATAAAGTACTTCAGAAGGTGAAGACACTGCTATTAGATATGCTACCTATAGCTACAGTGTCAACCGATGCAGCCATCCACATTCAACTAGATGAACTCCCTAATCAAATAGAAACATCTGGAGTTGATGCATCTGAGTATTTGAGCAAGCTAAAAGACAAGGAGCTTAATGCAAAAAGGATAGAAGAGGTACAAAAAGCTCTAGCTATTAGCAAAGTCAAACTTGTCAAATTCATTGTTGAGTTGTCCCCTCAACTCACGCACATTCTTTATTTATTTCAGAAACTCTGTACATTTTCTATATTCATTAAAGAAATTAAGAATAAAACTAATGCAATTGAGAAAGAGATCACCGATCTCTCAAATAAGTTGACCCCAGAGCCCAATTTCATTTAGAATTTTTATAACAAGCTTAAACAGCTCATGGCTCAACAATTGGAACTAAGAAATGAAGAACACAAGATCAGGATGGATATAATGACACTCCAGACATTATTCCTTCCTCATCTTTCATCCGTCCAAGAATAGATTAACCGAGCCACACGCCTATCTACTACACAAGAAGGAAGCACTCTTGATAGCTTAATATCACTATTGGCTGATATTCAAGCACAAAATTCTTTAATGAAAAGTGTAAAATATGCACTCTTTGTCACTCTCACCAATGCCCAAAACAAGTACAAATCCATTTTTGACTAGTTACCACCCCTGGATGGAAATTAAGTTTTTGACGTTTGTCAAAAAGGGGGAGTGATACAGTTTCGGTGATACAGTTTTGATATAGTATTCGGAGTATTGTATACAGGGGGAGTATACCAAGTAGAGTATGTAGAGTATCAAAGGACAGTAAGCCGAACACAAGCATACAACCGAACATGCAAAATCAAAGTTATGTATAGTATAATGATAAGGGGAGTATAAGTGAATATACTATTTCATTGACTATTGTATATACTGTCAAGTATAGTCATTTTGCAAATTATATAGATTTTTGAGTTATGACTTTGAAAGTAGTTTTTGTCAAACATCTCAACTAATGTCAAAAGGGGAGATTGTTACTACTTATCAGGTTGCCATTAGTTTTTATATTCAAAGTCATACTATATACTCTAGTCGGTTAACACTACCGAATCATGCAGTCTGTATACACAGAGAAGTCGGTATGCACAATCTAGTCGGTTACAGAAGAAAGCAGTTAGAGAACACAATACACACCGAGCTGTCTACCAAGTATCTTTTTATGTCTACCAAGCAGCAAAGATGACACACCGAGTTGATATACACCGAGTGAAAAGTGTTACCAGATTCATTGATACTGGACATGCATATGAAAACATGTTACAAGATCGAGGCACATCTAACTGTTATCACATTGGAAATTTCACTAGATGATTGTGTATGATTTTGAGATCAATCTAACCAGTGAAATATTTTGTATAGTTATTCATTCGAGGAATCGTGTTCGTAAGATTGAAGCAATGAATTGGATCACTGTCTTAAGAGATCTATTTATACATCATGAGTTAAGAGTTAAAGGTGTGTGCATGAGTCTAAGAAGACTATTATAGAGACATAGAGGTCACCGAGAAGGTTTTCAGAGAACAGTCGAAGAACAGAGTAAATAGAAGGGTTTATTGAGTTAATATATGGGTTACCGAGGTATGCTATAAGCAAGGTAATCTATTCTAAGCACAAAGAATCTGCTATAACATTTCAGATGTAAAGTTGTAGATATTTGTAATGATTTTATTGTAATATTGTGAAGTTGTAAGAGAAACCTTTAACAGGGTAAAAGACTCTAATCAAGTCTATAAATTGTAAAGCCTCTAACTAGGTGGAACATTTAGATTACATGTTGTAAAATCCTTTAGCAACGTAGATCTAATAGATCTTGTTATTCCTAACAGGGTAAGCTATCAGAAACAACCAATATGTAGTTCTAGCCGAGCACTCTTTATTATTGCAGTAGTGAAGTTGTGGGTGCCATCCCCACCGCAATTTTTCTCTCTAACCAAGAGTTTCTTCGTAACCAAAATATATGTGTTGTTGAGTGAATCATGTATGATTGTTATCTATTTGTTTTAACTTTATGTTATGTTACTGAACTATTCTGTTTATGCATAACAATAAAGTTATTATTCAAGAAATTTTTTGGAGTACTGATTCACCCCTCCCCTCTTAGTACATTAGCTTTCCATATCGGGCCTAACACTTACAACAACATGTAGCAGGAGTAATGTATTCTTCTTTACCGATTGAGAGGGAGACTGAATCCTTCTTCTTTCTATGCCATGAGACCAACCAGTCACCTAGGAAGAATGCACCATCACTTAGGCTCTTTCGGTCATCAATGCAACTTGCCTAATCAACATTAGTATATGCTTCCAAGTGGGATTCCCCTTGTTTAGGGTACCACAATCCATAACTGAGTGTTCCTTACAAGTACCTAAAAATTCTACTTTGGACATTCATATGTGACTGCTTAGGTGCAACTTGAAATCTAGCCACCATGCACACTGCCTTCACTATATCAAGTCTAGAAGAAGTAAGATACAATAGGATGACTATCATAGATCTATACAATATCTGATCCACCACCAGTGATTCATAATTCTTTCTTAATTTTCTTCCAGTCACCATGGGATTACTTACTGGTTTGCAGTCCTCCATTTGAAATTTCTTCAAAATATCCTTTGCATACTTGGTTTATGAGATGAAGATTCCCTTATCTTGTTGTGATATTTGCAAACCAAGGAAGTATGTCAATTCTCCAAGCATTGACATCTCAAATTCTAACTGCATCTGATCAACAAATTCTTTGCAAAGGGTGTCTTTATTGCCTCCAAAAATAGTGTCATCTACATACACAAGCTCAATGATCATGTGGTTTCCATCTTTCTTGATGTATAAATTGTTGTCAACAATCCCCTTTCAGAATCCTTTCTCCTTCAGCTACTGATCTAGCCTTGAATAACATGCTTTAGGAGCTTGCTTTAAGCCATACAAGGATTTCTTCAACCAACACACAAAGGTTTCATCATCATGTAGCAGAAACCATTTTGGTTGCTCCATGTATACTTCTTTTTCCAAATTTCCATTGAGGAAGGTAGATTTTACATCCATTTGATATACTTTATAACCCTTGTAGGCAAAAAAGGCTAGAGACATTCTAATTAATTCTAATCTAGCTACTGGTTCAAATGTTTCTACAAAATAAATGCCCTCTACTTGAGAGTATGTAGTGTCCACCCTTGACTTGATTTGTTTTGAGTGGAGTTGACTTTTAATTCATGCGTGATAGACATTATTGGGCATAAGCTATTTCAGATGATTTATATGATGTTAATACTATCCTTATTGATTGCGTGATTTATTAGACAATATATACTTATTATGTGATGTATTGTCGAAAGATTATATTGATCATGTGATTTGATGAGCATAAGTGTTGATGGATTTTACATGCCTTACTATAATCATGAATTATACTAATCATGCACTTGATGATGTTTTGATATACTGACCATATTTAATGATTATGTATGATGAGTTGACCTTATGGTGTGTTTGATTGTTTGATGACTATCTTCTAGATAGAGACACTACCACATCACTCATTGCGAGCAGGATGTGTCATTGTGATTCTCTAACTCTTGTCTATTATAATATATATGCATATGTTGTATCGTTTCTTTGTGGATGTAGGATTTGCAGGTACTAGACATCGACTCCACCTAGCTCTACATGTCTAAGTATGTCTTAAAATCCCAATGGTATGTGGTTTGGAGTTGACATAGGTTCCCCTCACATACTCTAGGTCTAAGTTGTTCATTGCGAGTCGTCAGCATCTTGGCGCAATTTTCCATGTGAGTTAGTAAGCTTGGTTTCTTCCATGTTGTGAGTATGTTAGTATTGGTTGGTTAATTCTATTATGTCGAGATTGACTATTTGATTATTGATGCGAGATTAAATAGTTAATATTGTTTATTTGAATTGTTTTGATTTGTAGAGATTCGATTATTTGATTATCTAATGTTTAATTTAATTTATCGGATTCTTTCCTTTTTGGGTATTTAATTACTTTATATTTAATGTTTATTTATTTTAATGATGATTTGATATTTATTGTTTATCTTATGTTGTGGTTTTATATTTATTTGTGATTTGACCTTTTATTGGTATTTAATTATCTATTTATTTATTTAATTATCTATGGTTTAATATTTATTTGGTGTTTAATGTTTATTTGGTTCTCTAATTCATTTATGAGCCCTTGGTTTATTTAATTTAATTCCCCCATTTGATTTATTTAATTATGGCTCATGTTTTATTTATTTGTTTGACTTTTACGTTTAGTGGGTTGTATAAATATAGTCTAAAATAAAATAATAAAATATTCCCACCTAATTGTTAAACATGATTTACATTTATCTTACCTACCCTCTTCTCTTATTGGTTGAATTTGAAAACGCTGGTAAAATTATATTATATGGTGGGGCTGGTAAAATATATTATAGAATCAAATATTTTGATTGGTTGGAGAGGCCAGGGTTTTTATGCTTTTGCATGCTTTTATTCCCATTTTCGACCTTGTTCACAAGTTACTTCCTGAAAATATTTCTTTGTAATTTTATTTTGGAGCTTGATCTCGACTGTTGGTGTTTTGTTGATTGGTTTTGGCTTGGAGCTCTACCTCAACTCTCATCCATCACTTAGGGTGCAGGTTGGGTTCCTTATCTTTTGTTTATTTTCAGCTTTTAAATTTCTCTATGTATGCTCCGTATTTGAAAATGCCTTCCAGGAGTTGGGTAGGAAATATTTGGTTTTATATAGTTTTATTGTATTTTTCAGAATAATATATGGTGGATAAAACTTTATATTATATGGGTGTTTGTATAGTTTTATTGGAGAAATATTTAGTCTCCTATAGCATTGAAAAGTTTCGATTCATGGCTACTTGTTGTGAGTTTCTTGTATCATTGTCTAGATTATGTGTATGGTGTTTGTTTGGTGTGGTATTGGCCTAATTTGTTATTGATAGTGTTATGTGTATGATTAATAATCAAAGGAAGTCTCTATGTGTGAGTTCTGGGTCTCCCACCTATGGGATATGTCTTGGAATTTCTCTCTCTATGTTTATTAAATTATATTCCATTTGTTTCTTCTTACTTGTCGGGTCTCAGTGACCTCATTCATGTGTTTTCTATTAATTTTTGAATTGAGTTTGATTTTTAATCTTTCCCGAAAGTTCGGTCTTTCTGTTCGTTTTGTGTAAAAGCACTGAATTTGCATATGCGTTGTCCTTCATTGCATTTGCACTGTCCTTTTATGCTTTTGTGTTGTCTTTCATTGTATTTGCATTGTCCTTTAGTATATTTGTTCTATCTTCAATTGCACAGGTGCTAATCTGCAATGCAAAAGTGCTAAACTCCAATGCGAAAGCACTGTACTACGTAGCGTATGCGTTGTTCTGCCTGTCTTTGGTGTTTTCACTATTTTTCCAGTCAAATTTGGATTCTTGAGTTTGGTTTCATTCCAGAGGTTTTTTGGGGTTTTTGCAGATGTTTTCTAGTTACTATTATCTATCAGTTTGAAGTGATTTTACATATTCTATGTTGTAACATTCTTGACTTATTTATTGTTGAAGATTTGAGTTTTCCTTATATTGAGATGTTGCAATGGAAAAATGGTATTGTTGTGGAGATAGCAAGATGTTATTGTTGTGGAGAGACCAGAATTGATATATTATATTGAAGGAATGCTTCTTATTTGATATTCTATGGATTTCCACATTGAGGCTCATTTTGCATTGTAATGGATTTAAGCCCTTTGCGCTCTTTAGCTATGGTTTTCCTTGTATGTTTATGTGTTGTTGGGATGCATGATGAAGTTATGGATCTTTTCTTGGAATTTTGAATTGGAGCCTCTTTTCTATTGTTGTTTGGAGCATGATAGGTAGAGTGGGATTTCATGTGATGACCAGAGTCATGAGAGACAGGTTTGCACGAGGATTCCTTGTAAGGATGCATAAGTCTATACTGCCAGGGCACATGGGGGTTTTCCTTTATTTAAACAAGTGATAAAATTTATAATGAATTAATTTGGATGGGTAATTAGAACTCAATTAAACAAGATAATGAATAGTTTTGAGCCTCATGGTTTATTCCTAGCGAGGATGTTTTAGGATAAGCATGAGAAGGCCGTGAAGATGGTATGTCAAATCTCTCTTGATTATCTCATGGATAGAAATGGGTCCACATATCTATCAGGGTATGCTATGAAGAGTTGTGTTGGTAATATTATGGGGGAGGATAGCATGTGATGACACTCTACTCCTACACGTATCCTTTTCTTGAGATGTATCGATGCCTTGTTGATTTGTGTGCCTCTGGGAGTTTCTATTTGTGCTTTCTTGTGATTGGTTCTTGCGTGAGTCTCCTTGTATTGTTTAGGCTCTTTGGTTTTAAGTGTCAGCCTAGATGTAGAGTGTGTGTTGGGACCTTGTGTCATCTCCTAGCATGGGGGGTGGTTCATTTGGGTCTACATGGTCGAGTGGTTGGTGGTTTTAAACCATTGGAATGTTCCTATCTTTGGATTCTTCTTGCATAATTGAGGATGATTCTTCAAATAGTTCATGGATAATAATTTCAGAAAAAGTGTAAATGACGACGTGATTTATGTAATAAAATTATTATGTAATGATTGTAAAACAAATCATGCTTATGAGAAATGACTATGTTGTTCTAGTTATAGTCATAGCTTTTGGTTATAGTATATGATTGTAATGATGAACCTCGAGTCGTATTGTAATACATTTGTATATTAAATGAAAGGGATGCATGAGTTGTGGATAAGTATTATGGTTTGGAATTAAATGATGCATTTTGTATTCTTGATGAGCCATGTTAAAAGGAAATTGTGCAAATGGTATGATAATGGTAATATCCTAGAAATGATGTCTTTAACTAATGCTTTAAGTAGAAGAAATGCTATTCCTTGGTAGGATGTATGAGTATGAGTAATATTGGAATATATATTAGGACATGTTTATGTGTTGTGATTAAAGAATTTGAACTTATAGTATCATACTTCGTAGTTAGTGATCTAATGGTAGGATTGAAATCTTAAAATTCTTGGGATGTAATTGAATGGTCCTTATGAAAATATTGTATGGATGTTATTAGTGAATGAATTACTAATCTTATTAATGGAAGTTACTAGTAAGTGTATGGGTAGACGGTAAAATGAATGCTTGTCTATCGAAGGATTAGGATGTATCATATGATATGGTTTAAGATTATAACTTCAAATGATGGATGCTATTAGTTGTTATGGATTTAGGATATTGTATCTTAATTTGTAATATGATGTTGGTTTATTTTTATAGTGTAAGAGACTTCATGAGTATTAAATGAGATATGGATTAAATGTTTAGGAAGACTTTGTAATTATTACCTTATGTACTTTAGGAATCATGATGAAGTGATAGAGATGCTCGGAGCATAGAATCATAAACGTTTATGTGGAGGTTAACTATAAATGAAAATTATGTTAATGCAATGCAAGGGTTAATCTTGGTATGTGAATGGTGATGTTTAAAGTCGAAGGTTGGTTAATGGTAATAGAAAAAATTGGACTATGTGTATAAATGAACCTAAGAGAAAAGGGGAAATAGCTATGCATTAAAAGATAGAATCTCATATTAAATGAATGATCAAGTAGGTTGCATACCATGAGTGTTAGGTATTGCAATATTGTACCTATCGCTAAAAAATGATTAAGATTATTAGGTATTGATTTGGAAGAAAGTAAATGCTTATTGCTTATGTAGGTAGATTAAGTAATGGCATTGAGATACCCTAGGGAGTTAGTAGTAATGATTCATTTTATTCTGCTTGCGTAGTTGTTTAATAGTTTGATCAAATTATTCTATGTTCATAACACTTAAATGTTGATGTGTGTTCGCTGCATTGCTTAAGTGATGTTAGGTGTTGTATTGAAAAAAAATAAAATAAAAATAAAATTAGTGTGTATTTAGCTATATTTCTTTGGGGTATTTTGGCAGGCATTACATTTGGTATCAAAGCCCATGTTACAATGCTAGGATCTTTGGTTAAGGAGGTTTCTATTAGTCTTATGAATGTGCCTTGATGTTCCTCTGAATCAAGTTACTCTTTAAGATTTGTGTTAGAAGAAGTGTTATTAGAATTTTGGGAATCTTAGATATCTATGCCTTATGTTTCTCTCTAATTCCTTTTAGGAATCATAATTTTAAGTAAAGTATGTATTCATTCCATATGAATGTCTATAGAATAAGATAATGTCTATATGTTATTATTTGCTCTATAAATTTCTTGTGCTTACTTGAATGATTAGGGTTGCTTTCCTTATACATAAGTAATTACGTTGTAGAATGAGAAAAGAATGTGTGTATCCTCTTAACTAAAGCTATGTTCATAAAATTAGTCTGGTATGTTGATCTTCCTATGAATAGAAGGATGAAGTGTTTGTATTATGCATTTAGGAATAATTTAGTATAGATCATGATGTGAAAATAGAAGAAATTGTATGTGGTGCATAATAAAAGTAGTTAGAATACCTTTTTCCTTATTTTAATCTCCTATGTGAAATATAAGGAAGTTAGCTGGTAATGTCATGGTTACCCCATAGGACTATTGGCTATTTTGGTGTATGTGTGATTTTGTATGTAATAAAATATTGTTTGAGGAAAGTCATAGCTATCAAAGGATTTGAGATTTCTAGTTGAACTTGTATTGGTAGGAGATCTTATGGAAGTTGAAATTGCATACTGTAGTCACATAAATCTGTCCATTTTAATTAAATGAATATTTCGTATTTATTTGATTAAAAATCCACTAGCCATCAATTAATTAAATTAATATTTAATTAATTTATCCCCAAACATTCTTCTATTAATTAAATAAATTATTCAATTTATTTTAGTTCATTCATTAAACCAAATACAAATCAATTAAATATATAAAATCTATTTATTTAATTAAATCCCCCTTTTCCTCTTTTAAATAAGTTAAATAAAACATTTATTTAAATCATTATCCCCACCCCACTTGCATTTTCCTACAAATACAACTTGCACACATTTTGAAATAAATGAATTTTTATTTTAAATAAAATCCTATTTTCCCTCACCCACCAAATCCACTTGCAAAATCTAATCCCCTTCTAGATTCTTCTAAACCCTTCCTAATTAGCCTAATCCATCCCCTAATTATTGTCACATTCCTAAACAAAATGGAGTCACTTCTCAAAGCCTAAAAGTCTTTGATAACCAGTAAAGGTTTTCAACCTTCAACCACTAAATGTCTCAAAGTCTTGGATAACCTTTGAAAGCTTCCAACTTTCAACCACTTAATCCACAAAGTCTCCAATAACCATTAATGGTTAACCCAAACCCTCCTACATGGTTAAAACATTTGTTTTGACTCAACCTCTACCCAACCCAAGGGTCTCATCAAGCATTTAATGCTTTGACCATGATTATCTCTTAATCATTTGCACAAAGGTTTATCCTTGCATTAACTCCTAATCTAGTGGGTAATCCTAATTTAGACTTGACCCTTAGCCTTTAGATAACCATGAGGTCTTCTCAAGCCTTTAATGCCTCCAACCTCTTCTCTCAACCCAATCCTGTGTTGACACTTGTCACTATTTTATTGGTGCCAATTGTGCACATGGATCCCCAACTTTCAAGCTTGACCCTTGATTAAACCTTTCAATCCTGGCCATCCATTGCTCCATTTTTCCTATAAATAGAGCCCATTTCTTCATAATCCACATCCTGAAAACTTGTATGCATTTAGGCTATAGACATTTTTAGAGAGCATTTAGCATAAGCAATCTAACATCTTATCATTTTTGGTTAAAATATATCATTTTAGCATCAATAGCATAGTATTTAGCTTTTCATTTCATATTTGAAGCTTAATATTAAATCTCAATCCTCCATAAGCATCCATAGTGCAAAAAGCTGCTAAGAGCTACACCATTTTGGAACTTGGAGAGGAGAGGAACAAGGGAGAAGAAACTAAGGCCATGCTAAGAGGCAGTTGGAGATGTCTCATGATCTTTGTTTTACTTATTAGATATATTAGCATGTCTCTTTGTGTCTCTTTTGGAATGCCTTCATATGTTTAGTTTTAGATTGACTAACACTAATGTTTTGTGTGTTTTTGTGTTATTTGATCATAGACTAATCTTGTGCCATTTAGGAGGGCATCACATACCTTTTAAGGTGGTAACTATTTTTGGCATGCCTAGGAAATTCAAACTGATTCTGCATATATTTGTGTGTATTGATTTGTGTGGCAATATCCCTTTCTTCCTCTTATCTCTTTGGGGTAAGAGATTCAAATACCTAGGGGTTATTGATATTAAGTAGAAGGATTGGATAACGAATGATGAATATGACTTGTATACATTAAAGGGAAGATTAGATGAAATTAATTTGCATTGAAGACTGAAATTTAGGTATTGCATTCATGATCCTTGTTCTTTAAAGGGAAGAATTGATTTAATAGAATATCCCATCATTTAAATAGGAAATGTATCGCAAAACTAAAGGGAGATAAATATGTGTATTGAAGCAAGGATTGGTGCATTGTATATGTAGAAATTGAAATGATACCATTGTGTCTTTATTTGGTTTGGCCAGATAAAAGTTTTAGCTTTGTGTAGGAGTTGTGTGGCATTGAATAAAAATTTCTCTTAACTAGATGGATAAATTAAGAAAGGTTACTATATCATTTCCTTATTTGAATTTTAAGAAATGATTCCTTATCAAATTCTAATGAGATAAAATGATAATTAGTTATATGAAATTGTGTTGGGATTCTAAATATCAATTTTTCTTGAAATGTCGAAAATACATAGTCTATGAATGATAATAATCAAATAATGATAGGAAGTAAGTTTGAATAGAATGATGCATGCATTCTTAGAATTTAAGTGACATTAGATTAATATAAAAATAAGTTCTAGAAGTGGGAATAAGATATTCTTAACTCAGATAACTAGAAGTATGTCAGGAGATTATTATTGGTAAGAGTAGAAATTGATATTAAACCTAGGCTTTAGTAATGAGACCTATTTTTCTTGTTTTGATATATGATTGACTAAAGTTCTTAAAGACCTTATGAAGGACTTTCTAATATTCTATAGGTTATTAGTTGTGTATTTATGGAAATGATGCATGTTATAGTCTACTATCAAGTTATTAATTGAAGATCTAACCTTTGTTTCTGTTATAACTTGGTGAATATGATCATTGTATAGATAAGATATCTTTAACATTAGTCATGGTATGAATATATTCTTTGTGCATGTGTGAGTGCGTAGTTGCTTTATCTCTTCCTACCTATGTGAAATTTCATAAAGGATAATTGTCCAATTTTTCAAAAAAGATTGCATTGCATTAAAAATAATGAAAAGAATACGGGCATATGGATAAAATAAAAGTCTTAATTATATGGTGTGCACTCTCTAATGCATTCTAGGAATTTCACCCTTGGATGTTGTGTAGCGGTTACTCCCTTTGGTGTGACTAATGTTGGTCACCTCGTGATGTGGGTTGGATGAGTCATTTATTTTGCCTTGAGTTAATTTATGATTTATGTGATGTGTCGATAGGAGTAATGTGTACTTTTGATATTTCTTTACTCTTGGGATGACCACTAATTTCTTCTTTCTTTTATTTTCCTCTTGTGGTAGCACTTGTCACACTTAAATTTCTTGATTGATTTTGCCGACAACTTTTCTTCTCTTTTAGTTTAATAAATTGATTTTAGGATATTTCCTTGACATCCTCTTTTGTTGTTTGTGGTGGTCATTCTAAGTGTCAATGTATTGAGGGCCCATATCTTGAGCCAAGTGTTGTCTCTATCATGTTCATTTTGAACCTCTGGTAGTATGTGCAAGGGAGGACATCACGAAAAAGTGCACTAGTCTAAGAAAACAATTAGATAATGTTGGTATTAGCTGAATAAATGGAAGATGTTAACAAAATAAAATATATTGGTAACTTTCTAAATTTTATAGTAGATAGAAGTGCCTTGCAATTGTGAAGTCTGAAATTTATGGAATAGTTAAATAAAAAGCAATTGCTGATTTCTCACCTTCAAAATCTTTTGTGTACAAATAATGGATTAAGGATTCCCTTGAATGATTCAGTTGGATAAGGATTTCATCCAATGTTTGTATAAAGAGTAGCGTAATGGAAATATGGTGGGAATTAGGACATTTGAATGCCATGGGAATTGTTCTTTAAATAAATAAGTTATCGTGTGATGTCTTGAATATATTTAATTTGAGAAAGCTTATTTGTGAGAAATTTTCCCTCATTTAGGCTTATGACATTATTTATTCAATAATATAATATGTCCATATGTGTAAGATATTGTGTAAAATGTGTATCTCTCTCTCTATTTGCATGCAACTAGATGTCGAAGGAGTGTTACTATGAATATTAGTGTGAAATATAGTGATTTCTTCTTATTGATGCTTAACTCAGTGACTAAAATTACAGTTTTGTATTGCAAGTGTGGTTAAAATGAAGTTCCCTTATAAATATTTTAACAATTTAGTGTACATATCATAATTAATAGCAATTGGTGCTTCATTTACCTCTTGTGTAACATGTTTATTTCAAATAATTGGAGCATATGGAGGAAATTTAGTTGTCATTATCTTTCTTGAGTTAAAAAACATTATAATATGTTTGTGTTAAAAGGAAGATTTTGATTTATGTGTGCTAGTTGTCACCCTAACTCTTACGACTTCTAGGAGTAAGTCAAGTCTAAGGGGGGTAGGATGTAGTGTCCACCCTTGACTTGACTTTTTTTGACTAGAGTTGACTTTTAATTCATGCATGATAGACATTATTGGGTATAGGCTATTGCAGATGATTTATATGATGTTGATACTATCCTTATTGATCATGTGATTTATTAGAAACTATATACTTATTATGTGATATATTATAAAAATATTATATTGATAATGTGGTTTGATGAGCATAAGTGTTGATGGATTTTACATGCCTTACTATAATCATAAATTATACTAATCATGCACTTGATGATGTTTTGATGTACTGACCATATTTAATTATTATCTATGATGAGTTGATCTTATGGTGTGTTTGATTGTTGTATGACTATCTTCGGCATAGAGACAATGCCACATAACTCATTGCAAGAGGGATGTGTCATTGCGATTCTCTAACCCTTATCTGTTATAATATATATGCATATGTCATATTGTTTCTTTGTGGATGCAAGATTTATAGGTACCAAAAAAGGACTCCACCTAGCTCCATAGATTTGAGCGTGTCTTTAAATCCCAATGGTATGTAGTTTGGAGTTGACATAGGTTCCCCTCACATACTCCAGGTCTAAGTTGTTCATTGTGAGTCATCAACGTCTTGACACAATTCACCATGTTAGTTAGTAAGGTTGGTTTCTTCCATGTTGTGAGTATGTTAGTATTGGTTTGTTAATTCTATTATGTCGACATTGATTATTTGATTATTGATGTGACATTAAATAGTTAATAATGTTTATTTTTATTATTTTAATTTATAGCGATTTAATTATTCGATTATCTAATGTTTAAATATAATTTATCGGATCCTTGCCTTTTTGGGTATTTAATTAATTGATATTTAATGTTTATTTATTTGAATGATGATTTGATATTTATTTATTTTTTATCGATAAAAAGTCGAGGCCAAAGAATTTTATTAATTTTTAAAAATAGATAGAATTACATTTACACCTCCACTCGGTGTGGGCACTGGTAGGAAAGAATGGAGGGAAGAAAACCTCCGATCTAGCCCAGATCCCTCAAGGATCAGAAAAAAATTAAGAATGCAATACAAAATGGAGATACAAGATCACAAAGAGAACTTGTCCAAAATAATGAACATTGTCTGTAGAAATCCTCTGTGTAAGGTTGAGCATTAGATTGCCCATTTCTTGGGTTGTTGATGTTGTTTGTGGGCGAAAGTTCTTGCTATTCCTGAAAAATAGGGTTAAGGATGCTCTGCTCCATATTCTACACAAAATGTTGTGAAAATCTCTCACCAAAATGTTAGGAAAAGGGAAACCGAATAGGTCAACTTATACAATATATCATACCTACCTGGATGGTCACCTTGTTAGGATACACAACTCAAAATATTAGTCTCAAAAAATCTACAAAACATAATGCAAGAGTGATTACCCATCAGAGAGCATAAACTCAATAAATATTAATGAGGCAAATTCCATAAGTATGCCTGCAAAGAGATCGTAGGGAGCTACCATCTTAAAGAATATACATAGCTTAACAAGATTACAAAGCTAAGTTAAAGCAACTTAGAGACATTGAAGCCTGAAAGCTTCTTAAGAACAAAACAAGAGACAAAACATCAAGAATATAGGGGACCAAAAAAGGTAAAATAGAGATGAGGATAGCTCAGTAAGTATTAGTCCTAAAACAAGGCAATATCTACATAAATAATAATACCTATATATCTGTGATCACATATATTTAGGAGCAAGATATGCCAACATGTTTATATACCTATGCTCATTAATGTAAGGTCTTGCCTCCTTCTAGTCTTAAAACTTACCCTGGCAGAGCGGCGATGAACCTCAGAAAAGAATCATTGAAGACAAAAATTCCATCATCAAAAGATAACAAGGAGAGAGAAGATGGTTTTCATCGACGGGAAAAGGTCTTTGAGGAGATAATACCATCAGTGTAATATAAAAAAAGGCTCACCAAAAGGAAAGTTCTCACCGAAAGAATAATGTCGACTAGACAAAAGGAAGCTACATCGATAAAGATATCGATGAGGAAATAGGTATTGAGGATGCTAAAAGGCATGCCTCCAATATGCATGGTTTCACAGATGTGCCTTTATTGGTGGAAGATGATAAGGGAGGATAAAGAAAAGCTTTGGTGAGACAATAGATCCATTCATTGATAGGGCATGATGATTTTGATGGAAGGAGTGTTTCGGTGGAAAAAAGGTCACCAGAGCCCAAGGTTTCTTCGACATAAAAACCTAATGGATATCAGATAGGTATCAGTGGGGAAACACCCATAGTGACCGAATACAATATATCGATGAAGAAGGATTATCTGTGAAGATAAATTAAAAAGCCCCCTATTGTTAAAATAAATTATCATTTTCATTAATAACATGGTAGCCCATAAGTCATCAAGTGGGTGTAATAGAAACCTAATTAAGATATCCGAGTTCAAATAATATCGATGGGACCCAACGATGTCTCATTGATATAGAAGGGCCATCAAAGAAAGGAAGCACTAATGAACTTTAGAAAAAACTCATCGATGATAGTAATTCCATCGACAAATGATATTGAGGAAAGCGGAATGGTTTTTATCGACGGGAAACGGGCTTCAAGGGGATAGTACCATCGGTGTAACATAATCACTGAAAGGAATGCTCTCATCAAAAGAATAAATTTGATCAGACAAAAGGAAGCTACATCGATAAAAGATATCGATGAGAAAATAGGTTTTGAGGAAGCGGAAAGGCATGCCTCTGATAGGCATGGTTTCAATGATGCGACTTTATCGATGAAGGATGATAAGGGAGGGTGATAAAATTGATGAGACCCAACAATGTCTTCATCGATATAGAAGGGCCATCGAGGAAAGGAAGCACCGATGAACTTCAGAAAAGACTCATCGAAGATAGAAGTTCCATCAACAAAAGATATCAAGGAAAGCGGCGATAGTTTGATATTTATTGTTTAGCTTATGTTGTGGTTTTATATTTATTTGTGATTTGACCTTTTATTGGTATTTAATTGTTTATTTATTTATTTAATCATCGATGGTTTAATATTTATGTGGTGTTTAATGTTTATTTGGTTCTCTAATTCATTTATGAGCCCTTGGCTTATTTAATTTAATTCCCCCATTTGATTTATTTAATTATGGCTCATGTTTTATTTATTTATTTAACTTTTAGGTTTAGTGGGTTGTATAAATAAACTTTAAAATAAAATAATAAAATATTCTTTTCTAATTGTAAAACATGATTTATATTTATCTTACCTACCCTCTTCTCTTATTGGTTAAATTCGAAAAGGGAGGTAAAAATATTATATTGTGGGGTTGGTAAAATATAATATAGAATCGAATATTTTGATTGGTTGTTGGAGAGGCTAGGGTTTTTGTGCTTTTGCATGCTTTTATTCCCATTTTCGAGCTTGTTCATGGGTTACTTCCTGAAAACCTTTCTCTATAATTTTGTTTTGGAGCTTGATCTCGACTATTTCTATTTTGTTGACTGGATTTGGCTTGGAGCTCTACCTCAACTCTCATCCATTACTCAGGGTGCAGGTTGGGTTCCTTATCTTTTGTTTATTTTTAGCTTTTAAATTTCTCTGTGTATGCTCTATGTCATAAAATGCCTTCTGGGAGATGGGTAGGAAATATTTGGTTTTATATAGTTTTATTGTAGTTTTAGGATTAATATATGGTGGATAAAACTTTATATTATATGGGTGGTTGTATAGTTTTATTGGAGAAATATTTAGTCTCCTATAGCATTGAAAAGTTTAGATTCATGGTTGCTTGTTGTGAGTTTCCTATATCATTGTCTGGATTATGTGTATGGTGTTTGTTTGGTGTGGTATTGGTCTTATCTGTTGTTGGTAGTGTTACCTATATGATTCAGGCTCAAAGGAAGTCTCTTTGTGTGAGTCTTGGGTCTCCCATTTGTGGGATATGTTTTGGAATTTCTCTTTCTATGTTTTATTAAACTTTATTCCATTTTTTTCTTCTTACTTGTCAGGGGGTGACCTCATTCATGTGTTTTCTATAAAAAATTTAATTGAGTTTGATTTTTAATCTTTGCTGAAAGTTCAGTGCTTTTTTGTTCATTTTGTGTAAAAGCGCTGATTTTGCATATGCGTTGTCCTTTTATGCTTTTGCACTGTCTTTCATTGTATTTATGTTGTCTTTAAGTATATTTGCACTATCTTTAGCTACATAGGCACTAAACTATTAACACAGGTGCTAATCAGCAATGCGAAAGTGCTAAACTCCAATGCAAAAGTGCTAAACTCCAATGAGAAAGCGGTGTACTACGTAGTGTATGCGTTGTTCTGCACGTCTTTGGTATTTTCACTATTTTACTGGTCAGATTTGGATTCTTGAGTTTGGTTTCATTCCAAAGGCTTTTTGGGGGTTTTTGTATAAATTTTCCAGTTACTGTTATCTATCAGTTTGAAGCGATTTTACATTTTCTATGTTGTAACATTCTTGACTTATTTATTTTTGAAGATTTGAGTTTTCCTTATATTGAGATGTTGCAGTGGAAAAATGGTATTGTTGTGGAGACAACAAGATGTTATTGTTGTGGAGATAGCAGAATTGATATGTTATATTGATGGAATACTTCTTATTTGATATTCTATGGATTTCCACATTGAGGATCATTTTGCATTGTAATGGATTTAAGCCCTTTGCGCTCTTTACCTATTGTTTTCCTTGTATGTTTATATGTTGTTGGGCTGCATGATGAAGTTATGGATATTTTCTTGGAATTTTAAATTGGAGCCTCTTTTCTATTGTTGTTTGGAGCATGATAGGGTGAGTGGGCTTTCATGTGATGACCAGAGTCAAGAGAGATAGGCTTGCATGAGGACTCCTTGTAAGGATGCATGAAGTCTAGACTGCCAGGGCACATAGGGTTTTCCTTTGTTTACACAAGTGATAAAATTTATAATGAATTAATTGGGATGGGTAAATAGAACTCATTTAAACAAGATAACAATGAGTTTTGAGCCTCATGGCTCCACATGTCTATCGGGTTATGTCGTGAAGAGTTAATGGTTGTTAAATAAATCATGCTTATGAAAAATGATTATGTTGTTCTATTTATAGTGATAGCTTTTGGTTATAGTATATGATTGTAATGATGAACCTTGAGGTGTATCGTAACACATTTATATATTAAATGAAAGGGATGCATGAGTTGTGGATCCGTATTATGGTTTGGAATTAAATGATGCATTTTGTATTCTTGATGAGCCATGTTAAAAGGAAATTGTGCAAATGGTATGATAATGGTAATAGCTTAGAAATGATGTCTTTAACTAATGCTTTAAGTAGAAGAAATTCTATGCCTTGGTAGGATGTATGAGTATGAGTAATATTGGAAGATATCTTAGGACATGTTTATGTATTGTGATTAAAGAATTTGAACTTATAGTACCATACTTTGTAGTCACTGATCTAATGGTAGGATTGAAATCTTATAATGCTTGGGATGCAATTGAATGGTCCTTATGAAAATATTGTATGGATGTTCTTTGTGAATGAATTACTAATCTTATTAATGGAAATTACTAGTAAGTGTATGCATAGACGGTAAAATGAATGCTTGTCTATCAAAGGATTAGGATGTATCATATGATATGGTTTAATATTATAGATTCGAATGATGGATGCTATTAGCTGCTATGGATTTAGGATATTGTATCTTAATTTATAATAAGATGTTGTTGGTTTATTGTTATAGTGTAATAGACTTCATGAGTATTAAATGAGCTATGGATTAAATGTTTAGGAAGACTTTGTAATTATTGTCTTATGTACTTTAAGAATCATGATGAAGTGATAGACACGCTTGGAGCATAGAATCATAAACATTTATGTGGAAGTTAATTATAAATGGAAATTATGTTAATGTAATGTAAGGGTTAATCTTCGTATGTGAATAGTGATGTTTAAAGTCGAAGGTTGCTTAATGGTAATAGAAAAAGTTGGACTTTGTGTATAAATTGAACCTAAGAGAAAAAGGGAAATAGCTACGCATTGAAAGATAGAATCTCATATTAAATGATTGATCAAGTAGGTTGCATACCATGAGTGTTAGGTATTTCTATGTTGTACCTATTATTGAAAAATGATTTAAGATTATTAGGTATTGATCTGGAAGAAAGTAAATGCTTATTGCTTATGTAGGTAGATTATGTAATGGTATTGAGATACCCTAGGGAGTTAGTAGTAATGATCTATTTTATTCCAATTGTGTAGTCGTTTAATAGTTTGAATGAATTATTCTATGTTCATAACACTTAAATTTTGTTGTGTGCTCACTGCATTGCTTAAGTGATGTTATGTGTTGTATTGAAAAAAATAAAAAATAAATTAAATTAGTGTGTATTTAGCTATATTTCTCTGGGGTATTTTGGTGGGCATTATAGAGTAACCCTTGCATACAAGTATAACTTTATGCCTAAAAATTTAACCTTCCTCTTTCATCTTATTCTGGTAGACCCATTTGGTGCCAATGATGTTCTTGTCTTCCGGTCTAGGGACTAATTCCCAAGTCTTGTTCTTCTCAATTTGCTGCAACTCTTCTTCCATGGCATCTATCCATTTGTGACTTTTGCTTGCCTCATTGAAGGTTTTAGGTTCTACTTCAATCATGAGGCAAAATTTGACTTGTTCATCATTACGGGAAAGTCTTCTCCTAGTCTGCACACCATCACTCTTATTGTCTAGAATTTGGTCTTCCTGGTGGTTCATCTGCACATACTAGTTAGGACCCTTTTTGTATTCTTCTTTCCGTTCATTGTCTGACTAAGATTCCTCACCTTCATCATTGGAATCATCATATCGGTTTACCTATGATTGTCTTCCTTTGTGCATATCCTCATCAACTCTTACATGTACACTATCAATGACTCTTCTTAGTCTTTTGTTGTAGCATTTATAGGCCTTTCTATTAGATGATTAACCAAGGAAGATTCCTTCATCACTCTTGGAATCAAAACTACCTAAAGCATTCATATCTCTCTTGATAAAACACTTGCTTCCAAATACCTCAAAGTGCTTAACTGATGGTTTCCATTCATACCGCAACTCATAAGGTGTCATTCTATTGTTTGTTCTTAGTTGAACCTGGTTCAAGGTATATGTAGGTGTATGAACTACTTCCTTCCAATATATGTCTGGAAAACTGGCCTCATTTAACATGGTTCTAGCCATCTCCTTGACTCTCCTATTCTTCCTTTCTACCACACCATTTTGTTGTGGTGTCCTAGGGGCTGAGTACTGCCTTCTAATTCCATGTCTTTAACAGTAATCTTCAAACTCATTTGATGTAAACTCTCCACCCCGGTGTGATCTTAGACATTTCATCTTGCACCCACTTTCCTTCTACACCATCTTCCTAAAGATCTTGAATCTGTCAAATGCTTGTGATTTATCTTGTAGGAAAGTCACCCATGTCATTCTTGAGTAGTCATCAATGAAGAGAATAAAATATCTTTCACTGACAACAGCTCTTGTCCTAGTTGGACCACACAGATCTGTATGTACAATTTCATATGGTCTTGAGGTGTTGTGTTCTTTTGTTTTGAAGCTAACCTTAGTCTACTTCTCTTTCACACATTCATCACAAAAATGTGCTTACCGGTTTGATGATGGGTGGAATATCTCTTACACACCCTTTTTCCTAACTACAACTAAGTTATCAAAATTTATGTGGCCTAATCTTCTATGCCACAACCAACTTTCATCCACTTGTCCCAACATACATTGGGATTCAAAACATTCTTTCAAATTGTATACATTACCATTTGTCCTCTTTCCTTCGGCTACACTTTGACCTGTACTCTCTTTCTTTATCTGGTAGCTAGTAGAATCAAAGGTAAATTTCTAACCTTTGTCACACATCTGACTCACACTCAACAAGTTGTGCTTTAGGCCTTCCACATAATACACATCATGTTCCTTCAATTTTTCATCAATATTTAGAGTACCTTTTCCCTTTATTTTGATGGATGAGTTTTCTATGAATCTTACTAAACCACCATTCCAATCTTCAAGCCTGATAAATTTATTTTTATCACTGGTTGTGGTTGGAACAACCACTGTCTACAACCCATAGCTTTTTCCTTTCAGCATGTAAGGTAGTCTACACTATCAAACTTGATTATGCCTTGTCCTTTTCTTTCTCAACCCATAGCAGTTTGGTGTCCTTCTTCTTGTCAACTATTATTTTGTGGTCCGGTTTAAATACCTGTACTTGATTAGGGTTTGTCCTCTTCTACTTGATTTTCCTATTTTTACAAAACTTTTCTATATGTCCAAACTCTTAACAGTTATAGCATTCCACATTCTTATTTAAGGATGAATCTTTGAAACTATTGTAGGACACTGGTTTATTCTTCCTACATTCAAAATTCCTATGACCAAATCCATTACACTGATAATAGACAACATTCATATCCCAGAGTGCATTAAATGGATTTCTACTTTCATAACTCATAGTGGGCTTATTGGTTAATCTACAGTTAGCTATCCTATGCCCAAATTTGTTACACCAATAATAATAACCATGAAATTTTGGAACATACCAGTTAGGTTGTCTTGGTCCTACAAACAATTGCCTCATCGAGGGTCTTCCTTTTATGCTGCTAACTCTGGTGAATCCTTCTTGATCAACTCTTGCATTTATCCTTGGATCTTCATGTCTGTTCATTGAGTGTGGCCTTCAGTTCATTGGTTTTGTATATCGGTTTGTGTGGTGATTTCTAACAGTATCTACATATGTCTTCTTACCAGTATCCTTGCTTACCGTGAATGTCTTCTTATCTTCACGTTCATTTAAAGAAGTGAACTATATCTCCTTACCAGATCTGTGCTTGCTATTTAAACTTTGTCCTTCTTCAAATCCTAAGCATCTGGTATCTTTAGATGGCTTTTTTTTTCTCAGCATCTTGTCTAAGGCTTTGGTGCTGCCTTCATATTTGCTTCTCACTTTCATTTCTTCCTTACTTTTTTCAAGCTCCTTTTTGAGCTTCACTATTTCTACTTCTAGATATTGATGCTCTTTTTCCTTCTTCATCAGATCAGAGGATGTAACTTCACATATCCTCTTGGCTTCTTCCAACTGGAGTTTCAAGTTAGATATAACTTGATTGGACTCATCCAGGGATTGCTTCAAGAGTCCTTATTCATCTACTACAACAAGCTTGAACTTCTTGAGTTTTGTTCTTGTTTTAATCAGCTTCTAAAGAGCACTAATGAGCTTACCTTCTAGATCCACTTCAACCTCAATGTCTTCTTCTTCATCATCTTCATCAACCGGTTCATCAAGTTACATAAAGAGATTAACTTCTCTTTCATTCTCATGGTAGTCATATTCTGATGCACTTTCTTCATCTATAGCATCATCCTTAAAAGTGTATAGGCTTTTATGCTTGTGGTAGCCTCTTCTTCCCTAGCGGTAGAAATTTTTTTCTTTGTCTTTACTGGTAGATCTGCTAAAACTTCTTGACTCATCTCCACTAGTTTCATTATAAGAACATTTTACAGCAAAGTGTCCAACTTTACCACAGTTGAAATATTTGAGTGGTAACTTTCCTTTATACTTGTCGGATCCTATCTTGATCTTTCTTAGAAATTTTGCTACTTCTCCATCTGATTCTTCACTGGATCCTTTATGAGCAACCTCTTCCTTGCCCTTTTTGGTGGAGTTGAATGCTACCTCTTTCCTTGAGGATGCTTCACTGGTTTCTCTCATTTCATATGTTGTTAGTGAGACAAATAGCTCATCCATTGTGAATATCTTTAGATCCTTGGCTTCCTCTATGGAAGAAACCTTAGTGTCATACTTAGGTGTGAGAGATCTTAGTACCTACTTGACAAGAATCTCATCTGCAATTTCTTCTCCAAGTCCTCTAATGGTGTTCACAGTTTTATCTATTCTGTGAAGGTAGTCTGCAATCTTTTCTTCATCCTTCATCTTGATGCCTTCAAGTTGACCTCTTAGTTTTGGCAGCTTGGCCTCTTTGACTTTTTCATCTCCTTCAAATAACCTTTGTATTTTATCCCAAGTCTCCTTGGTGGATGCAAAGTGCATGATCTTGACAAACTCATTATCAGACAACCTGGTTAAGATAGCATGTTTAGCCTTTGTATTATTGTCATACTCCTTCTTGGCATCCAAGTCATTGGGAGGAACACTAGGGACAATATACCCATTCTTGACAGACATCCACACATCAAAACCAAGGGAGGAAATATAGGTCTCCATTCTTCTACTCCAGAAGGAATAGTTAGATCCATCAAACATGGGATCTTTTGAGGAGGCTAACTCATTTATTTCCATTGTGTTCTAAGACCAGAATCTACCGAAGATTTAATCAACTGGGAACCTTTCTCTGATACCAATTGTTGAACACAATGTACCACTAAGAGTGGGGTGAATCAATGGTATCTAAATTCTTTTCTTTTTAAATAAGCTTAGCATATTGGTTATCACCCTAAGCACTAAACAATCAAATTGGTTAGAAAAATATGGATATCAAAAGAGGCAAACACACAAATGCAACCCACAACACTAGATGTATGAGGAAAACCCAATATAGGAAAAACCTTAGTGAGAAATACTACTGGAGTCTACTACTCCAATCTAGCCTCATAATAAAATAATGGATTAAAATGATTTAGGGCACCAACCCAAGGAATACCAACCCCTACACCAAGCTCCAATTTGGTCATGTATAATGAAATACAATTTTGATACAGTTATAGCACTTGGTTGCAAATGGGTTCTGCAATACCTGATCAATAGATTATTGTTGGTTAACAAACTTCTCTCCTTCACTAGTTCTCACATTGTCAGTTATCATATTACTCTCTCTGATCACTCACCGGTTACTGTTAGCCTCTCTTCTTTCTCTCTTAGTCTCACACCACACTATGTCACACTCAGATGACTTCATGATCAATCACACCTCACCGGTTAGCTTAACTATTAGACCTAGAATAGTTTAGCGGTTAATCTGTCACTGCCAGTTAGACCCTCTCACCGGTTTTCCTGCTAACTCACTTTGCAACTTTTTTAAAATAAAATAAAAGGAAGATGATCTTTCTCCTTTCTCAAGCTCTCTTCTCTCTCACTCTTCATATCAAGCATCAACTAATTTCAGTCTCAAACTCACATATTTATCTTCTAGGGTTCCCGCCGAAACAACATTCAACTAGTGTTGTGTTAGGTTTTTCCTTCACCAACTCAATCTATACTGGATTTGATATGATCTTATTTTCCATAGAGATTATTTGCATGTCATCGATCAACACTACCAGCACCTTGCATTCCAATGTGCATTTTTTATTTATGGAGTCTGCACCATGCTTTTCTACATTTCTTTGTCATGTGCCATTAATGGCTCGATAGTTTCCTTTAGCGAGTGGGTACAAAGATCAAATCTTCTTGTAGGATAGGTTCAATCACTTTCCAGCTTGTCTTCCTTGATCAACAATCTTCTTCCATCCTCCCATGACTTGCGGGTTCTTCATAAAAGCTGACCTACTTGTTGATTGTTATGTCGATGCACACTTCACTAGCTTGTGCATGAACACCACCTAGCTTCCAACTATCATCTTTGTCGACATCCTCCTCTTCTTGGTTTTCCATGTCAGTTTGACATTCTTTGTTGACCAAGATTGACTATTGGTTCAACTCACCTTACCGGTATAACCTAACTCCACCGGTGGGCCTTCATACCTGCAAGACTCTTCTCTGTCAATGGATCAACTTGGCCTTCCATAAAAAATGTTGGTCCTACTACTTTATTCCATTTACTGACAATATTAATCTTTTTTTAGTATACTGGTTTACATCCTTTAGTTCTTCTCTTGCTTGCTTGTTTTTTCTTGTGGGTGGTCCTGCTTTACTGGTAGATGACACATTTCATGTGCACCAGTAACCTTCCTTCTATCTTCTTACACACATATGGATTGACATCATCATGTCTTACTTCTCTTATATTGGTCACTACTTCTTACTCATTGGTGACCATGCCAAACTAGTTGCCATCAATGATAACTCAATGCCAATAATGCCAACATTTCTTCACTGGCAACAACAATATCTAGATTAACTATCTCTTTCGAAGCATTATGTTTTAAGATCTTAGTCTGCACAGGATTTGAAATAAAATCTTGATCATCAAACTCATATCCGCATACTCTAATCTACTCTCCATGACATTCATCAATCTTCACATTTTCACTTTCCACTATCTTCTTCAATCTCTTATTGTAACACCGACATGCCTTTCTCTTAGTAGAATTACCCAAGAAGATTCCTTCATCACATCTTGCATAAAATTTTCCTATATCCTCATCTCTTTTGATATAACATTTACTTCCAAAAATTCTGAAATATCTAATTGTAGGAACATGAACAAACCATAGCTCATAAGGTGTCTTACTTGAATCACCTTTTATATGCAACAGTTGAATGTGTACATAATAGTGCTAACAATTTCTCTCCAAAAAGTCTATACAAAATTTCCTCCAATCAACATAGTCCTAGCAGCATCCAAAATGGTTATGTTCTTCTTTTCAACAACTCCATTGTGCTAAGGGGTTCTAGGAGTAGATTACCATCTTCTAATTCCATTCCTTTCACAAAATGAATCAAACTCACCAGATGTGAGTTCTCCTTTTGTGGCAGATCTTAGACATTTCAATGTCAATCCTGTTTCTATCTCCACCTTAGCTTTGAATAACTTGAATTTCTCTAGTGCCTTTGATTTCTCCCTTAGAAAGGTAACCCACATCATTCTAGAATATTCATCAATCAACAACATGAAATATCTATCACCCTACATGCTTCTCACTCTTGTAGGACCACACAAGCCAGTATGCACAAGATCCAATAAACCATTAGATGTATACAACTTACTTTTGAATGAAATTTTTGTTTGCTTTCCCATCTGACATTCTTTACATATTGGAATAGAAGGCTTCACAATTTTAGGCAAATTTCTAATAGCTTGAGTATAAATTATCCTTATCATATAGTCAAAATTAACATAACACATCCTTCTATGCGACAACTAGCTTTCATCTATCTGAGCAATCAAATAACTTTTCTCACTAGCATTCAAGTGAAATATATTACTATCGTGCCTGTAAAGTGTGATACCTACAGCTGCAACAAAAACACTCAATAGATCATTACAAACATGGTTAGAAAATTAAAAGAAAATGAAAGGTAAACCATGACAAAGCAACCTATCACTTCCTAAGAGATGTGAGTATGGATTTGCTCTCAAATCTAGATAAGCAATCCCAGTGACTTGACTACACCTAGACAGAGGATTTGGAATGATGATGATATGCAAGCTAGATGAAATTTATTATACTAGATTGATCCAAGAGTATAATTAAGCTAATTATATGCATGATTAAGCTATGATGATGGTGCAATTAAGCTAGAAAAGAGATTGATTATGCTACATGATTTAACAATTACACTAGAAAATGATCAAAATAAGCTAATGCAATTTACTATAACAAAAATGCTCAAATGATATGCCTATAGTAACAATGCCTAAGATGAAAATGAGATGGGATCGTTTGTGCTCCAAAATGGGGGATATTTATAGGATTTACAAGGCTAGGGGTGAGGTGGTAGGAATCAACAGTCAAGATTGAGTCTGAAGATATCAAGGGTGAAATTGGAGGAGGTTGGAGGAAGGGACACTTGTCATCTGTGTGGTGACAAGTGTCAAGGAGCCTTGCTCATGAGAGGGAAAGTATCCAAGAGAGGATACATGTGGCCAAAGTGCCATGTGTCTCAAGGGGAGAATATCCACACCATAGAAAGTTAGGATAAGGATGCTGGAATGTGCAAGATAGGATAGGGTTAGTTAAACCCATGGTTAGGTGGAATGGGTTAGGTTAGAGGGATGCTTAGGTTAGGTGGTTAGAATCTAGGAGGCATGTGGGTAATTTGAATTTGAAAATTCAAATAATAGGAAAAGACTAATTAATTTTCAACAACTCATAAATTGATTTGTTTTAATTAAGTATAGGATTAGAGGAATTGATTGAATGGGGGGGAGAATTAATTAATTTGAATTAATTAATTAATGGGGACCATTGAAATGAACCTATTAAATAAATCCTTAGATTTATTAATAAGTAGATGAAAGGGAGAATTTAATCAAATTGCTAATGAATTCAATTAAATCAGGAAGGGGGATTAATTAAATAATTATTTATTTAATTAATTATCTTCAGACCATTTTTAGGTGTATACATTTTGCCCCTCTTTGAAGCGAGGTGTGATGATGCATTGACTCAAAGAATAATCTCATTTTGATGATGATATTGGTTTGATAGGATGCCCTAGACATTGTTTGATAAATTGTGGTACGACAATGCCCCTCGGGAGATGAATTGAGATAATTGACCTTTGGAGTGTGTGAATTTTCACAAAATTGATATCCCAATTAGAAATGAGTTGATTTATGCAACATTGATTGATGAAAGTGTGATTTCCATGATCACAATGATGTGATTCTTGATGATTGATAGAGCTTGATTGATTAGATTGATAAGATCGAGATTAAGTCTTGTTTCAAGAATGACACCTCCTGTATAAGACAAAGATGATCAAAGCATCTGGTTTCAGGAACAATATATCATGTATAAGACTTGATAGAATAGATTTAGATGTGATCGATTGATAGAATTGATAAGGTTGATTGGATAAAGAACTGACATTTGGTTGATATCAGACTCCAGTAAGATTCAGATATGTTGATGTTGGTTCTGTTGAGGGGTAACATAGAATTTGCGTTGGGTCGACAATATCTGGAGAGAGATGAGTTATCAGTGTGATTGTGTATACAGTTATGATGATGCCTTGATGATTCCTGTGATAGATTTAACCTTGGATAAGATGAGATAATGGGATCCCATGCAAGAATGAAATGCAAGCTAAATGCAAATGCCAATGCAAATGAAATGCAAAGCTATGATTAGACCATGATGAGAAATCACCTGGGATGCCTGCATATGTACAAAGGCTTATGATGGATATGAACAACATGGATGTAAAATGAATGCAAGTGGAAGGATGCATGAACTAATAGATGGAAGAGCTAGCTGACAGATAGTGCCTATTTTCTAGGTTTTCACCATCTATTTTTATTGCACTTTTTCTCATATTTGAGTTTTTTTTTAAACCGTTTTTAGATTTTTCTGCTTTTTCACTATTTGTGGTTTTTCTGCTTTTTCACCATTTTTGGATTTTCTACTTTTTCACTATTTTTGGATTTTCTTCTTTTTTAGACATAAAACTTCTTGAGATGCATGTTATTCATGGGTTCCTTGAGCCGATCCCCATCCTATGTTGATAGCTAATATGATCCTGACCCAAATACTATTGTGACCACAAACAGACCTAACCAGTTTGGTTCAAACTTTCCTTTCTTTTCTTGATCTACCTAGTTTCATGGATTTTCTTTTAGTACTAGTTCTCCAACTTAAAATGTTCTCGATTTGACCTTGTGATTATAACTGCCACACATTCTTTGCCGATATACCTTTAAATGATCAAATCCATGTTGTCTGCATTCAGGGATTAGTTCTAACTCTTGCAATCTAGATATTGGTTGTTCTTCATCTGGGATAAGGCCTTTTAATGATACTCGTAGACAAGGTATGTCTACTTCTATTTGTAGTATTACTTTTGATCCATAGACAATAGAGAAAGGTGTGGCACCTATTGGTGTGCATATATTGGTATGGTAGGCCCATAGAGTAGGGTTCAATTGAACATGAAAACCTCTTCCAGCATCATTCATGGTCTTTTTGAGGATTTTCAAAATAGTTTTGTTTGATGCTTATGCTTGCCCATTTTCTTGTGGATTGTAGGGTGTGGCAAATTTGTGTTGGATCTTGAATTTCTCACATAATTCTTGGATATTATAATTCTTGAACGGTCACCCATTATTAGTGATAATGATCATGGGTATTCCATAATGACAGATGATGTAGTTCAAGATAAATGCAGCAATTTGTTTTCTGGTGATATTGATGAGAGGTACTGCCTCAATCCATTTTGTGAAATATTTTGTAGCTACAAGGATGAATTTGTGACCATTGGATGAAGAAGGATTTATCTTTCCTACTAGATCAAGACCCCATTGGCAAAAATGCCAAGATGTTGCCAAAGCATGAAGTTCTTTTGCTAGTGCATGAATCAAATTTCCATGGATCTGACACTGTTTGCATGTTTTAGCTATCTGAAAAGAATTTTGTTCCATAGTTGGCCAATAATAGCCCAAGCATATGATTTTTTTGAAAGGGTAAGACCACTTGACTGAGTGCCACAAATACCATTATGGACTTCATGTAAGGCCTTCTCAGATTCTTCTTGTTCAAGACATCTTAAAAGAGTACCATCTAGCCCTCATTTAAAAAGGGTATTCATGACAAGAGTATAATGGGAGGATTGGCAAATAAAGTTTCACTTTTGGTTCTTTGATAAGTCAAGAGGGAGGATATTATCTTTTAGGTATGTGTAATTTTGGCCATAACAGGAGGAATCATGCCCAACAAGGTGATAGATAGTTTGGGAATCACGATAATTATGTGCAGGGTAAATTAACTCTTCCACCAGGAATTCGTAACCCTCTTTATTTTCCTGTGTCTGAAGGAGAGAAGCAAGTATTGCCTTGCCATCTACTGCTTTGTTTTCATTCCTTGGAATCTACTGAAAAGTTATTTCTACAAAATATTTCTTGACATAATCAACCATATTCTTTTAAGGCATTAAATTTTCATATTTTGTTTGATAATCATCATTGATTTGATTGATGATGAGCGGAGAGTCTCCAAAGACTTGAAGTTGTGTAATGTTCCATTATATAGCCATTTTGATACCTATAACCAAAGATTCATATTTTGTTGTGTTGTCGATGCATGGAAAGATTAATTTGTATGCTTTTGGAATTGTATGACCTTGTGGTGTGATGAATAGAATACCTGCTCCAAATCCATGTTGTGTATATGAACCATCAAAGTACAATTGCCATGTTTTTGTGGTGACCGTTAGGATATTAGCATCAGGAAACTCAATATGTAAAGGACAATCATCTTGAAGTGGTGCCTCTACTAGTTGGTTTGCAACAACTTGCCCCTTGATAGATTTTTAGTCAATATACTCAATATCAAAATCACTTAGAATCATGATCCATTTTGCTAGTCATCCTGTTAATGTTGCCTTACTGAGAAAATACTTCAATGGATTGATTTTAGAAATCAACTTGATGGAGTGAGATAGTAGATAGTGTCTTAATTTTTTAGAAGAAAAAAATACCACCAAGCATGCTTTTTTTGTTGGTGAATAGTTGATCTCATATCCAACTAATGTTCTACTGATGTAGTAGATGGCTTGTTCTTTTCCTTCATTATCCTATTGTGCAAGCAGAACTCCTAATGATACTTTGGTGGTTGATGCATAGAGTAAAAATGGGTTTCTTGTAATTGGTAACATTAGGATGGGTGGTTGCATGAGATAGGCCTTGATCTTATTGAATGCGTCCTCGCATTGATGGTCCCACTTGAAAGGAACATTTTTGTGCAATAGATGAGTAAATGGTTGGCATTTATTGGCTAGTTGAGAAACAAATCTTTTGATTGACTGTAGTCTTCCTTGAAGTGATCTTAGTTGATTGATATTCTAGGGAGATGTCATTTCCATGATTTCTTTGACCTTAGCTGTATCTACTTCGATACCTCTAGCTGAAACAATGTATCCCAATGGCTTGCCTGAAGTAACACCAAAGGCACATTTCTTGGGATTGAGCCATAGCTTATACTATTATAACATATCAAAGATCTTTTCTAGTATTCCAATATGGTCATCTCTGTTGTATGATTTTTCCAATATGTCATCCACATAATCTTCCATGAATGTATGCATCATGTCATGGAATATCATTGTCATAGCTCTCTGATATGTAGCACCTGCATTCTTTAGTCCAAAAGGCATGGTGTTCTAGTAGAAAGTACCCCACAGACATGTGAAAGTTGTCTTTTCTTGATCTTCAGGTGCTATTTTAATCTGATTGTATTTGGAGAAACCATCCATTAGAGAAAACATGGAGTGTCCAATAGTTAAATCTACAATAATGTCAATGTTGGGCAAAGGAAAGTCATCCTTTGGACATGCATTATTAAGATCTCTGAAGTCTGTGAAGATTCTAATACTTTTATCTAGTTTGGAAATAGGAATGATATTGGATACCCATTGAGGATAAGCCATAGATCTAATAAATCCTACATCCAGTAATTTCTTTAGTTCTTCTTTGAATAGAAGAGCAATATGAGGATGCATCTTTCTTAATTTTTGTTTAACTGGTTTGGCTCCAAGACTGACATTTAAGTGATGCATAATAAGTTATAGATCCAACCCTGGCATGTCTGCATATGACCAGACAAAATTGATTTGTTGTCATTTGAAGAATTCCATATATTGTTATATTTATTTCTTTGACAGAGAAGTTGCTGGATGTAGGATCTTTGGTTGTTTAGTTGTCCCAATGTTAACTACCTCTATTGGTTCAATCAAAATGGATGACCTTTCTTGATAGTGCATAGGTAAAGTGTCAAATCTCCCATCTTTCGACACCTTGAGGAGGTTGTCACTATTAGATGCATCATTTCTTTTTACTTTTTCTTGATCTAATGTTGCCAAGAAATGGTTTTCAGCATTAGACCTGATATTGTTTTCTTTATTTTCACTTTTGCAACTAGGAGATTTGGCACCCACTTGACTAGAAGATGTATTGTTGAAATTCCTAGAGAAAGTTGTTGCGGAATCAATTGCATTAAGATATATAGATATGGCATGGTCATTAGGAAAGGTATCAATGGTAGTATGTGTTTCATTTTACCAATCAATAAGTTCAGGGTGGATTAGAGGTAGGGGGTCATCAGGTTGAGATATTTTGAGGGTATCAAGGGTCATGATAGATGTGTTAAAGTTTTCAATGTGTATGTCAATGTCTAGAATGGTACTCTCATCATAATGACCTTGCACAAGGAGCTATTGATTGTCCTTGACTAAGTCCAAGTCCGCCGAATGTGATTCTAATTCTAGTTGGCTAGTTCCTAACGTTTTCCCTACATACGTGTGAACTACATCGACTCCTGCATCTTCTTCAAAGCGGTTTTCTTTAGCTGATTCTTCAGAGTGATAGGAATCCCATTCCCATTCATTAGAATCTATCTTACTTGCAGCTTGCAATCTACAAATTTGTTCATATAGCATTTGATTTTTTTTTTCTTCTTTTCTTTCTATATCTTTTCTTCTTTCATATTCAACCTCTTCTAGACTAAGATTAAGTTATGTCAACCTTGCTATTAGTTTTGAGTGATTGGTACTAGGTTTGTGCTTGTTTTGATTGAGAGTTAGTGTTTCTTGGGAGGTACCATTAGTTTTTTTTTCCTGTTGATTTGAAGCTTGGTTCTTTTTCCATTTCATGTTTTCTTGTGCTTGTTGCTTGGCAGATTCTTCTTCCCTCTCAATTGCAATATGTTCTTGTTTGTTTTCATATTCTTCATGTTGTTGGCTAGAAGATGTGTCTTATGGTAGAGTAACTTGTTTGTACCGTAAGCCTGCTTTGTTTGTAGCTTACTGAGTGTAAGGTTGGATAGGTTCTGAGATACCTTCTTTTCTTTTTCCTATAGGACCTATTCCAGTGTATCTCATTTTTCAAAGAATGTTAAATCCTTTTCCAAACTTTTTAGTGGGTATGTGGATATTGTTAATATTTTGTTGTACTTCTTCATCCTTGTATAGCCACTATAGCACATATTTTTCTATTGTTTCCTCTGATAAGGTCCCAACACTAACAAATGCTCCATCAAATATTGGAAGATATTTCACAATTAGTTTTCTTTTAGAGTTTGATGGTTTTCCATAGGACTTAGGAGAGACTAGTAATTGTGATATTGAATATTCTCCATTCCCTTGATCTCTTAGATGCATTTGTTTTTCCATACTTGACAAAATTGAGGCAAGTGATTTTTCTTTGGATTGTATGTTTGAAGATGATGCCTCCCTATTATGAGGAACAATGACCTCTTGAACTGGTTTGAGATTACTACAGTACTGAAATGGATTTGAATCTACTGAGATCATGATTTCCTACCCATTGTAGGTAAATTTAGGCACTGATGGTATGTGCATGGAATAACTTGTATCTCATGTATCCAGGGTCTTCCCAAGAGTATGTTGTATGATAAGTCCAAGTCTATAACTTGGCATGCTGTGTCTTTCTGTAAAGGTCCCACTTTGATAGGTAACATCACAATTCCTTTAGAGGAACACTCTTCTTCATCATATGCTTTGATGGTGATATTTTTATGGGGATCAACTGTATCTTTTGAATAACCTAGAGCATAGACAAGACTCAAAGAGAAAATATTGAAGCCAACTCCTCCATCTATTAGGACATGTTTAACTCACATCTTATGAATGATGACTTCAATATGCAAGGGAGAATTATGGGGATGCTACAAGGAAATGTCATCTTCTTCGGTGAGTGATAAGCAATCTGGGGTTGTGATGTGTTCCACCATGGTTTGGAATTGATCTATATCAAGATCTTTAGACACTGTTGTATCTACTAATGCTTGTTCAAGAATTTCTTTGTGTGCAAGTGAAAGCTTTAAAAGTTCAAAGATGGATATTTGCACGGGCATTTTCTGTAATTGCTCCACTAGATTATATTGTTTTGCAGTGGATGACTTGTTAGTGGTAGGACCCAGTAAAACAACTTTATCTTTGCTTCTTGTGATATCATGGGCAGGTTCATGATGTTGTTTTTCCTTAACTACAATCACATTTACCACATTATCATGTGTATGAGCATAGTTTACCTTTGCTTTACCCTTACCATTATGTGTTGTTGATGATTCACCCTTCTCATAGTTTGGAAGTGGACTTTTAAAATCTGTATGAGATTCATTTGTGGTATGTCCATCCATATTTATTACTCAGTTATCAATCAAATCTTGGATGACATGTATCTGATAACTCAATGATGAACCACTAGTACCAAACCGGTACTAAGAGGGGGGGGGGGTGAATCAGTACAAACACAAATACAGTCTAAAACTAGTTTGACAGCAAATACTCCAAATGACTAACAAATAGGGATACTGATTAAAACAGAGTGTAACCGACAACATCCAGTATAGCTCAAAAATTCATAAACTGGTCACTCACTAAGCTTTCCTCTTAGCTCAATACTATAGTACCATTATGCTCTCATGCATGAATAGGTAAACTAACATTAGATCTTTATAATAGTGAGTTCAATATGTTTTATAGATAGGCATAAAACATAGAACTATCATATGCTCAACAGGTAAAAACAAAGCATCACAAGATAAAAGCATTACACATGACACACATATTTTTCACATGGAAACCCAACTAGGAAAAACCACGGTGGGGATGAATACCCACAATTTGCTTTTGAACTCTTTTGAAGTCCGCTTTGTTAGGAGCTTTGTCTATTTTAAGACATTACAATAGCTTCTGCTAGGAACTGATCCTAATAGGGATCACCTGGTTAAGGGAAGGCTATAATACCCGGTTAAGGGTTAAACCTGGTTAGGGTTAACTTGTTAGAGGATTTCAAGAACTCAATAGCTAAAGGATCTCCAGAGCTCTATAGCTTCTCAGAACTCATTAACCTTGAGTTACCCTGTTAAGGGATTTGAATCAAGCCTATTAAGACTACCCTGTTAAAGGATTTTGCATCAAGCTTAGTTAAGGCTACCCTGTTGAGGGATTTCACAATTGTTGAAGTGGTTAAAGATCAACAGGAATTACAATGATCTGATAACAACACTCAATGATAATGTAGATCCATTTTGGCTCCTCTTCTCCTTCTACACATTCACTTTGCAGATATCTCTTCTCTCCTTTGGTCTGGCAAGAATCATGTATCACTTCCCTTGGATACACACTTACAACTTTTGCCAACAACCTTAGAAAGAAACAGACAGGTCGATAGCAAAAACCCTAAACCCTAAACCTGTTAGGTTAAGAAATTCAAGCAGTCCAATCTTGACTATTGAATCATACTGCATTGAATGCAACAATCTTGAACCGATCTGAAGACATTATCCATCATCCATTTTCCATCGATTTCATGGCGACTGATAACCCATCACGCATTATCACCGTTTGACAGACTTCGCACATTCCTGAGGTAGATAAGAATAGTCTTCTTCATGCAAGATCCTTCATGCGCATAGAGCTTGCATGGCAACATGATCTGTTCTCCATTATACTGCTAACTCATCACACAAAGATCACCAATTGAGTCTGCTAGTTGCTCCTTACTGGAAACATGTTCTAGTGCAATCTCCTTATTCTGAACCTTTTCCCTCAAGAAATGATACTTAAGCTCAAAATGCTTGGTTCTAGAATGTAAAATCGTATTCTTTGATATATTGATAGCACTTGTGTTATCACAGAATATACTTACCAGTTCAGATATAGGGATCTTGAAACCTTCCAGTACATGCTTCATCCAAATTGTCTGAGTGCAGTTCATGAAAGCTGCAACATACTCTGCTTCCACTGAAGATTGAGAGATACAACTCTTCTTTTTACTCATCCATGAGACCAGTCTACCACCGAGAAAGAATGCACCACCGGTTGTGCTTTTCTGGTCATCAACATTACCTGCCCAATCAGCATCTGTGAAAACTTTCAGATTGAAATCATTGCTATATGGGTACCACAATCCATAGTCTTCTCCTACTTCTTGAGCATATCCTTTGCACACCAATCTGGCTTTATTCCTAATCACTGTGCCATCCTCATTCAACTTGTTTCTGAACACCCATTTGGTGCCAATGACATTTTTATGCTCTAGTCTATGTACCAAGGACCATGAACCATTTTTCTCTATCTGGTCAAGTTCCTCTTCCATTGCCTTCATCCAGTCTTCATCTTTATGAGCCTCTTTGAATGATTTAGGCTCAAATTCAGAGATCATACATGAGTTTTCTCTAATCTTTCTTCATGTAAGGATTCCTACATCCTTATAAGCTATGATCTTCTTAGGATCATGATTCAACTTGACATACCAAGGAATGGTCTTAACTAGTTCTTCTTGCTTTTCCTCTTCATCCTCATCTTCATCAATATCAGCATTCACCGGTTCAAGGACACTATTACTTGTACTTGGTTGACTAACAACCGGTTCCCAGAAGGTTGCAACTGGTTCATTTACAGCTTGCTCACTATTGGTTTCCTCAGTTTTCTCAGAGGATTCATCAACTCTTACATTGATACTTTCCATAATTCTCTGAGTCCTATTGTTGTAGCGCTTAAAAGCTTTACTCTTGGTGGAATATCCTAGAAATATTCCCTCATCACATTTAGCTTCAAATTTGCCCTGATGTTCACTCCTCTTGATGTAACATTTGCTACCAAATACCCTAAAGTAGCTATACACATGTGTCTTACTGGTCCAATACTCATAAGGAGTTTTTTCCTTACCTTTCTTGATGAGTACCTGGTTCATAGTGTAGACTGCAATTCTCACCACTTCTCTGCAAAAGGTGTGAGCTACCTTTCCTTGAATCAACATGGTTCTAGCTGCTTCAACCACAGTTTGATATTCCTCTCTACTAGGCCATTCTGATGTGGAGTCTGGGGGGCAAATAACTGTCTCTTGATGCCAAATTCTTCACAATACTTGTTGAATTCACCAGAATTGAATTCCCCTCCTTGATCAGTTCTGAGACACTTGATCCTTTTACCATTTTCCTTCTCCACTAGTTCGCTGAAAGCTTTGAATTTCCCAAAAGTTTCAGACTTGTCTTTCAAGAATGTGATCCACATCATTCTTGAGTAGTCATTAGTGAGGATCATGAAGTACCTATCACCCTGCACACTTCTAGTTTTCATAGGACCACACAAATCAGTATGCATAAGATCAAGAAAGTTGTCAACAGTGAAAGATTTACCTTTAAAGGTTGAGGAAGACATTTTCCCCAATTGACACTTTCTACACAAGGTATTATCTAGTTTGTTTAGCACCAGCAACCCTCTAACTGCCTTGATCTTACTAGCCTTCACAATGTTATCAAAGTTTACATGGTAGAGTCTCCTATGCCATATCCAACTATCATCAAGCTTAGCCATAAGAAAGGTACCTACATTTGCATTAAGATGAAATAGGTTACCTTTGGTCTGCATGCTGGTGGCCACCAATTTACCATCTTTTCCTTTGATTCTGCAAACTCCATTCTTGAATTCCAGAGTGAGGCCATTGTCATTTAGCTGGGCAACACTTAGAAGGTTTTGTCTAAGACAATCAACCCAGTACACATTGTTAGCACTACTCTTTCCATTCAGAGAGATGGACCCTCTTCCTTTCACCATGCATGGTGCATAATTGCCAATGCAAACCACACCACCATCATACTCCTCCAAGGATAGAAACTTGCTCCTGTCACCAGTTAGATGGTGAGAATAGTGACTATCAATGATCCACTCATTGGAATTATCAAACAAGGAGACAAGAGCTTTCTTGTCTGCCACATTTTCCTTTACAACAAAAAACACAATGTCTTCATTTTCTTCATCTTCTGATTCCTCATCTATGACACTTTCATCAACTGCCACAAAATAGTTTCTCTGGTTTCCTCCTTTGAATTTCCTGAACCTTTCTGGTTTGTCCTTGTTATCACCATTAGGACAGTTTATAGCAATATGTCCTATCCAGTTACAAGAAAAACATTTCAAAGGTAGCTTACCTTTGTATTTAACGGTTCCTTTAGGAAGATTCCTAGCAAGGAGAGCTTCAAATGCCATCAGAATCTCCTCATCATTCATTTCTCTGCTCTGACTAGGTTCCCCACTAGTGCTAGCCTCTTTTCCTTTTCTAGATGGTATAGTAGAGGCTTTAAATGTTGATTTAGTCTTTTGAACAGTGCCATCAAAACTATTTAGCTAATAGGTTGTTAACTTGTCTATGATGGAGTCCAAGGATACTTTAGACTTGTCTATTGATCTCAGCTCCTAAATAGTAGCAACCCTTATTGCATAGACCGGCAATAGGGATCTCAGGATTTTACTTACCATAGTGGAATCTTCTATTTTTCCACCTGCACTCTTGATTTCTCCAACACCCATTTTGATTCTTATTCCATACTGCTGAATGGTCTCTCCTTCAAACATCCACATGTCTTCAAACTTCCCTCTCAGGATTTCTTCCTTAGCCTATTTTACATGCTCATCACCACCATAGATATTTTCAAGAGCATCCCATACCTCTTTGGGATTTTCCTTGTCTTGAACATCAATAAACTCAATGTTAGATAGACTACTAATGAGGGCTTCCGTGACTCGCCCATTTTCTTGTATCTCTCTCTTTTGGTCATCAGTGAGAGTACCGGTAGGAACACCATATACATTTTCAACATAACTCCAGTGTTGAACACCCATGCTTCTGATGAATATCTTCATCCTATCTTTCCATATAACGAAATTTTCCGTATTAAACTTTGGACCTTCCCTCTTCATCATTTGACTAGGATCTTTTCCTCAAGCAGTTAAGCTTACAACACAGAGGACCTGCAAGTGCTCCGATACCAATTGATAACTCAATGATGAACCACTAGTACCAAACCAGTACTGAGAGGGGGGGTGAATCAGTACAAACACAAATATAGTCCAAAACCGGTTTGACAACAAATACTCCGAATGACTGACAAATAGGGATACTGATTAAAATAGAGTGCAACCGGTAACATCCAGTATAGCTCAAATAGTCATAAACCGGTCACTCACTAAGCTTTCCTCTTAGCTCAATACTATAGTACCATTACACTCTCATGCATGAACAGGTAAACTAACATCAGATCTTCATAACAGTGTGTTCAATATGTTTTATAGATAGTCATAAAACATAGAACCATCATATGCTCAACAGGTAAAAACAAAGCATCACAAGATAAAAGCATTACACATGACACACATATTTTTCACGTGGAAACCCAACTGGGAAAAACCACGATGGGGATGAATACCCACAAGTTGCTTTTGAACTCTTTTGAAGTCTGCTCTGTTAGGAGCCTTGTCCGGTTAAAGACATTACAATAGGTTTTGCTAGGAACCGATCCTATTAGGGATCACGCGGTTAAGTGATGGCTATAATACCCGGTTAAGGGTTAAACCAGTTAGGGTTACCTTGTTAGATGATTTCAAGAACTCAATAGCTAAAGGATCTTCAGAGCTCTATAGCTTCTCAGAACTCATTAACCTTGAGTTACCCTATTAAGGGATTTGAATCAAGCCTATTAAGACTACCCTATTAAGGGATTTTGCATCAAGCCTAGTTAAGACTACCCTGTTAAGGGATTTCACAATTGTTGAAGTTGTTAAAGATCAATAGGAATTACAATGATCTGATAACAGCACTCAATGCTAATGCAGATCCATTTTGGCTCCTCTTTTCCTTCTACACATTCACTTTGCAGATATCTCTTCTCTCCTTTGGTCTGGCAAGAATCATGTATCACTTCCCTTGGATACACACTTACAACTTTTGCCAACAACCTTAGAAAGAAACACAACATCGACCTTATAGGAAACAGACAGGTCGATAGCAAAAACCGTAAACCCTAAACCTATTAGGTTAAGCAATTCAAGCAGTCAAATCATGACCATTGAATCATACTACATTGAATGCAACAATCTTGAATCGATCTCAAGACATTCTCCATCATCCATTTTCCACTGATTTCATGGCAGCTGATAACCCTTCATGCATTATCACCATTTGATAGACTTTGAACATTCTCGAGGTAGATAGGAATAGTCTTCTTCATGCAAGATCCTTCACACACATAGAGCTTACGTGGGAACACAATCTATTCTCCATTATACTGCTAACTCATCACACAAAGATCACCGATTGAGTTGCACAGGCTTGAGGTACTCCAATCGGAAATCCTGAAGTGGAAACTACCTACCAACCGGCAGTAAAACAATGCTTCCATGTGTCCGTTCCCATAACTGCATGCCAGTTCATCTTGAACAAATATGCTGTTTACTTTGGGATATAAACCAGTTCATACATATGCCGATTCCTCTCTCTTTTCACCTATCACATGTGTCAGTTCACACCATGTCACATATTGACATCAATGACAACATATAATATCATTATGTCTTCATGCTAGTTCACATAATGCCAACAATCTCCCCCTTTGGCATTGATGACAATATACAAAGATATCTTCTCCGGTTCACATCTTCTCCCCCATTTGCTATAGATATCTTTTCACTTCACTCCTTCTCCCCCTTTGAAAACAATGCCAAAGTGGAGGCACAAGCATCTCTGTTCCATTATGCTACTCCCCCTAAGGAGTAGCATTCTTCAACACATCAATCAACAAAAAATTGACTGTGCAATACCTGACTGATGTGGAACAATTACTTTTAGTTCACCTCCTGAAGGGGCAATACCCCTAATTCACCTCTTAAGTGCACAAATGTAGTCTTTGGGAGAGGCTTGGTGAATATGTTTGCTAACTACTCCTTACTAGAAACATGTTCCAGTGCATTCTCCTTATTCTGAACCTGTTCCCTCAAGAAATGATACTTAAGCTCAAAATACTTGGTTCTAGAATGTAAAACCAGATTCTTTGATATATTGATAGCACTTGTGTTATCACAGAATATACTTACTAGTTCAGATACAGGGATCTTGAAGCCTTCTAGTACTTGCTTCATCTAAATTGTCTAAGTATAGTTCATGAAAGCTGCAACATACTTCGCTTCCGCTATAGACTGAGAGATACAACTCTACTTTTTACTCATCCATGAGACCAGTCTACCACCGAGAAAGAATGCACTACCGGTTGTGCTTTTCTGGTCATCCACATTACCTGCCCAATCAGCATCTGTGAGCACTTTCAGATTGAAATCATTGTTGTATGTGTACCACAATTCATAGTCAATTGTTCCCTTCAGATACCTAAGAATTCGTTTGACTGCAATCAAGTGGGATTCTTTGGGACTCGCCTGGAACCTTGTAGTAATGCCAACTACATGTGCAATATCCGATCTACTATGCACTACATAATGCAACTTACCAATCATTGATCGGTATTCATTCTCATCAACCAGTGCAGAATCATCCTCTTTTGTCAATTTGCAACCAGTCACCATTGGTGTACCAACCGGTTTGCTATCTTCCATGCCAAAGGTCTTCAACACCTCTTTGACATATTTGGACTGAGTGATAAAGATTCCATCTTTCATCTGCTAGATCTGTAGTCCAATGAAGAACTTAATCTCCCCTATGAGTGACATCTCAAACTCTTTCTTCATCTCATCAGCAAACTCATGACTCATCTTGTCATCTCCTCCAAAGATAATGCCATCAACAAAAACCTCACAGATTAGGATCTGATCTCCTTCAGACTTTAGGTAGATATTCCTATCTTCACTTGTTCTCTCAAATACAATCTTCACAAGATGGGAATGTAGGCACTCATACCATCCCCTAGGTGCTTGCTTTAGACCATATAAGGCTTTATGTAGCCTGCACACCATATCACTATCATTAGATAGGGAAAACCCATCTGGTTTCTCTATATATACCTCCTCTTCAAGTACACCATTTAGGAATGCAGATTTTACATCCATTTGATATACTTTGAACCTTTTAAAAGTTGCATATGCAAGAAGCATATGAACTCCTTCCAATCTGGCTACAGGAGCAAAGGTTTCTCCCTAGTCTTCTCCTTCTTCTTGAGCATATCCTTTGCACACCAATCTGGTTTTATTCCTAATCACTGTGCCATCCTCATTCAACTTGTTTCTGAACACCCATTTGGTGCCAATGACATTTTTATGCTCTGGTCTGGGTACCAAGGACCATGTACCATTTTTCTCTATCTGGTCAAGTTCCTCTTCCATTGCCTTGATCTAGTCTTCATCTTTATGAGCCTCTTTGAATGATTTAGGCTCAAATTCAGAGACCATATATGAGTTTTCTCTAATCTTTCTTCTTGTAAGGATTCCTGCATCCTTATCACCTATGATCTGCTTAGGATCATGATTCAACTTGACATACCAAGGAATGTTCTTAACTGGTTCTTCTTGCTTTTCCTCTTCATCCTCATCTTCATCAGTATTAGCATTCATCGGTTCAGGGACACTATTACTGGTACTTGGTTGACTAACAACCGGTTCCCAGAAGGTTGCAATTGGTTCATTTATAGCTTGCTCACTGTCGGTTTCCTCAGTTTTCTCAAAGGATTCATCAACTCTTACATTGATACTTTCCATAATTCTTTGAGTCCTATTGTTGTAGCACTTGAAAGCTTTACTCTTGGTGGAATATCTTAGAAATATTCCCTCATCACATTTAGCTTCAAATTTGCCCTGATGTTCACTCCTCTTGATGTAACATTTGCTACCAAATACCCTAAAGTAGCTAACCACAGGTGTCTTACCGGTCCAATACTCATAAGGATTTTTCTCCCTACCTTTCTTGATGAGTACCCGGTTCATAGTGTAGATTGTAGTGCTCACCACTTCTCTCCAAAAGGTGTGAGCTACCTTTCCTTGAATCAACATGGTTCTAGCTACTTCAACCACAGTTCGGTTATTCCTCTCTACTAGGCCATTCTATTGTGGAGTCTAGGAAGCAGACAGTTCTCTCTTGATGCCAAATTCTTCACAATACTTGTTGAATTCACTAGAAGTGAATTCCCCTCCTTGATCAGTTCTGAGACACTTGATCCTTTTACCACTTTCCTTCTCCACTAATGCTCTAAAATCTTCGAATTTCCCAAAACTTCAGACTTGTCTTCCAAGAATGTGACCCACATCATTCTTGAGCAGTCATCAGTGAGGATCATGAACTACCTATCACCCTGCACACTTCTAGTTTTCATAAGACCACACAAATCAGTATGCACAAGATCAAGCAAGTTGTCAACAGTGAAAGATTTACCTTTAAAGGTTGAGGAAGACATTTTCCCCAATTGACACTCTCTACACAAGGTATTATCCGATTTTTTTAGCATCAGCAACCCTCTAACTGCGTTGATCTTACTACCCTTCACAATGTTATCAAAGTTTACATGGAAGAGTCTCCTATGCCATATCCAACTATCATCAAGCTTAGCCATAAGATAGGTACTTACATTTTCATTAAGATGAAATAGGTTACCTTTGGTCTACATGCCGATGGCCACCAATTTACCATCTTTTCCTTTGACTCTGCAAACTCCATTCTTGAATTCTAGAGTGAGGCCACTGTCATTTAGCTGGGCAACACATAGAAGGTTGTGTCTGAGACCATCAACCCAGTACACATTGTCAGCACTACTCTTTCCATTCAGAGAGCTAGACCCTTTGCCTTTGACCATGCATGGTGCATTATTGCCAAAGTGAACCAAACCACCATCATACTCCTCCAAGGATAGAAACTTGCTCCTGTCACCAGTCATATGGTGAGAATAGCCACTGTGAATGATGCACTCATTGGAATTATCAAACTGGGAGACAAGAGCTTTCTAGGCTGCCACATCTTCCTTTACAGCAACAAACACAATGTCTTCATTTTCTTCATCTCCTGATTCCTCATCTGTGACACCTTTATCAACTGCCACAAAACAGTTTCCTCCTTTGAATTTCCTAAACCTTTCTGGTTTGTACTTGTTATCTCCATTAGGACAGTTTATAGCAATATGTCCTAACCAGTTACAAGAAAAACATTTCAAAGGTAGCTTACCTTTGTATTTACAAGTTCCTTTAGGAAGTTTCCTGGGAAGGAGAGCTTCAAATGCCATCAGAATCTCCTCATCATTCATTTCTCTACTCTGACTAGGTTCCCCACTAGTGCTAGCCTCTTTTCCTTTTCTAGATGGTATAGCAGAGGCTTTAAATGTTGATTCAGTCTTTTGAACACTACCATCAAAACTATTTAGCTCATAGGCTGTTAACTTGGCTATGATGGAGTCCAAGGATACTTTAGACTTGTCTATTGAGCTCAACTCCTGAATAGCAGCAACCCTTATTGCATAGACTAGCAATAGGGATCTCAGTACTTTACTTACCACAGTGGAATCGTCTATTTTGCCAGCTGCACTCTTGATTTCTCCAACAACCATTTTGATTCTTATTCCATACTGCTGAATGGTCTCTCCTTCAACCATCCACATGTCTTCAAACTTCCCTCTCAGGCTTTCTTCCTTAGCCTATTTTACATGCTCATCACCACCATAGATATTTTCAAGAGCATCCCATACCTCTTTTGGATTTGCCTTGTCCTGAACAACAATAAACTCAATGTCAAATAGACTACTGATGAGGGCTTCCATGACTCACCCATTTTCTTGTATCTCTCTCTTTTGGTCATCGGTGAGAGTACTGGTAGGACCAACATATACATTTTCAACATAACTCTAGTATTGAATGCCCATGCTTCTGATGAATATCTTCATCCTGTCTTTCCATATAACGAAATTTTCCCTATTAAACTTTGGACCTTCCCTCTTCATCATTTGACTAGGATCTCTTCCTCAAGCGGTTAAGCTTACAACACAGAGGACCTGGAGGTGCTCTGATACCAATTGATAACTCAATGATGAACCACTAGTACCAAACCAGTACTGAGAGGGGGGTTGAATAAGTACAAACACAAATACAGTCCAAAACTAGTTTGACATCAAATACTCCAAATGACTGACAAATAGGGATACTAATTAAAATAGAGTGCAACTGGTAACATCCAGTATAGCTCAAATAGTCATAAACCAGTCACTCACTAAGCTTTCATCTTAGCTCAATACTATAGTACCATTATGCTCTCATGCATGAACAGGTAAACTAACATCAAATCTTCATAACAGTGAGTTCAATATGTTTTATAGATAGGCATAAAACATAGAACCATCATATGCTCAACAGGTAAAAACAAAGCATCACAAGATAAAAGCATTACACATGACACACATATTTTTCACGTGGAAACCCAACTAGGAAAAACCATGGTGGGGATGAATACCCACAAGTTGCTTTTGAACTCTTTTGAAGTCCGCTCTATTAGGAGCCTTGTTCGGTTAAAGACATTACAATAGGTTCTGCTAGGAACCGATCCTGTTAGGGATCACCTGGTTAAGGGATGGCTATAATACCCTGTTAAGGGTTAAACCTGGTTAGGGTTACCTTGTTAGATGATTTCAAGAACTCAATAGCTAAAGGATCTCCAGAGCTCTATAGCTTCTCATAACTCATTAACCTCGAGTTACCCTATTAAGGGATTTTAATCAAGCCTTTTAAGACTACCCTATTAAGGAATTTTGCATCAAGCCTAGTTAAGGCTACCCTGTTAAGGAATTTCACAATTGTTGAAGTGGTTAAAGATCAACAGGAATTACAATGATTTGATAACAGCACTCAATGCTAATGCAGATCTATTTTGGCTCCTCTTCTCCTTCTACACATTCACTTTGTAGATATCTCTTCTCTCCTTTGGTCTGGCAAGAATCATGTATCACTTCCCTTTAATACACACTTACAACTTTTGCCAACAACCTTAGAAAGAAACACATTATTGACCTTATAGGAAACAGACAGGTCGATCGCAAAAACCCTAAACCCTAAACCTGTTAGGTTAAGCAATTTAGGTAGTCCAATCCTGACCATTGAATCATACTGCATTGAATGCAACAATCTTGAATCGATCTCAAGACATTCTCCATCATCCATTTTCCACCGATTTCATGGCGGCTGATAACCCATCACACGTTATCACCATTTGATAGACTTCACACATTCCCGAGGTAGACATGAATAGTCTTCTTCGTGCAAGATCCTTCATGTGCACAAAGCTTATGTAGCAACATGATCTATTCTCCATTATACTGCCAACTCATCACACAAAGATCACCGATTGAGTCACACAAGCTTGAGGTACTCCAACCGGAAATCCTGAAGTGGAAACTACCTACCAACTGGTATTAACACAATGCTTCCATGTGTTGGTTCCCATAACTGCATGTCAGTTCATCTTGAACAAATATGCCGCTTTACTTTGGCATATAAACCGGTTCATACATATGTCGGTTACTCTCTCTTTTCACCTATCACATGTGCCGGTTTACACCATGTCACATATTGACCTCAATGACAACATACAATATCATTATGTCTTCATGTTGTTTCACATAATGCCAATAGTTTCAACCACTGACAATTATCTGTGTGATGTGCCTTATTTCAATGGAAATCACAATAATGTTTATCATTCTACCAAGAGGCATTTACTTGAGTTTTGTAGTTTCTTCCTTTAGGCAAAGTAATAAATTTGTTTGTGAGAAGTGTCTTCAGTGGTAACCCAAGTGGTTCACCGATGTTTGTAAATTTCCTTTGGAAGAAATTGTTGATAGTTGATTTTTGGTGATTGTTGTTTTGTTGAGTTGCTGCTGAGTGAGTGGATAAATTTAAAACTGGTTGTTTTGGTTTTACATTATTGTTATCCACTATTCCATCATTGACAACATTTCAATTTCTATTCCAAAATTTTGGCTTATCATTGTTATTGTTGCTAACATTGTTGTCAGGAGGAGTAACGCCTTCTTTTTATAACTTCAACTCACCCTTCTTTACCATAGTTTCTTCCATTCTGGTACCATTATCAATCATCTTTTCAAAAATCTGATGGCATTGCATTTTTAGATGATAACTCATTTGTCCATTTAGGTTGTCAATGAATATTTCTATCTTCTCATATTTTGGCACCATTCGAGGATATCGTGAAGCTAATCATCTCCATCTCTGTAGAAACGTCATGAAAGGTTCTCCACTCTTTTTTTTACTGTTACATAAATCAAGCATTTTTACCTCATAATGAAAGTTGTAATATTACTGTGAAACAAACTTATCCACCAATTCTGAAAATGATCTAATTCCAGGTTGAATTTTGGAGAACCATTCCATAGCTAGTCCACTTAAGCTTTTTGGAAATAATCTCATCAGGTAGGCATCCTCATGTGAAAATTCCATACTTAGCATGCAAAATTATCGTATATGATCCTAGGGATCAGTGCTTCCATTATATTTATCGTATTGGGGAGTTTCACAACCTTTAGGAAATGGTATCATTTTTAGATTCCTATCAAAGGGGTAAGGACATATTTCTTGAAGTATCTTCTAACAATTCCTCTCTACATATCTTGAATTTGTGTTTGCAGCGTTTGTATTTGTTGTGTAAGAGTTGTGATAGGATTATCAATATGATTTTTCCTTGCATAACCATGAGTGTGTGTTATAGTATGATCTTGATCTCTTCTTGTGTCATCTCGACCCCTTCTTTTGTATTCATTATATTTGACATGGTTGAGAATTTCTACGTTATCCTTTTTGGGAATGGAAGTTTCCTCACTAGTTCTTGTGTTATCAGGAATTGATGTGTCATTAATTTTGAGCCCAAAAATATCCTCATGTTGTTCATTATCAGGGGAAGAGTCACTTGTCTTTTGTGCTAATTTGCTCACATCAAAATCTAGGGGGAGTGTAGCACTAGATTTAGCTAACATTAGGAAGTATTTTTCTTTTTCTCCCTCCAATATTTTCTCCATAAATTTATCAAATTTAGGATCTTTTTTGATTTCTTGGAGATGTTGTTCTATTATTTCCCCTTCGTCTTGTATTTCATTTTTGATTTCCATGTTTCTATGATCTTCAATTATTTCCAATGTTTTGATTTCCATTTTTGTGATCTTTCATCTCTACGTTGTAGTTAAAATGGGCATATACATGTGTTAGATATTGTACAAGGATTCAATTGTCTAAAAGTTGTTTCGATAAGTGATCAACTGTCAATGTAAATGTGATAAAGTGATATGACATGAAAAGATGATTCAAGTGTTTAAAAGTTTGCAAGTTTTTTGATCTTCAGTTTTGGAGTGCAATGATGATGATTTTGATAAAACCAAGTCCAATAGGAATGATATATTCTATGATATGGGACAAGGTTGTCCTGACCAAACGTTGTAGATTCATGATAGAGGATGATAGATCTTGATGATAAACTATGTTTTGAGTGATCAGTTTATCAAAGAGGGTGATAATGTACTTTGAGATGTTTAGATCTTGAACTTGTTGAAAGCGAATACTTGAAAATCTTGAGGTGTCTATTTCTAGAATCTGTTTTGATAGATGATAACTTGACCAAGCAAACCAAGGAGATAATCTAAGCACAGAATGACAAATATCAAGTGTTTATGCTCACTATAAATTGACCAAGCAAATATGATAGATCTGAAAGAGACATGCAGGAAAACAACTCTGGATTGACAGAGATAGAAATTCGTATGACAGTTTATACAGCCTTGGATGATAATTTAGACAGGCCCATACGACAAACAAGAACTCTTGGACGACAAAGGCATAAACTCGTACAAGATTTCTCATAGAACTAGCTGACAAAAGATGACACAAAATTCTCTGCTAAACTAACTTGTATGATAATTCTCACCGAACTAGATGATAAAATAGATGCTTTGTACAATAAACTAACAAGCTCGTATGACTAGGACAGAACAAAGACAAATTTTTTGTTTGGACAAATTTTTGATTAATGAAGTTTGATGTTTTGCTTCTGTTTTCCAGTTTTAGATGTCTAGTTTTCTATTTTAGGGATGAAGACATAGCAAACACATGATATGATGAGTGACCTCAAGCACAACACGCTAAATCCTAAGGAAGTTGGCTAAGAGAGAAAACCTTTGCTTGCAAACTTAGGTACACACCCAATAGCTAATCAGAATACGGCCGCTGAGTCTCACACAATGAATTCTCAATGCCGTATTATTTGACTCCAAACACTAATGGGGACATGATATGGCAAGTGTCTTGGGAGAGTTTCTATCGCTCTTGAACAAAGATTATCCCCCTTTCAGAGGTGAATCGGGTAGCTTCTATCCTACAGTTCATAGTGCGGGTTTTTGTTTTAAATTGCCCCTTGTAGTCACGCAAGCACGATTGAGGCCTATAGCCCTACAAGGTACCGAAACAAGCAGTAGTCATGTAAGCATGATTGAGACCGCAAGGCCCTACTAAATGTACCATATGAAAGATATCAAAAGAGAAAACTAGAATTATCCCATCCTTTGAGAATTTGATCCCAAGAGGCCTATTTTTTAGAGTGAGTTGGAAAGCTTAGTTCTAGCTGTACTCACTTGGGTCATTCTCATAGGGTGATTACTTTTTCCCACTGTGACTGGCCTACTAAAGGTAATCAAATCTCAAACATAGAAGCACTTCAAGGTTCGAGATTTCTGATTGTCCAAATGGACAAGAGCATACTCTCCTACCTTTTAGACAACTTCTCAAACATAGAAAACAAGATGTTCATTTACCTGTTAGCATGATAAGTGTGCCTAGAAAACTTAAAGAAGACACAAAGTTTGGTTGAGTCCTCCTAGGCAACCTGCAAAATAGATATGTTAGTAGTCATGTTGGTGTTTTGATGAAATGAAGCTTTGACAAGCATAATCTTCGACAATCGTCCTGCAAAAACTAGTTAGGTTGTTGAAAACCTCACAAATAGACCAGGGTTAGCATTAGTAGTATTCAAATTGAAGCATGAAAACCTTAAAATGCAATCTATTTTGAAAACATGGAAGCAAAAATTTGTATGATAATTATCACCTGCTCATATGACAGTTCTCATATACTTGTATGAGGGCACAAAGGAGCTTATATGAGACACAAAGAGCACTCATATGAAATTTTGAATCAGACCCGGCCAAAAACCTACTAGATTGAAAATTTGATGATGCTAAGAGGCCAAAAATGATATTTTCAGCCCCACAATGGGCGCCAAAATGCCATGCCTGTGAAGTGTGATACCTGTAGCTGCAAAACAAACACTCAATAGATCATTACAAGAATGGTTAGAAAATTAAAATAAAATGAAAGGTAAGCCATGACAAAGCAACCTATCACCTCCTAAGAGATCCGAGTATGGATTTGCTCTCAGATCTAGATAAGCAATCCCAGTGACTTGACTACACCTAGAAGGAGGATTTGAAATGATGATGATATGCAAGCTAGATGAGATTGATTTTTCTATATTGATCCAAAGATTCTAATTAAGCTAATGATATACATTATTAAGCTATGATGATGATGTAATTAAGCTAGAAAAGAGATTGATTATGCTACATGATTTAACAATTACACTAGAAAAGGTTCAAATTAAGCTAATGCAATTTCCTATTACAAAAATTCTCAAATGATATGCCTATAGTGATAATGCCTAAGATGAAAATGAAATGGGATCCTTTGTGCTCCAAAATGGGGGATATTTATAGGATTTCAAAGGCCATGGGTGAGGTGGTAGGAATCAATGGTCAAGATTGAGTCTGAAGATATCAAGAGTGAAATTGGAGGAGGATGGAGAAGAGGTTGGAGGAAGGGACACTTGTCATCTCTGTGGTGACAAGTGTGAAGGATCCTTTCTCATGAGAGGGCAAGTGTACAAGAGAGGAGACATGTGGCCAAAGTGCCATGTGTCTCAAGGGGAGAATATCCACACCATAGAAGGTTAGGATAAGGAGGTTAGAATATGCAAGATAGGATAGGGTTAGTTAAACCCAAGGTTAGGTGGAATCAGTTAGGTTAGAGGGATGGTAAATCTAGGTGGTTAGAAGTTAGGAGGCATGTGGGTAATTTGAATTTCAAAATTCAAATAATAAGAAAAGACTAATTAATTTTCAACAACTCATAAATTGAATTGTTTTAAATAATTAGAGGATTAGAAAAATTGATTGAATGGGGGGAGGATTAATTAATTTGAATTAATTAATCAAAAGGGACCATTGAAATAAACCTATTAAATAAATCCTTGGATTTATTAATAAGTAGATGAAAGGGAGAATTTAATCAAATTGCTAATGAATTCAATTAAATTAGGAAGGGAAATGAATTAAATAATTGCTTATTTAATTAATTATCTTCAGACCACTTTTAGGTGTATACAATTACCTTTAGTATTAGCCCCTGATCCAATCTCTATACCAGAGGCATTTAGAATCTTGCATTTACCATTATTGAATTACAAATTATATGCCTTGTCAACCATCTATCCAACACTCAAAAGATTATGCTTCAAACCTTTAGCATATAAGAAATCATCAATATTATATGATGGACTTGAAAAGCACTGAGAGGGGGGGTGAATCAGTGACACCAAAACACACACTACTTTAAACATTGATCGATAGATGAATTTAACCAAATAGTTAAACAAAATACATGCTATCCAAAATGAAATAACAACATCTACATAAAGTATAACATACACCATAACACAAGTGTTTATACATGAAAAACCCAAATAGGTAAAAACCACAGTGAGATGGAACTCACAAGTTAACTATCTGCAGTAATAGAAAATTGGCCGGTTAAGGTCTTACAAAGAGCTCTGCTAGGAGTGAATCTTGTCAGAGATTCCAAGCTTGATTAGAAGCTTATACCCTATTCAAAGTACTACCTTGTTAAGAGTAACCTCGCTGGAGGATTGAGAATCCAAACTAATGGATCTCCTTGTTAGAGGATTTGTACAATGAAGCTTGTTAGAGCTTACCCAAGTAAGGGATTTGAATCTATTGTAATGGTTAGAAAACAACAAGAATAGCTTGATCTATTCTGAGTAGCACAAAACTTTCTTGATCAGATTCTTCTAAGTACATTCAACACTACTCTGCATCTTAACACTTATCACCTTTCAACAAAATCTTTTTCACTCTTTTCACATAACAACTCTCTATCTGTTATCATTATAAAAATGATTCTCCATGATATCTTTAAATAGACATACAAACCTTATGTCGGCCATAGGAACACAATTCCCTAAGTGTAGTGAATATAGACATCTTAAACATAACTCATCACAAAAATGACCGCCAAACAAATGGTGCTGGTAACTCATCACAAAAATAGACATTGGTTAGAATAGTTTAATACCGGTTGGAATAAAACTAGTGAATTGTTGTTATAGTATCTTCCACTTGATCTTCTTCTTCCTCTTCACCCTGATTCTGATGCCAACTTAGTGTTACTATAGGTTGTCTCTTAGGCACATACCTGTTGACACAAAGTACCAGTTAGAGATAGACCTTAAACACACCAGTTGGTAGTGTAAACCAATTGAAGTTACACTGGTAGTCGATTATAATCATATATGTGTGTGAGAGTGTTTCATCAATGACAACAAGTGCTGAATACATTACAATCATCATCAAGCCAACAATCTCCCCCTTTAGCATTGATGGTAACACTTAGAAAATTTTGAGTAATACACAACATATCTATATATATACTCATACTCCCTTTGAATGTAACACTCCCGCTTAATATTGTAATACTCCCCCTTAATGCATGCATAAAACACACATACATATTATTACTCCCCCTTTGACAACAGTGCTAAAATGATAAAGTAAAATATACACAAATATAGAAAATTTGTATCAAAGAGTTCAACATATATTACAATTTAAAACAAATTCATGCATTAGCTATTATCATGAAAATATTATTGAAATATTGCTTCAACTGGGATAGATCATTCTGCCATGATTCAAGTATGTGATTCGTATACTTTGAAGTAGACAACAGTTGAGAATAGAATTCTTCCATTAAGTCAAGCAAGCATGTCTCAGGAGTAGCAAGAATAGTTTCTGCACTAGAGTAGGCTCTTTGAAGAATGTTGAGCTGGGAGGTGAACTGACTCTTGAGCTCTCTTAGAGATTGGAATCTCTTAGCTCTCTCATTATCATTCCTGATCAGTCTGTCATGCAGTTCATCTATAGTCCGGTTAAAGACATGAATGGAGTCCAAGAGTGGAACATATGCCTTGCATAACCTTTATATTTCCTACTCAATTTCAACTTGATTCTTAGTAATATCAGAATAAAAGAAAGTAATATTAGAGGTAGATAGAAGATACTTTCCTTTAGATTCAATCACTTTCTTCAACAGACTGCCATTATGAGATAAAGCCATTTTGCCATTTTCAATGTGCTTAGCCAACTTATCTCCATATGCCTTCTTGTGGCTCATCTTAGCAGATATTTGAGAAGCATCTTCAAGTGATTTGATTTGATCAGATGCCTCTACAACTAACTGACCAAGTTTGTTGATAGGAGTGGGAAGATGTGCAACAGAGGTTTGTAGTAGTAATCCAGATAAAATTTCTACTGCATTTTGGATTGTCTCTACCTCAATTCTTTGTTCTTTCAACCTCTTCTTATGTGCATGAAATTGCATAACATTGGCAATCTTCATCATTTTAGATGCACTCAAGGTATTCATATCGATAGGACCTGAAATACTTAAAGAGTCTTCATCATCATCATTAAGCAGTTTTTTCTTTGCCGATTCAGGGGGTGTGCACTTAATGATGGCTCTTTCTATATTTTCTTATGTTTTATCTTCTTCTTACTGAGTAGAAGCTTCCTCATTGGATTCCTTTCGAGTGATCTTAGTGACCGATGGAGATTGGTGTTTCTCTAGTTGTCCAGTTGCTGGTATACTGACCTCCTTTAGTTGAGTACTCAGTTGATCATCTGTTGTATCCTGTACTTCTATGATTCAAGTAGGATCCATATCTAATGCAGTAATATCTTCAGATAGGTCCACTGTATCTTGAATATCCTCATCAACAAGAATAACAGAGTCATCCTTCTTCTTGGTTGAATAAACTATATCAACTAGAACAATTTCCTCTATATCAATTTCTGGTGGAGAAACATTATCTGTGGTTTCATCCTCATTGATAGAGTGAAGGTTTTCTACCCTTTGTTTGATTACACATGCTAGTTGGTGAGTATCTGACTCAATAACTGCCCTTTTTCCATTCAGAAGCTTAAATCTCTTTATTTTAAAATCAAAATATACTTTGTATTCCTCATTCAAAGAACTAATTCCTTCTAATGATAATGTGGGAAAATACTATACAAATACTTCATCAATAATCTTCTTCTCTAACTGAGTGGCTTCTTCCCATTTTTCTAACAAAGTATTATACGAAGAGACTGAAATATCTTTCTCTAAATCATGTGGAAATCTACTGTAGTGATTTAACAAAGTTATTACCTATTGGATTATTTTCTTCTACTCATCTACAACAAAAGAATCATAATGTTCTTTATTATTTTGAAACCTATTTCTTCTCAATGACTTCATTGTTCTCTCAAATATTGTGTCAGGTTTGTAGGTGGCAATATCTAGTGGTGTAGTTGCCTTTGGCACTACCTTTTCCTTGTTGGATGTTCTACCAGTTGCCTTCTCCTTCTTAGGTTCTTCATTAGACTCTGTTCCCTCAGACTCTAGTTGCAAAATTAGTTTCCTATTCCCTCTCTTCTTTGGTACACTCTCATTTTTCTCAATTATTTTAGGTGTTTGTTCCTTCTTGTTTAGGACACTCCGAGTCACCCTTGTAGTTTTATTCATAGGAGATTTTTCCTCACTTTTCTTTTGCTTTCCTTTAGCTTTAGCTATAGGTGCAGTACTAGTTTCAGCAGGTGCATCTTGGATTGCTGGAATGTCCAATTTTGCCTTCTTTTTGTCTATAGGCGATGCTAACAGGGTATTAGCATAGCCAACCAGTAAGTCATGATTGACCTCGTAGCTCATATCTTCCACCTCTTCCTCTCTAGGTTCTCTTGCTTGCATTAAGCAAAAATCAGTTGTAACCGTGAAAATTATGTCTTTTTTCAAAATGTCTTACCACATCTTCAGGTATCCTCATTCTCAAGCTCATTTCCTTTTGAAATTAATTAAAGTACTCGTTGGTGGTAGCTAAAAAGGTATTCTTTACAGCCTTAATGATGTTCCTTATTTGAGCATTGACTGATTGTTCTTTGGATCATTCAATGTCACCTATACCAGGTAGAAAATTCTAAAAGTAGAAAAATAACCCAGCCAACAGTTGACCAAACTTGAACTTTTGAGTATTGTCCTTTTTGATGGACTTCAAATTTAGAAATAGTTGGACTCTGATAGCTTCACAGATATCATAGTCTTCATTTCCAACAATCATACTATGTGATGTATGAATTGTTGCGGATGGAACACTGTTAAGTCTACTAGAGTAAAATACTTTGTAGCCTATCACCATTGTTGCAAGTTTCACCACAAGATCTCTGATATTGTTAACAGAGAAAGAACACCCATCAGAGGTAGAACCAGTTAGCTTGATGATAGTGTCTTTTATAATTTTCCTCAACTTAGGAACTTTACCGACTGAGTAATAACCTGTTACAGTCCTAATGGCTTCCTTGGTAATCGTGTGAGTCCTTTCCAGATACATATTTTCTCCATGGACTTGACTCAAGACTATTCTTATGCGATATTCCTCAAAATCTTCAAGAGGGTAGGTGGCATTATTAAATCTTTTTTCAAAAACCCTAGCATATTTAGCTTCAATCTTTCCTTCCTTGTCACAGAGTGATTTCAACTGAGTATAGATGTGAAGAGTTCCCAAATCTTCAATTTTGCAATCTATATAGCTAGACAAATATCCTTCAATCACGACTCCACTTGGGACTTGCGACAATGCATTATAAGACATAATTTTCTCTACCTTTATAGCTTCCTCAGGCTTAGTAGCGATCAATAATCTCTATACAGACTTAGACGTAGATGCCATTCTAGGTAAACAAATATCAAGGCAGTTTTAAAAAAAAATACCTAATGTCTTGCACGTCGCTCCATTTTCCAGTTGAACTATTCAAATGCTCTCCCATTTGCTTCTCTATAACTTCCAATTTAGCTTGATTTCTCTTAATCACAAAGCAATTTGTTAATTCGCACCAAGACAATCTTACTCTACTTCTACAATCGCTTCAATTTCTTTTCAACAGGGTTAGGGTAAAAATGATAAGGTAAAACTTGTTTTTATCCTTTTTACCGATCGTAAAAAATGCTCATACTTTTACATTACAAACCCTAATTTTGCTACTTAAGTGAAATACTAGTTGATTAACACGTCAGCAAAAAGTTACCAAAATTTAAAATTCAAAAGGATTCTTTCTCGCTTATTCTACAAAAAGGGGTCTGAAATATGTTTTATCGTTATGCTTCCCTTAGCCATTTTAGACAGGCTTAAGTCTTCGGTGTTGGACTGTCTTCACTGGGTGAAGGAGTGATTTCTTCTACAAGCAATTCTTAGCTTTTCTTCTTCCATGTCTAGTTCATATCTTCTCTTGTTCCCTCAACATCAATTTTTTGCTTGCCTTTTTGATCCTTAGTAGAGTTGACCGATTTGTTGTTTCTGGTTTTACAAAACTTTGCCAGGTGCCCTAGTTTGTTGCAGTGGTAACAGACCATACTAGATGATCTCCAGGGTCCTACATTTCCTCTTCTTATTCTTTTTCTACAGTTCATAGCCACATGACTGATTTTATTGTAAAAGGTACACACAACATTTGTTACCTTTTCCATTTTGAATGGACTAAACTGGTTGTCATAGGATCTTTGCCAGTTCCTTGTTCACCCGATTATCAAAATTCCTTGTTCGGTCATCATATGGTCTAGGATGCATGTGTGATACAGGATTGTTTTCACCATATCTATACTCAATATGTCTATGCCCATACATTCCACAAGTGTAGCAATGACCTTGAAACTCTCTAGATACATACCTAACATTGGTATTATAATTTGCATTTCTGCTAGGGTTTTTCCTACAAATATTTGTAGTATGACTAGGCTTATGACAAACAAAGAAGACAAGTTTAAAAGCCTTCTTACCGGTAGTCTTATTGACTTTAGAATTATTTTTATTCTTTGGATAGTTGCTCTTTGTCCCAGAGGATTCACCTTTTTCAGTTGTATGAAATCCAAGTCCAGAGATATCACCCTTCATTCTCTGTGATTGAATTTGTTGTTCCAGCATGGTAGAACTTTTGACAAACTTTTCTAGTTTCTCATTGGCTTCAGTAAGCTTATTGACAAGATCCTCATTGTGGTTAGATAGATTCTCTTTCAAAGATGATGTCAACTCAAGGTCTAGCTTTAAGTTCTCATTTTCTTCTATTTCAGCTATTAAGTCCTCATGCATGGTGTCTCCTTCCCATTTGATTTTTATAATCTCTTGGTCTCTTACCTTGATAAGATCTTTAGCAGTTCTTCTAGATTCCAGCTCCTGACTCATGCAAATAGTGAGACCTTCCAGTTCTCTCCTTAGATTCAGTTTCTCAACCTACAACTTTTCAACTTCTTTTGATAAAGCATCAATATTAGCTTCATCTGAAGAACTATTGTTAGATATTTCTAACAGTTTTTCAGATAGCTCTCTCCTCTTGAATTGAGAAGCCTTCAATTTGCCCCTAAGGGATTCAACTTCATTTCTAATAGCTTCTAGCTCTCTAACCATCTCAAAGTAGCTTATGTCCCCCATGGTAGTTAAGGGATTCCCATCTAAGTAGTTAGGCTTCAAAGAAGTTAGGCTCTGATACCAATTGATGGACTTGAAAAGCATTGAGAGAGGGGGGTGAATCAGTGACACCAAAACACACACTACTTTAAACACTGAATGTTAGATGAATTTAACCAATCACTTAAACAAAATACATGCTATCCAAAATTAAATAACAACATCCACATAAAGTAGAACATCCACCATAACACAAGTGTTTATACATGGAAAACCCAAATAGGTAAAAACCATGATGAGATGGAACTCACAAGTTAACTATCTTTAGTAATAGAAAACTGACTAGTTAAGGTCTTACAAAGAGCTCTACTAGGATCGAATCTTGCTAGAGATTCCATGCTTGATTAGAAGCTTATACCCTGTTAAGAGTACTACCCTATTAGGAGTAACCTCGCTCGAGGATTGAGAATCCAAACTAATGGATCACCTTGTTAGAGGATTTGTACAATGAAGCTTGTAAGAGCTTACCCGATTAAGGGATTTGAATCCTTTGTAATGGTTAGAAAAAAACAAGAATAGCTTGATCTATTCTGAGTAGCACAAAACTTGGTTGATCATATCCTTCTAAGTACATTCAACACTGCTCTGCATCTTAACACTTATCACCTTTCAACAAAATCTTTTTCACTCTTTTCACATAGCAATTCTCTATATGTTATCATCATCAAAATGATTCTCTACGATGTCTTTAAATAGACATGCAAACCTTATGTCGGTCATAGGAACACAATTCCCTAGGTTTAGTGAATCTAGACATCTTAAACATAACTCATCACAAAAATGATCACCAAACAAATGGTGTTGGTAACTCATCACAAAAATAGATACCGGTTAGAGCAGTTTAATACTGATTGGAATAAAACTAGTGAATCATTGTTATAGTATCTTCCACTTGATCTTCTTCTTCATCTTCATCCTGATTTTGATGCTAACTTAGTGTTACCATATGTTTTCTCTTAGGCACATATTGGTTGACACAAAGTACTAGTTAGAGATAGACCTTAAACATATCAGTTGGTATTGTAAACCAACTGAAGTTACACCAGTAGTTAATGTTATCATATATGTGTGTGAGAGTGTTTCATCAATGACAACAAGTGATGAATGCATTACAATCATCATCAAGCCAATATTATACTTACCATAAAAGGAAATAGAACCTCTACCATGAATTAGACAAGCTTTATCATCTCCAAATATAACTATACCACAAGCATACCTTTCCATATTCACAAATTTGGTTTTATCACATGTCATATGATGTGAACAACCATTGTCAGTTACCCATTCATCTTTTTCTTCAATCTTAGCAACTAAAGTTTTCTCCTCAACAATGCAGCTTGTAGAATTCACTGATACCAGAACATCTTCCTTGATAAAAATAAATATAAATTCATCTTCTGAATTCCCATTTTCAGACTCTTCATCAGCTCCCTTAGGAAATATCCAAGCAATGAATTCCTCAATCTCATCCAACTCTCATTCATCTTCTTCCATTTCTCTCATCTATCTTTCATACTTTGAAACCCTAGATGAAGTCTCTCCTGGATCATATTTCTGCTTCCCTAATATAGAGGGTTTAAATGCAGTCTCAGATTTACCATGTGATTCTCTAAATTCACTCAACTCAAATGTAACAAGCTTTCCAACCAACATATCTCTTGCTATAGTAGTCACGGTCTGGATCTCATCAATAACAACTTTAGATTTGTAAGTAGGAGGTAAAGATCTCAACACCTTAGCAACAATCTGATCTTCCTCAAGAGTTCCATTGACACATCCAATGTTCATAACAATTTCATTCACTTTATCCATAAAGGATGTTATGTTCTCCTCTTCTCATATATTTAATGTCTCATACTTGCCTTTCAAGCTCTGCAACTTAGCAAATTTGACCTGTGAATCTCCTTCATACAAGGTCTCCAACTTTTTCCAAATGTCATGTGCAATCTACAATCTCATTACCTTAGTCATCTCTGAGTTGGTCAGGGCACTCAACAATGCTTCTTTAGTCTTATGTTATTTTCAGCATCCTTCATCTCATCAGTAGTAACTGGACCATTCTAAGGAACATTGTAGATATTCTTTGTAATCTTCCAATAATCATCTCCAAGGCACTTCAAATCATAGTCTATCTGGTACTTCTATATAGTGTAATTATTTCCATCAAATCTTAGACTCTCTTTCTTAAAACATAGGTTTCCATCCTAGATCTCCTCAAGCGGTCAAGATTCTTACGGAGGATCTAGCTCCAATACCAATTGTTGGCAACAACAATGGAGGAAAAATGGGAGGGGGGTGAATCAGTTTTCACTAGAATAAATAATTTAAGCACAATCTCAGATCTGATGAACTGCAACAAGAATAAATATAAACACAATAACAACATCACACCTAACACCAAGATTTTGATGTGGAAAACATAGTTAAGGGAAAAACCATGGTGGGAATCTACCCACAATAAGATGATACTTTGCAATAGTATGTATAAATATTACAATGGAGAATGCACATGCATTCAGGCACATTGCCTAGAGCTTACTACTCAAAATACAATGACCTAGAAGGTTACAACCCTCAAGGAAGGTTCACTACCTTACAATAACATTTGGACTATAATCCAGTTTAGATGAATTGGAAGATTAACATCTCCAAATGCCTGATGATAGTTCCAGTTAAGCTCATATTTCTGCCCTGCAACAATCTCTACTCAACACTACTCACCAAAAGATGAATTCTCTTATTCATACATACACCACTCTTTGATAATGCAGACACAACTCCCATATCCAAATTACATGAATATGACACCTATTTATACAAATCATCAACCTTGACTACAAGGTCGGCTCAACCCTCAAGACTTAATTACAAAATTACATGATACGATACATAAATTAACCACCAAACCAATATAATTCCATAGATGATATAGAATGGACCCCAATCAAATCTATGAACATGTAACACCACCAAAAATCTTGCCAAGATCAACCGCAACACACTACACCACCAAAAATGTCACATAACATGAAGAATATCATCGGACGCATAAAATCTTCAATAACACACACAATAATCAATGTGGATCATCAAAACAAATAGGACATGATTAGGAAACACCAACAAGGATGTTAGAACCATCCACAATAGCTACACCAACACAACTTAATCAAATATCCATCGATCAACACACTAATACTCAAGAACAATTAACAACAACAACTCAGACAAGAAAGATAACTTGCAGGGCACCAAATCATGAACCATCTGAATTGAAGATACACACAAACCTCTCAAACACTCCCAAATTTGTAACCATAGATATAATCATAGCAAAGCACAACAAATAAAATACCAGAACACTACAATATAGCCAACTCAACTTCTCTGATATCACCAGAGCACCAAACCACAGGAATATGTTGACATCAATGACAACAACATATACTAGCAGCAACAATATCCAATAGGTACAATATTAGGGACCAAGGCATGGCACCCTGGTCCTGCACAGTCAACATCAAATTTCAGCGATATGCACACATTTGAATTCCCTTTCCTACTTTGTATTTGGTATGTGAGTCTCAAATCTATAAATTTTAGTTTTTTCAATTTACATTCGCATCTTTATTTATCTCCTTATATATTTTATCATTGTACTTCATTTTGCACCATCTCCTCTTCATAGCAAGAAAGGAATAGAAACCCTAAAGATATCCCTTGACTCTCTCTCTTGCAAGAAGTAGTCAAAGTGAATCATCTCCTTAGGCTCTTTTGTATTACAATGTGTACATGATAGTGGGATTAGGTCTTAATTTACTTGATCCCATTTTCATCCATCACATTTTGGTGAACCTGACATGTCCTATGCTTACTTTTGATTTTGATTTACAGATTTGATGCAATTGATTAATTCATACTTACAATCATTATTGTTACATCATAAAAATTGAACATTGTTTTCTATTTTGCATATGTTAACAGTTGAAAAAGAAAAATTCTTGTCATAATGCATTATTTCATAGATGTGGTAATGGGTTAGCCTCCATTGTCTCAATTTACCCCTCTCTTAAAGATCCTTCTATCCATGACGATATTTTAGGGCAAAAAAGACTTGTTAACAATTTTTTTAAAACTCTCTCATGTTCTAAGGATGATGATTTGAACAATGATGTTGATAATTATCCTAAAATGTGCCTCTCCCATGAAACTATCTTAGAAGAAGATGATGATATTATAAAAACCTTTCTTAATGTTACCTTACCTTCCATACATGATACATCTCTAAGATAAAAAGTATTGATGGACATTGATTTATCTTCTCCCAAATTTGGTCTTACCAATGGGGAAACATTAGTGCAACAAGAGGTTATAAACACTTCTTTTAAATATCTCCTTCCTAAGTATGAACCTTTGAATAATGATGTTCATTTTCCTCCTAAAAAGTACTTCCCCCATGAGGATCATTTAGTGCAAGTAGATGATAGTGTCCCTACTTTTCCTAGTTATAGCATACCCTCTTTTGATTTCAATAAAATTCCCACTAGAGATGAAGCATTAATGAGTTATTCTCATCCTTTTCCTAAATCTTACCTTAAGCATAAATATACCTTGGAAGAAGAAGATGAAATTATAAGTAATTTTCTTAATTCTCTCTCCTAAAGATCCCACTCAATAAATTTTGAGGCAAGAGGATGATTTCAATAACACATGTATTGATGCTCTCCCTTCTAAGGATGAAGCATTAATAAATAGTGTTATTCCCTCTCCCAAAATTAGCCTTGACAATTGGGACATCATGGTGCAAAAAGACATTTTTAACACCTCTCTCAATGATCTCCCTTTTTTGAATGAACCTTTGGAGAATGATGTTGATTACTCTCTTACTATTTCCCTCTCCCATAAGAATACCCTATTCCAAGAAGAGATTGTTAATATCTCTTTCAAAGATCTCCCTCTCAAGGATAGATATTTGAAGAGTAATGTTGATTCTTCTCCTAGAGAGGCCCTCTCCCATGTAGATCCTTTGGTGATAGAGGATGATATGATCTTTCCTACTAACACTATACCCTCTTTCAATGTTTTTACGTTTAGGGATGAAACATTAATACCTACTTCTATTCTATCTCCCAAAATTGATCCTATTCATGACAACATTTTGGTGCAAGAAGAGACTATCAACACTTCTTTCAATAATATTTATATTCATCCTTCTAAAATTCATAACAGTACCTTGGAGTAAGAGAATGATCTTAGGTGACAAGGGTTTGATATTCCTAAACCATCTTAGATAAATATAATACATGTGAATAGTTATGAAACACCTAATAAACCCCTCTTCATATTTCAAGGTTCTAGTCCTTCTCCAAATTATCAACCTATAAACAAGCCTCTCTTTGTGGTTCAAGGTGGTTATAGTAATAATTCCTTTTTCAATTCTAACAAACCAATTATTATTGTGTAAGGAGGTTATCCTACTAAGATCCCTTATGAGTATGCTAAACAAATCACCTAAGAGAGTTACAATTTGGTTGCTCACACAAATAAGACATGAAACAATAGGTTACCTAATCCTCCTTTGAATATTCCTTCTTCACCTCCTACCTCTCAACCTATTCTTCCACAAGCACCTTGTATATCACAATCTCTTGGTAAAGAGTATGACCTTATTGAACAACTTAAAGCTACTCCCACCAAGATTTCCCATTGGGATCTAATTCAAAATTCATCCATGCATCATGGACTATTACAAGATTCTTTAAAAACTTTAGATGTCCCACTTGCAATGACACCTAATAATATGGCTTCTTTGATTGATCCTATAAACGAACCCAAAGCTCAAATTGTATTCACATAAGTTGTGTTTTTGTCCCATGAGATCCAAAATCAATATTTTCCTCTTATTATTGTTGTCCTTATCAATAGTAATTATATAGGAAGAACCCTTGTTGACAATGGCTCTGGCCTTAATGTTTGTATTGTTAATCTTTTACATAAGATCAAGGTGGATACATCTCTTATTAAACCAGATTCTCTTACTATTTGTGGCTTTGATAATGTTGATAGATCTTCTTTAGGTACTATAACCTTTCCTATTAAGGTGGGACCTATTATTTTACCTACACCTATTCATATCATGCACGGAGATCTTAATTATAACCTTCTATTAGGGTGACCTTGGCTTCATTGTATTTAAGTTGTCTCTTCTACTTTGCATAGGCAACTTAAGTTCATCTACAACAATAAGATGTATACTTTGTTTGCTAATACCAATTTACAAGCTCCATTGTAAACCACATATTCATGTTTAACTACTTCCAATTCTTCTAAAAACACTCCTACATCTTCAAGTATGCCTATTTCCCTGAGTACTCCCAATTCTCCTTCCATTCACACTGAATCACCATTTCCTACTAAAGATATTTTCTCACTAGAATAATTAGTCTTGGAAGACAATTGGTAGTCCTTATAATTTAAACCTACCTTTGTAGGGGAATACAAAGTCCCTCCAAGAGAACCTAAGACTAAAAAGTAAGAAAATATGGTGGAAACTAAAAAGCAACCCACTTTGTCTAAACTAATAAGTAACAATTTTTAGCTACTTCTAATTCAAATAATTATTTATAATATTATTCTTATTCATTTGATTATGGCACTGAGACCTATGAGGCCCCGCCATCTCTTTTTGATAGGCCATCCCTTTATGGTCTAGGTTTTCACATTTTAGCTAAGAGTGGATATAATGGCCATGGTTGTGGTGCAAATGAACAAGGGATTTCCTTTAGAACAAAACATAGGTTAAGCTTCCTTTCGAATTGTATATAACCCTTCAAAGCCCACCAAAGCATCTAAAAGACCATTTCTTAATGTGAATGCTATACTTTGTAGTGATGATGAATTCACCTCAATTAGATCATCCTCTACATCTCTCAACACTCATCCAACTCATAAGGAAATTATGGTGATTGGAAAGTCTCTTTGTGAATCTCCCCAAGAGATTGTTGGAATCAAGGAATACTAAGAGGGGGGTGAATCATTGTTCTACAATATTTAACTTTATTAAACTATTTTTTCAAACACTTAATACATATGAAAAAAAGAAAGATGAAAGAACATAAATAAAATAATCATAACACCAAGATTTTTGTACATGGAAACTTGGTTAAGGGAAAAACCATGGTGGGGATGAACCCACAATATAAATATACTATGTAGAAGTATAGAAATATTACAATTGGGGAATGCACATGCATTCAAGCACACTTCCTAGAGCTCACTATTTAAAATAAGGGCTACAACCATGGGAAGACTCACAACCTTACAAATCAATTACAATAGATCATTGAAGTGAATGAACTAAAAATTAGCATCTACTAATGTTTGATAGTAGTTCTGATTAAGAACAATAAGTACACTTTTCACACTTATCTCATTTTGCTCTGTTTTAGTTTTCTGTCACAATTCTAGACCATAGATCTTTGTCTTGTGCATGTGAAACTATGAAAAATCAATAACACAACCTATTCCATACTCAATATGATCAAAACAATCACACTTATATATCTGCAATAAGAAATCATATTCATTGCTAGTCGGATCATCAAGACTTAACACATTATTGAAACATGTACACCATGTCGGCTGAATCTAAACTCTAATGCTTCTATGGACCAAAAATAATTGTCCACGTGCTTTCCCAAATGTCAAACAAACTCCTTAGAACACAAAATCAATCACCAATACCACCCAATCAATTCCACACAATGATCAAATACACAAGTCGACTTGATACACATTGACAGACCAAAAACCAATACTGAAAAACTTGTACCATGCACACCAATTACCAACCCAAACCAAAACTCTAAAATAAGGGTAGTACAAACATCTATCTACCTTCTTTAAGCTTCTCAACACAAAATATTAGCCTAAAAAGAAATTCGAACCAAAATATTGAACTATGCTAGATGCTCTGTTCTAGCTTGCCAAACTTAAACAAATCACCAATCTGACTTCTAGTATAAATAAATCATCCAATGCACATGAGATCACTAACTTGGGTTGCCATCAATGACAACACCTAAATATTTGTGTAGTGTCTCTTGCCAACAATCCCCCCCTTTTTCATTGATGGAAACATTTAGTGAAAAATGACTATGTTGGAATCAGTGCCAACATATGAACACACTGTTAGTAGCAATCAAGAAGGAAGACTAAGAGGGTGGGTGAATCAGTTTTAGATATAGAAAAATAAACCCCAAAACAAAACTGATAAACTATAGTAATAGACAAATAAGAAAATTAACAACACAATACACAACACCGATATTTTTGACGTAGAAAACCTAGTTAAGGGAAAAATTACAGTGGGAACCTACCCATAGTAAGATGATACTCTGTAGTAGTATGTGAAAATATTGCAATGGGGAATGCACATGCATTTAGGCACATTGCCTAGAGCTCACTGCTCAAAAGATATTTTCCCAAAAGGCTACAACCCTCAAGGAAGTCTTACTAACTTACAATATGATTTGGACTATAATCTGAAAGAAATGAACTACAATGATAACATCAACAAATGCCTGATGATAGTTCTGGTCAAGCACAATTGTCTTCTCTGAAACAAAAATCTCACCTCAACACTTCACTGAATGATAAATCTCTTGTTCGCAAATTCACCTCTTTCTAAAAATGTAGACACAATATCGATACTCAAATTACATGAATATCTCACCTATATATACAAATCATCAACCTTGATAACAAGGTCAGCTAAACCTTCAACTCTCAACTCACAATTACAAAATTACATTACATGATATAAAGATTGATCATCGGACAAATATAATGATTTATATTACATATCGTGGACCTAATTCAATTTCCCAAATGATCACATCCTCTGGAAATCATGCCAAGATCAACCGCAACACACTACACCACCAAAAATACCACATAACATGAAAATCACCATCGGTTCATAGAAATCACCAAAAAATAACACAAAAATCAATGAAGATTGGCAGAATAAATAGGACATGACTAGGAAACACCAGCAAGCATGTTAGAATCCTCTAGAACAGTTGCACCAACACCACTTTTCAAATCTTCATTTGTCAATGTCTAGAAGCTCAAGAACACAACCAATCAGCAACTGCCATGAAGAAACATAACTTATGGAGCACCAGATCATGAACCATTTGAAATGAACATACACAAGATCATCTAGATTAATATCTTAAAGTCTCAGCACTAGATCGGATCACATTGGAATATACCGAAGGAAATATCGGATTTTGCAAAATAGTGAACAACAAAACCAAACTACAAAACCGAATCAGAAAATCTTCCCAACCTCACCAGAATAAATCACAGGGATATGTTGACATCAATGAAAACAACATATCCTAGCAGAAACAATGAACAACCATATCCAACAATCTCCCCCTTTGGCATTGATGGCAACATATGAATGTGGAAAATAGTCAATGCAAAGATCAAGATAGATAATGCAGTTTTTCACATGATCTCTCTCCCCCTTTGAGAAAAATGCCAAAGATCTCCAAAATAAAAAACCAAACACTCTCCCCTTAAAACACATAACTAGAAATCTCAAAAATATCTCCCAAATCACAGTCTACTCTAGCAGAGGAGCATCACCAACTCATCAATCTGGATAAAAGAATAAGGCTCTAAAATCCACTGGATCAATGAAACTCAATGCATCTAGTTCTCATCAGGAGGGGTGGATACCCCTAATTTTTCTCTCAAGTAGATAAATGTATCTACAGGAAAAGGATTAGTGAAAATATTAGTAATTTGTTCCTTTGTAGATACATATTCCAGCTTCAGCTTCTCTTCACTAACTTGCTCTATCAAGTAATTATATTTGATTGATATATGCTTAGTCTTTGAATGTTTCACTAGATTCTTTGACATGTTTATAGCACTGGAATTATCATAGTATATAACAATAGGCTCATCACGAATAATTCTTATATCTTTCAACATTTGCTTCATCCAAACTATCTCAATGCAATTAATAGCAACAACAATATACTCAGCTTCTATAGTAGATAAAGATAGTGAATTGTGTTTCTTGCTTGCCCATAAAACCAAATTCTTACCCAAAAATAATTATCCACTAGTAGTACTCTTCCGGTCATCAACATCACTAGCCCAATCTGCATCAGTGTAGGCCCACAACATAAAATTATCATTCTTCAGATACCATAAACCATAATCCACAGTTACCTTTAGATATCTGAATATCCTCTTAACATCAGCGACATGACTCTCCTTTGGATCAGCTTGATATCTGGTAGCCATACACACAACATGCATAATGTCAGTCCTAGTTAACTGTCCACCAACCATAGATCTATACAAACTCTGATTAGATTTAGGAGATTCATCATTTTTTAGACAATTTACAACCAGTCACCATAGGAGTTACAACTAGTTTGCAATAATCTAATCCAAATTTCTTCAACAGTTCCTTCACATACTTAGTTTGAGATATAAAGATGTCTTTTCTTGTTTGTACAATTTGCAAACCTAAGAAAAACTTCATCTCACCAATCATAGACATCTCAAATTCTTTTTGCATCACTGGCAAACTTCATACTCATATCATAATTACCACCAAAATTAATGTAATCAACAAAGACTTCAACAATTAGGATGTTATCATTTTCAATCTTAAAGTACATATTGTTAGACAAATTTGATACCAGGAGTAAACTGAGAGGGGGGGAGTGAATTAATTTACCATCATAAATTAGAACTAATGCATATAAAAACAATAAGGGACCAACATAATGAAGAATAGAACATGAAAGCACAGTACACACAACACCAATATTTTGATGTGAAAAGCCCAATAAAGGGAAAAATCATGGTGGGAAACCCTACCCACAATCTGATAATACTTATGCAATAGTATGCAAAATTACAATGGGGATTGCACTTGCAATCAGGCCAACCTCCTAGAGATCACTGGTCATCACAAAAAGAAGTCTCACTGACTTACAAAAATATCAGAATACAATCTAGAAAGAATGAACTGTGAAAGTAGCATCTTCTAATGCTTGATACCATTCCCATTAAGCACATATGTCTTCTCTACAATAAAAACCTTCACTGAATAATATATTAGTTGTTCGCACCTAAACTTTCCTCTAATAATGTAGATATAACCATCCATCCCATCCATCTATATCTAAATTACATGAATAAGTCACCTATTAATACTGATCATCAACCTTATTAATAAGGTCGGCTAAACCCATAAACCCATAGTAACAAAAATTAAATTACACGATATCATTAGACCAATATTATGATTTACATTACATAGCATGTACCTAAATCAAGTAACCAAACAATTCCATCCACCAGAAATACCGCTAAGACCAAAATCCAACACGCTTCACCAACCAGTAGAAACCATTAGTGAAGTAACATAGAAAGTCTAACCGGATCCACATAGGACCACCATAACTACACACTAGCCAATGCAAAATCACCAAACACTTGGAATATGATTAGGAAGCACCTTTAGCTTGATAGAAACTGATTCCATAAGCTAGACCAAAATCATCTAACCAAAACACGAGATATCCCTTACCGGTAAAGCTAACCAGTAATGAGAAATACCAATTGGGAACATAAGTGATAGTTACTAGAGCCCAAAAACATGAACCAACAAAATATGGCAAACATGTAACCATCTAGAGTAAGCATCCAAAACCGATTCTAGAGATGTGATCATACCGGATCAGAATCATAGCCAGAACCAAGATGATCACCAAGACTAACAGAGATAGGTCCAACTAGGATAGCCTCCAACTAGGATACAGTGTTGACATCAATGACAACACTTAACTAAATCCATCATATTTCCAACAATCTCCCTCTTTGGTATTTATGGAAATACTGAATGTGAAAAACAACCAAGTGCCTGATAGTTCTGATACTTAATGTTAAGTACAAATGCCAAGCTAACAAGATGAGAGGGGGGGTGAATCATACAAACTTAATCTTCCATAAAAACAATAGATTCAACCTCGGTAACATATACTTCAGCAATATAACCAAAACTACTAAACATGCAAACTCATAAGCATATAAACATCATAACACTCATAAGACCAGATTTAACGTGGAAACCCAAATAGGGAAAAACCACTGTGGGATTTCAGACCCACTAAGAAATATACTCTTCTAGAGTATGCTCGGTTAAAAGCAAATCATGTTAAAGATTACAAACACATTGCTAGATGTGACCCGGTTCAGGGATTTCCCTCAGATCTATTAGGATCTTCACCTTATTAGAAGTGACCTTGTTAAAAGATTTCAAACACTCAATCAGAATGTCACCTTGCTAGAGGGTTTTACAAATAAGACCGTTAAGTCCACTCAGTTAAGAGATTTTATCTTACCTCACAAAATAACAATAATAAAAATCTATTTGCAACTTCACATCTAAAATGCTAAAGTAGATTCTTATTTGCTCAATACAATCTAGTCAAAGGACTTATCTTGTCCATCTATTGGGCTCTATACTCTATTATTCAAATAGGTCTTCAAGCTTCTATGCTTGGTAATCACTATGTAGCATCCCTGTGCATACACTTGCCCGCATACATTATTTATCAACAGTTCCTTATTTATAAACAATTTGCTAATCACTTAATCTCCTTGATCACATATCCCATGATCAATCATAGCCATCAGATCTTCAAACTTGACCAGGTTCAATGTATCCTTCGATCTGATAACATTTTACATCACCTTGGAACTTGCATACATTTCTTGGAACTTGTGCTAAGGTATTGTGGTTCAATCTGCGCTATAGATCTTCCTGCCAATCTTCCATTGCCATAGATTCTTAACAAACTTCATGCACGACATACCAATCATTTAATCAATTCCAGCTCATCAGCTTCCTTCATTAAATAACGCTTTTAGTCATTTAATGCATTCTATTACAGCTCGGTTGCAACTTGGTAAATACTAAACTTCACTCGGTAGACCTTCTGCCTTCATTAACCAATAGCGATAACCTTAGGGTTTACTGACTAGGTTCTTTGCTCAGTAACAGAGTATAGTATTAACCTTACAATCAACAACATATGTAGGATATCAAAACAATCTAAACATCATGATCTCATAATTGTCTAACTTGGTAATTGTTGCCCTTTGAATAACTTATTTCTCGCCTTATTCATCACAATCTTTCTGTGTCTTTTACTAACATATTTATACTCATCAAATCATACTTCTTAAGATATGGCAACATCATACTGAATTAGAAAATCAATTTCTTGACATCAATGACAAACTAATAATATTAAGACAATAAACATCCTTAATCAGTTATATCCATAATCATCAACAACCTTCTCAATATCCTTATTGAAATGCCAACAATCTCTTATTGTCTGTTATAATGCGAACAATCTCCCCCTTTGGCATTGATGGCAAAACCAATTGATTTGACCTAATTGATTCAGATTGTTGTGAGATTTTGAAATGCTCTCACCCTATCATTAAACTTCTCCCCCATACAATAGTCTTCTCCCCCTTTGACAACAATGCCAAAAAGTAAAGAACTAAAACATGATTTCTTCCGGTGAGAAGTGGATTCCTTGTTGTTATGTGTCAACTTAGTCTTGGTGAGAGCATTATGTCTTCAATTCCTATGGAAATAAGAATCAATCCACACATAATATTCCATAGATTCATCAAATTGATGTTTTCACCGAACTCGGTCAGTGAGTAGAAGATAGGGGTAGGACCCCTAACTTGCTTCTGAGATACTCAAAAGTGTCCCTTGGTAGTGGCTTGGTGAAGATATTTGCTATTTGTTCCTTTGTGCTAACATACTCCAATACCACTTTCTTCTCTTGAACTTCTTCTCTAAGATAATGATATTTGATAGAGATGTGTTTTGTCTTAGAGTGCTTAACACAATTCTTTGAAATGTTAATGGCACTAGTATTGTCACAAAATATAGTTACTGGCTCGGTAAATTTCTCATTTATACCTTCCAACAGTTGTTTGATCCATGCTATATTGGTGCAATTTAATGTTGTAGCAATGTATTCAACTTCTGTTGTTGACTGTGAAATGCATCCTTGTTTCTTGCTAAGCGAACTCACTAGTCTTTCTCCTAAAAAGAAAGCTCCTCCACTTGTGCTTTTTCTATCATCAATGTTGCCTACCCAATCAGCATCAGTATAAACTTTCAAATCAAAATCATTTCTCTTGTTATATACTAAGCCATAACTTAAGTGCCTTTCAAGTATTTGAAAATTCTCTTGATTGTTGTCATGTGTGTTTCCTTGGGATCTATAGAAAATCTTGCAACTATACCTAATGCATGTGCTATGTCTGGTCTACTATGAACAACATATTGTAGCTTTCCAATCATGGATTGGTAAAGTGTCTCATCAACAGATGTAGATTCATCAATCTTTGATAGTTTACAATTGGTAGTCATAGGAGTACTTACTGGTTTTGAATCCTCCATTCCAAATTTCTTCAAGATTTCCTTTATGTACTTGGATTGAGTAATGAAAATCTCATTTTTCATTTGTAGTATCTATAAACCTATAAAATACTTTATCTCACAGATTAATGACATCTCAAATTCTCTGCACATTTCATTTCCAAAGTTCTTGCATAAAGATTCATTTCCACAAAAGATAATATCATCAACAAATATGGCTGAGATCAGTATTCCATTTTCATCATTCTTCATGTACATATTGTTGTTTTCACTTGTTCTTATAAAACCAATCTTGATTAGATAAGAGTGCAATCTCTCATACCATGCTCTAGGTGCTTGTTTCAGACCATATAAAGCTTTGTTCAATTTACATACCTGATCTTTATTCTTGTCTTCAACAAATCCTTCAGGTTGTTCAATATAAACTTCTTCTTCTAATATACCATTCAGAAATGTAGATTTGACATCCATTCGATATACCTTGAAATTTTTGAAAGAAGCATATGCCAACAATGTTCTTACTCCTTCAAGTCTTGCCAAAGGTGCAAAAGTCTCGCCATAATCAATTCCCTCTTCTTGAACATAGCCTTTGCAAACTAGTCTTGCTTTATTTCGAATGACCTCACCTTTTTCATTCAGCTTGTTTCTGAAAATCCACTTTGTATCGATTACATTTTTTTCCTTCAGTCTTGGGACCAATGTCCATGTGTCATTATTCTTGATTTGATCAATCTCTTTTGTCATAGCATTTATCCAATCTTCACTGTTAAATGCCTCTTTCACTATTCTCAGTTCAAATTCAGATATCAGAAATGTGTTCTGTCTTAGTTTGTTCCTTGTCATCACTGGATCATCTTTATCTCCTATAATTTGACTTGATTCAAGATTCCCTCTCACATATTTGGCTAATACAGGCTCAGTAGGCTCTGTATGATATTCTTCATCACTCAATAACTAGACATTATCTTCATTTTCTTCAGCAGCTTTCTCGATAGGACTTCTCGGTTGAACATAGACAAGTTCTTCATAATCTTTTTGTTCCATATAATTTCCTTCATCATTTCTTTCTGCAAATTCATCAATTTTCACATTTTCACTTTCTACTATTTTGTTAGATGATTTAATCAAACATTTAAATGCTTTACTTCTAGAAGAATAACCAAGAAATGTACTTTCTTCACTTTTTTTATCAAACTTTCCATTTCTATCATCTTTGTGTACATAGCATCTACTTCCAAAGGTTTTGAAGTAACTTACATTAGGTTTCTTGTCATACCAGATTTCATATGGTGTCTTCAAAGTTCCTTTCTTTAGTTGTACTCAGTTTAGGGTGCAAACTGTTGTGCTTATTGCTTCTCTCCAAAATGTTTGTGGCACTTTCTTTTCAATCATTAGGGTTTTGGCACAATCCATAATAGATCTATTTCTTCTCTCAGCTATCCCATTTTTCTATGGAGTTCTCAGTGCAGAGACTTGTCTTTTTATACCATGATCATTGTAGAATAAGTTAAATTCATCAGAAGTGAATTCTCCTCCTCTATTAGATCTAAGACATTTCAGTTGTCTTCCTGTTTCATTTTCAACTCTTCCCTTGTACCATTTAAACATTTGAAAAGCTTCTGATTTTTCTTTTAAAAACATAACTGACATCATCCTTGAATAATCATCCACAAATAATATGAAATATTTATCACCATAATAACTTTGAACTTTCATAGGACCACAAAGATCAGTGTGCACAAGATCTAAAATTCCCTTAGAAGTGTAGGACTTACTTGTAAAGCTTGATCTTGTCATCTTACCCATCTGGCATCCTTGGCACATAGCATTCTTAGGTTTTTCCAAACTCAGTAGACCTCTTACTCGGTGCTTCTTACTTATTTTGATCAGATTATCAAAATTTACATGACAAAACCTTTTATGCCATAACCAAGTATCATCTATCTTTGCATAAAGACACTTGTTCTGAGTTGAGTCAAGGTGAAATGTGTTACCTTTGTTTGTGTCCCAGTAGTAGCTAACTTTCCATGCTTGTCATTAACTTTGACAATTCCTTTCTGAAATTCTATTCGGTAACATGTGTTGTTTAGTTGTGCTACACTCAACAAATTGTATTTCAAAACTTCAACCCAATAAACATTATTACATTTAGTATTGTCAGGAATTGTTATGGATCCTTTACCTTTTACCGGACATGGTGCATCATTACCAAATCATACATAACCTCCATCATAATCTTCTAACATAAAAAACTTATGTTTATCACCTGTCATGTGATGTGAGCATCCACTATCTATGATCCAAGAATCATTAGTATTTATGTGAGATATTAGGGATTTTTCTTCATACCTTTCTTCATCTGATCCATCTTTGATAGCCACATAAACTACTTCCCCTATATCAGTTTCATCTGATTTATCATCATTTGATTCCTCATCGGCTATTAGGCATGACTTTCTATCTCTTCTTCTGAAGTCTCGGTATCCTCTGTAATGATTATTTTTCTATCTGTCATCTCGATAATCTCTCTTTTTAGTAGAATCTTTGTCAGGACAATTAGAAGCCATATGACCTATCTTATCATAATTGAAACATTTCAAAGGTAGTTTTCCTTTATACTTACCTTTGCCTCTTGGTAACCTTCTAGCTAATAGTGCTTCAAACTCTTCTTGCTTTCTGATTTCCTTATATAGTTTGTGTACTTCTTCCATGTTCTTATGAAATCTTTCACTTTCTCCACTATGATCTCCTTTAGAATACTTACTCATTCTATCATTGTAATCATTAGATTCACCAAGATGAAAAGAACTAAATGCAGATTAAACTTTATTTATCGAAGACCCATTGTTATCAAAATTACTTAATTCAAATGCATGTAGCTTACCAATAGTAGCATCCAAAGAAACTAGCATATTGGGTACAGACCTCAATTCATTTATTGCAGAGACTTGGATTGCATAAGCAGGTATAAGGGTTCTCAATAACTTACTTGTGACATCCTTTTCTTCAATGGTTCCTCCTGCTCCTTTGATTTGATTGACAATCTCCTTTAGTCTTGTATTGTACTGGGTTATGTTCTCACCTTCATTCATTCTCATAGATTCAAGTTGTCCTCTTAGACTATCCACTTTTGCTCTTTGAACATGTTCATCACTGCCATACATAGATATGAGCTTGTCCCACATTGCAGCCTTCTAGATCATTAAACTCTAAGTCGGTCAATGCAGATGTTATTTCAATCATTGCTTGAATATGTTCTTGCTTTGCCTTTATCTCTTCCATTGTTAATGGATAGGTTCTCGGTGTAATGAAATCATTCTCTAGATAATATACAACATATTCTACAACTCCTGATAGGTGCAACTTCATCCTTTTCTGCCATGTAGAGAAACTTGACTTGTTCAGCTTCGGTGCATCCCTCTTATACATCTTTGGATCTTTTCCTCAAGTACCTTTAAACTTTTTCTTCTGGAGTCCAAAGCTCTGATACCAACTGATAGTTCTGATACTTAATGTTAAGTACATATGCCAAGCTAACAAAATGAGAGGGGGGTGAATCATACAAACTTAATCTTCCATAAAAACAATAGATTCAACCTCGGTAACATATACTTCAAGAATATAACCAAAACTGCTAAACATGCAAACTCATAAGCATATAAACATCATAAGAATCATAACACCAGATTTAATGTGGAAACCCAAATAGGGAAAAACCACTATGGGATTTTGGACCCACTAAGAAATATACTCTTCTAGAGTATGCTCGGTTGAAAGAAAATCTTGTTAAAGATTACAAACACATTGCTAGATGTGACCCAGTTAAGGGATTTCCCTCAGATCTGTTAGGATCTTCACCTTGTTAGAAGTGACCTTGTTAAAGGATTTCAAACACTCAATCAAAATGTCACTATGCTAGAGAGTTTTACAAATAAGACTATTAAGTCCACTCAGTTAAGAGATTTTCTGTCACTTCATAAAATAATAGTAATAAAAATCTATCTACAACTTCACATCTAAAATGCTAAAGAAGATTCTTATTTGCTCAATACAATCTAGTAATAGGACTTATCTTGTCCATTTGCTAGGCTCTATACTCTATTATTCAAATAGGTCTTCAAGCTTCTGTGCTCGATAATCACTATGTAGCATCCCTGTTTATACACTTGCCCACAGACATTGTTTATCAACAGTTCCTTATTTATAAAGAATTTGCTGACAGCTTAATCTCCTTGATCACATATCCCATGATCAATCATAGCCATCAAATCTTCAAACTTGACCAGGTTCAATGTATCCTTCGATCTGAAATTTTTTTACCTCGCCTTGGAACTTGCATACATTTCTTGGAACTTGTGCTAAGGTATTGCGGTTCAATCTACACTGTAGATCTTCCTACCAATCTTCCATTTCCATAGATTCTTAACAAACTTCATGCATGACATACCAATCATTTAATCAATTCTAGCTCATCAGCTTCCTTCATTAATAATGCTTTTAATCATTTAATGCATTCTATTACAGCTCAGTTGCAACTCGGTAAATACTAAACTTCACTCGGTAGACCTTCCGCCTTCATTAACCGATAGCGATAACCTTAGGGTTTACCGACTAGGTTCTTTGCTCGGTAACATAGTATAGTATTAACCTTGCAATCAACAACATATGTAGGATATCAAAACAATCTAAACATCATGATCTCATAATTGTCTAACTCGGTAATAGTTTCCCTTTGATTAACTTATTTCTCCCCTTATTCATCACAATCTTTCTGTGTCTTTTACTGACATCTTTATACTCATCAAATCATACTTCTTAAGATATGGCAACATCATACTGAATAAGAAAATCAATTTCTTGACATCAATGATAAAATAATAATATTAAGATAGTAAACATCCTTAATCAGTTATATCCATAATCATCAACAACCTTCTCAATATCCTTATTGAAATGCCAACAAGCTCTTATTGTCTGTTATAATGCCAACAGTGCCAAGGAATGCCAACAATCTCCCTCAAATATATGACTTATTTTCACATGAATACCACCTCTCCCCCTTTGACATCAATGAAAAAGGACACATACTAATTAAAAAATATTGAACCAAAGAGCTGACTACTCCCCCTAAGTAGTAGCATCATCTCATCAACCCAGATCAAATAAAATATATGATAAGCTTATTGGATTGATGCACTCCTACATCTCTAAGTCTCTTCTGGAGGGTCGGTAACCCCCAACTGATCTATGAGATATTCAAAAGTATCTTTAGGCAATGCTCTAGTTAAAATATTTGCAATCTGTTCCTTAGTAGGCACATAAACCAATCTGACATCCTTTTCTTCAACCTTTTCCTTCAAGAAATTGTACCTTATAGAAATGTATTTTGATTTGGAATAAAATATCAGATTCTTTGACATATCAATAGAAGCAATATTATCACAATGAGAAACAATAGGATCATCATAACTTACCCTTATATCTTTTAGCATTTGTTTCATCCATAAAATTTGAGTACAGTTGGTAGCAACAACTATTTATTCTGCTTCAACAGTAGATAATGAGGTACATGATTGTTTCTTTCTAAGCCATGAAACCAACTTCTTCCCAAGAAATAATACACTTCTAGTAGTTCTCTTCCTATCATCCACATCTCTTGCCCAATCAGAATCTGTATATGCACATAATCTGAAGTCATCATTTTTTGGATACCATAACCCAAGGTCTGTCATGCCTACCAAATACTTCAATATTCTCTTAACAACAATATCATGAGTTTCTCTAGGATCTGACTAAAATCTAGAGGAAATACAAACAATATTCATAATATTAGGTCTAGTCAAAGTTAAGTACAACAATCCACCAATCATTGATTTGTATCTACTTGGATTCACTTTAGGGGATTCATCATCCTTTGACAATTTACAACTGGTTATCATAGGAGTATCAATATGTTTGGAATTCTCAAGTCCCAATTTCTTAAGTAACTCCTTCACATACATAGTTTGACAAATGAAAATACCCATATTAGTTTGGGTAATCTGCAAACCTAAGAAAAATTTCACCTCACCAATCATAGACATTTCAAATTCATTCTTCATATCATAAGCAAATTTCATGCATAGACTATCTTCTCCTCCAAAAATGATATCATCCAAAAAGACTTGAATGATTGGTATGTCATCATGCTCAATTTTGTAATATAGGTTACTGTAAGCATTACCTTTACTAAAACCAAGTTTAGAAAGATATTTTTCTAGTCTAGCATACCATGCCCTAGGGGCTTGTTTTAGTTCATATAAAGCTTTCTTCAATTTTCAAACCATGTCCTTGTCTTCTGATAAATAAAATCCATCAGGTTTCTCAATTTATACTTCCTCTTCAAGATCTCCATTCAGAAATGTGCATTTGACATCCATCTAATATACATTGTATTTCTTGTGTGCAACATAAGAGAAAGTCTTACCACTTCAATTCTTGCAACTGAGGCATAAGTCTCACAATGATCAACTCCTTCTTCCTGTGAATAACCTTTGCAAACCAATCTAGCCTTGTTCCTCATAATTTGACCTTCCTCATTCATTTTATTCCTCTAAACTCATTTAGTTCCAATAATGTTCTTGTCTTTAGGTCTAGGAACTACTTCCCATGTCTTATTCTTTTCAATCTGATCTAATTCTTCTTCCATTCTTTTTATCCAATTTTCATCTTTACTTGCTTCAATAAATAATACCGGTTTAATTTCAGAAATCAAACATACCTCTTTAGTAGCTAGTCTTTGTTTTTTCTTGATTTACTGTATCTTTCTGTTGTTCCTCTATCACAGTTGAGTTTTCTGATGTTAGCAGAGTGACAAGTTCACTATTTTGAGCAACTTCATGCATGACCAAATCAAGTGCGATAAATTCATCTTCTAGTCCACATTCATATGATCTGATCTGATTACTACCTTGTTCATCCACCTTGACATTTATGCTCTTTGTTATCCTATTTAATCTTTTGTTATAAGATCTATATTCTTTTCTCTTGGTAGAATAACCCAAAAATATTCCTTCATCACTTATTGGATCAAATTCTCCCAATGCATCATCTCTTCTAATGTAACATTTACTTCCAAAAATTCTTAAATATCCGACAGTAGGAGTATGACCAAACCATAATTCATAAGGAGTCTTATCGGTATCACCTTTTATGTGTCCTTTGTTGAAAGTGTATAGAGTTGTATTGATAGCTTCTCTCCAATAAATATTAGACAATTTAACTTATGTCATCATAGTCCTTACCGCATCTAATATGGTTTTGTTGTTTTGTTATTCCTTTCCACCAATCCATTATGTTGTGGAATCCTAGGTGCAAAAAGTTGTCTTCTGATTCCATTCTTCTCACAAAAGTTGTTGAATTCACCAAATGTAAACTCACCACCTTGATCTAATCTCAAATACTTTATCTTCAGTCATGTCTCAGTCTCAACCATTGCTTTAAATATTTTGAATTTCTCAAAAGCTTCAGATTTTTCTTTAAAAAATGCTACCCACATCATTCTAGAATAATCATCATTAAGTAACATAAAGTATCTATCACCTTGAAAACTTTTAGTCCTTGCCGATCCACAAAAATCAGTATGAATAAGATCAATAATTTCATTATATTTATCATGTATTCTTCTAAAAGAAGTTCTGACTTGCTTACCCATTTGACATTCTCTACATACCGGATTATGAGGTTTGACAATTTTGGGCAAATCTCTGACAGCCTGTGTTGAACTGATCTTCCCTATGCAATAAAAATTTACATGACACATCCTCTTATGCAATAACCAGCTTTCATAAATCTAAGAAATCAAGAAATCTTTCTCACTGAAGTTCAAATGAAAGATGTTTCCATTGGTCTAAGTTCCAGAAGCAATTTTCAATCCAGATCTATTGATGATCTTAAATTTCCCATCCTTGAATTGTAAATGAAATCCTCTATCCACCATCTAACCTACACTTAAAAGATTATTCTTTAAGACTTCAACATAATAAACATTATCAGTGTTAGTCTTACCATCTAATGATATTTTCTGTTTCCTTTGATCCTACATGCCTTATTGTCTCCAAATTTGACGAATCTGCCATCAAATTCTTCGAGTGATATAAATTTTCTCTTGTCACCAGTCATGTGATGTGAGCATCCATTGTTTATAACTCATTCATCCTTTTCTTCAATTTTAGCAACTAGAGCCTTTTCCTTAGTATGAGTTGTTTCAATGATAAGATCCGTAGAATCATCCTTGATAGCAATAAAAACCCAATCCTTAGTAGAGGAATCTCCATTACCAGTTCAACTCATAGGCTCATCATCATCATCATCATCATCATCATCATCATCAGTAATACCCAAATCATCATCACCAGCATAATAGCATGATTTATCCTTATTCCTTCTGAATCTAGGTTTGTTCTGATATTCTAGATTAGTCATATAACTCTTCACAAATCTTTCATGATTTCTAGCAGCTCTTTCAGGCATCTACAAGTAAAATGACCAATCTTATTGCATGAAAAACATTTAAAAGGGACTTTTCCTTCATACTTACTTGTAGTTGGTCCTTTAGGAATCCTTCTAGCAATCAAGGCTTCCAGTTCTTCAAGTTCTCTTTGATCTCTTTCAATGTCCTCCATATCTTTAGCATACATCTCCTTACAATCTATCTTTTTCCTATTGAATGTAGATGCTTTAAATGCAGTCTCAGTTTTAGTAGCACTCTGATCTCCAAGCTCCTCAAGATCAAAAGTAGTCAATTTTCCAAGTAGTGTATCTCTGGTAACATGGGTACTTGATATTGTCTGGAGTTCATTGATTGCAGTAGCCTTCATCTTATAAGTTGGAGGCAGAACTCTCAAAATCTTTGACACTATCTCATTCTCACTAACTGATCCCCCACAACATTTAATTCCCATAACAATCTCATTTACTCTATCCATGAAAGAACTTATCTTCTCATCTTCTTCCATATTCAAAGTTTCATACCTTACCCAGAAATATTCAAGTTTTGGAATTTTCACAGCCTATTCACCTTCATAAAGAGTTTCAAGCTTTGTCTAGATCAGCTTTGCATTCTCCAACTCTATGACATTCAATATCTTTTCATCAGATAGGGGGCTTAAGAATACTTCTTTTGCTCTGACATCATTTTCAGCCTTCTGTTGTTCATCAGCAGGTGTCAGTGTTCAAAAATTAAGATCATGAGGAATATACCCTTGTTGAACACAATGTACCACTAAGAGGGGGGTGAATCAATGGTTCCTAAATTCTTTTCTTTTTAAACCAAGTTTGGAATACTGATAATCAACCTAAACACTAAACAAACAAAATGGTAAGATAAGAGTGGATATTAAAAAGGCAAACACACAAATGCATAACCCACAACACTAGATGTATGAGGAAAAACCCAATATGGGAAAAACCTCAATGAGAAATGTTGTTTGAGTCTACTACTCCAATCCAACCTCACAATGCAACAATCAGATTACAATAATTTAAGACACCGACCCAAGGAGAAGCAACCTCTGCATCAAGCTACAGCTCAGTGTTATATAATGAAATACAAAATTGATATAGTAATAGCACCTGGTTGCAAATGAGTTCTGCAACACCTGATCAATGGATTTCTGTCGGTTAACAAACTCCTCTTCTTTACTAGTTCTCACACTACCTATTATCATATGACTCTCTTTGATCACTCATTGGTTACTCCCAATCTCTCTCTCTCTCTCTCTCAGCCTCACACTTCACAGTGTCACTCTTGGATGCCTTCTTAACCAATCACTCCTCACCAGTTTTCTTGACTAGTAGAACTGCTATAGTTTATTGGTTACTCTATCTCTACTAGTTAGACCCTCTCACCAATTCAAATTGCTAACAAGAACTATAACTCCTTGAGAAAATAACTCTAAGGCTGATTATATTTCTTGCATAGGCTCTCTTCTCTTACACCTCGTATCAGGCATCAACTTCTTTCAGTCTTGAGCTGATATATTTATCTTTTAGGTTTCCCGCCAAAACAACATTCAAATGGTGTCGTTCTAGTTTTTACCTTTACCAACTCAATCCGTATTGGATTTGATCCAATCTTCTTTTCCAGAATGGTGATTTGCATCACACCAAACAACACCTCCATCACCTTGCTTCTCAATATGTGTTTTCTATTTTGGGATGTCTATGACATGGTTTTTTGCATTTCTCTATCAATTGCCATTAATGGCCCAACTTTTTCCTTTTCCAAGCAAGTACAAAGATCATATCTTCTTGCAAGATCAGTTTAACAATCCTACCACCTTGTCTTCCTCGAGCCACAACATTTTGCCATCCTCCCATGATTTTTGGGTTCTTCATAAAATCCAACCTACTTGCTGACTGTTACATTGATGAATACTTCACCAAACTCTATGTGATCACCACATGTCATCCTTGTCGACATCCACCTATGCTCAGTTTGCTATGTCGGTTTGACATCCTTCACTAACCAAGATTGATTACTGGTTCAACTCACCTTACCAGTATAACCTAACTTCACCAGTGGGCCTTCATACATGCTGACCTTTTGTCTATTGGTGGATCAACTTGGCCTTCCATCAAACATGTTGGTCCTTCTATTAAGTCCATTTACTAGTAACATTAAACATCTTTATGTGTACTGGTTCACATCCTTCAGTTCTTCTTTTGCTTGTTGCTTTGTTAGTGGTTCTTCTTTACCGATCAATGATGCATTTCATGTGTACCGGTAACATACCTTTCTATCTCCTTAATCACATATTGGTTTACATCATTATGTATCACTTCACCCATACTGGTCACCACTACTCACTCATCGATGACCATGCCAAACCAGTTGACATGAATGACAACCTAATGCCAATAATGCCAACAATCTTCCCCTTTGGCATTGATGTAAACTCACTATAAGTATTCACACCAGTATATTTCTCCCCCTTTGACACAATGACAAAGGATTAGGGTACTTCATTCTCCCCCTTTGATTCATACTTATCTCTCCCTTAGTCAACTCTTCTCTTAGATGTTGCTATGAACTCCCCCTGAACAATATATCTCCTTACAAATTTAAGTGCATGAGGCAGGTGACACAACTCCCAACTTGTGTCTTAAGTACATAAAAGTTCTTACCGACAAAGGTTTGGTGAAGATATTTGCCACTTGTTCTCTTGTAGGGACATATTTCATCTTTACTTCCCATCCTTCAACCTTCTCTCTGAGAAAATGATAATTGATCGCTATATGCTTTGTCCTTGAATGCATCACCAGGTTCTTTAATATGTTAATGGAACTTGAATTATCACACCAAATGGGAATAGGATTAGAGATGTCCACTTGTATGTCCTTGAGGGTTTTCTTCATCCAAAGCACTTGATATAAGCATGTAGCCACAACAATGTATTCTGCTTTAGTAGTTGATAGGGAGACTGAATCCTACTTCTTGCTATGCCATGAGACTAGCCAGTCACCTAGGAAGAATGCATCATCACTTGTGCTTTTTCAGTCATCAATGCAATCTTCCCAACTAGCATTAGTATATGCTTCCAAGATGAATTCCCCTTATTTAGAGTACCACAATCCATAACTGAATGGCCCTTGTATGTACGTAAAAATTCTGCCTACGACATTCATATGTGATTGCTTAGGTGTTGCTTGAAATCTAGCCACCATGCACACTGCCTACACTATATTTGTTCTAGAAGCAGTAAGATACAATAAGCTACCTATCATGGAACTATACAATGTCTGATCCACCACCGGTGATTCATCCTTCTTTCTTAATTTGTTTCTGGTCACCATGGGGGTACTCACCGGTTTGCAGTCCTCCATTTGAAACTTCTTTAGCATGTCCTTTACATACTTGGTTTGTGAGATAAAGATTCCCTTATCCAGCTGTGATATTTGCAAACCAAGGAAGTATGTCAATTCTCCAAGCATTGAAATCTCAAATTCTGATTGCATCTGATTAGCAAAATCTTTGCAAAGAGTGTCCTTATTTTCTCTAAAGATGATTTTATCTACATACACAACCACAATGATCATGTGCTATCCATCTTCCTTGATGTATAGATTGTTCTTAGCACTCCCATTTTTTAATCCTTGTTCCTTTAATACTGATTTAAGCCTTGAATATCATGCTCTAGGAGCTTGCTTTAAACCATATAGGGCTTTCTTCAACCGACACACAAAGGGTTCATTATCATTTAACATAAACCCTTCTGGTTGCTCCATGTACACTTATTCTTCCAAATTTCCATTAAGAAAGATTGATTTTACATCCATTTAATATACATTATAACCCTAATAGACTAAAATTTTTAGAAACATTCTATTTTTTTCTAATCTAGCTACTAATGCAAATGTTTCTTCAAAATCAATGCCCTCTACTTGAGAGTAACCCTTGCGCACAAGTCTAGCTTTGTGCATAACAATTTTAGTTTCTTCATTCATCTTATTTAGATAGACCCATTGGTGCCAATGATGTTCTTTTCTTCCGGTCTAGGGACTAATTCACAAGTCTTATTCTTCTCAATCTATTGTAACTCTTCATCCATGCCATCCATCCATTTCTAACTTTTGCTGGCCTCATTGAATGTTTTAGGTTCTACTTCAGTAATAAGGTAAAAATTGAATTGTTCATCATTCTGGGCAAGTCTTCTCCTAGTTTGCTCACCATCACTCTTATTACCTAAAATTTTCTCTTCCGGGTGGTTTATCTGCACATACTAGTTAAGTACCCTTTTGGATGCTTCTTTTGGTTCATTGTCTGACTGAGCTTCCTCACCTTCATCACCAGAATCATCATACCAGTTCACTTGTGCTTGTCTTCCTTTATGCATATCCTCATCAACTCTTACATGCACACTCTCAATGACTCTTCTTAGTCTTTTGTTGTAGAATTTATAGGCCTTATTATTAGTTGAGTAACCAAGGAATATACCTCAAACACTCTTGTCATCAAAACTACCTAAACAATCCATGTCTCTCTTGATAAAACACTTGCTTCCAAATACCTTGAAGTACTTGACTGATGGTTTCCTATCATACCACAACTCATAAGGTGTCATTTTGTTGTTTGTTCTTAGTTGAAACCAGTTCAAGGTATATACAGTAGTATGAACCACTTCCTTCTAATACATGTTTGACAAACTTGCTTCATTTAACATGGTTCTAGCCATCTCCTTGATTGTCCTATTCTTCCTTTCTACCACACCATTTTTCTGTGGTGTCTTGGTGGCTGAGTATTGCCTTCTCATTCCATGTCTTTGATAGTAATCTTCAAACTCATTTGATGTAATCTCTCCACCCCCATCTTAGCTTAGACATTATAGCTTGTACCCACTTTCCTTCTCCCATCTTCCAAAAAATCTTGAAACTGTCAAATGCTTGTGATTTATCTTGTAGGAAAGTGACATATGTCATTCTTGAATAGTCATCAATGAAGAGCATAAAATATCTTTCACCAGAAATAGATCTTGTCATAGTTGGACACACAGATCTTTATGTACAATTTCAAGTGGTCTTGAGGTGTTGTGTTCTTTTGTCTTCAATCTCACTTTAGTCTTCTTCCCTTTCACACATTCATCACAAAATGTGCTCAACAGTTGGATAATTCACGGTATATTTCTTACATACCCCTTTTTTCTTACTGCAACTAGATTATCATAATTTATGTGACCTAATCTTTTGTGCTACAACCAACTTTCATCCACTTGTCCCAACATGCATTCGGATTCAAAACATTCTTTCAGATTGTATGCATTACCATCTATCCTCTTGCGTTCAGCTATAGTCTTACTGGTACTCTACTTCTTTATCTAGCAGTCAGTAGAATCAAAGGTGAATTTATAATCTTTGTCTCACACCTGACTCACACTCAGCAAGTTGTGCTTCAAGACCTACACATAATACATATCATGTGTTTTCAGTTTTCCATCAATTTTTAGAGTACCTTTTCCCTTTATCTTGATAGATGAGTTGTCTCCAAACCTTACCGAGCCACCATTCCAGTCTTCAAGTTTGATAAATTTATTTTTATCACCGGTCATGTGGTTGGAACAACCACTATGTACAACCTATAAATTTCATCTTTTAGCATGTAGGACGATTTGCACTATCAGACTTGATTATGCTTTGTTCCTTTCTTTCTCAACCCAAATCGGTTGAGTTTCCTTCTTCGTATCAGCTACAATTTTGTGCTCCGACTTGACTACACTACTGGTTCCTGATCAAGATTTGTCCTCTTTTGCTTGATATTCCTATTCTTACAAAACCTTCCTATATGTCCAAACTCTTGATAGTTATAGCATTTCACATTTACATTGAAAGATGAATCTTTGAAACTATTGTAGGATACTAGTTTACTCTACCTACATTCAAAACTCCTATGAAAAATTCCATTGCACTAATAACAAACAACATTCATATTTGAGAGTGCATTAAATGAATTTCTACTTTCATAACTCATAGTGGTCTTATTGGTTAATCTACAATCAGCTACCCTATGTCCAAATTTGTTACACTGGTAACAATAACCATGAAAGTTCGGAACATACCGGTTAGGTTGCCTTGGTCCTATAAATTTCTACCTCACTGGAGGTCTTCCTTTCATGCTGCTGACTCTAGTAAATCCTTCATGATTAACTTTTTCATTTCTCCTAGGATCTGCATTTCGTTACATTGAATGTGGCCTTTGGTTCATTGATTATGTATACCAGTTTGTGTGATGATTTCTAACAACTTTTGCATAAGTCTTCTTGCCAGTATCCTTTCTTACTATGAATGTCTTCTTCTCTTCACCTTCTTTAGAAGAAGTAAATTGTATCTCCTTGTTAGATGTGTCTTTTCTATTTGAACTTTGTCCTTCTTCAAATCCTAAGCCAATGGTATCTTTAGATTGCTTATGTTTTCTCAACATCTTGTCTAAGGCTTCTATGTTACCTTCATATTTTCTTCTCACTTTCAGTTCATACTTACTCTTTTCGAGCTCCTTTTGGAGCTTCACTATTTCTACTTCTAGATCTTGATGCTCCTTTTCCTTCTTCATCAGATCAAAGGATGTAACTTCACATATCCTCTTGGCTCCTTCAAAGTGGAGTTTCAAGTTAGATATAACTTGATTGGACTCATCTAGGGATTGCTTCAAGAGACCTTGTTCTTCTACTACAAAAAAATCGAACTTCTTGAGTTCTCTTCTTATTTTACTTAACTCCTCAAGAGCTCTTATGAGCTCACCCTCTAGATATACTTTATCTTCAATGTCTTCTTCTTCTTCATCTTCACCAATCGATTCATCTAGTGCCATAAAGAGATTAACTACTCCTTCATTCTCTTGGTATTCATCTTCTGATGCACTTTATTTGCCTGTGGCATCATCCTCAACAGTATATATAGGTTGTTCTGCTTCCGGTAGCCTCTTTTTCCTTGTTGATAGATATTTCTTTCTTTGTCTTTACCGGTTATTCTGCCAAAACTTCTTTTCTCATCTCCACTATTTTCATTATAGGGACATTTTTTAGAAAAGTGTCCAAATTTACCACAGTTGAAGCATTTGAGTGGTAACTTCCCTTTATACTTGTTAGATCCTCTGTTAAGCTTTCTGACAATGTTTGCTACCTCTGCATCCAAGTCTTCAATGGATCTTTTATGAGAATCCTCTTCCTTTCCCTTTTTGGTGGAGTTGAACGCTGCCTCTTTCCTTTAGGATGCTTCACCGATTGTTCTCATTTTATAGGCTATTAGAGAGCCAAATAGCTCATCCATTGCGAAGGTCATCATATCCTTGGCTTCCGCTATGGCATAAACCTTAGTATCATACTTAGATGTGGGAGATCTAAGTACCTTGAAAATAATCTCATCAGCGTTTTATTCTCCAAGTCCTCTAACGGTGTTCATAGTTTCATCTATTATGTGAAGGTAGTCTACGATATTTTCATCATCTTTCATCTTGATGCCTTCAAGGTGACCTCTTAGTGATTGCAGCTTGGCCTCTTTGACTTTGGAATCTCCTTCAAATAATCTCTGCAAATTATCCCATCTCCTTGGTAGATGCATAGTGCATGATATTGATAAACTCATTATCAGACAACCCACTTAAGATAGCATTTTTAGCCTTTGCATTGTTCTCATACTCCCTCTTGGCATCCAGATCAGTGGAAGGAACACTAGGGATAGTATACCCATTCTTAAGAGACACCCACACATCAAAGCCAAGTGAGGAAATATAGGTCTCCATTCTTCTACTCTAGAGGGCATAGTTAGATCCATCAAACATGGGGGTTTTGAGGAGGCAAAATCATTTCTTGCCATCGTTTTCTTTGACCAAAATCTACCCAAGCTAGACAAAGCTTTAATCAACTAGGAACCTAGGCTCTGATACCAATTGTTGAACATAATTTACCATTGAGGGGGGTGAATTAGTGGTTCCTAAATTCTTTTCTTTGTAAACCAAGTTTGGAATATCGGTTATCAACCTAAAAACTAAACAAACAAACTAGTAAGATAAGAGTGGATATCAAAAATGCAAACACACAAATGCATAACCCACACCAGATGTATGAGGAAAAATCAATATGGGAAAAAACTCGGTGAGAAATGTTGCTGGAGTCTACTGCTCTAATCCAACCTCACAATGAAACAATCAGATTATAATAACTTAGGGCACCAACCCCTGCACCAAGCTCCAACTTGATGTTATATAATGAAATACAATTTTGATACAGTGATAACACCTAGTTGCAAATAAGTTTTGCAACACCTAATCAATGGATTTCTGCCAGTTAACAAACTCCTCTTCTTCACTGGTTCTCACACTGCCAGTTATCAAATTACTCTCTCTGATCACTCACCGATTACTCCCAGCCTTTCTTCTCTCTCTCTCTGTCTCTCAGCCTCACACTTCACACTATCAATCTTGGATGCCTTCTTAACCAATCAATCCTCACCAATTTTATTGACTATTAGAACTACTACAGTTTACCAATTACTTTGTCTTTACTAGTTAGACCATCTCACTAGTTCAAATTGCTAACAAACTATAACTCCCTGAGAAAATAAATCTAAGGCCAATTATCTTTCTTGCTCAAGCTCTCTTCTCTTACACCTCGTATCAGGAATCAACTTGTTTCATTCTCGAGCTGATATATTTATCTTTTAGGGTTCCTACCAAAACAACATTCAAATGGTGTCGTGTTAGGTTTTACCTTCACCAACTCAATCCATATTAGATTTGATCCAATATTCTTTTCTTGAATGGTGATCTGCATCACACCAAACAACATCACCATCACCTCTCTTCTCAATGTGCTTTTTCTATTTTGGGATGTCTATGACATGTTTTTCTGTGTTTCTTTGTCAAACTCCATTAATGATCTGACTGTTTCCTTCAGCAAGTGAGTACAAAGATCAGATCTTCTTGCAAGGTCAGTTTAATCATCCTACCACCTTGTCTTGCTCATGCTAGAACATTTTGCCATCCTCCCATGATTTTCAAGTTTCTTCATAAAAGTCAACCTTCTTGTTGACTGTTACGTCAATGAATACTTCACCGACATCTACGTGATCACCACTTGGCTTCGACTTGTCATCCTTGTCAACATCCACCTATTCTTAGTTTGACATCCTTCATCGACCAAGATTGACTACAGGTTCAACTCACCTTATCTCTATAACCTAACTTCACTGGTTGGCCTTCATACCTACTAACCTTTTCTTTGTGGGTGGATCAACTTGGCCTTCCATCAAACATGCTGGTCCTTCTATTAAGTCCATTTATTGGCAACATTAAAATCCTCTATGTGTACCAGTTCACATCCTTCAATTCTACTTTTTCCTATTGCTTTGTCGGTGGTTCTTCTTTACCAGTCAATGATACATTTCATGTGTACCAGTAACATACCTTGTTGTTTGTGTACTCATATATTGGTTTACATCATTATGTCTTCCTTCACCTATACCAGTCACCACTACTCACCCGCTGGTGACCATGCCAAACCAATGGACATCAATGACAACCTAATGGCAATAATGCCAACAACCCTTTCTCCACTATCTCCCAAACTTCAACTGTAAGACATCTAAGATGAATCTTCATTCGCTCCTTCCATGTTTTGTAATTTGTACCATCAAATCTAGGACTCTCCTTCTAATAGGGATTGAATGTAGAGCTAGATGCAGTTACCATCGGATCTCCTCAAGTTGTTAAGCTTCTACAGAGAGGACCTTCCTCTAATACCAATTGTTAGACAAATCTGATACCATGAGTAAACTGAGAGGGGGGTGAATCAGTTTACCATCGGAAATCAAAACTAATGCATATCAAAACCATTAAATTAGAGCATAAAGGAACCAACATAATGACTAATAGAACATGGAAGCACAGTACACACAACACCAATATTTTGACATGGAAAAACTGGTAAAGGGAAAAACCATTGTGGGAAACCCTACCCACAATCAAATAATACTTCTACAACAATATGTGAAATTATAATGGGGATTTCACTTACAATCAGGACAAGCACCTAGAGCTAATGACTCATCACAAAAAGAAGTCTCACTGGCTTACAAAAACATCAGACTACAATCCAGAAAGAATGAAATGTGAAAGTAGCATCTTCTAATGCTTGATATAGTTCTGATTAAGCACATATGTTTGTCCTACAATACAAAAACCTCCACCGAATGATATATAACTTTTTTACACATAAAATTTCCTCTGATAATGCAGACATAACCATCCATCCAATCCATCAATATTTGAATTATATTAATAAGTCACCTATAAATACAGATCATCAACCTTATTGACAAGGTCTGCTAAACCCTAAACCCATAAACCCATAATAAAAAAATTTAAATTACATGGTATCATCAGACCAATATTATGATTTACATTACATAGCATAGACCTAATCAAGTAACTAAATATTTCCATCTACCAGAGATTACGCTAAGATGAATATCCAACATGGTTCACCAACTGGTAGAAACCCTTAGTGAAGTAAAACAGGAAGTCTAACTAGATCCAAATAGGACCACCATAACAACACACCAGCCAATGCAAAGTTAGCAAACACTCAAAATATGATCAAGAATTACCTTCAACATGATAGAAATCAATTCCATAAGCTAGACCAAAATCATCTGACCAAAAGACCAAATATCCTTTACCGATAAAGCTAACTGGTACCAGGAAATACCAATCGGGAACATAAGCGATTGTTACCACAACACCAAAACATGAACCAATAGAATATGGAAAACAAGTAACCATCTAGAGTAAGCATCCAAAACTGATTCCAGAGATTTAATCATACTGAATTAGAATCATAGCCAAAACCAAGATGATCACCAAGACTAACTGGTATAGGTCCAACTGGGATAGCCTCCAATTGGGATACATCATTGACATCAATTACAACACTTCACTGAATCCAGCATATTTCCACCACATATTACTATCAGCAACACCTTTACTAAGTCCTAATTTCAACAAGTATTTGTCTAATCTAGCATACCAGGCTCTAGGAGCTTGTTTCAATCCACAAAGTGCTTTCTTCAACTTACATACCATGTCTCCATCAACCGATGGTGAAAATCCATCAGGTTGCTCAATGTAAACCTCTTCCTCAAGATCACCATTAAATAATGTAGATTTTCCATCCATTTGATATACCTTGAAATCTTTATAAGCAGCATAAGCAAGTAACAGTCTAACAACTTCAATTCTGGCAACTGGAGCAAAGGTTTCTTCATAATCAATTCCTACTTGCTATGAATATCCTTTGCAGACCAGTCTAGCTTTATTTCTGACTACATTGTCTCCATTCAATTTATTCCCAAAAACCCACTTAGTACCAATAACATTCTTATCCTTAGGTCTAGGCACAAGTTCCCAAGTGTTATTCATTTCAATTTGATCTAACTCTTCTTTCATGTCACTTATCTAGCATACCTTGGAGTCTTTTGATTATTCAAATCCTCAGGTTCCTCACCAGTAGTAGCAACATCCTGATTAACAGTCTCTACCAGATCATTATGCTTAGGCTCTTCAAGATGAATAAGAGCTAAAGTAGCATCTTGACCATCATCATAAGCTCTAATCACCTTCCCAAGGTTCTCACACACCTTCATATTTGTAATTTCAACTATCTTTCTCAGTCTCTTACTATAGCACTGGTAGGATTTTCTCTTTGTAGAATATCCCAAAAAGATACCTTTGTCACTTCTATCATCAAACTTTCTAATATCCTCATTTGTCTTGATATAACATTTTGTACCAAACACTTTGAAATATTTCACAGTAGGAACATGACCAAACCATAGCTCATAAGGGGTCTAATTGGTATCACCTTTAATGTGAACTCTATTAAATGTATAAACAATAATGCTAATAGCCTCTCTCTAGTAGATCTTCAGAATATTTCCTTCAATCAACATAGTTCTTGCAACATCCAAAATAGTCATGTTCTTCCTCTCAACAACTCCATTCTGATGTGTGGTTCTAGGATAAGATATTTGTCTTTTGATTCCATGCATCTCATAGAATGAATTTAACTCACAGGAACAAAATTCTCCACCTCTATCAGATCTCAGACACTTCAACTTGAATCCGGACTGAGTTTCAACTTTAGCTTCGAATATCTTGAATTTATCAAATGCTTATGATTTTTCTTTCAAAAGGACAACCCACGTCATCCTAGAATAATCATCAATTAGTATCATAAAGTATCTATTGCTCTACACACTTCTAACAGTTGTAGGTCCACATAGGTCAGTATGCACAAGATCTAGTAGTCCATTGGATGTATATTGTTTACTCTTGAAAGAAATCCTTGTTTTCTTACCCAACTGACATTCCTTACATACTGGATTAGCAGGCTTAACAAGCTTATGAAGATCTCTAACAACTTGTGTATAAATGATCTTGATCAATGAGTCAAAGTTTACATGACAAATTCTCCTATGCCACAGTTAGCTCTCATCTATATTAGAAATCAAACATCTTTTCTCACTAGCATTCAAATGAAAAATGTTACCTTCAATCTTAGTCACAGATTTAATCTCTATACCAGAGGCATTTAAGATATTTCATTTACCATCCTTGAATTGTAGATCATAACCCTTATCAACCATCTATCCAACAGTCAAAAGATTATGCTTGAAACCTTCAATGCACAAGACATCATCAGTGTTAGGCTTACCATCAAAAGAAATATAACCTCTCCCACAAATTACACAAGCTTTACCATCTCTAAATATAACTATTCCACCATCATACCTTTCCATGCTTAAAAAATATTTTTAATCACCGGTCATATGATGTGAAAAACCATTGTCAATCACCTATTCATCTTTCTCTTCTACCTTAGCAACCAAAGATTTCTCCTCAATGGATTAGCTACTAGAATCAATAGGTATAGGTCTATCTTATTTAATGGAAATAAACACAACTTCATCTCCTTCTGATTCATCATCTGTAACATCTTTATTTGCAACATAGTAGCAGTTCTTCTGGTTCCTAAACTTTTGGTTAGACTTATAAGGCTTATCATACTTTTCATGCTTCTCATATCTATCATTCCTATCATGCTTATCAAACTTATCATTCTTGTCATACTTAGCCATTCTCTCTGGGCATCTAGAAGCAAAATGTTTTATCTTATTACAAGAAAAACATTTCAAGGGCAAATTTCGATCATACTTACTGGCACCTTTAGGCAACCTTTGGAAAATCAATTCTTCAAGCTCATCAAGCTCTCTTTATTTCTCTTCTATCTCTCTTCTTTCTCTTTCATATCTAGATATCTTGCACTCATCAAGATCATATTTTTGCTTACTAGATACAAATGTTGATGCTTTAATGTTGTCTTAGAATTTCCATGTGATTCTCCAAATTCGCTCATCTCAAATGCAGCAAGTTTTCCAACAAACACATCTCTTGTCATTGTAGTCACACTCCGGATCTCATCAATAGCAGCAACCTTATGTTTATAAGTAGGAGGCAAAGATCTCAACACCTTAGCAACAATCTCATCTTCCTCAATATTTCCACCGACACATATGATACCAAGGATGAGTTCATTCACTTTAGCCATGTGTGAATGTATGTTCTCATCATCTCACATCTTCAATGTCTCATAATTTTCTTTCAAACTCTGCAACTTAGCAACTTTCACCTGATTATCACCTTCATACAAGATCTCAAGCTTCTCTTAAATCTCATGTGCAATCTGAAGTCCCATAACATTTGTCATCTTTAATCAATCAGGGCACTAAGAAATTATTCCTTCACTCTGATGTTATATTCAACTTTATTAACCTCATCAGGAGTAGATGGTCGATTATGAGGAACAACATAAGCATTATTAGTAATCTTCTATTAATCCTCTCAAAGATATTTCAAATGCAGCTCCATCTAGCTCTTCCATACAGTATAGTTACTTCCATCAAAACTTAGACTGTCCTTCTTGAAAAGAATACATTGAGCTACCATCCTGGATCTCCTAAAGTGATTAAGCTTCTACTGAAGGATCTAGCTTTGATACCAATTGTTATTAGAAATCAAGAAGGAAGAATGAGAGGGGGGGTAGGGGGTGAATCAGTCTTCTCCAGATCCAAAAAATTAAACTCCAAAAAAAAATGGATAAACTGTAGCAATAGCAAGATAAGTAAATTAACAACACAACACACAACACCAAGATTTTTGACGTGGAAAACCCAGTTAAGGGAAAAACCAGGGTGGGAACCTACCCACAATAAGATGATACTCTGTAGTAGTATGTGAAAATATTATAATTGGGAATGCACATGCATTCAGGCACACTGCCTAGAGCTCACTGCTCAAAAGATATTTGCCCAGAAGCCTAAAACCCTCAAGGAAGTCTCATTGACTTACAATATGATTCAAACTACAATATGAAAGAAATGAACTTTGTTACCCTCCCCATTTTCGTGGGCATTTTTTCTCACCTCATCAAAATAACGACTATTCATTTAGTCTGGGCTTGTTTAAGTCTCAGTTTTTGTCTTGTTGAAGTTTTTCTTGAACTAGAACCTATTGATTGAAGCTCTTCTAAGTTCAAGCAGATTATGTTGTATTATGGCTTGGTTTTTAGAGAGTTAAAGGTCTTTGTAATACTTGTCATTGAACTTGAAATATTGAACCTTTTCAAAAAGTTCAAGGTTCACGGTTCAAATTTTTGAAATTCGACTCCTGTCTGAATCCTATTCTTGTAACATGTGAGCCATGGCATTTTGTTGTCTTTTTCTTGGTTTGTCCTTTTCTATTCTTTTGAACTTGAACTTTTTAGCCACTTCTCGGAGGGTTCAGAGTTCAAAGTTCAAGGTTCAAGGACTAATGGCTTTGGAAATAAAGAAGCACTGCATTAGTAACAATCATGTAATGAATATCCCAGATTTAAAAGGTGAACCTTGAGGAAATGAGTTGCAATGAAAGACCATACTTGAGAATAATCATTTAAAGGAAAGATATGAAGGGAAATGACTTGTAATTAATGAATTGTCAGAATTAAGTCTTTTTGAAGTAATTTGGCATGGATAAGTATGTGGTTACAAATAATAGAAAATCATTTGACCAATTTTTATGCTTGCCCTCAAGATTTTTTTTTAAAAATAACTACTTTGCCTTCTTCATTTTCCCAATTTGGTAAGTAGAGGATTTGTGCAGGCGATATTTTCTGTTCTCACCCCTTTGAATCCAGAGCTCTACATGAAAAGGTGAGTTAAAAAATTTCCTCTCACTCCTATGATTTCATAAATTGGAAGCTTTATTTGGTAGTTCAACTGGTTAATTTTGTTTCCCCTACTATCATTTTTCTATTTGTAAATCCAAAATGAGACCTACATTGCCTAAGATAGACCAGAGGTCGGGGTTAGTTTGTTCCCTGCCTAAATTAGAGGATACTTTTCTATCATCAATATATTTAGATTAATTTCATAAAAGGGCACGAAATTCTACTAGTTCTCCCTTAATGTAGGAAATTCTAGATAGTGGGTTAGTAGAAGCGATGGATTTCCCTCCAATGATGTCTTGTCCAGAGCTAGTTTTTGAGTGCATGAATAGATATGACCATGCTTAGAGATGCATAAAAGGTTTGGATGGTGAGGTTATACTCCAGATTAGTTGGGGTGTCATTGTCACTGGAATGAAAATTCTTGAGGAAGAGCAGTATGAGGATTGGACAGTTGGTAAGTCTTAGGGAATTTTCTTTGAGAATAAATCATTCTATAGAAGTGTCATTGCTAGAAACTAGTTGCTAAAATTTCAAAGGGGAGGTTCTCGACTGCCAAGGCCATTAACTCGGGAACACTTAATCAGAGAAGTAAAGGATATAGTCATCATGTTACACAGAGTAAGGGGGAACCAAATTGCCTTAAATTAGGAGGATTGGATGTACTTTTCCATTTAGGTCATCCTTGTTGATAAAATATACATTGATTGGGCAGAATTGATCGTAGACAAGTGATATAGGAGCACCAATCTAGTTCTTACCAGTTGAGCAGTTTTTAGTGGAGTTGCTTGAGAGAATAGCATTTCTTAATGTTGGAGTGTTTAGAATTATGGTTTTGGGTTTATTCCTTTGTGTTTATTATTGTTATCATGTTTGAGTTTCATAGAATTTGGCTTTGTTTCCGGTGAGATGTGGATCCCGGTATTGTCCCAGTTTATGTGTCCTTACCGGTGAGCCTGGTTGTATATTGAGAGAAGATGATTTTGGGTTGTGGTTGATCTCCATGACTTGTGGATCATTTGAGGTGTTTCTTTGGGCCTTGTCCAGTACTACCAGAGGTCTGTGCATTATTTTCTATTTTGGAGATTGTTCCTAAGTGATTGAGCCGACATGTTACCGTTGCACGTTTCCTGAACCGATTGGTCTTGGGTCTGACTTGATTAAGTTGTAATTATTTGTGGGCAGTATATATATGGAAGCTTGTGAATAATTTGATATAGAAGTCAGATCAGAGAAGTTAGAAGATTGAAAACAAAGCTTGGAGATTGAGAAAATATGTAGAGCCAACAGGATTTTGATCTGGTAGGACTAAGGCCAGAAGGCTGAGGTATAGATTAGGATAGAACTAGTAGTCTGTTACCAGAGGCTGATTTGATATGAGGATGATCTGTGGATCTTGTAATTGCATTATAAGAATTGTTTGTATCTTGGACTGTGATCCAGCATGTGACATGTATAATTTTCCAGATTGTAATAAGATTCTATTAGGGGTCCCATAGATACTGAGAGGGGGGGTGAATGAGTATCTAACCGGTAATAATAATTTCTTAAGTTAAAACATATAGAACATAATATAATAGTGTACCGGTATGCAAGAAATAATGCAATAAATAGAATCAAGAATATCCACATGAAAAGTACACCATAACACAAGATGTTTAACGAGGAAACCCAGTGTGGGAAAAACCTCGGTGGGATTTGTGACCCACAATACTCACTCACTGGCCAATAAGAGAATATTACTTATAATAGGGGCCTGCACATGCAGGAAGGCCAACTGCCTAGAGTTCACTACTCAATGGGAAGTCACACTGACTTACAATAAGTATTATACAAATCCAATGACTTGTACTGCTTTACAATAGCATCTTCAATGCCAGATTCAGTACCGGTTCCTGCTCTGTTCTTTACATATACCTTTGACCTATATTTCGCACATTAGGTTTGCCTAATAATTTCCTTAATGCTTCTTCATCACTTTTTTAAATGTCTACAATGATCATCTTTATATATAAGAGTCATTTTACAATTTTCCAAGTCGGCTTACAATAACAAACAAAATATTACATAACAAACATCATGTCGGCCTTTGTGTCGGTATTCATGTTTTCTTCTGTGTCGATGTCGGTGTCCTGAGTGCCGGTATAGAGTGTGATCTGCTGATGCCGGTGCACTATCTTGTCGGTGTAATGCTTTTCCGATATAATTTCTTGTCGGTGCCATAGGATTGCAAGGTTGCCATCAATGAAAAAACCTTCAATCACATACAATATCTCATTGGAGTGTCCATATGCCAACAGATTCATTCACATTGTTTACTGGTTATGTCTTTTGTATTGTTATCGGTTGTTCTTTCTGTTGTTTTTGGCATCTTGTTACTCATTACCAGTATTCTTTGCATGGTTTATGTGTTTAACTACAAGGTTGGGTTTTCCTTCATTGGATCTCCCTCCCTTAACTGTGTCAATAGGCTACATTAGGGTTTGAGTTGCTTTGGTAATAAGAACTTCTATATGTCTTCATATCTCCTGTATTGCTTGGCATGTGTTAGGCTATGGTATGGTTTATATCATGAAGTATGGGTTGATGGTATGAAAATATATGAATATCACCCACATCAACAACAACAGAGGTCTTGTGAAAACTATCACAAGTTGCATGATATGTTTCTAGACATAATGGTGTATGAACTAAGGGGGAATATTCATAAAAGGTTGTGAGATGAAGCTATGTAGTTGATAAGTACTAATGACAACTTCTTCATACAATTTCTCAGATTCACTTACCTAAGGGTAGGAGGTTTTGAAGGAGAACCTTATAAGGTGCCTAGGTATGCATTCGATAGGCAAATTCTGAAGGAGATATGTAGGCGGTTAGCCTACATTGATACAAAGTACTAAGCCAAACATCAGTCAGGTGTCTCATTCCCTATTGAATTGACATATTTCATTTGTAATAGTGTCTCTTTTCATATTCTAAAATTCATCATGTAATCAACCAAAATCAAAAGGAAATCATGAATCCCTATCCTAATAGAATTCAAACAAAAACTTAATAAAATATAGATGCATATAGAATAATTCTAAACAATTTAGAACTCCCTATTGTGCATCATCGCTTCCATTTATCTTCTCTTCTTTGTGGTATGGTGGCTCTCAGATATTGCGTTGACAACCTGCAAATGACACAAAGATTCAAAGTTAGTGATTGTTGAAAATGGAGATTGAATGCTCAGTTTATAGATTTTTGGGTGAGATTGAATGAGAGGTGAAACTCAGGTGAGCTCACATATTGATTGATAGTTGAACTGTTGATTTGGAGGTGGAACAGAATAGATTGAATAGATTAAATAAATCAGTTGATGGAGAAAAAGATGATTGAAGGATGAAAAAGGGTGATTAGAGGAAATCAAGAGGAGGAGATAGTTAACTGATTGAAAGCTGATTGACAGATTTATTTAGAAAAAGATAACTAAAAGAGAGAAATATAGATTGAAGAGATAATTGAATTAATTAATTAATTGTTTGAATTAATTAATTTAGCATGTGCTTGAACTTTAACTTGGATTTTCAATTTAAGCTTTGCATGAGATTTAATTCAATATTGAATTTATTTTATATTCTATTTACTATTTGAATATATTTAGAACTTGACTTTGATTTTCAATTTGATTTTTGAAATCATGCACATGATTCTGAAATTAGGAGAAATTAGAAATAAAATTAAATTAGAAGAATTAATTAGTTAATTAAATAATTTAAAGAAACTATTTAATTATTTAGAAATGGACTTTAATTAAATAATAACGATTATTTAAATAAAGGCTTAAAATCACAATTAATTAAATATTAAATATTTAATTAATATTTAGAAGAAGGTTAATGACTAATTGATGAGAGACAGAATTTGTGAACGAATTTATTTAAATAATAAAGATTATTTAAATTGAAGGATTAATAATCACAATTAATTAAATATATTTAAGTAATATTAGAAAATAGTTTAAATGATTAAATGATGATAGAATTAAAATAGAATAATTAGTAAGATGGCAAAGAAATGTGAATTTAGAAGAATAAGATTAATTAAATTAATTAGATAATTAAAGAATTATTTAACTAATTTTGACGAATAATTAGTACATGATCAATGAGATATTTTTAGGTGTCTACATTTGCCCCTCTTTGAAACAATGTTGGAATGATGATGTTTCAAAGAAAACAAAAAATTTATGCCCCAGTAATAGTTAGGGTGTAATGCCCCCTCAAGAGATTGTTTATGCATTAAAGGTATGAATGATCTCTCGAAAAAAGAAGAATGTTAGATAGAAGAATAGTTAGTTGATTAGAGATAGAGATAGGTGATGTGAAGATGATATTGAGATATGATATGAGAGAATGAACCTTAGAATGAAATAGAATAATGTTAGGTCATAGAAACTGATTTAGAAAGAGATGATGAGAAAAGAATCAGCAAACTAGAAATAAGCAAATGAGATGAAATGCAAATGTTTGATTCACGAACCTTTGTCATTATTTATTGCGCAATATATATTCATCACTGAGCCTTATTATTTAAAAATGGAGCTTTGCACATTAGGGTATAAAGAACCAAGATGTAAGATATCTCATTGAAGAAACAAGTACATACCAGACAAGGAGTGAAACCCTCCATTCTGGGAATAATGCCATGGGTCGAGGTATGTGGGATAGTCACAAGCATAACTATCCTTGACTTTTGCATAGGATATTTTCCGAATGAACATACCAACACAGACACCCACTGGAACCATTACCCCAGAAACAAGCACATACCAGACAGGGAGTGAAACCCTCCATTCTAGGAATAATGCCATGGGTCAAGGTATGTGGGATAGTCACAAGCATAACTATCCTTGACTTTTGCATAGGATATTTTTCGAATGAACATATCAACACAAACACCCACTGGAACTATTACCCCAGAAATTTATTGGTTCACACCACAAAAAACAAAAAAAGAAAAAGATCATGACCATCATGGATCCTCTAGTCACTTGTGGACATCCTTGAGTAGCATAGGAACACAATCTGTTGCCAAATGATAAAAGGTAAATGCTGACCCAGACAAAATTCAATAGCTATAGCGATGTGTGTCTTCATTCTTAGATGCTTGATGTGATGTTGATAATGTCTAATCTCAGAAAGTTGTAGACCTCGTTTAAGACTGACCTATCTAATTTCGAGTGTATCCTCTTTTTTTTAAGACAAGATAATGATCACTTCATATGGATATGATACGATTGATAAGACAGTTTGATCAATTGATTGCAGATGTTTGATTGGATAGTCATATCCTTTGTTAACTTTGTGCAAAGCATTTGTTGGATATTTACTAGGGTATTTGATTCTCGTGAGACATTTTATTGCAAGTTTTTTGATTGATTTTTTATTTTTAGTTCTTTTCCAAGAGCTTTTTTCGATGTTTTTTGGATTATGTAGATTGATATTTGAATGTTTTTGGATTTTTGTGAATTGATATTTGAATGTTTTTGGTTGATTTTTGGAATTGATATTTGAATGTTTTTGGTTGATTTTTCAAGACTCTATATGTGAATGTTTTTGGTATTTTCTACTTTGGATTTGATGAAACATGACCTGTCATCAATTGATAAAGATAAGACTAGCTTGGACAAAATCCAGCAGCCATATTGATCTATGTCATTCTTTTGATTTGTGTGATCATTGATAGGAATGTTTGGTTTGAGAGAGTGAATACCCCATGTAAGACCGATCTGTCCAGTTTCGAGTGTACCCTTCCCTGTATAAGACATGTTCATGTCTGATAGAGTTTGATCGATAAATTGATTAACAAGACATGTGATCAGTTTGATTGTAGACTTTGAGAGTTTTTTTTTGTTGATTTGATGTGATGGACGATCTATGCTTTCTTGTTTTGATTTTTCAAATTTTAAGGATTTTTTCAAGACATTTTATGATTTTTTTTTTTTTTAATTTGTAGGATTTTTGTTTTTAACTTTTAGGTTCAGGACTTTTTTAGGATTTTTAGGATTTTTTTAGGACTTTATATGATTTTTAGGATTTTTTCAATTATGCCCCTAGTGTGCAGATGCATATCACATGATGATCTACAGAATGCATGTGGAGACAATGAATTTTTGACATGATCTATGTTAATGCAATATGTATTTCCTATTCAAACAAGGATGACTATGTTTTTTAAGCCTTTTGTAATACACCAATTGAATTAGAGATACAAAACATTTCATAGATAAGTGGTCAATTGATCCTGAAGGTCCCTTGGAACATCCAAATTAACACACTTAGTGACTAGGATTTACAAATGGAGACGCGCTAAAATCTCCCATGGGTTCTTGAAACTTTGATATTCTTTTTCCCATGTGTGTGCAAATGAGTTAATTTCTACTCTTGTGTTCACTAAAGATCCTTAGCATCCTATATGACTAGCTACATGGATTATTGTAACTTTAAAATCATCCTGAATAAAGCCTCGCTGCTAGCAAGCTTTTAGAGCTATCACGAGGTTATAGACTGCAATTTATCAAATATTGCTCCCTTGCTAGTAGACATTCATAGCCCCGAAGGAGTTATTTGCATGTTCCTATAGTCAATCTTTTTGTCGCACTTGCATGCATGATATTTCAGTTATATATCATTTCTCTTTTGCCTTGTGATGGATATTTGGCATAGTATTTTTTCTCTTTTTTTTGTTTTCTTTCCTTGACATGTAAGTAATGAAACCTACTTGGGTGTGACAATTACAGTAGCGCTGAAGTAGAATTTTAGATTTTTCACTACTCATGTGATCAACTAGGTGTCTCGAATGAATTAGAGATTTTGTTATTGTGTTTGAGATATAGAAATTGATAAATTTTGGGTTAAAAAGTCTCAAATAGTGAAATCACTACCCAACCATAAGTAAAACATCATCACAGGGTAATGTTGAAAATGAATGATGTTAGGACCTCAAAGACTTCATGTTCGAATATCTAAGAAAGGAGACAACCCTTGTTTCTCTTTAATGCAAACATATGATAAACTTGGATAGTTGCCTTGTTTTATTGATGTTGCTATATGCCAATGCAGGAACTATATGCCATAAAATTTGTGAATGTGATGTGCTTTGAACAAAATGAGATGCAATGCGGGCAGTAAAACCTAAACTAACCCAGCCCTTAGATATAATATCATTTAAGGTGCATGTTGCTCATAGGGCCAGGAAGTTTTTTGTAGGTAGTTCATTGGTCTTTGTTTGAAGAGTCTAATAAAGATGTCTTTTCCAATAGGATATAAGGACTCAACTGAGCGAACATGTTCAATACCTCCAATTTTAATTTCCTTAGTTTTTGGATTTTATGGATCATCAGAGGGAAATCTTTCTCTAGAACCCATAATTTCAGCTATAGCCTTATCATTTTTAAAGCAATCCAACTGTGGTAGATTCTCTTGCCCCTAGTCTTTCAAGTGTTGGTGTATGAGACAAATTGATTTTGGTTTCAAAGTTGTGACATGAGCGAATGCTATGCCTATTTTTTATTGATGCACTTGAAGAGTGTGATGAAGCCAACTAGGTGTCGATCTCATTAGCCAGTGTTATGCTTGTGCATGAAGAGGATGATGAAACAATTTGGGTGTTGATTTCATTATTTGGTGCCATGCTTGTTTATGTCACCACATTGGCATGTGAAAATGGTATATACACAATCATTGATTAAGTGTTCTCTATAGTATGATCAGGATTGGTGATTTCAATGATAAGGAGTTCATGAAAAACTTGTGTAGAGGGATTGGATCATGAGGGCGACTAGGAGAAATGGTAAGTTCATTTGAGAGGGAATCTTGTGAGGAATGTGGAGAATTATGACATGGAGATGAAGGGATGGGGGGATCTTGATCAGGATCTGGAGAAATAATGAGATCTTGCTTAGGATGTGAAGGTGAAGGAATAATTTTATCTTTACTTGGAAAAGGATTATTAGGAAGGATGGAAGGGATGTCTTGATCTTGATTAGGAGGTGGATGTTGGATGGGACTTGAGAGGACACTTTGTTCTTGAGACAAAAGGGTATCATTATGAATGGAATGGAAAAGAGAAAGGGGGTCATCATAAGACTCTTGGTCGATGGGATCTTGATAAAAAATTGGGTAGGATGGAAGGGTTTGTTATTGATCTTTATTTGTTTCAAGACTCGTTTCTTCTAATTTTGGATTATCCTCTTGACATGGGGAAGAAGTTTGGATATGCATGGGAGGTTCTTGGAATGTTTGAACACATTGGCCTGATGAGAAAGGATTTTAAATGAGATCCTCTAAATCATGAATTAAACTAGATTCAATTTTTATGATGGATAGCCCTTGGGAGGTTGTGTTATTGGATAGAGATGGCATGGATTGGTCCTGTGTGACTTTAGGGGATGATGAAATGGTGGATATATATGGTTGATCTGGGCTTTGGTTGAAAGGGATTTGATTTTGGTTGAAAGGAGTATGATTTTGGGTGAAAGAGGTTTGATTTTGGTTGAATGAATTTTGATTTGGACTATGGTTGAAAGGGGTTTGATTTTGGTTGAAAGAGGTTTGAATGTTGGGTTGGTGTTAATTTTGATTTCACATTTGGTTGAATGGGTTTGATTTTGGTTGAAAGGAGTATGATTTTTGGTGAAAGAGGTACTTTGAATGTTGGGTTGATGCAGATTTTGTTTTGGACTTTGGTTGAATGGGGCTTGATTTTGGTTGAAAGGGGTTTGATTGTTGGGTTGATATGATTGGTATGATTGATATAGTGGGTTAAAAGAAAAAAAAAGGTTTACATAACTCTAATGTTGGTTTAACTGAGGTAGGTGTTATCACTATTTAAAAAATGGGTTTTCTTTCCCCATAATCAGCTAAGTTTTTGAAATTTTGAGTTAGACACACTATCAATTGCTTCAGGTCTATGTTGGTTCTTAAGGGTTTAGGGTTTTAATTTTAAAACATTCAATATTTGATCAAAACCCTCTGCTTTCTATTCCTTCATTACTTTATCCACTTAAGTAATGGGTCTTGGGGTCATAAGAGGTGTCTCCCCATGTCTTTTGCCTAGGCGGTTATTTGAATTAATTATAAAAATTCAAGCTTTATGTCTTTTCTTCCTAATGTTGTCGGGCCCAGTAAGTTGCTTGCAGCTCTTAGATGGATATGTGGTTTTCGCTATTTCATTAGGCGAAGTTGCACGTGGTTTGAGATTCACAAAATTGCGAAAGGGAAATGCATTCTAAATGGTGCATTTGGTCTAGTTTAAAATGGCTTCATCTCGTTTAAGATCTAACGACTGGTGTTATTTCACAGCTGAAACTTGCAAGTGAAATACCTTTCACAAAATGGTGAAAGCATTTGGTGGGACCCTGTAGTGAAGACTTTCTAAGTGACTAAAAGGTGATCAAGTACAATCTAATCCGATGGTTCATGCTATTTCGTGGCTGATAGATGCTCAAAGGTTACGCCTTGTGAAACAGCGAAAAGGTTTTTCGGTCTACGAAAAATGTTTTTTATAAGAGTATAATAGGTGATCAAGTCCAATTTGATCTGATGGTTAGCACAACTTCACAGTATGAAGATGCTCGACAGTTAGCTTTCACGAAGTAGTGAAATGACATGGCACTCCAAGCAGACAGTCCAGCTGGTCGAGATGACGAGTAAGATGATGGCATGTGGCAAAAGATCAAAATAGTCAGCAAGTTGGATTTAAGGATTAAACAGTGGGTCCCAGAGGTGAGTCATGCTACGGGATAAGAAGTGACCTAGCAGATATAGGTGGCAAGGATGAGGTGGAATCTAGTGTTTTCTCTCAGCAAATGAAAGGTTGACATGTCAGTTTGAAAGTGACTAGATGCCAGGTGTTTGAAGTTGAGTCAGAGGGCCCATGTCTGCCGAATTGAGTTATGTTGTTAAGCATCGAGCAAGTCAAATATAATCCAATGGCCCGTGTGAATTCACAATGGTAAAGTGCTGGTGTTTTATGCCTTGCAAAATAGAAAAAAGGTTTTTGGGCCCCGAAGATAGATAAAGCATGAAGTTTAAAAGGGGATCAACTCCTTTTTGATCCAAGGGCTTGCATTGTTTCGTGGTTGCGAACCAACCAAAGGATATGCTTCGCTAAATAGCGAAAGGAAAAAGGGCTCATCCAAGTGTAATGCTAGATGGTGACATGTCCATGAACACATGGTTTTAGAAGAAGTTGAGGGTCCACCAAGGTGTAACCGACGGTTATAAGGGAAAGACACGTGGCTGACATTGAACTAAACTCGAAGAGTTTTCCAAGGCTAATGGTTGACTGCCACGTGGTATTCAGTAACCAATGATAGAGTAGCATAAGTAAAAGAAACATAAAGGTCCCCCTTAAAGGATAGTCATCTCTGATTTGATCCAACATTTCACGTTGTTTCATGGCCCGAAGTTGAAAGTTGTTTAAGCTATGCGAAATAGCGAAAGACTGTTAGCAGTCAGGATAAAGGCGCGGTTAATGAAGAAGTTGATGGTCTTGGTAAGAGTTAAATGTTGATTAGTTAAAGTTCCATCAAACATCTGGTGCGGCTTCATGAAGGAAAAGTGCTCGAAGGATAAAGTCAGTGAAATGGTGAAAAAGAGGTGGGGCCCAACACAAAGGCAAAGTGGTTAAGTCAATGTAAAGGCCGATCAAGTTTCTTTTGATCGGACGGTTGGTGTGATTTCATTTAACAAAATTGCTTGAAGGTTATGCTTTGCAAAACAACAAAAGAGCGAAAGAGAAAAGATGTGCAGGTATGTTGTGACCCATTGGAGCAAAAATTCAAATTCTCTCATGAATTCAATTCTGAAGGGATGACCGAAGCATGTAGTATCAATGTCATAGTTAAGAGCCTGAGTACCATATATGATCTCCTATCGATTTAGTAAAGGTATCATTCCAAAGAATTGTTGTAGAGGAGCGGTTGCAGAGCTATTTTCTTCAAATACAGAGAAAATTCATTTAGTTGCAGAGTGGATTCCTTCAAGCTGAAATGGGTTTTCTTGTACTTTTGTGTGGTAATTCCTTAGCAGTGTGTGTTAATTGAGGTCTTGATTTTGTAACAAAACTAGTTGGGGTAATAGTTTAAATTGCTTGCATATTTTAAGATGGCACCTAAGAGAGAATTTTCAGAGAAAGTTAATTACCAAGAAAGGGCCATTGGTGATGATTTTCTTGAGCAGTTGACATTGTCGACTAATCAGGCATCGAAAGTAAAAGAATTAGTGCCAAGAGCTCCTCGTTTGAAGATAGGAGAAGGGTTATATGATAAGGGTAATTGTTTGAGAGATCCACATGTTGGGTTGTCTAGGTTGGGGTTATTCAAAGTTGGATTTGGTATGAGAAATTCTCTAGCCCCATAGAATAGCATCTAGGAGTTAGATGTTGGAAAATTGGTAGTTCCAGGAGTATTCATGGATATGGATCTCCTAAATTAGATTGCACATAATTATGATCCAGTCATAAGGAGCATTTGGGATATAAATGGGAAAGCCCTCATTGAAATCAATAATGAGGAATTCAGAAGTGCTTTTGGGCTTAATGAGTTTACCAATTTTTTGGAACCCATTAACTTCAAATCATTAGCTCAAGTATATAGTGCACAGAGGAACCACCTTAGAAATGGGCCTCTTAAGGAATTTTTTGTGAAGATAGGTGGGTTGATAGTTGTAGGACCCAACACTGAAGAGCCCTTCTCATTGAATTTGTTCACCCTTAGAGCTAAAGGATTGTATTGGTCACTTTTCCAGATTTTAGGAGAGGATGTTGAGGCAAATATGCCCAATCATTACATGCTAATGATTGCTCAGATTTTGAATCCTTCTCTTGCAGTAACCTTTGATTATGCTTCTTTTATTACTGATGCTATCCATGCAGGTTTGATAGGAATAAATAATGGGAAGGTGGATAGGCCTTTTGGATGGTATTCACTCCTCATGCATCTATTTTTGTTCAAAGGTGGTGATTATTTTGCAAGTGGAATGGACCTCATAAAAGAGAAGGATGGAGAAAAAATGCCAGTGCAATTATGGAGTATAGTGTTGTCATGGGACAGAGATGATGCCAGTTTCTTAAAATTTGATAAATGTTTTGCATCAAAGATTAGAACTCTCCTCTATTCAGAAAACCCAATAATCCCCAAGGTTCTTTTGGAATTTATTAGACCAAAAGAATTCGTAGAAAATATAAAAATTGTCCATAATTGGGGTGATATTTACTTATACCCTGTCTCCACAGTATTCAGAGTATTTGGTTTTAGAGGCACTCCATTCTTATTGCCCTATTAGGTCCCTCTCAAAGTGGGAATTGCAGAAGTCCTCAGACAAATTGGTAGTGTGCAAGAGGCAGAGCTGACAGGTAGGGGTAAAGGGACTATTTTCCCTACGGTTACTATAGCCCATCAATTTGTAATAACCAAGGGAGGTTGGAATTGTTTTGAGGATTTTCTCAAACGTTATCATTTGTCAATGGCAATATCCAGGTGTGCCAATCCAGAAGATTTCTTTAATGGCATGTTTAGAAAGAGAGCAGCGTGTAGAGGTAGACCCCATCAATTTTAGTTTCCTGAAGACCTCTTTAGAAATGAGTTTGATCTAGATGAGCAGGAACTGAGGAAGGAAAAATGGGTGGCTTATAAAAAAGCCTTAGATTTTGTACATCAGTTTGATACCAACTATGACCCATTGTCTAGCTTTTTCCCTTTTGAGGAGAAAAAAAAAAATCTAATTCTTTGCTTTGAGGATGTAATGCAGACTTTGAAAGAAAAGAGGGAGGCTATGGTTAAAAACAACCCTAAAAAGGAAAGAAAGGTTCTAAACAGGTCTGCCCCCACTAGAGAAATCCCTCCCAGTGACTATACATTGCACAAGAAGTCTAATTATAGTGTGCTGATGCCTACAACAAGGGAGCCCTCTACCTCTAAAGGAAAGATGAAGATACAAGATGTCATTGACATCCAAGAGAGCCCAAAGAAGCAAAGAGTAGGAAAAGAGATACAATATAATACACCCTTGTACTCTCCATCCCAATTCCCTATTCATATAGGAGATGAACAGGTAGCAGCTGAGTAGCTGATACAATTAGGTAGCCTAGGAGAAATAGCCTACACATATGATGAAGTGGAAGAAGGAATGCCAGAAGAGCCCCTTGCTGCTAAGATGAACATCACTACCAATGAGTTTAAGGGCTAGGAGTGGGATCCTGAGATCAAACAAGCTAGTGAGGACTTCTTGGCTAACAATAACTTTGTTACATTGGGAGCATTCATGCAATTTGTATGGAAGCAAAATATTGACAAATACAATGCAAGATGTGAGAAGAGAAAAGGTGAGAAAACTCACAAAGATCTGGCTCTGGTGGAGGAGGAAATAAATCAAGAAATGATGGATGAGTTTAAAACCATCACTCTTGAGCAAGGAAGAGATATGGTGGCACAAGATGGAGTACTCATTCTCCCTGAGTGAGACATAGCAGATGCCTTGGTATTGGAGGCAATGAGGAGAGAAACTAAACCCATGGAGGGAATCACTTTTAGCAAAGACAATGCTTCATTGGTCATGTGGTCCCTCAAAAGAGATGAAAATAGGAGAAATAAGGACACCCCAGGGTCAAGTTACCTTGGTGGAATGATAGTAAAAAGAGTGCAAAACACAAGGGTGGTGGAAGCTGCTAGCACTGTGCTAGAAACTACAAAATTTAGTGTTGCAGTAGCAGAAAGGGAAGCTAAGGAAAAGGCAGACCTCCAAGTCAAGTTGGAGACAATTTTGAAGGCTTATAACAATGCTAAGGAAGAGGTAAGAGGTAAAGATAGCATTATTGCTAAGCTGCAAAGCCAGTTGACAGGACAATACCATCAGGGTGATTCTTCAACACTGATGATCTCCTCTTCTCCTGCAAGACCTCCACCTACCAGCCCCATCATTGAGTTCCCACCATCCCTAGCACCTTCTAGCTCCCAAATGGTTGAGATTACTCCCCAAGAATTGGAGAATTTAAAATAGGCCTAGGCCTTGTATGCCAAGAAGTATGAAGAAAGAGTAAGGGCTACCATCTCAAGTTTTGCAGATACAATGAGTGCCTCACTGTTATATAACAACATAAGCAAGATTTTGGATATGTGGAATGAGCTTAATGGAGATAAGGCCATTTTGACACCTATTTTTGACAAGTGGAAGCCTAGAGAGCAAGACTTGGAGCTTATTTGTGTATCTTATGATGAAGTAGGGGCCGATCCTATCATCAAGTCCACTTGTGATACCACCCAAGATCTAGTAAAATTGGCAGAAGGGGTGGATAATGCTGACAGAAAAATCAACTTGTACAAAAAGGAGTACACTAATCAGGTTTTTTAATTGATTCTAGGAGTTTTTGTTAGCCCAAATCAATTGAAGGACAAACAAGTGTGGCTTAAGCAATTAGAGGCCAAATTGTTAGCTAGAATAAAAGGAATTGTTGATTTATATGATGCTTCCTTTTTTGTTCTAACAATTCAGGAGATAGAGAAAATCAAATCTCATTATGGTTTTCTCAATTCAGAGGTCAACAAGATGAGAAATTCCTGGAAGAGGTTAACCAAGGCAAAGGCAAAAGTGATTAACTTCGCGTGGCCAACTAATGATGTGTACAATGAGTGGACAAGAAAATATGCCATCCAGGATGTAGAGTAGTTAGAGGGAACTCCTGAATAGTTAGAAGAGGTTGCAACCAGACAACAAGTAGAAGAAGTTGCAGAGGTTGAAAAGGACTTGTAACTATTTTTGTAAAAGATCTTTGTAACTTCTTCTTGAGAAGAAATGATTGTAACAAATTCTCCTAGGAAAGTCCGAAGCTATGTGCATCCATATTGTTATAAATGGATACCAGGACTAATAGAAAGACGATCACAAAGAATTGTAAGAAAACACTGCATAAATTTATCTGAGCTTTTCCAAATTTTAATGGAGAATATTCGAAGGTCTCTTGTAATACTTTTTTGAAGAAGAATATCAATATACAAACCATTGGTTTCGAGTAAACTTTGTGTTGTATTCAAATGTGTTTGCATGTGTTTACTATTTCACTCTAAATAATCCAGGGTTATTTCATTTGAATAGGGGTTGTAAGGCAACTTTCAGTAGGTGTGTTTCTTAGCTTTTCTCTTCAGGAGGGAAATTAAATATGCAAGGATCACTTCTACCAGTATATTCCTTGTGAGATATTTTGAATCTTGAGTTTTTAACCCCAAAATAAAATTGCAAAGAAGATACCCCTAATGAATTTCTGAGAGCTTTCCAAAAATGTAAGAATTTTAGAAAAAGACATTAATTTGCACTTTGGAGAGCAGATTTATGGAAAACCATGAATTTTTAAAGATCTAACTTTACGTTAATTATTTGACATCAAAATCAAAATTGTAAACAAGATACCCCCTATTTAATTTCAAGATATTTCCATAAATATAAGAATTTTAGAAAAATTCTCTGATTTGTGCCCAAAATTCAAAATTTATAAAAAAAAATTAAAATGATCATATCTCGGTCAAAACAGATTGTAGAGATCCAAATTTTTAAATGTATATGTGTCTCAAGATCATTAACCTATTGTAAACAAATCTCACAAAAATTCGTTTATTTGTGCAAAAAATCAAGGATTTATGAAAATAATTGAAGCTATCATATCTCACTCAAAAATAATGACCTAAAGCTGATTTTTCTACTATAGAGCCATGAGATGATCATCAAACTACAATAAAAAAATCATGAACATATTCACAACTATTTGGAAGATATGATAAAATCTTTGAAGAACCTGCAATCTTGCCTAGAACCTGATCTGCACAATGTTAGTCATGAATTTTTTTAATAAAACACCAATTAAGATCAGAAAACCTCTTAGAATATGAATTTAAAAGATAGGTGTAGTTTGCAAGATCCAATACCTATACCTCCAGGCATACATAAAATTCCAAATCAGAGTGTTGTTGATTCATGTCGAGTTCACCAAAATGTCATATGTATTCCAGAGGGGGAGCATCAAGTTGCAAAATGATGTTGATGCATAGTGAGAGCAAAATTACATGTTTTACTTTCACTTTGGCATTGTTGTCAAAGGGGGAGAAGAATTATGTGATTGAGGAGAAGAATTATGTGTTTGATAAGGTGAATGTTGTTAGGAATCCCACAGATACTTAGAGGGGGGGGGGTGAATCAGTATTTGACTAGTAATTAGAATTTCTCAATTTAAAACATGCAGAACATATTATAACAATGTACTGATATGCAAGAAATAATGCAATAAACAAAATTAAAAACATTCACATGAAAAGCACACCATAACACAAGGATTTAATGAGGAAACCCAGTGTGGGAAAAACCTCGGTGGGATTTGTGACCCGCAATATCCAATTATTGGCTAATAAGAGAATATTACTTACAAAAGGGGGCCTGCACATGCAGGAAGGCCAATTGCCTAGAGCTCACTACTCAATGGGAAGTCTCACTAACTTACAATGTGGATTATACAAATCCAATATCTTGTACTACTTTACAATAGCATCTATAATGCCTAATCCAGTACCGGTTTCTGCTCTGTTCTTTACATAAAACCTTTAACCTATATTTTGCATAATAGGTCTGCCTAATATCTTCCTTTTTCGCTTCCATTCCTTACAAAATGTCTACAATGATCTCTCTTACATATAAGAGTCATCTTACAACTTGCCAAGTCGGCTTACAAAGTTTTTAGAATAATAAACAAAATATAATATAACAAAAATCATGTCAGCCTCTGTGCCAGTATGCTTCCTTTCTCTGTGTTGGTGCCAGTGGTTTGAGTGCCAATGTAGAGTGTGATCTATTGATTCTGGTGAACTATCTTCTCGGTGTAGTGCCTTGTCGGTGTAATGCCTTTCCGGTGTAATAGGATTGTAAGGTTTCCATCAATGACAAAACCTTCAATCACATACAATTTCTCATTGGAGTGTGCATATGCCAACAATCTCCCCCTTTGGCATTGATGGCAACACTCATGAGAAATTTCAAAAGTGTATCCAAAAATGTGAAGGTATAAAAATGTTACCAAAAATGTGTGCTCCCCCTGAGCATATGATTCCTGTGATATTGAATTTTCTCATACCACTACTCCCCCTTTGGCATCAATGACAAAGGTTGTCAAGATGTCAGTAGAGTTTGTAGTTTCAACCTTGTAACTGGGTAGTTACAATTTGAAATAGATCTGCCAAAATCAAGTTTATACTCTCCAAAAACCTTTTTACTATCTCTTATTGTTGTCTCTATTCTTTTAACTGTACCAGTGAGGTGTTGTATATGCTTTGCTAGTGTTTTCTATCCCTGTATTAGTGCCTCAGATATTTCCTTCTGCAATGATGCTAGATAGTCCAATCTTGGACTTAGCTTTAATCTCAGATGCTTTGCCTTATTCACTATTCTCTCCTTTTCTCTTTCTAATTTAAGTAACTCTTCCTCAAAATTTGTTATCCTTTGCTCAAAAACAGATAATATATCAGGTGAGTTAACAAAATTATCAACAAGTTTATTGATTTCATCTTGTACCTTGCTTATTTTCTTATCTATGTCTACTGTCAAAAAGTTTGTCTTGTAGGTGTCTTTGTACAGAGTTTTGTATTCCTTTAATAAGTTACACAATTCTGGTAGAAGTGTGTCAAATTCCCTAGTACACTTCTTTATTTGATCTTCAAAGAATTTTTTCTTTTCAATTTCTACCTTGTCCTTCAATGTCTCTTCCTTTATTTTCTCAATGTTCTCAGTGATATATTTACACAAAGTATCAAGTTGTCCTAAAGAATTTTTATTATCTATATTACAATTAGGATCAATTACCTTCAAAATTGGGATTGTGTCATCTATAGCTTTGTAAGCCTGTGAAATATAATCTGTTATCATTTTGATTGAATCCAAAAGTACTTCAGTTACATTTGTTGGTTTGTGGCCTACTGAGGAGGAACCAACATTCTGAATTCTGTTAGTGGAGAAAGTAACCAAGCTTGTTGTGACCTCTGGTAGGTGTGTTTGTGTTTGCATTTCTTTAAGCAATGGTTTGTGTACTTCTCCAGTTGCCGGTTGCACTGTCTCCTCATGAACCTATTCCTGTACCTATTCCAAAGCCTATTCTTGTTTCTTTTGCTCTTCTTGTTGCACTGTCTCAATCTAAGTTCCTGCCTATTTCTCCTTGTCATATGTCGGTTTCTCTTATTTGTTATCAGTTTGCTCAGCTACCGGTGGCTCACTAGCCATTTCAGTCTTACCAGTTGTATCTTTGTCTACCACAATGTTGATCTTTTGTGTATCAACATCTACTGTGTATAAGACTTTAGGATTAGGATTGACATCCTCTACATCCATACTTTCAACTGTCAGTTGATCTTCTGTAGTTTTGTTACCAATGTTGTAAAAGGAGGTGGGGGTAAGTTGTCTTTTACTTTGATACTCAGAGGTCCACCAACCTTCCCTTTTCCTTTGTCTCTTTCTTTCTGATATACCTTTATTGGTTTGGGGTTCCTGTATTCTTCCTGTTTTTCTTTTTCAACTAGGAATATATCCCATCCATTTTATTTTTCTTGAGTCACCTCATTGACTCTTCAACCATTAATGCAATGTGTCAGTGTGCAGTAGAGAATACTGACCAGTTTGCTTCAACAATTTAATCATCAATTTCTTTAGGCAAGTTCACTGGGTACACAACAAGTAGCTTTTCTATCTTGATTTTCTTGTCAAGTTCTATTACTGCTTGTCTCCTTGCTTCTAGTCTTTTGAATAGTTCATCTGGTACTTCATCTACAACCTCCATAAAAAATTTCTTATACATTTCCATATGCAATATAACACTATTTTCTACTTGTTCTTTTTCATCTGTAGTCAGAGTGTCATACAATTTGTCTATATTCTTCAGTTTCCCTTCCTCTATAATTTCCTTCAATAGTATGTCAAGAGGAGTTAGGTTTTGTTTTGTTCTCTTCTTCTTCTTGGGTGTCAGTTTCTTCTTTGGTGTAGTCTTCTTAACCAGAGATCTCACTGCTTGTTGTTTCTGTCTTGTCCTCCTAGGTGAGGGTGTGGTTGCCAGTGAGGGATCTCTTTTCCTTACAACTATTTTGAAAGTTGTAGGCATGTCACTCTTTGAAGAAGTGCCTACCAGTAATAGATGAGTCTCAGGCTGTAGAGTTCCTAGCTCATCCTCAGTGATACAAGTTTGCTTCAACACATCTTCTTTAATAGCCTTTGCCTATCTAGAGCCTCTTCTCACAACTACCTCAACCTTTTTCACTCTCTTCTTAGATTGTATTTGTTTTTCTATAGTCCTAGCACTACCAAATACTTCTTCCTTTGGTTCATTTGGTGCTTCCAGAAGTGCTTTAGCATAAGTCTCAATTATATGATCATCTATCTCATAGCCCATCTTTGTTACCCAGATTGTTCTTGGGATGACTGCTTCCATCCAGATTTCATCCTCTTTTATTACAAAAAATATTTCATCCTTATATTTATCAACAATATTTTGTGATAATATGATTCTCTTCTTCATTTTGGCCTTAAGTGCTTGAAAGAAATCATGGATATTGTTTTCCTTATCTTCTCCCATATTGTTGAATAGTTCTGTTAGTTGTTTACCTGCTGGTATATCAAATCCAAGTTCTTTGTAGCCTATATCAAGAACTTGTTTGTTTATATGTAGCATCAAACATACTAGCAAATTTCCAAACCTAAAAGTTCCTTTCTTATCCTTCTTAATCTTTCCTAGGTTGTCAATTAACTCATCCTTCAATCACTCACACATATCAATCTTTACATTATCTTTGATCATGTCATAAGCACTTTTAATGCATAAACTTGAAACTAAATTGAGTCTGTTTGCATGAGTTGCCTTATACCCTAATATCATGTTGATAAAAATTACATTGGTGTCGGTTACATCATTGACTCTTAGGGACCTTTTATCAAATGTAGCACCAGTTAGCTTAGTAACTAGGTCATTGGAGACCTTCTTAGTTTTGTCTGGCCTTTTACCAGTGGTCGGTGACCCTATGATAGCTTTCACAGCTTCCTTGGTGATTTTGTGAATTGTGTCTAACTAGAAAAATTCACCATGTACCCTACTTAAGACTATCCTAATGACATCCTTGGGAAATTTAGGAATGCAGAGTATTTCAGTAAATCCTAGGGTTTCAATGATTTTATGTTCCGGTTTCACATTTCCAGAATTATCACATATGACAGTTTTATACATAGTTTTGATCTCTTCATCTCCCAATTCCTCTATGTTGCAGTGAATGTAAATTCTGGGGTCTTCAGCATAAACAACTCCTTGTGGTATTTGTGAGAAAGCACCCATATTGTCATATTTCTTTGCTACTTCGGGAACTAGTTGAAATACGAGCCTAGGGCATTTAATGACCTTGACTACAGTAAGGTTTTCTATATATTCAAGTACAGAGGTGGGTGCCATGATGATAAATACCTTTTTCTGTCTTGGATGGTTTGATTGCTTAAAGCGCTTTGCCTCTTTGCTTGAAATTCCTTAGCTCTGCAAATTTCGCACTCTACGAATGTTTGAAATCACAGTGAAATGAAATGGAGCCAAAACCATAAATTTATAGTGTTTATTTGCCATTTACCACATTTAATGCATGTTGGTTAAGTATCCACTTAACTTTGTCTACCGGTAATGAAGTAATTTCCAACTTCTCATCTCTAACTGAGGGAATAATAGCACATGTGTCACTAGATTGCCAAACCCTCAAGGAAAATTTCTTCAATTTGATGAAGAACTTCCTATCGGTGGAGCATGACTCTGTCTTATTGGTGAAGCATCACTTTGTCCTACCAGTGAAGCATTGATTGGTTCTACCGATGGAGGAGTATTCCCAATATTTAGATCAGTTTTTCTAATCCATTGTTTTGAGAATTCTTGCTTAACCTCTTCAACCTTTTCTTTACCTTTCAAGCTAGAACTTTTGTTGTCCGTCGGTGATCCTTTACTTCTATAGAATTTTGCAATATACCCAATCTTGTTACATGCATAACAAGTCACATTATTCTTCTAAATAGCTTTCCCATAACCTATACCTGTTTGTGTTCTGAATTGATTAGATAAATGTCCAAATCTTCCACAAACATAACATCTCACATTCATTCTGTAATTTTTAGAGTTGTGACCCACTTTGTTGCATTTTGAACATTGACCGGTGGGTGTGTTGATATTCTGATAATTTCTAGATCTACATTCATTTGCTCTATGACCATACTTATTACAGTTAAAGCATTTTCCATTGAATTTATAAGCATTATGTTGCCTTACCGGTTTGCTATGATCTTGTGTGTTTGCAGTACTGGAGCTTTCACAAACTTCAAAGCCAATTCCAAAAGTGTCACCTTCAGGTTTTTTATTCTTCAGCAAGTTACCAAGTTCCTCTGAGCTTTTCTTGAATTTTTCTTTGTGTTGATTTACAGTTTCTAGTTCTCTTTCTAAGACTTCTTTTTGTCTCATCAGTTCATTGGAGTCATTCTGAGTGTGCATCAAATCTGTCTTTAATAAATAATTTTCATAGCTAAGTCTTGTGTTCTCATTTGCTACATCACTTAGTCTTCTAGTCAATTCTTCTTCATTCTTCTTCCTATCTTCAATCTCTTTACAAAATCTCATAGTCATATCCTGCATCTCATTCTTTGTAGTTATGTTCTCCGGTTTCAGCTTACTTAACATATCATTAAGTGATTCCTTTTCATCATTCTCATTTTGCATCTTTTCACAAAGTTCTCTTCTCTTATTTCTTGCAATAGTAAGATTCTCTTGAAGTTCCTGAATGATATCCTAAGCTACCTTTAGATCATCTTCTAGTTTGATATTTTTCAATTTTTCTATATCATAGTCTGAGAGAGCTCCTTCATGTTGCTTCATCAGATTTTCCATATCTACCAGTGTCAAGATCTTCCTCAAGTTGTTAGGCTTCTGAAAATAGAGGACCAGGCTCTAATACCAATTGTTAGGAATCCCACAGATACTGAGAGGGGGGGGTGTATCGGCATGCAAGAAATAATGCAATAAATAGAATTAAAAGCATCCACATGAAAAGCACACCATAACACAAGGATTTAATGAGGAAACCCGATGTGGGAAAAACCTCGGTGGGATTTGTGACCCACAATATCCACTTACTAGCCAATAAGAGAATATTACTTACAAAAGGGGGCATGCACATGCAGGAAGGCCAATTGCCTAGAGCTCACTGCTCAATGGGAAGTCTCACTGACTTACAATGTGGATTATACAAATCCAATATCTTGTACTGCTTTACAATAGCATCTATAATGGCTGATCTAGTACTAGTTTTTGCTCTGTTCTTTACATAAAACCTTTAACCTATATTTCGCATAATAGGTCTACCTAATATCTTCCTTTTTCACTACCATTCCTTACAAAATGTCTACAATGATCTCTCTTATATATAAGGGTCATCTTACAACTTGCCAAGTCAGCTTACAAAGTTTTTACAATAATAAACAAAATATAATATAACAAAAATCCTATCAGTCTCTATGCCGGTGTCGGTGGTCTGAGTGCTGGTGTAGAGTGTAATCCATTGATGTTGGTGAACTATCTTGTCGGTGTAATGCCTTGCCGGTGTGATAGGATTGTAAGGTTGCCATCAATGGAAAAACCTTCAATCACATACAATGTCTCATTGGAGTGTGCATATGCCAACAAATGCTTGGTAACGTAAAGCAGGATTCCTATTCACTAGTGGTAGGCTGAAGACACATAGAGCAAGGTGAATACTTGGTAATGTAAACTAGGATTCCTATTCACCAATCTCAGTAGCAATCAGAGGCATTGATATATATTTTGCCATCAATGCCAAAGGGGGAGATTGTTGGCATTTTGAGTTTATTGGCATTTTGCATAAAGATTACATTAATGATATGTTGTCATTGATGTCAATTGAACTGGTAAAAGGTATTCATGTTATTGTTGATATTGTTGTTTTTTATATTGGCTAGTAACCGGTAAGAAGAGAGTTGTAGATGATGTTGAAATCAGTATGTAAAGTTTGTGAGTTGAGCTAGTGAACCGGTGTAAAGGGTCAAACCTTTATGTGTAATATAACTGGTAAACCCTATCAGTTGTTAAACCCTAACCAATCAAGTTTGTTGGTTTATTATCTAATGAGAAGTAATGATGGAGACATGTGTAATCATTGTATGAGGATAAATTCAAATTTGTTTGGCACGTTTGCTTATTGTCTAGGGAAGGAGGAAAGTAATTCACAACATGTGATGAGTTACAAAGTCCAATGGAGTGGTGATCATGGAGTGGTTGGAATTGTCTTGAAGAATGTGAAGAGATTGTCATGATTTATAATGATCAAGATTGAACCGATATGTTTTTAACTCAATTATCAGAATTAGGTTTTTGTTGTGTTACCAACCTAATTGATTTGTATTTAAGGTCGATGAAGTTGTTTGTAAAAGTTGTTGGAAAGATTGGTAGAAAAACTATTGAGTGTGTGTTTTCCCAACCAGTGAATGGATCTACGCTTTGAGTGAAGGCATATTGAAGCTTAGAAGGATCTAATCAAGCAAATGTAGTTCTACTCTGACAGATCAAGAAAACCTGTTGTTTTATAACAATTACAATAGAAGTAAAATCCCTTAACTGGGTAAGCTCTAACAACCTTGGTTACTCATTAAATCCTCTAACAAGGTGGTCCATTAGCTTGGATTCTTAAATCCTCCAACAAGGTTACTCCTAACAAGGTATTGTTCTTCTAACAAGGCATATTTGTAAATCCCTTAACCGGGTGATTAACAAGACTTACTGTAAATCTCTTACAGGCTTTGGCTCCTAATAGGGTGAACTTCAAAAGAGTTCAGATAGCTAGCCTTGTGAGTCCCATCTCACTGTGGTTTTTACCTATTTGGGTTTTCCACATATAAACATTTATGTCAAGTGGTGAATGCTTTTGTGGCTGTGATCTTATTTGTTGATTTGGTTAACTTATGATAAGGCATGTTAAGTAGAATAATTGATATATGAATATGTTGAGTTAAGATTAAGCATTGTTGATGTTTACAAGCATTGTCTAAGTAGCACTGAGAGGGGGGATGAATAAGTGACACCAAATAAAACACTACTTCAAACACTAACTGGTAGATGAACTTAACAAAGCTTTTAAACACAATACATGCAATCCAAAATGATATAACAACATCCACAAAGAGTAAATCATCCACTGTAACACAAGTGTTTATACATGGAAAAGACAAATAGGTAAAAACCACGGTGAGATGGAACTCACAAGTTAACTATCTGCAATAATATATGACTGACCGGTTAAGGTCTACAAAGTGCTATGCTATGAGTGAATCATGTTAGAGATCCCAAATCTTGATTAGAAGCTTATACCTTGTTAAGAGTATAACCCTGTTAGTAGTAACCTCACTGGAGGATTTATGAATCCAAACTAATGGATTGCCTTGTTAGAGGGTTTATACATTGAAGCTTGTTAGAGCTTACTTGGTTAAGGGATTTGATTCTATTGTAATGGTTAGAAAACAAAAAGAATGGTTTGATCTATTCTAAGTAGCACAATACTTGATTGATCAGATCCTTCTAAGTACATTCAACACTTATCTTCAACACACTCTTCATCTTAACACTTATTGCTCTTCAACAAAAATTTTTACTCTTCATGCATACCATCATCATGAAAAAGATTTACTGATATGTTGATATATATAGACATTCAGATCTTATATCGGCCTAAGGAAAATAATGACACAATTTCCTAGATGTAGTGTATCTAGATAAGTGACCATAACTCATCACAAAAATTACCACCAAGTAGTCGGTGTTGATAACTCATCACAAAAATCAACAAATATCGATTGGAACAATTAATACCAGTTTGAATAAAACATATGAACCATTGTCCTTGAGTTTCTGCTTGATCTCCATCTTGATCTTCATCTTGATGTTGACTTAGTATAGCCATAGGCTGTCTCTTATGCACATACCAGTTGACACAAAGTACTGGTTAGAGATAAACCTCTAACATACCAGTTGACAGTGTAAACAATTGAAGTTACACTGGTAGTCAATATAATCATATGTGTGTGTGAGAGTATTTCATCAATGACAACAAGTGATGAATTCATTACAATAATCATCAAGCCAACAATATCCCCCTTTGGCATTGATGGCAACACTTAGAAATTTTTTACGGTAATACCGCTAAGTGTGCATGCATAACAAATTTACACATTTACTCATGCTCCCCCTTAATGCATGCATTATACAATTTTTTCAAAAACACACATACATGTTTCTACTCCCCCTTTGACAACAATGCCAAATTGAAAAAGCAAAATATATATATATATATATATATAGAAAATTTGTATCACGGTGTTTAACATATACAACAGTAAAAAAAAAAATTGTATCAAAGTTCAAGCATAAGAAAGTCTCATGAAAATAACATTATAGCTTGTCTATAATTGTGACAAAGTGTTTGTCCATGACTCCAACACATTCTCAGTATACTCAAATGTAGACAGTAGCTGTGAATAAAATTATTCCATTGAGTCCAGGGTGCAGGTTTGAGGGGTTGCAAAGATAGCTTTTGTATTGGAGTAGGCTCTCTGTAATATGTCTACTTGTGATGTGAGAAGACTCTGGAGTTTCTTTAGAGACCGGAGTCTCTTACCCTTCTCATTATCATATATATGCAGTCTATTATGCAAATCATCTACAGATTTGTTAAAGGTAAGTATAGAGTCCTAGAGTGGGACATATACCTTGCATATCCTTTCTAGCTCTTGCTCTATTTCTGTTTGTCTTTTTGAAATGTCAGAATAAAAGAAAGAAACATTAGAGGTGGAAGAAAGATACTTTCCTCCCATTTAAATAGCATTTCTCAACAAATCCTTATTGTGTGACAAAGCCGTTTTCCCACTATCAATATCCTTTGCTAGTTTTTCTCCATACTTCTTCTTGTGATTCTTTTCAGCATACTGTTGAGTAGCATCTTCTAGTGACTTGATTTGATCAAATGCATCTACAACTAACTAACCAAGTTTGCTAATGGGTGTAGAAAGATGTGCTATATATGTTTCTGGTAGTAGAACAGACAAAATTTGTACTGCATTCTGAGTTGTCTCTACTTCAACCCTTTGCTCTTTCAGTCTCTTCTTATGTGCTCTGGATTGCATAACATTAGCCAGCCTCATCATTGCTGATGTGCTCAAAGTGTTCATATCAATAGGTCCTAAAATACTTAAAGAATCATCATCATCTTCAAGTTGTTTTCTCTTTGCCAGTTCAGAGGATACAACCTTAATGATGGCTTTCTCTGTATTTTGCTATGTTATCTTTTCAGGTGACTGTGTGGCAACATTTTTCAATAGTTTCCTTCTGAATTTCTTGAATGACTGGTGGAGATTGGGGTTTTTCCAGTTATTTTGTTGCTGATGGATTGTCAACTTTTAGCTGAGTAGCCGGTTACTCAACTAGTTTAACATGTACATCATTGATTGTTGGGGGCTCTAAATCTGGTACAGTGTTATCTCTAGATAGGACCACTATGTTCTGAACATTATCATCAACAAGAATAATGGAATCATCCTTCTTCTTGAGTGGATAGACCTCATCAGGTTGAATAATCTCCTCTTCATCCATTTCCGGTGGAGTAACATCATTGGTAGCATTATCCTCATTCATAGAGGATTGGATGAGCTCTTCCATCCATTTGATATCACATGCTATATGATGAGTCTCAGTCTCAATGATTGCTCTCTTTCCACTAAGTAACTTCAGTCTCCTTGATTTAAATATAAATTGATATTTGTATCAAGCAACTAAAGCACTAATATCATCCTTAGTTTAATATTGTACAATTACCTTATCAATTATTTCTTTGTCTAATTTAATAGCTTTTTCCCATTTATTCAAAAGAATAGTATTCAAAGAATTTGAGATATCCTTTTCTAATTCTTGTGGATATCTATTGTAATGGAACAAATGAGTGATTACCCATTGAATCACTTCCTCTTTCTCATTTTTAGTGAAGGAATCAAAATGCTCCTTTACATTGTCAAACCTATTCCTCCTCAGTGTCTTCATTGTACTTTTAAAATGGGTTTCAGGTTTGAAGGGTAGTTGCCTTTGACACTTCCTTAACCTTCTTGGATATTTTGTCAGTTGTCTTTGCCTTCTTTGGTTCTTCAATAGAATCCATTCCCTTATATTCTAGGTGCAAAATTAATTTTCTTCCTCTCTTCTTTGTCTATTTCTTAGTATATACTTTGGGTTCTAGTTCCTTTTTTGTTAGGACACTCCTGGTAACCCTAGTATTCTTTGTTGGAGATGCTTCATCTAGCTTTTTATTCTTTCTTTTAGTACTTTTAGTAGGTGCAGTATTGGTTTGTGCAGGTGCCTCTTGGATTGCCATAATGTCAATTTTCTCTATTTTTTGTCTATAGGCGATGCTAATAGGGTATTAGCATAACCAACTAGTAGATCATGGTTAACCTCATAACTCATGTCTTCCATTTCTTCTTCTCTAGTCTCAATTGCTTGCATTAAGAAAAAGTTAGTGGTAACGGTGAATATTATGTCCTTCTCAAAGTGTTTTACCACTTCTTCTGGTAGCCTCATTCTCATGCTCATCTTCTTTTGGAACTCATTGAAATACCTATTCAGAGCAGCATGGAAAGTATTCTTCATAGCCTTGATGTTGTTCTTAATTTGTGCAGAGACCGATGAGTCCTTTGACCACTCAATGTCTCCAATTCCTAGTAGAAAGATCTGAAAATAAAAGAATAATCTGACCAATAGTTGACCATACTTGAATTTTTGACTGTTATCCTTTTTGAATGATTGCAAATTTTGAAATAATTGCCTTCTGATGGCTTCATAGAGAACATAGTCTGCATTATCAACAATCATTTTGTGACCAATATGAATTGTTATAGATGGAACACTATTAAGTCTACTGGAGTAAAATACTCGATAGCTTATCACCATTGGTGCTAGTTTTACTGTAGGGTCTCTAATATTATTGATAGAAAAGGCACACTTATCAGAAGTAGAATTGGTTAAGTTGAAGACAATGTTAGAAATTTTCCTTAACTCGAGTACTTGACCGGTTGAGAAATAGCTAGTCACAACCTAAATGGCTTCCTTTGTAATTGATTGAGTCCTTTCTAAGTACATGTTTTCTCCATGAACTCGACTCAAAATTATTTTGATATGTGCTTCTTCAAAATCTTCAAGAAAATAGGAGGCATTATGAAAACCCTAGCATAATGTGTCTTAATTTTACCATTCTCATCAAAAAAGTGATTTCAACTATATGTAGATGTATAGAGATCCTAAATCTTCTAACTTGCAGTCTATATAACTGGAAAAATCACCTTTGACTAAAACTCCACTTGGAACTTGTGACAATGCATTATATGACACAATCTATTTTGCCTTTCCAGCTTCCATAGGCTCAGAAGTGATCATCAACCTCTCTACAAACTTTGAAGTAGATGTTATTCTAGATAAACAAGATTCAAAGTGGTATGTTCAAAGAAATACCTTGTTTCATGCACGTTGCCCTATTTACCAGTTGAAATGCCCAAGTGCACACCAGTTTGACTTTCTGCAACCTTCAATTCAACTCAATTTCTCAAATCATGAAACAATTCAACAATTAACAACATGACTATCTTACTCGGCTCTGCAATCACTTCAAAATTATTTCTTGAATGAGTAAGGGTAAAAATGACAAAGTACAACTCTCTTTTATCCTTTTTACCTATTGCAATAAATGCTCACCTGTTTGGGTTATAAACCCTAATTTCACCGCTCAAGTGGAAAACCGGTTGATAACATGTTAACAAAAATTTACCAAAATTTCATGTTTCAAAATTCTTTCCCGCTCATTTTTCACAAGGGGTCTAAAGATGTTTTACCATTAAGCTCCCCTTAGCCATATTAAAAAGGCTTAAGTCACCAGTGCAGGGTTCTCTTCACTAGGTGAAGGAACAATTTCTTCTCTAGGTGAGTCATCACTTTTCTTCTTCCAAATCTGATTCATATCCTCTCTGGTTTCTTCAATATCAACTTTTTGCTTTCCTTTCTAATCCTTGGAAGAGTTGATCAGTTTTCTATTTCTAGATCTACAGAATTTTGCTAAGTGCCCCAATTTATTACAATGATAATAGGCCATACCGGATGATCTCCAAGGTCTTGCATTTCCTCTCCCTATTCTTCTTTTGTAGTTCATAGCCACATGACCAAAGTTATTACAGAAGGTGCAAATAACATTTTTTACCTTTTCCATCTCAATTGGACTAAACCAATTGCCATAGGATCTTTTCCAGTTTAGGTTTACTCAGTTATCAAAGTTCCTCATTCGGTCACCATTTGGTCTTTGATGCATGTGTGGCATAGGATTGTTTGCTCCATATCTACACTCAACAAATCTATGTCCATACATTCCACATGTGAAGCAATGACCTTCAAATTTCTTTAATACATACCTAGCATTAGTATTGTACCTTAAATTTCTGTTAGGTTTGTCTCTACAAAAATTTGCAGTGTGACTAGGTTTATGGAAAACAAAGCAAAAAGGTTTAAAGACCTTCTTACCAGTAGGCTTATTTATCTTAGGAGCAGATTTGTTCTTAGGATTGTTTCTCTTTGTACCAAAGGATTCACCTTTTTCAGTTGTGTGAAAACCAAGTCTAGAGATATCACCCTTCATTCTTTGTGATTGAATTTGTTCTTCTAGCATGGTATAACTTTTGATGAACTTCTCTAGTTTCTCATTGGCTTCAATAAGTTGTTTGATGATATCTTTATTATGCTTAGACAGGTTTTCTTTCAGAGATGATGCAAGCTCAAGATCTAGCTGTAGGTTCTCCTTTTCTTCTCTTTCAACAATAAAACTCTCATACATAGTGTCTTTTTCCCATTTGATATTTGTAATCTCTTGATCTCTTTCCTTTATAAGATCTTTCATAGCTCTTCTAGCTTCTAGTTCCTGACTCATGTAGATAGTGAGACTTTCTATATCTCTCCTTAGATTCAGTTTCTCACCATTTAGCTTTTCAACTTCCTCTACTAAAGTATCAATATTGGCTTCATCTAAAGAACTATTATCAGATATTTCTAATAGTTGTTCAGTTAGGTCTCTCCTCTCGACTTGACAAGCTTTCAATTTGACCATAGGGGATTCAAGTTCATTTCTACTAGCTCTATCTCTCTAGCCATCTCGAAGTAGCTCATGTCCCCCATTGTGGTTTCAAGGCTCCCTTCTAAGTGGTTAGGCTTCAAAGAAGTTAGGCTTTGATACCAATATATGGACTTGAAAAGCACTGAGAGGGGGGGTGAATCAGTGACACCAAATAAAACACTAATTCAAACACTAACTGGTAGATGAACTTAACAAAGCTTTTAAACACAATGCATGCAATCCAAAATGATATAACAACATCCACAAAAAGTAAAGCATCCACCATAACACAAGTGTTTATACATGGAAAACCCAAAAAGGTAAAAACCATGGTGAGATGAAACTCACAAGTTAACTATCTATAGTAATAGATAACTGACTAGTTAAGGTCTACAAAGTGCTCCGCTAGGACCAAATATTGTTACAGATCCCAAAGCTTGACTAGAAGCTTATGCCCTGTTAAGAGTAGTACCCTGTTCTGATTGATTAAAAAACAAGTTTTAAGGACCCAAAACCATTACATCATGGAAAGAAAAGGAGCAACAAAAGGATTAAAAGTCTGCATACATAATGACTGGCCAAAAGACCAGCAAAAAGAAAGAATAGCAAAACAACAAAACATAGCAAAGAAATTGGGGAGACGCTACATTGCAATTTTCTTTAGCAGGTCCTCTACCTTTATCACCAACTCATCATAGGTAGCCCTGACAGCTTTTAGCTCTTCCAGATCCTTGTTCATTTTCTTTTCCTTCCACTTGCCTTTGGTGCGGGTTCTGGGACCTTAAGCTTCCCCTGTACCTTCAGCGTCCAAGTCAATTTCCTGGATTTCCTTGTCATCATCAAGCTTACTGATGAGGGTATGAGTATTATTGGCTAAGATTTTCAGAATACTAAGGCTCTACTCCACGATATTCTTAAGGCACTCCTCAATTTTTTCCACTTTGGTGACTGTATCTAAGAGTGTTTTTTCACTAGTTTCCAAAAGGCTTTTTCTGTCCAGCATCTCCTTTTCAATCTTCTCAAACCTAGGGTTAAAAGCATCTCTAATGTCTTCTACTTTAGCAATAGTATTTTTTAGATCCTCGATATAGTCAACCATTGTATTCCCCTCTCTTATATTAATGGTCTCCAGAATCAGGACTCTATTGCATAGTTTTTTATACTCATCCACAGCTTTCTTGTAACCATCAATGAGCCATTCCATAGTTTTCATGAAACCATTCAAGCCCTCGAGAGGAGGGCCATAGGGGGGAGTCACTTTTCTAGGGGTTACCTATTCATCTTTAGAGATATGGAGGACAAAGATAGTGTTGACAGCCCTGAGAGTCCCTTCCAATGTCTCCTTTTCCAGGCTATGCTCGGCTTCCACAGTCCTAGCTTGCTTGTCAGCTTCCGATTCCTTGCCAGTCTCCTCTTTTTTCTTATGCTTTTCCTAGGTCTGGGCTTGGTTTTTACTTTTCTTCTTCAGCAACCCTTTAGGGTTCTTCTTCTCCTAAGAATAATCTGAATCCTCTTCTTCCAAAGAGATGCTGATCAAGGGTTTTCTTTGAAGTTTTTTGCCCTTAGAAGATGAGGGTCTTGATTTCCTCTTCTTACTACTCTCATACTCTGAATCATCATAGCTATCCTCATTATCAGACAAGGAATTATTGTCGGATTCCTCCCCCTCTGAAAAATTAGAATCAGACATATCTTCCTCAGAGTCCACAGAGGGCTGCATCTGGTTAATTTGACTGGCCTTTAAATGGTCATAAATGAGGACCATAAGGCCTTGGTGCATTGCGGTATCGCCCAAAGGATTCTCTTTGTAGGATTTTAGGGAAGCATTCATTGAGAAAAGCAAGAAATAAGGAAAATTCACCTTATCATTATGTCTAAAATGGTTTAATAGAACAAAATGATAACCATAGACTTTCGTAAACCTACCATCTAGGGTAATATACCACATTAAAACAAAGAGAATTTCTTGCCAGGGTTTGGCAAAAGCCCTGGGCGGGTAATAGGTTTTGCTCTACTTTACCAGTCATTTTTTGTCTTTCTCAATAACTGAGTACCTTTCAATGGCTTCCCTACTAACCTTCTTGTCTCTATAGAAGTTGTAGCCTTCCCTGTTGAGACCCGTAGCTTTAGCAATTAAATCTTCATCAATTTCCACCATTTGGTCACCCATTTTTAGCATGCCCTTCTTCCAATTTTTGCAGAAGAGGCTAGTTACCATTCCATCATGGCCATGGAGTCTCTCTATGAAGTTCGAGAGACCACCCTTCTGCAAAATACCCCACACCTCTTCCTTTTGTTTCCACTCATTGCAACTACTTGGCTCATATCATCTCCTATTTCCACCCATAATGCTGCTTCTCATAGCCAAATTTTGAAACTTGCAGAGCTGGTAAAACAAAGAGCTTTTTGGAGCTAAAACAAATACCTAGAAAGCATGTGAGTTGTTGGCCTTAATGATCTGATTGATTAAAAAATAGGTATTGATGGCACTGATGTTATAATGAGTGATTTTCTCATTATAGAAATAAGTCGAAATGCTTACATCAGTACTTTTCATTATTACCGTGTCAATCAAGAGTCTTTGGGGTACTTCTATATCATTCATCACTTATGATTTGTCTGACATCTTTGGGGAGTCCGCTCTCACCCATCCATGTGGTAATTGTCTCATTTTTAACTGCCACATTGGCAGCCCAATCAGCAGAATAGTTGGCCTCCCGATAGATATGGGAGATATGGCATTTTTTAAAGGTTCTAATGATGTCAATAGCAGAATTGATTATGTTGTGAATCGACCATGAGGGTTTTGAAGTCCCATTGAGGTACTTTATTATATTATTTGAGTTCCCTTCTATCCATAGATAGGGGCAATTCCATTTTTTGGCTAGGATAATGCCTTGAAGAGATGCCATAGCTTCTGCTTTATGATTTGTTTGGGTTCCAATAGGGACAAAAATCATCCCTTTGCAAATTCCTCTATGATCTCTAGGAATAGCTTCACAGCCTAAAGGACCCGGGTTACCTTTGGCTACACCATTAAAATTTATTTTGAGCCAACCTTGGGGAGGGGTTTGCCATTTAGCTTCAAGACTTTTATTGTAGCTAAGATTAGGACCATCAGTGATCTTCATATTCCAATCCCTTAAGATATTTGAATCCAGGGAGTTATTTGAGTACCAAGAACCCTCCATGATTCCCATATTTTCCTAGATAGCTCTTTGAATTTTCTGGAAAATAGTATCTTGATTTAGGGAGACATCCCTAAAGATTTGGTTGTTTCTTTCTTTCCAAAGACCCCACAAAATGTGAGGAAGAGAGAGCTACCACATACATCTCAAAAAAGAGTTAGTCCATTGAATTTGCCAGGAGGAGAACAAATCTTTGATGTTACTAGGAAACACCCAAGCTAAACTAAAGCTCTTGAGGAAACTTTCCCAAATAGACGCTGAGAAGGAATAGTGGAGGGCAAGGTGGTCCACAAACTCTTCCTCTTGAAAGAACAACACACACCTATTTGGAAGGGAAAAACCTCTGCCTTTTAGGTTGTCAATGGTAAGGATCTTATTTTGGAGGATAGTCCAGAAGAAAAAATTGATTTTGGGAGTGAGACCTTTTATCCATGCTTTAGACCAGAAAGGATTTATAGGAGGGGGTGGGAAAGGATACAATACATCGAAGAAACAGTTAAAGTACCTTTGGGATCATGTTTCCAAATTAGGGAGTCCTCTTCATTATTCAACCATATAGCAGACAGATGGGTCTTGAGCTTAGAAAGGCTAGGGTGGATACTATCAATGTTCTGCCAATTGTTCCCATCCTAGTAATCTGCCACTAAGGAGCCAAAAGTGCCAATATAGGAAGGGGCATGGGAGGCCCATTCATGGGTGTCCATTAGGGGTTTATCAAAAAGCTAGGGATCCTCCCAGAATCTAACTTTTCTACCATTTCCAAGTTTCCATATCACTCCTTTAGCAATCACATCTTTACATTTAGAAACATGGTTCCAAATATGGGATCCATTTATGCTGAAATCCAAATTAAGAAAAGAAGAGAGAGAAGAAGATAGAAGAAAGTACTTACTTCTCCAAATTTTGCACCATTCAGAATCAAAATGAAACCATCTCCAAACTTGTTTGGACAAGAGAGCTTCATTTAAAGTATGAATCCTCCTGAGACCCAGACCACCTTTGCTTTTTAGCCTACATACCTGATCCCAAGCCAGCAAGGACATTCTTCGCTTTTCCTCAACCCCAGACCATAGCAATCTTCTTTGAATTTTCTTAATTGCTTCAGCATACTTGACTAGAATTATGAAGAGACTAAGAGCATAAATAGGAATACTTTGAAGAGTAGCCTTAAGGAGTAGGAGCTTACCAACTTGACTTAAGAGGGGCCCTTTCCAACCTACAAGTTTTTTGTGAAATTTGTCAACTAGAGAACTCCAGAAGGAATCAAGAGGGGCAATCCCCATGGGGAGTCCAAGGTAGGTAGTAGGAAGGTCAGCAATCTTACACTCCAAAATTCTGTTGATACTCTATTGTCTTCTCTCTGGAGTATTAATGAAAAAGACATCACTTTTGGCCCAGTTAATAAGCTGCCCCATAGCAGAGGCAAATTTACACAGGGTACTCTTCAGTACTTTAGCTTCTGAGATACTTGATTCCCCCATAATAATTGTGTCATCAACAAAGTACTGGTGGGAATAGATAAGGTCAGTAGAAGAAGGTTGGAGGCCCTTGAAGGACCCTTGCTACACCAAATTTTCCATGGTCCAACCACAACATTCTGCCAAAATTATGAAAAGGATGGGGGAGATAGGATCTCCTTGCCCAAGACCTCTCGAGGCTTGGAAAAAAGTAGAAGGAGAACCATTGACAAGAATAGCAAAAGACGCAGAGGTAGTAAGTTGGGAGAAAAGATCCACAACTCTAGGGGCAAACCCAAAAGAAGTGAGAACTTTCTGAAGAAGAGACCAGTCAACCCTGTCATAGGCTTTGGAGAGGTCAAGCTTAAGGATGAGACCCTACTTCTTAGCTCTAACAAGAGAATGAATGCTCTCATGAACTGTAATAATGGAATCAAGAATTTGTCTTCTAGGAACAAACCCATTTTGCTAGTGTTTAATTAGGGGAGGAAGGATAGACAAAACTCTAGTTGTCAAGACCTTAGAAATAATCTTGTAAAAGGAGTTACAAAGGCTAATAGGTCTGAATTTGTCCAAAGAGCCAGCACCTTGAATCTTGGGGATAAGAGTAATAAAAGTACCATTGATTTCTTTCAAGAGTTTTCTAGCCCCAAAGAATTACTTAACCCCATTGGCAACATCAGTACCAATAATATCCCAAAAATCTTGAAATAAGAACATTGGGAAACCATCAGGTCCAGGAGCTTTGTTACCATCAAATGAGAAAACAACATTTTTAATTTCTAAGATAGTGGGAATGGAAGAGAGGGAGACATTAATTTGAGCATCAATAAGACAAGGAATGTTCTTAAGAAAAGAGGATTGGGCTTCAGCATCCAAACTATGATCCCTCTTTAGGAGATCTGAGAAATACCTCTTAGCTTCATTCCTTCTTTTCATCCTCCTTGACTAGCTCCCCACTTTCCACAACTAACTTGTTCATTCTATTGACTACTTTATGCTTGATAGTCGACATATGGAAGAATCTTGTATTCTTCTCCCCTTCCTTGAGCCAAATGCATCTCAATCTTTGCTTCCAGAACATTTCCTCTTTGGCAATGATGTCATGGTATTTCTTAAGGATCTCATTTTCATCAGCAATAGACATAGTACTGAAACCATCCTTCTGGATCTGGTCTTGTATTTCTTTAAGGTTTTCTTGAATTTTACTCTTAGCCTCAAATATATTCCCAAAACTGGTTTTATTCCAGAGTCGAATGTTGTCCTTCACACTTTTGATCTTCTTAACAACTGTGAACATAGCCATTCCCTTAACTTGGATACTCCACCATTTCTAAATATTTATTTTGATGTCAGGGTGAAGGGTCCACATTTTTTCAAATCTAAAGCGAAAGTTTCTCCTTCTATTGATCAAGTCAGCAATGTAGGTGATAGGAAAATGATTGGATCCAACCCAAATGTGGGCAGACAAAGAACAAAAGTACTGACTATACCAGTCATTAGAAATGAGAGTTCTATCAAGATGCTGTTGGATAAGGTCATTACCAGTTCGTCTGTTAGTCCAAGTGTAATTGCAACCATGTATCTCCAAATCATTAAGAGCTTGGGAGTTAATAAAATCCATGAGGGCCATCCTACTTTTCAGCTGAGGAGGATTGCCTCCAAATTTTTCCTCCTCTTTCAAAGGTGTATTAAAGTTTCCCATAACCATCCAACTAAGATTTTTGAAGTTGTCCCTAGCCTGGATGATCTTTTTCCCAAAAGAGTTTCTAGCCTTTAAGGTATTAGGAGCATAAATGTTAGTGAGAACCCATGAAGAACCATCTTTTAGGTGCTCAAATTTGATACAAGAAAAGTTACTTTCTTGAATAATGACCTGACCTTTAATAGTGTTAAGATTCTAGATTGTACCAATGCCTCCAGAAGCACCCTCAGAACTGCCCCCACTAACATTACCATTTTTGAAGAACTTCAAAGATTCAACTTTTTCTCTACTCATTTTGGTTTCTTGAATAAGAAAAATGTCAGGATTGCTATCTCTTATCATATTCCTAATAATATCATGTTTATGGGGATTATTGAGTCCCCTTACGTTCCAAGAAATAATCTTCATAGCTACTTACCAATTCCCAGCTCCTTGAGAGTTTTTTGAGTTCCATCTGCTATGTTCTTGCTGGCCTCCTTGTCTCTAACTTTCTGGTTAGAGGGCCATCCTGGGGAAGAGGAAATGTATCCCACATCAACCTGAGCTATTCTGCTGGATTTCCTTATTAGAGAAGTCGAGGGAGTTGCTGCTTTCTTGTTCCTATATTTTGGTTGCTTCCATTCCATTTCTATCATAGGAGCCGCTTCCGGGTTGATGAGGATTTTGGAAATTTCTTCTTCATTACCCCATTTAGGAGTTCTGGAGTCAGTTGAAACATTGTTCACTATTCTTGAACTCTGATCTGAATCCAAAAGATTCATACCCAAAATTGCACATTTTTAGGCTTCTTGAATTTCAAAACTCTAATCTGAATCCGAAAGATTCATACCCAAAATTGCACATTTTTGGGCTTCTTGGATTTCAAAAATTGGCATGGCTAGAGAAGAGTCAATCCTTTCCACTTGGGGATCAGGGATCTCTCCTTCCTCACGTTGGTAATCTCTTGCTTCCATTGCCTTGCTTTCATAAGTGTCATCAACCACTTCAGCTATCTCATTTGGAGGATCATTCTGATCTTTCATATCCTTTTTTTGAGTTGTTCTTATGGAACTGGCTTTGGTTGTTTCATTTCACTCTGCTTCCTATATTGTGGGTCTGAAGATAGAGTTTGAGGCTTCATTCTATTCCCCCAAAGGAGAAAAACGATTGGAATTTTCTTCCTTATTTTCTTGGTTTTTAACTTGCCACACCCGTTTCTATGGCAACTTTTGACTTTCAGTATGACGTTTAAGCTGCTTGGGTTCCACCTTTTGCTTGTTTGGGCAGAATTTTGCCCAATGACCTACTTTTTTATAGTGGAAGCATGCGAAAGGAATAGTTTCATATTTGATATGTTGTTTCTAGGTTCCCAGTTTTGAAACTAGGTCTATCTGCTCTGGCATATCTACCTCAAGGGCTACTCCAACACAGAACCTTGCATGGGTTAATCTTCTTTTTGAAGTAGTGATTGGGTCTATAGAGAGCAGCTCGCCAAAAGAACTTGCTATTCCAGAGAAGATACTTTCTGCCCAATAATCAAGAGGCAATCCTGGAAGCTTTATCCAAACTGGAACTTGGGCCAGAAGAGAATCATTCATATTTAGTTTCGGATGCCATTTTCTAATAACCAAAGCTATCTTTCCTACCATCCAGGGGCTCCCGCACAAAAACTTAACCTTATCTTCTTCACACAAAAAGGAAAAAGACAGAAGACCTTTGGGTAGTGCCAAAATTTCAACATTTCCTTTAAGGGCCCATTTTCATTTGACAAAGGCCCTGACAACATCAATATTAAGGCGCGAACCCAAGAATTTCCCTACCAAAGAGTTTGACATAGTATTGATATTATGGTCCAGAATCTGGTCAGGGATAGAGATAGCAAACTTACCACCAGAAGGGACAGAAATATTCTTAACAGGAGGAAGGGAGGATTTACCAGTTGGTCTAGTTCCAAAAAGGGAAGACCATTTCTTTTTCTCCCTCCCGCTATCCATGGAGTCATCTCATGGAATGGGCCCCCCATTGGACCCTTCCCCCAGATGCCCAGATGAACCTGCTATCTCCTCAAGCAGAGTACCATCAAACTATGAGTCAACAGCATCGCCTGGGAAGTCCGGGGGCTTTTCCTTATCGCTAATAGGACCAATGCCATTGATTTGGCCGATCTCACCATTGGAACTAGGGTTCCTGCCTTGCTGAGAATTTGAAATTTGAGCTCCTGCTGCTGCTCCCACTTCCACCATGGAGAATATTAAGAGTAGTACCCTGTTAGGAGTAACCTCGCTGGAGGATTGATTCTGTTGTAATGGTTAGAAAACAACAAGAATGGTTTGATCTGTTCTAAGTAGCACAATACTTGCTTGATCAGATCCTTCTAAGTGCATTCAACACTTCTCTTCAACACACTCTTCATCTTAACACTTATCCCTCTTCAACAAAAAATTTCGCTCTTCATGCATACCATCATCATTAAAAAGATTTACTAAGATGTTGATATATATAGAAATTCAAATCTTATGTCAGCCTAAGGAAATCATAACACAATTTCCTAGATGTAGTGTATCTAGATAAGTGACCATAACTCATCACAAAAATTACCGCCAAGTAGTTAGTACTAGTAACTTATAACAAAAATCAACAAATACAAGTTGGAACAATTAATACCAGTTTGAATAATACATATGAACTGTTGTCCTTGAGTTTCCACTTGATCTCCATCTTGATCTTCATCTTGATGCTAACTTAGTATAACCATATGTTGTCTCTTATGCACATACCAATTGACACAAAGTACCAGTTAGGGACAAACCTCTAACATATCAGTTGATAGTGTAAATAGTTTAAGTTACACCGGTAGCCAATATAATCATATGTGTGTGAGAGAGTGTTTCATCAATGACAACAAGTGATGAATTCATTACAATCATTATCAAGCTAACAAAATTCATCAAATAATCAACTAGAAATAGAGCGAAATCATGAATCCCTGTCTAATCAAAGAATTATAAATAAAGAAATGAAATAATGCTAACAATCAAATAGGAATGTAAAATAATCAATAAAAACTCCCCATTCCATGATCGCATATAGCTTTCATTATTCTTCTCTTCTTTGTGGTATGGTGGCTCTCAGATATTGTGCTGGCAACCTGCAAGTGACACAAAGATTCAAAGTTCGTGATTGTTGAAAATGGAGATTGAATGCTCAGTTTATAGATTTTTGGGTGAGATTGAATGAGAGGTGGAACAAAATGATTCAAAGGTGGAACTCAGGTGAGCTCACATGTTGATTGATAGTTGGACTACTGATTTGGAGGTGGAATAGAATAGATTGAATATATCAAATGAATCAATTGATTGAGAAAAAGTTGATCGAAGGATGAAAAAGGGTGATTGGAGGAAATAAAGAGGAGATAGTTAACTGATTGAAAGTTGATTGAGAGCTTTATTTAAAAAAAGCTAACTAAAAGATAGAAATAGAGATTGAAGAGATAATTGAATTAATCAATTAATTGATTGAATTAATTAATTTAGCATGTGCTTGAACTTTAACTTGGATTTTCAATTTAATCTTTGTATGAGATTTAATTCAAATATTGAATTTATTTTAAATTCAATTTACTATTTGAATATATTTAGAACTTGACTTTGATTTTCAATTTGATTTTTGAAATCATGCACATGTATTTGAAATTAGGAGAAATTATAAATTAAATTAACTTAGAAGAATTAATTAGTTAATTAAGTAATTTAAAGAAACTATTTAATTATTTAGAAATGGTACTTCATTTAAGAAACTTTTTATGTGCCTTTCGCTTAGATTATTTAGAAAGTGGTAGGCTGTATTTTGTTTCACATGTACTATGGGTTGTCTTGGTGTGATTGTTTCTACAAATGTTAGGTCTCTTGTCTTATGTAAAATATAGAGCGGTGCTTGAATCTATGGTTCTAGAGGAAGAAAATGAGGATAATTATCAAAAGCTTGGTAAGGTTTTTAACCTATTTTCTCCTAAGGTGGCTTATGAAATCTGCAAACTTTTGGGGAATCGTTGGTTGGAAATATGTGTTAATATTTTTTACTCTGAGATTATGTATCGATTTGTTACAATTTGTTATGATATTTTACTTGATCCTGAATTGGTTCGTATCTTGGTCTCCATGTTCATGTTTCCAACAATGTGTAATTGGGATATGGTTTTTCCTGCTTTGGATAGTTATCATTTTGATGTGGGGACTTTCTATTATGGTGGTTTTCTTCCTCATCATGAGATTTTGGGTAATGGTTGGTATGGTCAATTATTGTTTGAGTTAAGAATGGGGCTGATATGTGATACTTTGGATGATACCTTGGCATGTATGGAATTTCTTGTGAATTGGGTACTTGCTCAAATTGTGGATAAGGCTTTGGTTGTTTTTGTAGCTTTGGACTTACTACTTTCTTTGAGCTTTCAGTTTTCTACTCCTGTGCGGCTAGAATTTCCTCTAAGGGTTGTTCCTCCTCCGAATGCAGCTAATGATCCCCCAACTGAAGGCACTAGCACTTGGTCTTTGAATGTCTTATACTTTTCTATGATATCTTGGAGATGTGGTATGGTTTTTTGATGTAGGTAAGGGAAAATTTGGTATAGAATTCAGTTTTGACAAGCCAGGATGAAGAATTTTTTTGCTCCCCAAATGGTAAAAGCATACGGGTATCTTGGTGCCTTTGCATGATTTTCTCAAGGATATATTTGTTGACATCAAACTCTTCATTTTGTAATCAGATCAACTTATGTTTTGTTGGATATAACCATATGATAAACTACTGTATCAAGAAATGTCCTAAGGGACCTCATTGTATCTCTCAATTGAATGGTTTTGGGCGGGGATATATGATCAATTGGATATGTAACAACTATTTTGTAAGGGTAGAATAGTTTGGTTTATATAAGGTGATAATCAGAGGTTTTCTTGCGAGTTCTTTCCTATCGGTATGTTGTTTGAACCCATTGTAAACAATTATAAAATATAATATAAAGGTTTAGTGGGTTGTCCACTTTTATTGAAAAAAAATAAAATTTAGAAATGGACTTTAATTAAATAATAAAGATTATTTATATAAAGGATTAAAATGATACTTAATTAAATAATAAATATTTAATTAATATTTAGAAGAAAGTTAATGATTAATTGATTAGAGATAGAAATTAAGAATGAATTTATTTAAATAATTAAGATTATTTAAATTGAAGAATTAATAATCATAATTAATTAAATATTAATAAATATTTAATTAATATTAGAAAATGGTTTAAATGATTAAATGAAGATAGAATTAAAATATAATAATTAGTAAGATGACAAAGAAATATGAATTTAGAAGAATAAGATTAATTAACTTAATTAAATAGTTAAAAAATTTAGACAAATAATTACTACATGATCAATGAGACATTTTTAGGTTTCTACATCTCTGATGCTCTAAATTTGGAATTAGAGTTTAAGAAATTGAATCTCCAATTGTATGTACCTCGAGCTAATTTTGATGCCAAGAGATTTGTTGTTGCCCATCTAACATTGAGAAAGGATTTCACTCATGTGCCAAATATGGATTACTTTTGAGCTGACTGTTGTGATGAATTTGAAGTCAGGAAGAGGGCACATCAAAGGTTCACCTTACAACAAGTCAAGGATTATAATCTGAAAAATGAATGCTGCTAATGTCAAAGATGATGATAGTGAATTGATTGATCCTTAGTTTGTGGATAGTAGACATAAAGGAGTGATTTCAGAAGTGGACTGGGATAAAGATGAGGAGGATAAGATTCAAGCAAGAGTATTTCCAGTCATTAGGACTGAAAAATAGTTAAGAGAATGGAGAATGGTTAGAATTTCAAGGAAAAGCTCAACTCCATCAACTGAAGTCCTAGTAGATAACTCTCTTGTCACACCTTGTGTTTTAGGTTTCTCCAAAACATAGGTTAGGACTAAATAGGCAACAAGGCTGGTGAGAGTAAAAAAGGAATCAACTCCTACGAGGATCACTTGGTCTAGAACTAGAAACAAAGTAAAGAAATCATCTGTGAATACAATGATAATTGATTTGGATGCCTATCCTAACATGGAAAACACTTCAACCCATCAGAACTCAGAGGTGCAGAACATTGATAATGCAACTGATAATCAATAGGTGGGTGATGTGACAAATACTGCTACCACATTGGTGGTAAGGAAGGAAAAGGAAGCTAAATCTAGCAATTATCAAACTCTTGTGCACATTGGACCCCTATGGTTAGAGAACACTCTTAGTAGTAAGAAAAGGAACATAGTCCCTTCTTCAGTTCTGTTGGAAGATATGGTAAGTAAATGCCTGAGGAAAGACTCTCGAGGGAAAGAAACTAAAGATAGTTTCCAATATTGATTTTGATGACAACATAAGTAATTGGATGGAAGAAATTGCTCACCCAAATATAGATGAAGTCATAGCCAGCCATATTGCAAAGGATTTTATAGTTGAAAAACTAAATCTTGGTGTCAGAACCTGAGCAACTAATTTTTTCCATCTTGAAGCATCAACCAAGAAAATACTCAATAGAACATGGAAGGATGAGAGAGATAAGCATGAGATGAAGAAAATTCCAAGGAGAATGGAAGATTATATTGAAGCAATTAATAATCCAAACCCTCAACCTCTATCACAAATTCCAATGTCCTTTGACCCTAAGTCACTTGCTAATCAAAAAACCCTAGAGCAAATACAAAAATGCAAGCTGGTTGCAGAAACTATGATGGAGTGGTTAGAAGGAATTCAGAAATTAGGTGCAGAGTATTTAATTAATTTGAGCAGAGTTTACAATGGGGTATTAATGGTGATGAAGGAGTTGGAAGCTGAAATCATAAATTGGAAAAATGAAGAAGCTAAATGGGTAGCAAAAGCAGTATAGATGGGAGAAGTGAAAATCTATGGGGTAATGAAGTTTCTCTTTGAGAAACATGTAGCTGGCTTAGATGATAGTATTTTGTATGTTTGACAGAGAAATATTGAATGGAGGAATTCCTTAATAAAGCAAGCTTATGAAGAATCTACAAAACTAGTGGACCAGCTCATAGAATTAGTTGCATCCATGCGAAATGAACTTGTGTGTATCAGGATCAAGTGTCTAAAAGATGATGGGAAGACCCTCAAAGCTACAGATGTTATAACAAAATCATTTGAAGGAAAAATGAATTATGTCAAAGAGGCTAAGGACCTAATTCTAGATGATCTAACCACCATTACAAATATTGAATCTCTTCTATTTTTATGCATTGGACACCTGGACAATCATTCTGATAAAGTTACATGGGTTCATAGGGGAAAAGAGGTCTAGAAACAGAGGATGATACATGTGGGAATCCCTCATGGTGCTTTAATTTGAGACTTCTTTGTTTCTTACACTGAATGGAGGAATGCAACAACTGTCAAAACTACTAAACCCAAGCAGAATGCTCCATAACTTCTTTCTTATCATGTGCCATGTTAACGTCCCATGTTAGTACCTTATCATTGGTTTTGATATATTTAGTTTTTTAGTTTTAAGTGAACTTCTCTTAAACTTTTGGGTGGAAATCTTGAATTTTTCCTGTTTCCCTCTTTAAACCATTAGCCAAGTTGTGGCTATTAAAACTATTTTCTAATCCTCTAGAAATTTGGTCTAAGAAATTTTGTTAGTGTGTGGAAGTAGTCTCTAGATACTTTATCAATTTTATGGATATGAGAAGAGTTATTCATCTGTGATTGAATATATGAAATCAATTTTGACAGTTTGAATCTATATGTTTAAATCTGGGGAATTTATTTCTATGTGAATGAATTCTTGTCTAAATTGATCTCATTCCTCATATTGAAAATACTTACAAAGTTAAGAGTTGAAAATTCTTCCTTCATTTATGTACATTAATTTGGATCAGTTAAGATAGTCTATGGGCTATTTTATTAAATCATTATATGAGTATTCTGCATTTTCATAGCATATTGATGTATGGAGATGAATGCCTTTAATGCTTTCGAGTTAAAAGTGTACATCAACTCATAGATTAAGTTAATTTAATGAAGATCTTAGAAGGGATGTGTACCTTAATTCAGAGGAGAATGAATTATTTCCATTTATCCAATTGTGCGGTTGCAAATTTGTCTTTAAAGGGTAACAAAGGTTAAGAATCGAATGGAGATTTTAAAGAAGACAAATTTGTTAACCAACAAACTGCAATGATAGCATCTACACATGTCTGATGATAGTTTTGGTTAAGCACAATTATCTTCTTTGCAACACCAATCTCACCTCAACACTTCACTAAATGATAAATCTCTTGTTCACACATTAACTTCTCTCTAAAAATGCAGAAACAATACTGATACTCAAATTACATGAATATCTCACCTATATATAGAAATCATCAACCTTGATCAATAACAAGGTTAGCTAAACCTTTAACCCTCAACTCACAATTATAAAATTGCATTACATGATATAAAGATTGATCACTAGAGAAATATAATGATTTACATTACATAGCATGGACCTAATTCAAATTCCCAAACAATCACATCCACCAGAAATCATGCCAAGATCAACCACAACACGCTACACCACCAAAAATACCAGATAACACATGAATCACCAAAATCTTGTACAACAATAAATGCAAATTGCCAGAACAAATAGGAAACAACTAGTAAACACTAACAAGCATGTTAGAATCATCTGAAATAGTTGCACCAATGCCACTTTTTAAATATTCATTTGTCAACATCTAGAAGCTCAACAAGACAACCAATCAACAACTTCCACAAAGAAAGATAACTTGTGGAGAACCAAATCATGAACCATCTAAAATTAAGATACACAAGATCATCCAAAACATTATCCCAAAGTCTCAGCACCAAATCTGATCATACCAAAATATACCAGAGGAAATACTGGATTCTGTAAAACAATGATCAACAAAACCAAACTACAAAACCAGATCAAAAAATCTGCCCAATCTCATCAGAATAAATCATAGGAATATGTTAGCATCAATGACAACAACCATATCCAACACACATAAAAAACTCAAAAACTAAAAATTCCGAAACTCTCAAAGCTCCCCTTGAGATGATTATAACATTTTTCACTTCCCTACACTCCCCCTTTGACATCAATGGCAAAGGTTGTTAGACATAATGCATCACTGAGAGGGGGAGGGGGTGAATCAGTGGTTCTCAAATCTCTTTCCCTTTTACAATCCTATGTGAGCATATCGATTGATAGATTTAACTCAATACAGACTTACCAGTTATGGAGGAGACAAACTGAACTGCAAACACACTCACAGGGGGATATCACATAACACCAGTATATACGAGGAAAACCCAAGATGGGAAAAACCTCAATGAGCACTGTCGCTAGAAACTACTACTCCAATCCAACCTCATAGTAAAACATAGTTACAAAGTTTAGGGAACTAACCCAAGGAGCACCAACCCCTGCACCGAGCTACAACTCAGTGTTCATAATGTAAGCATCAAATACATAAGTAGTTATCTTGTTACAAGTGAATCTTGCAACCATTATATATATATATCTTACTCTCTTGGTGAGATATCTTCTCTACTTCACTAACTCACTTCTTTGTTGCTCTTCACTTGCTACTTCACTACTGGTAAGCCCTACCAGTTTATCTCTCTTATGTACTTCTCTCACTGAATATCCTCCTCATTGTTCTACTCTTCATCGATTCTACTCTTTGTTGGTTGTCTATTGATCTTCTCTGCAGCCTCCTTCACTTCTGCTCTGGTGGTATGAACATTACTGGTTCTTCTCTCCAGTCGGTTGAATGCTTCAACTGGGTTGCCTCTCACTCCCACTCTCTTCATAGATGCTTGTTGAGAACTTGGCTGATTTTCTCTTACTTGCAGAAGTATTTTACTTTGTAATTGCACAATATTCTTCTATTCAACAGCAACAAATAATCTCTTTGGCCTTCACACTTATACCCCAGACTTCTTGCCAAAACTCAATTCAAAATATGCACGGTTAGGATTTTCTCACCATCCTTGAGGAAAACCAAATCCAATCTTGTCTGATCGGATCTTTCAGACTATCAATCTACATGACTCCGTCATTTACGCATCTCCTAGATCATGCCTTTCATCTCTGGCGACTCTCTTTTTACCCTAATAGCTAATCTCTTGGTCAAACACAAAAGATCGATCATGCTATTTCCTCCATTGCATCAATCTTCTCAATCTCTCTTAGCTAACTTGTAGCTATCTTCTAGACCTTGAGCCTCAAACCCCTACAATAGCTCTATAACATGTCCCATGATTTGTGTGACCTTTCATTAAAGTCGACCAACCATGCAGCAACCCTATCAATGTACATTCCATCTTTATCCAAACACATTTTCACCATGTTGACTCCACGTGGCATTCATATCAACCAAACTCCATCTTGGCACTTCATGTTCATCCAGATAGGATCACTAACCAGCCACTCTACAGGTTCCTTTTTCCTGTCAATTTTCTAACCCTGCCAGTATCACACACTGTACCGATAATCTCATGACTATCCCAACCTTTCTTCAAACCACATATACTTAAATATATCTACAAAAATGTTCTTCAATGAGCTCAAATGACTATCCCAACCTTTCTTAAGACTCCAAAATTGAGATCTGATCACTAAAACGGAATTCTTACATCTCTACCATCTGAATATCTAAGGGTTCATTGGTTACCATGGCATCCCTAGCTTCCTTCAAAGCACTAAGCACTGTATCCATCTTTAGAGTAATTTGACTCCAAATTTTACCAACTCTACCAACGATCTTATCACTATCATGACTTAGATTCTTAATCTTGTGAAGCAATGATATAACTTGACTTTCTTGACTAGCCATAGAGGTAGTCAAGGGATCAGAGGACTGAGAGATATCTACCAATTGCTTCCCATACTTCTTTAACATCTTCTCAAAGTCTTCAACAAATTTTCAAGATGATAAACAATATTTGTAGACTACACCACCTTCAGATAAGGCACTTTGAATACTCTTGACATAAGCATCTATCAAAATCCTATCATTGGCCATCATCTTCTTCAATTCATTGAATCTTATATCATTGAACTCATTCTAGACTTTGACTTCAGCTGACTTCTCTAATGACTCAAAATGAGTACTTATTGAGTTAATTAGGCTCTTTAGTTGTCCAAAGGGAGAATCTGATGTGTCCTTCTAGAATGTAGGCATTATCTTTTCTAGGATACCAAAAGAAAGACTTCGCATCTCACTATCCTTCATGTGAGATTTCAACATCTCTTCTCTTGCCTTAGCCTATGTAAGTGGTTCTAGCTTCAACTTTTGAATTGCAGAAAGAGTGTCTAAGTTGATAGGCACATGAGATAGGTGTTGAATCATCAAATATCTATTTATCCTTCTCAAGAAAATTCTTAACATCCTTAGCAGTGTCTCTTACCTCAGAGAAAACATCAATTACCTCAACCTTCTTGATTTCAGTGTCAATTTGAGCTTTGATCTCTCAGAAATCTTCTTGCAGAGCACTCTTGACTTCTTTCTTTTAGAATGCAAAGTGATAAATGAAAAGGTTAAATTTTCTTTCATCATCCACACACTTAACTTTTTAGTGCAATAAGTGTTCTCACCCTAACCTTTCTAAATACCCTTTCTTCACAGACTGTTTTACACAAATTCATCTGTAGATCTTCAATATCACTCAATATCTCTCACAAATCCTTCCAAATCATCTACAATATCCTAATACAACTTCTGCCAACCTACTAGATTTGGGTATCAACTACTAGCAGGGGGCATAGGATTTTCTTGAAAACTCCCCCTAGTCCAGATACCTTAAATCAATTCCCAAATGAGTTTCTAGCACTAGATTCTAGTGCGGACCCATTCCCTGCATCAATATCACTCTTCTTTATCCATGTCTTCTTCATTTGATTCTTGATCTCATCTACTTTTTCTTTTCCTTTATCATCTAATTGCACATTCTTGTTCTTGTCTATCGGACCATTCCTATTCACATTCTTGATTATGCAAAATCTTGCAATGTAACCAAATTTATTGCAATTGTAGCACACAACATTTCCTTGTCCAAATATGTAATTTCATTGATTTCCTCTTGATCTGCACTGATTAGCCATGTGACCAAACCTATTGCATGCATAACATCTAATATTCCTTCTATTGAAAGAGTTATTCATCATACTTATTGCATTTGAAACATTGATAGGAGAAAGATGGACCATTTTGATTCATTCTACTTCTGCATTGAATAGCTTTATGACCAAATTTATTGCAAACAAAGAAGTTTCCATTGAAATTTTGAGCATTAGGTTGTCTTACTGAAGACCTTTTAGCTTTGTTCTTCTTCTTTTCTTACTTAAGATTGCTTTGAACAAATTCGGAGCTTTCACCTTTCTCAAATCCAACACCTTGCTTGTCATTTGCATTCTTCTAGCTTGCAAGCATTACATCAAGCTTAGTTGAGCTAATCTTTAACATCTCCTTGTACTCATTTGCAGTCACAATTTCATCATTACGAATGACAATCTGCCTTTCAAGCTCTTCCTAATGGTGTTTGGATTCTTGTAGATCAAGCTTCAGTTGGCCAATCTTTCAATCAAATCTGCAACATTCATTAGATCTATCTTTCAAGGACTAATTAATTTTCTCTTCACTCTTCTTCCTTCCTTCAATCTCCTTGGTCAATCCCATCACCGTAGATTCCATCTCATGCTTTAGGGTTACATTTTCTTTTGCAAGTTTCTCACATTCTTTTATCTTCTCCTTCAAGGCTTGATTTAGGAGACCATCTTGCATATTTTTTCTTTCTTTCTACTTTATCTAATCACAAAGTTCATTTCTATTTTCCCTAGACCTGTTCAATTTCTCCTTCAGTGATAGAATGAAATTTTTAGCATCCTTAAGGTTCCCTTGCAACTCCTGGACCACAACTTTAGACTGATCAAGATCATCTAATGCAACTAGGAGTTGTTGATAAAGACTACTAAAATCCATTGAATCACCATCCCAACTATTCCTCAAGATGTTAGACTTCTTCCAAGGAACCAGGCTCTAATACCAATTGTTGGAATCAAGGAACACTGAGGGGGGGTTGAATCCTGGTGTTCTATAATATTTAACTTTATTAAATTATTTTTTCAACCACTTAATACATATGAATAAAACAAAGATGCAAGAACATAAAAAAAATAACCACAACACTATAACACCAAGATTTTTGTATGTGGAAACTTGGTTAAGAGAAAAACAACAGTGGGAATGAACCCACAATATAAGTATACGTTGCAAAAGTATAGAAATATTAAAATTGGGGAATGCACATGCATTCGAGCACATTGCCTAGAGCTCACTACTCAAAATAAGAAGGGATACAACTCTAGGAAGGCTCAATGCCTTAAAAATCAATTACAACAAATCACTAAAGTGAATGAAATAAAAAGTAGCATTTACTAATGCCTAATAATAGTTCTGGTTAATCCCAATAAGCACACTTTTCACACTTATCTCATTCTGCTCTATTTTACTATTCTGGACCATAGATCTTTGTCATGCACACATGAAACTATACATAATTGATTACACAACCTAGTACATAATCATATCCAACACTTATCACACTTATCACCCTTATATCTACAACAAGAAATCATATCCATCGCTAGTCGGCCTATCAAGAACATTATTGAAACATGTACACCAAGTCGACTGAATTCAAACTCCAATCCTTATGCAGACCAAAAATAATTGTCCACATGCTTTCCCAAATTTTGGCCAAACTCCTTAGAACACAAAATTAATCATCAAAACTGCTCCATCAATTCTGCAAAATGATCAAATACACAAGTTAGCTTGATACACACTAACAGACCAAAAACTGGTACTTGGAAACTTGTACCATGTAAACTGATTACCACCAGAGACCAAAAACATAGAATAAAGGTAGTTCAGACATCTATCTACCTTCCTTCAAATCTACAACACAAAATATCAGCCTAAAAAGAAATCCGGACCAAAATATTGAACTTTGCCAGATGCTTTGTTCTAGCTTGGCATACTTAACCAAATCACCAATCTGACTTCTAGTATAAACAAATCATGCAATGTGGATGGGATCACTGACTTGGCTTGCCATCAATGGCAACACCTAACTAGTTGTGCAGTGTCTCTTGACAACAAGAGATTTTTCAGTCCTACTTATGAGGCTTTATCTTCTATTCATTCTAATATCCTCTCTTCTAGAAATAAGGCCCTAATGAATTATACTAGAACTCCCTCTCCCATGTTTTCCCCTATGTATGAGAAAATTTGTGTGCAAGAGTAATGTGACTTAGTGGAATATTCCTTTCCTACAAACTAATTTCTTGATCAAGATTATTCAATATTTATCATCTTATACTTGTTTTTAATCTCATAGATGGTAGAGCATTTAACATGTCATATTCAAATTCCTCATCCAATCTATCATATCTACAAATAACATTAATGGCTATTATGTTTCTCATCATTGCGTGACATTGGTAGCTCACTTATTGGATCTCATTGTCATTCATGATAGTAAAATTTCATGTACAATAATACTTTGGAAGCAATGTAATATCCTATTTTTGTCCCATCTCTTGTCTCTATGTGAGGGGGAAAGAGTGATTTCAAACATCTCTCATTCTTAAGCTTAAAAATTTCCCCTTGGTGAAGTAGTTTCTTCTATAAGGATCTCTTATTTATTATAGAGGTGTATATTCCTATTGGGAATTCCCTCTCTCATATTGGAACAAGTATCCTTGATGAGGATCTTAAGTACATATCCTTAATTGGGACCTCTTCCTTGGTGTGGAAGTCTATAATCATTCATCATGGAAAACTGTTGGGGAACGATCAATATCAAAATCAGTCAAACAACTCAAATTTTGATCCCGCACCACAGGTGATAGGAGACTTCGGCATGGGAATGATATCCGCTACTCAATAAGGGCTTTCCAGTTGGCTGCTGCTATGGACAATCATAAGGTGTGCTTTATTGGTGAAGTCAAAGAGGAGGAGATTGTTTATCCAACTCTTTTCTTTATTGAGTGGTATCTTTTATAAGGAACCCTTCTATGTTGTGAATGTGCATATCCCTAATGAGTATTTCTTTCCTTCTTTTAGAAGAATGTTCTTTTATAAATGATCTCTCTTTGATGTCCTTGCTTCTATTCATGGGGGGCAAGGGTGATATTTCAATCCTCTATTTGTTTTCTCCAATGACTCACCTTTCCTTTGTGGAGTTGCATTTTTAAATTGATGTCATCTCTTGCATAGAATATGTGCATTCCTTATTTAGGACCTATTCTCTATATGAAATTATACATCTTCCATGAATGACCTCTCCTTAGTGAAAGTGTGTAATCTTTTGCTAAGAATTCTTTTTTCCTAAATATTGGAGAAGGCATGTATTCTTCTTTTCCTTCTCTTTAAAGATCATATCTTTATCAAAGATCCCCTTTATTCTCAAAAGTGGATGTCTTTGGATAATGATCTCTTCCTCCTATTCACAATTCAAAAGGTAATTCTTTCCCAAACCCTAATTCTGCATTTTCCACTTAATCTTTCATCTTGTGTTAGAGCTCCAATTCTCACACTCTTGGTTGTGTTGGAATTGTAATTTAGTTCTCTTTCTTACCAAATGTTCCTTGATGTGCTTTGATCTTGTATCAAGCTTCGTCATGAGAATTTATCATCACCTCTTTTCATAATTTGTTGTGGTAAACATGATACCCTATTTCAAGTTACTAATTAGCAAGATGAAATGGGGGGCATATAGCTACCCATGAATTTCATCACTTCCCTAGTAAGCATTTAGGTGATTTTGTGATTTTATCTAACAATGTGGTTTTGTAGGGTGCAGTTCCTAACAGTGTACTATAGATACCGCTAGGGGCTTCATCTTACACCTTATGGAGATATCGTTTTTCATAAAATGTTTATTTTTTTGTACTTTAGCTTTCATATGCACGTAGTGTCATATGACCGCTAAAGTAAGGGCTAAATGTAGCATCATAAATTGTACACCCTTAATTGGTTGGTACAATTCCACACTTAGAATAGAACCTGCCTTAGTCTGTTTGCATCTTGCATTTTAAATTCTATTTAAGCATTTAATATATTAATTAATTTAATTAAGTCTAAAGTCTTCTTTTATCCCTCTACACATCATAAAATTGAGCCCTTTACCCTAAGTGTGCCCCTTTTTATTTTATTCTTTCAATTAATTAATTAATCAAAGGCCCTAATTATGTCCTATTTTGACCTTCAAGGCCTGATTTCACATACCTAAACACCTTGAGTCATCAGATCCTTATGAAATTGACTTTAGAATCATGATATCTTTCTTCCCCCAAAAGTTGGAAAAAAGTTGGCCAGACTAAGGGGCGGCCTCTTGGTCCAAACTTTTTCTCCTTGAATTTCGGGAGCATGTTTTGGTGGTATTTTAATTTTTAAATCCAAAGAATTGTGAAATCATATTGATTCTAGATCGGCCTACGATGAAAAAAAAAGTTAGGGTTTCATACATATAGCCTTTCCTTTCCTCATTTGAAGGATCCAACTACAAATTTTTTTGAAGGACCCTCTTATGAAGTAAAAGTGCAGGTTTTGTGAAATATTCAATCAACAAATTAAGCATCTATCAAGTCTACATCTACTATTTTCATCAACAATAGGAGGTTTGAAGACATTGAATAATAATAGGAGATCATTGACTATTGATTAGTTTGTACCTCTCCCTTAGGGTTTGGTATGGTTTCATGTTATTTTCATCATTAATTTTCAAATTTACATTTATGCTTTAGATCCATTATTACATTTGTGATTTGAAGCATTTATATTTATGTTCACACTCATTTAGGGTTTACTCTCCAAAGCATAGGGTAGAACTCTAGATTTACTTCCTTGTCCATCTAGGATCTTGCACACACATTTTTAGTACATTATTGGCTATTTGTGGAGGTGGAAATAACCAAAACAAGGGGTTTGACTAAGAAAAACCCTATATAGCCTCCTAGACACCATTTTTCAAGTTGTAGGTGCAGGTACAAGAATCTAACTAATGCATGACATCCAGAACTAATAGATCGTACCGATGTAGGCTTAGTTTAGGAAGAAGACTTCAGTTTTATAAGATGATGACATGAAGCCCTAGTCTAGGACCAAGGAGTGAGGTCCTGATCCTCTGAGTTTTTCAACTTCTTTTGGTAGTTCCACAAAATAGACTTTCAGGATCCAAATTTTGAAAGTACAACATGGTACAGTATCAGGGACCAAGGTGTGGCACTCTAGTCCTGCATAGTCGATATTAAATACTTCATACTCTATATTCAATATCTCAGTTTTAGATTTATAGATTTTAGTGTTTTCAGTTTACATTCGCATCTTTGTTTATCTACTGACATAGTTGATCATTGTATTGTATTTGACACATATCCTCTTCATAGAAGCAAAGGAATAGAAACCCTAAAGATATTCCTTAACTCTCTCTTGCAAGAAGTAGTCAAAGTGAATCATCTCCATAGGCTCTTTTGTATTCCAATGTGTGTATGATAGTGTGATTAGGTCTTAATTTACTTGATCCTATTTTCATCTATCACAATTTAAATATTAAAACACCAATTAAAATTTCTTTTAAAATAATCAACTCTCTCTGAATAAGCATGCAAAGAATAAATAATTATTTTAAACTAAAAATATATTTATTTACCAAAAAATAAATTAAAATAGAACAATTAGTTCTATAATAAAACATAATTTCCACTATAAAATAATTCTCACAATAAAAATATTAACAAGCACTATAATAAATCACTTAATAAATTATATCCAATAATAGGAATATATTCATTAAATCGAAAACACAATTAGAACAACAATAAATAATAATTAATTATTATTTTCATTTATAACACTTAGGATATAATTAATATCAATAATTAAGATGACATAATATCTTACACACTCAATTAAGTCATAAAATAATACCAATATCAAAAGAAGACTTACAAGTGACAACAAGACTTACCAGTGACAACAAGGTGATTAGACATTGTCTATATAACAAATTTGTCGGGATAAAAATTTAAAGACTAGATAATTGTCCCTAGGTTAGGACAATGGCTCGGGCTAGATACATTTCAAGCCTTGTAGTATCTCCATTCCCACTATTGGAATTTAAAGGCATTCTCAAACCTGTGGGACTAGGTGGAGTCAATGCCTAGTGCGTGCAACTTGCACAAAAAAAATTGCACACACACACACATGTATGTATGTATGTATGTATGTATGTGTGTATATATACATGCATATATACATAAAAATATTTACATATAAATATGTACATATATATACACACACACATGTCTATATATATATATTTGTATGTATGTATGTATGTATGTACACACACATATGTGTGTGTGTGTGTCTATATATATAATGGTAAAAAATAAGCGCTTTCACTCAATTAAGGTAAAAACCGCTAATTTTAAATTCAAGCACCACTACATTAAAGAGGGGTGAACCTAACAAATCTAGCCTCAAATCAACAAGGATAGGGCTGTGATTTCTGATTGAATTAACTAGATTGGAGATTGATTCTCTCTTTCAAGTTAAATTGTTTGAAATGTTCAAATTAGGGTGAATGTATAGGAATTGAAGTAATTATGTGCAAATAGTGAGCTACATTCATCGGATTGAGCCACAAACTTGGATCTGAGTAATATAAGATTATTCAGACTTGTTCCCAGAAGGACCTCTTGATTTGTCAATACCAGAATTCTCATTTCTTTGGTCTTTCACACTTTTTGCCATCCAAAGGGGAACATGTTTGTCTCTGTAAATAAAGCCAATTCTGAAGATCACATGTTCGTACTTGTTATTGTGCACACTAGAGAAGGGAAATAGATTAGGAATAGGGGTTTGCCTAGGTCAAACCCCAGTTTAGGAATTAACCTTGAATGAAATATTACAAATAATAAAATAAACAATGAAATAATATACCTAACATCTACAATTGTTGATAATGATGCTTTTCTTCTTGAATGTAATCACATATGTTGTATGAAATGGGAAAACCCTAATCACACACACATGCTCACATATGAATGATGTAATTTTGCTCCAAAATGGTTAAATAAAGAATATGCAACCTTGAAGATCTTTGAAAATGCTTAATGAACACTTCACAGATGCAAGGGCATGTGATTGCTTGGAGATGGAGATTTAGGATTGAAATCAAATGATTAAATTTCTTTATATAGGGGATCCTAGGTTAGTTTACTTATTAGGCGGAACTCTAACGGTCATGTTGAGCTGCCAATTTCATTTCTTGCTAGAGAGATAGGTCCGAACTCATATTTTAAAATAGCGTCTGACCAAGGGGAACCAGGGAACTAGAACTATAGTCCTCCTCAATCATGTACCTCAATAAGGCCCATGGAGAAGGATATCCCTCTAGGAAATAAGCTAGAAGGTGCACATAGCATCAAAAATGGAGTCAAGGCACTAAACAAACCCAGATAGGAGATGAGGGAGAGACATGCTAAAGTAGTGGTGCCAACTTGAGGTTTAAATTGGCCCGATGACAACTTACAATGCTACATTTAGCCCCCACTTTAATGGGAATATGAGCCTATGCAAGTATTCATGGTAAAGTAGACAAAAGAGATGAAAGAGAGGAATAATGAGGAGTATAAGACACTACTAATTTTGAGGGAGAAATCCCCCAATCTTAGGATCTTAACTCACTCAAACGCATGCCAGGGCACACAAAACTAGACAAAAAGGGCAAAAAAAAAGGAAAACAAAGACAAAAGACAAAAGATGCACACAAAAGGATTAAAACTTAAAAAAAGGCCTCAAGTCAACTAGCCAAAGAGACCTCGATATCAAAATATCTCAACCACTAATATCATTGTTGAAAAATGCCATCTCAAGAACACAAGGGATCAACATAAAAGAGAAAGAGCACACTATTGGAATCAAGGAACATTGAGAGGGGGGGGGGGGGTGAATCAATGTTCTAAATGTTGTCATGACAACTACTGGATTTTTTCTTATTACTTGGGATACTATTAGATAGTCATAGTATGATTGCTTTAGACCTTGTGATGATTGTCTACAAGTCCCCAAATGACTGTCTTAGATTTGACTATCTTTGATTCCAAGTTAAACTTACTATGAACCTTTCATTCTATCTCTGTCTTTTGAAGGTTGCCTTGATTTCACTGCCATTCATATATGTTTTGTTAGGGTGTACATACTAGTAGTTGTTCACTTTGAATGTACTATGATTAGCTTCATTTATTGTTAATGTTGCTAATGATAAGGTCTTTATTGTATTATCATATCTTCAATCTCAAGATCACTGTTTGGACTACCCTATGATTGTTGTTCACTCATTATTCTAACCACTTCTATATACGATAGTCACAACCTATAGATATGCAACCCAATGCTCTTTTGCCCCTCCAAGATTGGAACTGCTCTTGAGTCTGCTCTACAATAACCACTGCCTTTTTAGTATCACTATTCATGATATGTAGATGATCTGTTTTATTTTTGTCATAGGTGAATCTTTATTATTAGTGTCTATTAAGAACATATTCCTTGTTCTTTCCTTTAAAATCAATGATATATCTAAGATTGGTTTTTGACTAATACTCATGATTAGTGGTTACTATTTACTTTATGGACTATCAAAAAGGATTTGTGACTTGTGAGATTATGAAATTTGGATGTTGTCTTGATTTGTAGAGAGTCCTATCATGTATCCTTATGAGTATTCTTGAGACATGATTTGTTGGTGCTTATTGCATGAATGTCAAATAATTACCATCTAAAGATGAGTTTGCCTTGGCCTAGTGTTCTCTTTTACAAGTGTCATCTCCATTATTGCTTTGTTCACCATACCTTTGGTTGTGGCATTGTATTAATCAATTTCTCTTATGATGCTCTTGTCTGAGATTATTGACATGTTTTCTTAGTATGCCTATATGTATAGGCATTCAATTATGTTTTTGTAGTAGTGAGCCTTATTTTCTCTATATTGGACTAAGACTTCTATTGTAGATTTTGTGCTTGCATGACTTATGAGTACTGTTCTTTCTATCTTTGAGGTTGTACTTTATATAACAAAGTTCTAGGACAATAGCTTCCCATTGAGATGTTATCCTTGATTGCTCTTTAATGTCCTCTACATCATGAAATAGGGTTGCCAATGATTATGACACTATTCTACTATAATGATAGTTTTGTAAGTTGTCCTCATATGGTATTGTGATCAGTTGTCTCTTTATTATACATGCTCCTAATAGATCATCATTCATGTGATGACTCTCATTTGTTGGTTTTCATTAGATACCATCACGTTTATATTATAAGTACTACTACTGGATGGAACTTGTTACTGTCATGAGTGACAACATATGGGACTATGGATGTGATTGTACCTCATGTCTAGCAGTTGATTAGTGTCACCCTATGAGTGATATCTTATATGCTGAGATCAATCCTTGTGGGGGTCCATTTTAACCCACATACCTGATAGTTATGAAATGAAAACATGTTTTTGCACATGAAACAAACAAGCTAGATAAAACATGATACTTGCTGCTATCTCATGGCACCTTCTTTGTGTTGATTCCTTTGCTTCTAAATCTAATATCCTGATAGTTGTAGACATATATTTTGGTATTCTTATGCAGATAGAATGTGTATTTTGATGAGATTGAGTGTGAAAGTATGGTTATCCTCATTGCTCTAACATATTATTCAAATCTCTTGTAGGTATTGATGGGATGGGAGCGGGAGAAACCAAAGATGGACAAATAGATGAAGATCCAACCATTCCTTCAAGCTTAGGCTCATCATTCTAGGAAATGACCAGTCACCCTATTGTCATTCTCATTCTTTCATTTGTTTATATAGTTTAGTTGTGTAACTGTATGAGAATGTATGTCTATATCTTAGTCAGTTATTCCCATGGCTTGTGTGGGACACCTTACACATTTTTTGTAATACAAAAGCTATTTGTATGCAATATTTTGTTGTTATTTGGTATCTTTTGTTGAATAATAAAATAACCTTCAAATTTTAAATCATGAAGTTCAAAATCAAGAATCTGTGTAAAAATATTTATGTACCTTTCTTCAATTACAATGTGTAAGGCCTATAATAGGCCACCAAATTTAGCTGTAGCAAAATTTGGTAACATTTATGGCAACCTCTCAGGGGTATTTACCTGCTAAATAAATACCAGTGCCTTTAAAGCATATCCATTGGGAATAGAGTCAATTCTATGGTCTTTCATTCTGAAAAACTCTTCAAATCTATGTAAACTCTTCTATAGCTCAATTTTTAACAGCAAAATAGCAGCAAAAGATAACTAAAAGCAAACTACTATGGCTCTGCCTATAGTTGGGCCTGAAAACTGTGTAGCAACACTTATTGAACAACAAAAAATGAACTGAAACTGAAATCTGAAAAATGAAATGTGCTTGGAACACTTATTGAAACTGAAATTGAACTGAAATGGAAACTACTCTACCCTACCCTAACCTAATCCTAGAAATAAACTTGGTTATACAAAACCAATCACTGCTTTTGAAAAGTAACATCACCACATATAAGATCCTAGACATATAAGACATCACACATATTGATCTTCTTGGTTAACTATTTCTTGAATCACCACCTTTTCTTGCATGCTATTCTGCTCTATTTGAGCCATATTTGTATCAACATCAACCTTTTGAACCTTCTCAATAATTCTTCTTTCTATTTCCTTCTCAGGGATTAGCACCTTGTTAATACCATTCCCATGCTCTTGCTGAGAATTAACCATTATTTTTTCAAAAATAACCTACTGTTCAGATTGCATGTCTTCCAGAGATGTTTGATTAGTGTCCAAATTTGAAACAAATATCTCTAAATCATCCAAAATGAGTCCTCTTCATCATTCTTTTCAAATTGCTCAAGAAGAGGACTATCTGCCACCTTATTGCAGTTCTCTTGAGTGGTCAAAACAACAATGTTTTGAACCTCTTCTTGTTGTGTTGAAGCTGGTATGATTGTATTTTGAGATTTTTCAACCTCATCTTCCACAAAAAGTGGTAGCTCATTAAACAAGGTAGTTAGAACTTGACAATTATCAACTTTTTTAGTATCTAAAACCCACAATTATTCATTTGTAACCTCTTTCTTTTCATGTATTAGATTTAAACTATTATCTTGAATGTTATATGCATGTATACCAATAGGTGAAAGATCTAATTTTTCTTCACTATGCACCTCCTTTTCTTCATCTTTGACTAGAAATATTAAGGAATCAAGACACCAATGGATTCTTTTAGAATGAACTGTTGAGGTTCTTGAATTGAAAGAGGCAGTCTAAAACTTAAGAATGCAAACATGCAACATTATTCCTTAATAGACTGATATTTTATGGCCAAAGCTGAAAGGATTGGCTCTATGGGTTGTGTTGGTTCCCAAATGGGTTTACACTGTGAGAGGCACAAACCAAGTTTATTCTTCAAATACTCATGGAGAAGCCAACTCCAACTATTAAAATCCTCAAGAACTTACTACGAAAAGGATTTTACAAATTCTTCTACGCTTCGGGCTCTACGAAACCTAGGAGGGTAATCCGTTTAGTGAATTTGTTGATCCCTGCACCACAGTGAAAGATTCACTAAAACAAAGTATATTATCTCATAAGCGGACTCAACGATAGGGAGAATGCTCAAGGATGGAAAATCCTTCAGTGATCCTTAACCTAACTAGAGCATGAGATGGGTGGGACAACTCAAACATACATAAAACTTGTAAATATGTCTTGATTTTAAATGATTTATGACAAACCATAAATTAAATAGACAAGGAATTGATAACCTAATGATGTCTGCTAGCATATACTAGTACCTAGATCCATTGGGCTATAGAGTCTCTGAAATATCACTAAAACTTGATAGAAATTTATCTAATAGCTAATTGAATCTTAAATGATATTGCCTTAAAATATCGTTCTATTTGCAATTTCTTACCCAGACTACTTATCAAATCCTAGTACAAGCATTATCTCTCTATAATTTCATTCAATCATTTTAATTAACCACTTGGATTAAAGAATAGAATGGAAAACTACATACATCATAACAATGCAACAAGTAAATGAAATCATTGATTCCATTAACTCAAAAGAAAATAAAGTCACACACATGAGAGTAAGGATTTGATATTTTATCTGTATTAATTTCAAAAGCTATCTTCTATCAGGTAACACAGTACATTTCATTTACAAAATAACCCACTTAAAATCTTAAACTGGTAACTATCTTGTACTTTGCTCTACAAAATGACATTACAACTTTTCTATTTACTCATGACTTCCAAAAAATTGGAACCTAATCCTGCAGACCGAACCAACATAAAGAGACCCTCTTCAAAGATTTTTTTGGAACCCTCTTCAAACATTTTGCTTCTTGGAAAGGAAATTGGATCCTGGCAAGAAGTAAAATCACCCTCAAACAAGAGGAAGATCTCCAACCTTTATGCCTAGGATCAGGATAAGTGGAAAGAGGAGCTTAAGGGAAAACATAATATGTTGAAAAGGCATTGCAACTTCCATGAAATCGTAGAGATGACTAGCTACAACTCCTTACTCAAACAAATCCTTCTTTCAGTTCCTTGTGGGCTCCTTCCTCAAACACCCTAGTAGCTATTGGCAGAGTATGAGTAGAGAATGTGTCATGGGTGGTTTTTTCTTATAAGAAAAGGATTTGATGTCCCCTCTGACAATCCTCCAAACTTTCACAACCCCTTTGACAATGAGAAACCTTATACCAGAGAAAGAACATCCATCCAGTGTCAAAAAATATGCAGCAACTCCGTGCATGATCCTGTTCAAACACCATCTTTGCTGATGAAAAAACTGCTCTCAAAAATGAAGAATTTTGTATTCTTTTCTACCCATTTAATCACCACCCCATTAAATTTATAATTGAATTTCAATTTAAAAATGGTGGTGCTTACTCATGTGAAAAATAATCATCTCGATATTTTCTACTCATCCTGCTAGCTATGGATTCCAGAAATCATGCCTATCAAACCCAGGTCACTATCACATCTAGGCCATCAATCTGCTACCTCCTACTTAGGCTCATCTTATGCGACCAATTTTTTTCTAATCTTATTTCTCCTTGACTGTACATTTTTTGCTTCAGAATCCTTGTCAATAGGTGATGTTTGATTTCATCGAGGAACCTTTGATCCTTCATCACCAACTCAGAAGTTATCCCAATCCCCTTATGCCTTTGAAACATTCAAATCTCCCAACTTGCTTCTATATGTTCCAAGTCAACAAGCCTATATTCTGCCCATTCTATCTTTCCCGTGCGGGTGACAAATAGTGCCCTTAATGATCCTTTTGAAAAATCAGTTTGAATCTCTATCGTAGATCTTGCCCATCCCGACAAATCAAACAATCACTAATGTTCAATTTGGCATTTACTTACGATCATGGCATGTGGACCCATTTAATCATGTGATGTAGCAATGCCAACTCACCTTCTAACCCAATGCTATCATCAGCCACACCATCGATCTTCTCGATCAGCCCAGGATATATGGTATCATCTTGTGATACCACACTCCATAACCTTCTTGCATTTTCCTTCATAGGGTCACGAGGAATGTTGGATCTATTCTCTCTTTACCTTGCAGTCACAGTCCCTGCCAACCTTTGTGAATTAAACATTGAGCACCTTTTTGCCATAGATTAAAACATCCTTGTCCATTATAAGCATGTGCAAATAGAAAACCTTTAGTAAGTCAAACTTTACCCGTTGGGAAACGGTAATATAAAATGTTTGAAAGGTCAAACCAATAGCTTGCCTTGACCGCTCAGGACGTGTGACATCATTTCATGATGTCGTGGTCCTTATCTTCCTTACATTTTTGACCATGGGGAAGAGCAGATGTCAGATGTACCCTACCTTTAGCTGCTGAACAAAATATTAGAACTTTAGACTTATGAAAATTAATGTGCACAGGCATAAATATTAAAGAGTGGTTGGCCATAAGGAAAAATTTCATGCAAACTTAGGAAAATATAAAGGGACTGATGAAAAACAACTTAAGTGCCTAGGAAATATGATGGCCCCACCAATGGTAGCCAACCCTTGGCTTAAGTGGAAAAAGGTAACGACAGAATATAACAAGCTTAGGGTATTTCTTTAACAAGACTTAATAAAAAATTCACAAACCCTAAACCCTAGACCTTGAACTTAGACAAAGGGAAAAATAATTCCATAGTGACCAATATCTTGACTCAAACATGAAACGTTTTGTGCAATCATTTTTAGGACTATCAGTGGCTCTAGTTAGGAACGTTCATTATTCAGGAATGATGCAAGAATTCCATAATCTTTGGTGAAGCAAACCACTTGTAGACCGGACCAAAAAGAAGTTACTTGGATAGGGAAACTTCAACTAGGAAAGGAATCTACACTACTAATATACAAAACCTAACTAATGCTCATGAATAGTAACTACTTTAAGAAAAGTAGGGCTTCAAGAATTTTTCATGAGAACACAATTCAAGAGGGAAATGGTAACTATTCCATTGGGTATAGAGTCAAAAAAGATTACCCTACCCCAAGTTGCTTTTGTCCTAAAGGTCAAACCATGTGTGATGGCCCTAGGCCATCTTAAAATCAATCAATGTTTCCCTCAGTCAAATATGTAGTTATGAGCACATTGAATCTTGAACAATCTAGAGACATTACTATCATATACCTGTTCATGTCCAACAAGCTCTTCATCCTTCAACATGTCATAAAAACCCTTTATCTCAGTACATCCTTCACTGATTTGAACCTTATCACCAGGCATTGTTTGAAATAAACAATACCCATGCTCAATGTCTGAAATAAAAACATTTTGATAACAACATTCATCAAGTTTCATGATAGCCCCATCAAGTTGAAATGGGAAGTGAAACACTTCATACTCTGTTTTGCAACTGGCATCATGAAAATTGGTCTCTTCATTTGTTTGTACCTCCATAATATATTCATCATTGAAGCATTCTTCCAAAAATAATATAAATTTATTACAGATATCAAGAGAAATTCTTGTTGATCCATCCAACATAAAAACTGGTTTACAAATAACCATATCTAAACAATCAACATTTGAAAAGAATTCCAATTCACTTATATTTCTCATTGACATAATCACTAACTCTTGATCAATATTATGCATACTCAAAATACTGTATGATGAAAAAGCACCATCATTCACCCTCTCAACAAAACTATCCTCATGCACAACAAAAGATTCCAAATCTGATTTCAAAGTGTCATGTGGAGCAACAAGGCAACAATCCTCTTCATCCATTTCACAGCCTTGGACAATATCAATGAACCCCACACTCTTATATTCAATGTCAGCATTTGTAACATCAAAAGAAAAATCACCCTCATATTCACTAGTCACAAATGTTTCTAAATCAGATTTAAAGAAATCATAAAAAACCATCAGGATAACAGGTTTCATCACAACCTATTTCATCTTCTTCAGTTCCCAATTCTTCATATGCAGCAAACTCCTCATACAATGCAGATTCACTATATGGTTGAACCATAAATTTGTCTGATGCAATCTCTTTATTATTCATAGACTTCTGAGTCTCTTCATGCATAAATCTTTGCAATGGAACAATTGGTATGTAGCTATTCAAAACATTATTTTCAAGGACACATACCTCAACTAACTCTTCATGAACATTACTTTGGATGAATCCATGTGGCATAATTATAGGCTACAACATACTTTCCCTATTTGAACACACCACGCAACTTTCTATCTCAAGAGAATTATCAACCAAGAATGGTGGCACCTCATCATTCAAATTTTCATTATCATATATAATTGATTTCTGAGAGACTAAATTCATGTCATTAAGATCTTGTATACTTGTATCTTCTTCATCAGATGTACAACTTTACAATTCTTCATACACACTCTTAGATTTATTTGAAGCACAAGAGTGCAAATGAATTTCTTGTGGGATCTCCTTGCTGGAACAACTATTGTTGTTGTCATATGGTGTAGCAACTGAAATTATTTCCATATCTGTATCAATTGTAGCACATAATTTATCACTAACCATCTCTTCACTAACATGAGGAATAACCACTATTTGAGACAAGTTCTCTTTGCTCATATGTTTGTTTGAATCATAGGTCATAACATGGTTAGTGTGGTCCACATAGATGCAAATGTTTAGACAATGGTCTTTACCTCTTGATTCACACCTTTCTTTGATATCTAGTATCTTAGGATAGCACACTCTTGTAGATAAGTAACCCCTTGGAATTTCATATTTCAAGTTGTTCTCAATGTCCATTGCTGCCCTCTAAGGTTGATGCATGGTTTTAGGATCTTTATCTCTTAGCAAATAGCTCATTTCCTCATCAAATGCAACTAGGTAAACAGCTAAGAACACTGCATCATTTGGTCTATAGCTTCTAGGAATATCAACCAATGTTTTTGCAAGCCTAAGATTGAAAATAGGGACTAACTCATCTTCTTCCTTTTGAATATTCATGAATCTTTTTATAACTGAACCTAGATAAACTCTTTCACCAAATTGTTTTATGAATGTTTCCTTTAGTTAATCCTATGAAGAGATAGAACATGCTGGTAAATAAGAAAACCAATCTCTGGCATCTTCTTTCAAATATTGAACAAAAAAGCTTCATGTAAACACCCTCCTGACCTATGTCAAAATATTCCATCAATTTAGAAAACTCCTACAGATGTTTTTCAAAAGACTCAAAATCTGAACCGCTGAACTTTGGAATAACTTTCGTAATCTTAGGAGGTATAACATTCAGGAACTTATTTACATGGCTAAAACCAAGAGCTAAATACCTTTGAACATTAAAACCTCTTCTATTACACGATCGTGCCAACCTATAAGATGTGATTGCATAGGAACTCATATGTGGGTGCAAAGATTCAAACACCCTTGACATTATTTCTTACAATTCCTTTGAAACACAAGATCTCAAAAATTATAAAATGAATTTTAAAATAAAATACTGAGATCTTCACACTTGAAACATAAATCCCACAATATACTTCTTTTAAATAATGCAATGACAAAATCCAAAAGTATGATGAGATTGATTTTATCTTTTCCCTAATTCAGTGCTGAAATGACTTGAAGAGAACACTAAAAATCTTTAGACAATTTTTTTGAAAAATACCTAGAGTTTATAGCAGCAACTGTCTTTTTGAACTAGGGATTTGAAAAATCAACTTCAATTCTTTAAATATTTAACACTGATCTTTGACAGAGTCACCACCTCCTTGCAGAGAACAATTATTTGAATAGCAAAAAAAAATTCATAGGTCAAATTTGTTTCAAAACCAACACCGCAACACTCCTTATCATCATATGGCATCATATGGATTCCATCCTCAACTTATCAAGGTACTTTTGATAACACAATGATGAACAGTCAGTACCAAACTGGTAGTGAGAGGGGGGGATGAATCAGTATAGGTACAAAAACATTTCCTGAAACGGTTTGACTGCAAACAATGAACTTGACTGGCAATCACTAACATCGGTCATAAACCAAAATACTACCGGTTAAGCACAATGAGACCGTGAAAGATATAAACCAGAAACACTTATCTTACCACACAATCTACACCCTCATTTACACATTATCCTTGTGCATAGACAGGTAATCTATCATCATAAATATAATAACTTGCTAGATCAACATGACTCTCCTCTTGATAGAGATCAACAAAGCATCACATGGAAAAGACATCACATATGACACACATATTTTTCACGTTGAAACCCAACTAGGAAAACCACGATGGGGATGAATACCCACAAGCTATTTTTGAACTCTTTAGAAGTCTGCTATGTTAGAAGCCTAGTCTGGTTAAAGGTTGTTACAATAGGTTTTGTTAGGAACCGATCCTGTTAGGGATCACCTGATTAAGGGATGGCTAGAATAACCGGTTAAGGGTTAAACCCTATTAAAGGTTACCTTGTTAGAGGATTTTATGAACTGAGTAGCTTTGAGTCACCCTATTAAAGGATTTACAGCAAGCTAGTTAAAGCTACCCTGTTAAGGGATTTTCCAACTGTTGAAATGATTAGAGATCAATAGGTATTACAATAATATGGTAATAGCACTCAATGCCAATGCAGACCCGCTTTAGTTCCTTTCTTCTGCATACACACTCTACAGGTATCAACCCTCTCATCTGGTCTAGCATGAATCATGTATCTTTGCACTTAAATACACACACAACATTTTCCAACCACTTCAACATGAAACACAACATCGACCTTATAGGAAACAGATAGGTTGGTAACATAAACCCTAAACCCTAAATATTTAGGTTGAGTAATTTAGTCGGTTTAATCCTGACCATTGAACACTTTGCATTTGAATACAATGGTCTTGAATGGATCTCAAGACATTCTCAATCGTTCGATCTTCCCTGCTTCTTGGAGGTGATAACCCATCACGCGTTCTCCACCGTTTGCAAAGACTTCGCACATTCTCGAGGTAGATAGAATCAATCTCCTTCATGCAAGATCCTTCACGTGCACGAGCCTGACGTGGTAACACAATCTAATCTCCATTACAATGTTAACTCATCACACAATACCATCATTTGAATCACACAGGCTCGAAACACTTCAATCGAAAACCCTGAAGCTGAGACTACCAACCAGTAGTCATACCATATTAAAACTTGATAGAAAACATTCTGTATACTGGTTCACTTGGACAAATGTACCGCTTCACTTTTTGCACAAATACCAGTTCTCAACATTATACCGGTTCACTTGGACAAATGTACAACTTCATCTTTTGCATATATACCGGTTCTCAACATTATACCGGTTCACTTTGCCAGTTGCTTAACTTCAATAAACCTATTCACTCTTCAATATATTACTGGTTCACTTTTCAGCATATTACCGCTTCATTCTTTTAGCATACTGACATCAATGACAACACAATATCATCATGTCAACATATGCCAACAATCTCCCCCTTTGGTATTGATGGCAATATACAAATATATCTCTCTTTCTGCATCACATCTTCTCCTTAATACTGCAAATATCTTCTCCACTTCACATCTTCTCTCCCTTTGACAACAATGCCAAAGTGGAGGCACAAGCTTCCCTGTTCCACTATGTTGCTCCCCCTGAGGAGTAGCATCCTTCAACATATCAATCCTAAAAAGATATAGCAAATTAAGATTTGACTGATGTGGAGCACAAACCTTTAGATTACCTCTTGAAGGGGCAGCACCCCTAATTCACCTCTCAAATAGGTAAAGGTAGCTTTCAGTAGGGGCTTGGTGAATATGTCTGCTAACTTCTTCTTACTGGAAACATGTTCCAATACCACCTCTCTATTCTAAACCTTTTCCCTCAAGAAATGATACTTGAGTTCAAAGTGCTTGGTTCTAGCATGTAAAACTGGATTCTTGGAAATGTTAATTGCACTTGTATTGTCATAGAATATACTTACCAGTTTAGATACAGGAACTTTGAAGCCATTCAATACATGCTTCATCCAAATAGCCTGGGTGCAGCTCATAAAAGCTGCAACATACTCCACTTCTGCTATAGACTGAGAGATACAACTCTGCTTTTTACTCATCCATGAGACTAGTCTACCACCGAGAAAGAATGTACCACTAGTTGTTCTCTTCCAATCATCCACATTACCATTCCAATTAGCATGTATGAACACTTTCAGATTGAAATCATCATTGTATGGATACCACAATCCATAGTCAATAGTTCCCTTCAAATATCTAAGAATTCGCTTGACTGCTACCAAGTGGGATTCTCTTGGGCTTTGCTAAAATCGAGCGGTAATACCCACTGCATGTGCAATGTCCGGTCTTTTATGCACTACATAATGCAACTTACCAATCACTGATTGGTATTCCTTCTCATTTACCAATGTTGAGTCATCCTCTTTTGATTGTTTACAACTGGTCACCATTAGTGTACCAGTCAGTTTACTATCTTCCATGCCAAAGGTCTTCAACACCTCTTTGACATACTTGGACTGAGTAATAAAGATTCCATCTTTCATTTGTTGAATCTACAATCCAATGAAGAACTTAATCTCCCCTATGAGTGACATCTCAAACTCCTTTTTCATCTCATCTGCAAATTCATGACTCATCTTATCATCTCCACCAAAGATTATGTCATCAACAAATACTTCACAGTTCATAATCTGATCACCTTTTGATTTCAAGTAGATATTGCTATCTTCACTTGTTCTTTCAAATCCAATCTTCACAAGATGGAAGTGCAAGCGTTCATACCATGCTCTAAGTTCTTGCTTCAGACCATACAAGGTTTTATGTAGCCTACACACCATGTCACTATCTTTTGATAGGGAAAACCCATCTGGTTGCTCTATAAACACCTCCTCTTCAAGTATTCCATTTAGAAATGCAGATTTTACATCCATTTGGTATACCTTGAATCCTTTAAAGGTTGCACATGCAAGAAGCATACGAACTCCTTCCAATCTTGCTACTGGAGCAAAGGTTTCTCCATAGCCTTCTCCTTCTTCTTGGGCATATCCTTTACATACTAGTCTGGCTTTGTTCCTTACCACTATGCCATCCTCATTCAGTTTATTTCTGAAGACCCATTTGGTTCCAATGACATTTTTATGCTTCGGTCTAGGTACCAAAGACCATGTACCATTCTTCTCTATCTAGTCAAGTTCTTCTTCCATTGCCTTGATCTAGTCTTCATCTTTATGTGCCTCTTTAATTGATTTAGGCTCAAATTCAGAGATCATACATGAGTTTTCTCTGACCTTTCTTCTTGTAAGAATTCCTGCATCTTTGTCTCCTATGATCTACTTTGGATCATGATTGAGTTTTACATACCTAGGTATATTTTTAATAGATTCCTCTTACTTTTCTTCTTCATCCTCACCTTCATCAGCATCAGCATCCATTGGTGTAGGAGCACAATTACTGGTACTGGGCTGATTAGCAACTAGTTCCTAGAAGGTTACTACCGGTTCATCTCCTACATGCTCTCTGCTAGTTTCCTCAGGTTTCTCAAAGTTTTCATCAACCCTAACATTGATGCTTTCAATAATTCTCTGAGTCCTATTGTTGAAACATTTGAGACCTTTGCTCTTTGTGGAATACCCTAGGAATATTCCCTCATCACATTTAGCATCAAAATTTCTCTGATGTTCACTCCTCTTGATATAAAATTTACTACCAAACAATCTGAAGTAGTTTACCACCAGTGTCTTACCAGTCCAGTACTCATAAGGAGTCTTATCCTTTCCTTTCTTGATGACTACTTGGTTCATTGTGTAGACTACAGTGCTCACCGCTTCTCTCCAAAAGGTGTGAGCAATATTTCATTGGATTAACATGGTTCTAGCCGCTTCAACCATAGTCTGGTTGTTCCTCTCTGCTAAGCCATTCTACTGTGGAGTCCAGGGGGTAGACAGTTGCCTCTTGATGTTGTTCTCTTCACAATATTTGTTGAATTCACCGGAAGTGAATTCCCCTCCTTGATCAGTTCTAAGGCATTTGATTCTTCTACTGCTTTCCTTTTCTACTAGTGCTCTGAAAGCTTTGAATTTTCCAAAGGCTACAGACTTATCCTTCAAGAATGTGACCCACATCATTCTTGAGAAATCATCTATAAGAATCATAAAATACCTATCTCCCTACACACTCCTAGTTTTCATAGGACCACACAAATCAGTATGCACAAGATCAAGTAAATTGTCTACAGTGAAAGATTTACCTTTGAAGGTTGAGGAAGACATTTTCCCCAGTTGACACTCTCTGCATAGAGGATTTTCCAGTTTACTCAGCATCGATAGTCCTCTAACTGCCTTGATCTTACTAGCCTTCACAATGTTATCAAAGTTTACATGGCAGATTCTCCTATGCCATATCTAGCTATCATTAAACTTAGCCATAAGACATGTACTTATATTTGCATTTAGCTGAAATAGGTTATCTTTGGTCTGTATATCCGTGGCCATCAGTTCACCATTCTTTCCTTTGATTTTGCACACTCCATTTTTGAATTCCAGTGTGAGTCCACTATCATTCAGTTGGGCAACACTCAATAGGTTGTGTCTAAGACCTTCCACCCAATACACATTGTCAACACTGCTCTTTCCATTCAGAGAGATGAACCCTCTACCTTTGACCATACATGGTGCATCATTACCAAAATTAACCACACCACCATCATACTCTTCTAGAGAAAGAAACTTACTTCGGTCCCCAGTCATATGGTGAGAACAACCACTGTCAATAATCCACTCATTGGAATTATCAAAGTGGGAGACAAGAGCCTTCTTGTCTGACACATATTCCTTGACTGCTACAAACACAATATCTTCATTTTATTCATCTTCTTATTCCTCATCAGTGAGACCTTCATCAACTGCTACAAAATAGGTTCTCCGATTTCCTCCTTTGAACTTCTTGAACTTTTTTGGTTTGTCCTTGCTATCACCATTAGGACAGTTTACAACAATGTGTCCTATCCAGTTATAGGAGAAGCATTTCTAAGGAAGCTTACCTCTGTATTTACCGGTTCCCTTAGGAAGTCTCTTGGCAAGAAGAGCTTCAAATTCCATCAAGATCTCCTCATCATCCATTTCTCTGCTCTGTCTTGGTTTGCCACTGGTACTAGCTTCTTTTCCTTTTCTAGATGGTGTAGCAGATGCTCTAAAGGTTGATCCAGTCTTCTGAACACTGCCATCAAAACTATTTAGCTCATAGGCTATCAACTTTGTGATGATGGAGTCTAGGGACACCTTAGTCTTGTCTATTGACCTCAACTTCTGAATAGCAGCAACCCTTATTGCATAGACCAGTAATAAGGATCTCAAAACTTTTCTAACAATAGTGGAATCTTCCATTTTACCACCTGCACTCTTGATATCTCCAACAATAGTTTTGATTCTTATTCCATATTGTTGAATGGTCTCTCCTTCAACCATCTGCATGTATTCAAACTTTCCTCTAAGGCTTTCTTCCTTAGCTTGTTTCACATGCTCATCACTGCCATAGATGTTCTCAAGAATATCCCATACTTCTTTAGGATTCTCTTTGTCCTGAACATCAATAAACTCAATGTCAGATAAACTACTAATTAGGGCTTCCATGACTTTCCCATTCTCCTGAATCTCTCTCTTTTGGTCATCGATGGGAGTACCGATATGGATAACATAAAAATTCTCAACATAGCTCCAATGTTGAGCACCCATGATTCTGATGTATATCTTCATTCCGCCCTTCCATATTTTACAGTTATATTTATTGAAATTTGGACCTTCCCTCTTCATTATTACAATAGGATCTTTCCCTCAACCAATTAAGCTTACAACATAGAGGACTTGAAGGACACTCTGATACCAATTGATAACACAATGATGAATAATGAGTACCAAACTAGTACTGAGAGGGGGGGGTGAATCAATATAGGTACAAAACTTTTCCTAAATCGGTTTGACTGCAAATAGTGAACTTGACTGGCAATCACTAACACCAGTCATAAACCAAAATACTACCGGGTTAAGCACAATGAGACTGTGAAAGATATAAAATGGAAACACTTATCTTACCACACAACCTGCACCCTCATTTCCACATTATCCTTGTGCATAGAGAACTAATATATCATAAGAAATATAATAACTTGCTAGATCAACAAAGCATCACATGAAAAAGACATCACATATAACACACATATTTTTCATGTGGAAACCTAACTGGGAAAAACCATGGTTGGGATGAATACCCACAAGCTATTTTTGAACTCTTTAGAAGTCTGCTCTGTTAGAAGCCTAGTCTAGTTAAAGACTGTTACAATAGGTTCTATTAGGAACTGATCCTATTAGGGATCACCTGATTAAGGTATGGATAGAATACCAAGTTAAGGGTTAAACCCTATTAAAGGTTACCTTGTTAGAGGATTTTATGAACTCAATGGCTTTGAGTCACCCAGTTAAAGGATTTACAACAAGCTAGTTAAAGCTACCCCATTAAGGGATTTTCCAACTATTGAAGTGATTAGAAATCAATAGGTATTACAATGATCTAGTAATAGCACTCAATGCCAATGCAGACCTGCTTTAGTTCCTTTCTTGTGCATACACACTTTGCAGGTATCAACCCTCTTATCTGGTCTGGCAAGAATCATGTATCTTTGCACTTAGATAAACACATAACATTTTCCAACCACTTCAACATGAAACACAACATCGACCTTATAGGAAATAGATATGTCGATAACATTAACCCTAAACCCTAAACATTTAGGTTGAGCAATTTAGTTGGGTCAATCCTGACCATTGAACACTTTGCATTTGAATACAATAGTCTTGAACAAATCTCAAGACATTCTCCATCATTCATTCTTCACTGCTTCTTGAGGCGATAGCCCATCACACATTCTCTACCATTTGCAGAGACTTCACACATTCCCGAGGTAGATAGGACCAATCTCCTTCATGCAAGATCCTTCATGTGCATGAGGCTGATGTGGAAACATGATCTGATCTCCATTACAATGTTAACTCATCACACAATGCCATCGGTTGAATGACACAGGCTCAAAACACTTCAACCAAAAACCCTGAAGCTGAGACTACCAACCGATAGTCATACCATATTAAACCTTGATAGAAAACATTCCATATACCGGTTCACTTGGACAAACATACCGCTTCACCTTTTGCACATATACCAGTTCTCAACATTATACCAGTTCACTTGGACAAACGTATCGCTTCCCCTTTTGCACATATACCAGTTCTCAACATTATACCAATTCACTTTGCCAGTTGCTTAACTTCAATAAACCTGTTCACTCTTCAACATATTACAGGTTCACTCTTTCAGCATATTACTAGTTCATTCTTTCAGCATATTGACATCAATGACAACACAATATCATCATGTCAACATATTCTGCACATATTCCAACAACTTCATCATAAGAGCTCAAATCTGCTTCATCTCTACTGCAAATTCTTTGGTTTTTCCTTAGTTCTTCTCCAAATACTGGTGCAAAGATCTCAGAGTCGCCACTCACAACTTGTGAGGTATTATGAAATAATCTTGAAAAAAAGGACAAATCTAGATAGAACTTACATTGAAAGATGAATTACAATACATTCTCTAACTGCATTTATGAGAATTGACTCAATTGACAAGGGATGGACTTAACAAGCTCATGACTCTGTAAGACACTTGAATGTCTAGGATAATACCTCAGTAAACTTCTACTAGAGCTCTTTGATAAATTTTATTGACATTTCCCTAGCAAGTTCACCATATTTGTTGGTTCCCAAATAGGTTTACACCGTGAGAAGCAGAAACCAAGTTGATTCTTCAAATACTCATGGAGAATCCAACTCCAACTATTAAAATCATCAAGAACTTGGACCAACTGTGACAAGGATTCTGCAAATCCTTCTAGGCTTCGGGCTCTACGAAACCCGAGAGGGTAATCCCTTTAGTGAATTTCTTGATCTCTGCACCACACTCAAATATTCACTAAAACAAAGTAGATTATCTCATAATTTGGCACAACAATAGGAAGAATTATCAAGGATGGAAAATCCTTCAGTGATCCTCAACCTAACTAGAGCATGAGATGGGTGGGACAACTCAAACATACATAAAATTTGGAAATATGTCTTAATTTTAAATGATTTATGACAAAACATAAATAAAATAGACAAGAAATTGATAACCTAATGACACTTGCTAGCATATACCAATGCCTAGTTCCATTGGGCTATAGAGTCTATGAAATATCACTGAAACTTGACAGAAATTTATCTAACAGCTGATTGAATCTTAAACAATATTGCCTTACAGTATCGTTCTATTTGCAATTTCTTACGTGAACTACTTATCGAATCCTAGTACAAGCATTATCTCTCTGTAATTTCATTCAATCATTTTAATTAACCCCTTGGATTAAAACATAGAATGGAAAACTACATACATCATAACAATGCAACAAGTAAATGAAACCCTTGATTCCATTAACTCAAAAGAAAATAAAGTCACACACAAGAGAGTAAGGATTTGAAATTGTATCTGTATTAATTTCAAAATCTATCTTCTATCAGATAACAATGTACATTTTATTTACAGAATAACCCATTTGAAATCTGAAATTGGTAACTATCCTGTATTTTTCCGTGCAAAATGATATTACAATTTTTGCTATTTACTCATGACTTCCAAAAAATTGGAACCGAATCCTGCAGATCGAACCTACATAAAGAGATCCTCTTTAGAGATTTTTGGAACCCCTCCTTATGGCCTTGATTTCCCTTTTATATAAAATAAGGGAGCAACAAGCTTCAGGCCTAAGGACACATGTCACTAGAAAATTAAGACAAGGAGGCCATATGCAATTCTATTAAAATATTTTTTATCCATACACCAGTACCCATGATGAACTGGAATCAAAATCTTCAACTAATTATTGGTAGAAACAAAAGTGATTGAGCCATGCCTTTATCACCCTGATGTCTCTAGACAAAACTTGAGATGCCCATTCTATTCTACACAACATTTCCCTTCTCAGAAAGGAAATTGGATCTTAGCAAGAAGTAAAATCACCCTCAAACTAGAGGAAGATATCCAATGTTTATGCCCAGGATTAGAGGAAGTAGAAAGAGGAGCTTAAGGGAAAACTTTATATGTTTAGAAGGCATTGTAGCTCCCATGTCATCACAGAGATGACTGGCTACCACTCCTTACTTGAACAAATCCTTCCTTCAATTCCCTGCGAGCTCCTTTCATAAACACCCTGCCAACTATTGGCATAGTAAGATAAGAGAATGTGTCATGGGTGGCTTTTCCTGATAACAAAAGGCTTTCACATCCCCTCTGACAATCCTCCAAACTTTCACAAGCCCTCTGACAATAAGAAACCTCAATAGAGAAAGAACATCCATCCAGTGTCAAAAAATATGTAGCAACTCCGTGCATGATCCTATTCAAACACCACCTTCTTTGCTGATGAAAAAACTACTCTCAAAAAATGAAGATGTTTGTATTCTTTTCTACACATTTAATCACCACCCCACTAAACTTATAATCGAATTTCAATTCAAAAATGGTGGTGCTTACTCATGTGAAAAATTATCATCGTGATATTTTCTACTCATCCTACCAGCTATGGATTTTAGAAATCATGCCTATCAAACCCAGGTCACTGTCACATCTAGGCCATCAATCTGCTACCTCCTTATTAGGCTCATCTTACGTGAACTATTTTGTTATGATCTTATTCCTCTTTGAGTGTACAATTTTTCCTTCAGAATCCCTATCAATAGGCAATCTCTGATTTCATTGGGGAATGCATGATCCTTCATCTCCAACTTAGAAGTTATCCCAATCCCCTTATGCCTTTGAAATAGTTGTCCCTTCTTGTAAAATCAACCTTGACCCAATAGAAAACTTCCAAAAGATCCCTCAAGGATGAGTCAGAATTCAAATATCTCAACTTGTTGCTATCTGTTTCAAGTCAACAAGCCTGTATTCTACCCATTCTATCTTTCCCGCGTAGGTGAAAAATAGTGCCCTTAATGACCCTTTTAAAAACTCAATTTGAAACTCTGCCATAGATCTTGCCCAGCCTGGCAAATCAAACAACCACTAATGGTCAATCTAGCATTTACCTTCCATAATGGCATGTGGGTCCATTTAATCATGTGACGTAGCAACACCAACTCACCTTCTAACCCAACGCTATCATCGGCCACACCATTGGTCTTCTTGGTCAGCCCAAGACATATGTTATCATCTCATGATACTACCATCCATAAACTTCTTGCATTTTCCTTCACGGGCTCACGAGGAATGTTGGATTTGTTCTCTCTTTACCTTGTAGTCACAGTGCCTACTAACCTTTGTGAATTAAACATCAAGAACCTTTTCACCATAGATTAAAACATCCTCATGCATTATAAGCAAATGCAAATAGAAAACCTTTATTAACTCAGATCTTACCCATTAGGAAACAATAATATCAAATATTTGAAAGGTCAAACTTCTAGCTTGTCCTACCCACTCAGAACACATGGCATCATCTTGTGAGGTCGTAGTCCTTATCTTCCTTACATTTTCAACTATGGGGAAGCACAGACCATCAGATCAACCCTACCTTTAGTCATCGATCAAAATATTAGAACTTTAGACTTATGAAAATTAATGGGTGTAGGCATAAATATTAAAGAGGTGCTGACCATAAGGAAAACTTTCATGCAAACTTAGGAAAATATCAAGGGACTGGCCAAAAACAACTTAAGTGCCTATGAAATATGATGGCCCCGCCAATGGTAGCCAACCCTTGGCTTAAGTGGAAAAAGGTAACGATGGAATATAACAAGCTTATGGTTTTTCTTTTACAAGACTTAATTAGAAATTCACAAACCCTAAACCCTAGACCTTGAACTTAGACAGAGGGCAAAATAAATCCAGAATGACCAATATCTTGACTCAAATATGAAATATTTTATGCAATAATTTTTGTCACAACCCTCCTTTATCACTTTTTGATTTTAAATACAACTCTATTATATTTTTGGATAAGCTATTTAAATGATTGAATGAATATTATAAAAGAATGAAAATAATAATACACACACACACATGCATGGAAAATATTCATTATTTTAATTTATCTAATTTCCACTTCCAATTATGGCACAAGTTGTAGGAAGAAAAAGAAGCTTCTAGAGGATTCTCCACCACCTTGCATGTAACTCCTCCACTAAGTCTAATCAATTTGCATGAAGTCCAAAATTGGGAAAGAATCTCCTTTTTAATTAAATTATCTAGATAGTGGAGAGGACAGAATTTTCTTATAAAATTATATGCAAGTTTCAAAGAAGGGAGTTGATTATGTTTGAAGGAAATTTCCCAAGTTTTTCTTTTGGTAGTCTCATTTTTGTTGCCAGATTTTTAAGTTGTTGTTTGAAGGATCTCTCTCTAGTTGCAAAGAAGAATCAAAGGATAGCTAGAGGATTCAACATCAAGCTTCAGTAAACCAAGTTCTCTCCTTTTATCATATAAGGAATTTGTATTTATCAAAATATATATATAGCTTCTAGACTCCTTAGTTGAATATAGTTCTAAAAGAAATCTTTTTTTTATTTTTTTTATTTGCTAGATAGGAAGAAAATCTATTTTGTTTTTCCTTAAAATGCAATGATATAATTTCTTCCTCTTTAAAATACATATGCAGATTTTATTTAATCTATCTAGAAGGTAGAAAATCAAATTTTCTTTTTTTCTTTTCTGATTTCTCTCGAAAACTAGAGATGATATTTAATAAAATAAATAAATAAATGTCTCTCTCTCTCTCTGAATAAATAAATCTTTCTCTATGAAAAATCTCTCTGTGTGAAGAAATAAATCTCTGTGATTATTTTAAAATTTCTCTGTAATTATTTTAAATCTCTCTATGATCACTTTTCTCTGTAATTATTTTAAATCTCTCTGTGTGAAGAAATAAAATCCTCCTGTGAGTTGAACAAAGATCTCTCTCTATGAATAATAGTTGAATAAAATCCTCCTGTGAGTTGAACAAAGATCTCTCTCTGTGAATAATAGTTGAATAAAATCCTCCTGTGAGTTGAAAAAAGATCTCTCTCTATGAATAATAGTTGAATAGAATCCTCCTATGAGTTGAACAAAGATCTCTCTCTATGAATAATAGTTGAATAGAATCCTCCTATGAGTTGAACAAAGATCTCTCACTGTGAATAATAGTTGAATAGAATCCTCCTATGAGTTAAACAAAGATCTCTCGTTGTGAATAATAGTAGAATAGAATCCTCCTGTGAGTTGAACAAAGATCTCTCTCTGTGAATAATAGTTGAATAAAATCCTCTTGTGAGTACTGGAAATAAACTCTCTATCTCCCTAAGAATACTAGAAATAAACCCTCCCTCTGTAAATATTAACCTCCTGTTTACTGTAGAATCAATCTAAAACAATTGCTTGATTATCCATTTTATTCATGTTCTTTTTTTTCATAGATACTCTTTTTTTATATATATGCATACCATAAAAAAAAAAAATCTAGGAATATAACTATATATATATATATATATATTTCTATACAAATATATATATTAAATGAAAATAAATTTTAAATGTTGCAAGTAATTTTTGAATATTAATCATGCCATGCTTCGGTGGCCAATGCATGGGGAAGCAGAGTACCACTGGTACGGTAGTACCAATAACTGTAGGGGGAGTTGGGGGGGGGGGGGCGGCATCCCCTCAACCCTACGGGCCTACGTATGTAGGACCGTAGGGGTGATGGGACCCGTGATCCCCACCCCCCCCTTTAATTGCTATGAACAAAAAAAAAAATTCCGGAGGTAGACTTTTTTTATTACTTTTAAATTTTTAAATGGAATTTATTTTTAATCAAACTTTTAGTTTAATTGTTAATAATTGTTAATAAATGTTAAAATTAGTAAAATAAACTTAGGAAAAATTTAATAATTAATAGGGATTATTGTGAAAGAATGGGATCTCTCAATCCATTGAGGATTTATTTGATTTCTTGGGCAGTAATTTTAGGCTTACTTAAACCTTTAAGTCTTATTATTATGATTGATCCAAAATTGCCAGAAGTATAAACAAATTGCCAGTAACTCTATAATTAATTATTCTCACAATAGGAGTAAACACTTCTTCATTTTGTATGTAAATGACACTATTTTTGCATTATTTTTATAGTAATTCGCATTCATTATCTTCATGCAATTGCACATAAGTTCATAATTACCATTATCGTGCCAATACATGTATTAATTTGTTTAGTTGTAGAAGATTGGTATTTCTCTTTATCAAACAGTATTTAAGTGTCATCAAAGTTCGCAATGTTTAAGTTATGTACATTCATTTCATGATTATATTTCAAGCATGATGTTTTCATAAGCTCTTAGTTAATAAAACTAAACAAAGGAAGTTGGAAAACCAAAACCTAGCAGTGTTCGGTATATACAGTGCCTCTGGGTCATGCTTACGGGTAATGCCATCGTGTTGAACTATTGCACTTAATGCCTAATAAAGCTACATCAATGACGTATGTGGCATTGTCCCTATAAATCATCGGGGAGTAATAAGGGACACTTGGAAGTTAAAATCCAAGGGGTGGGTAATCCCCCTTGGATCGATAATTTAATAAGATAATCCTTAAATGATTTTTCATCCGTTGAGTTAAACCATAGTAAACCCCTGTTAGGGTTGGTTGAATGAAATGCTTTTATGAAATTGATTTATCTTGAAGAAATATTGGTGATTGACAATTTGGTCAAGGGTGATGCACATGATAGGTGTTAGGATGTAGTTGTTAGGCCACAAACAATAGGCCATCTTGAGCCTTTGTTTAAGTGCTACCACCATGGGTAGCAACCGCAAAGAAACTATCTGGGACATTGACCCTAGAAAGGGTTGCATACCCACTAATTAGTTTACATCAAACCATAGAATAGAAAATAGAACTACATACTTTACGCCTTGATCCCATGCCGAAGCAGGTATGTAGGCAATCTTAGAATGGAGTTGTCCCTCGTACTCAGGCATTTGTGGGTGGGGTCTAGGCTTGGTAAAGGAAGGATTGAATAAGAATCCTATTTTGAAAGATAAAAATAATTAATTTGGAAAAAGTAATTCAATGCATACTCCGAAGGAATCCCATATGGATTCACTTGACTTCCCGAGGCTTTAAGCCAAATTCCAAGGAGAAATTCAAGCTTGTAATATGTTATTTAATTACTCCTAAGGATGGTGACCTCAGTGCACTTCTGTTAGAAGAGTGTAGTACTTAGTGAGTGGCTCGGGACCTAAATAGTCCCGATGAGTCTAAGTCTCTGGCCATATCACCTCCTATCCCGATTGGATAGATGCCTACCCCATATGGGTGGATGCCTATCCCATATTGGATAGATGAAATCTTATGTCCTGTATGGACTAATGCCTAACTCGTATGGTTAGATGCTCATCCCGGATGGATGAATGCCTAATCCAAATGGATGGATGCCCAGAGTATGCAATTGAATCAAACATAATGATTAAATTAAACACCAAAAAAAAAAAAAAAAAAAAAATGAATGGTCAATTTTGTTGAGTTAATTATGGTGGGTTATTGCAATTTTTAGGACTATCAGGTTGCTTTTTTACAGGGACAAAACTTCGAAAGCATGGAAAAGTATATTCCCAAACCTTTTATTTTATTGGTTGATCTTGAAAATAAGGAGCTAGTTGATCTTCTTGAATGGGCTCTTCATAAGGATGTATTTGTTCAAGAATAGGTTCTTGGACTAGAATAGGGGTTCTGAAACTTGGGAATGGAAACCTTCTAGGATTTTCCTTTCTAGGATGAATTTTCTCAACAACAGGCTCATGGGAAATCATATGCTGAATTTGCTCATTTATGGTCTCAGTTTGTATAAAACACATGGTGTTAAACTCCATACCAAAGAATGGATTTGAAAAAGTACAAACTGGATTATCCTCTTGTTTAAGCACAAAACCTTGTAATGAAAGAGAAAGAGTTGGTTGTGTAGGTACCTTTTGTAATATATCCTAAAAAGACATCACCACTTCTTCTTTTGTAGTTGTTAGCTTATCCTTATACTCTTCTTTTTGCACAAATACTAAAATGTAAAGACGTAAATATTCTAATTTCAATAATAAAACAAAAACTCTTTATTATTAAACAAATTCATTATTCTATAATTATTATCCCTAATTCAATAATGTCATTCAAATAAGAACATTACATATGCAAATTCCATGATCGAATAAAAAGAATATATTAAATAAAGAGATATAATATATTATTATTACAATATAGAGTATCTTCATAGTATTTTAATCATATTATACATCATTCATAATTACATAATAAGACTTAGGCATTTCAATTGCCTTAAGCTGAAATATACATATACAAGATATTACAAAGAAAAGAGATGAGATGCATCCATTGATCTTCAATCCATAAGCTATCTTTTGTTCAATATTTTGAATGAAGATGAGAACAAGATTCACGTGCTTTGTCCACCCAACCTTGAAGCATACACTTCCCCAAAATTCTTAATCAATTTAGAATACCCGACCCTACACAAATTGCTTAGCAAGAAGAATTCAATATACAAGATGGAATCTGGTGCGTTCCTAGAATGATACATGCATTTTTTATTATTATAATTTAATTAATAAATAAGAAATATCATAGCAAGGATATGGTAGAGAGCATAAATAAACCCATCTATTCCAATGGTCAATAAGTTACTCAGCTGAGTATAATGCAATGCATAGCAAATAAACATAGTTTGGAAAAGAAAACTATTTTCTCTATAAATTCCACATTCAGCACCCATCCCAGAAGATAAAATTTCCCCACAAACACATGTCTAGTTAATCATTCATTTAGCATGTCTACTTTTCTCTATTCATATAACATAAATTATAATTTGGATGGAAAACAATCTTTCATTTTCTGCATTATAAAGTAAATTTAAATAAGCTGTAACACATGTATGCACATTTTTCATATAAACAGAATACAAGAATGGAAATATGAGTACACATTATTTAAAATCATAAATTGCCAATGTATTCAAAGAGTATATTTATCATGCATAAACTTCAAGTTTTGTCATTACTTTCTATGTTTTAGTTCTTTGAAAGTAATAATTTCAGTGATCTATTTCTAAGTTTGTAGTTGAATGATTACGATACCATGTGAACACTAACGTTTTTGTTTTATTGTGTTTGTCTCGGGTATTCCAAAGAAAATAGTATAGCAAATACAAGTTCTGAAGTTATCTCTTTTCAATTTTAATTTTGAGAAAACATAAGAACAACAAATAAAGAGATCTAATTTATATAGAAATCAACATGTATATGAATATTTATATGTATATGTTATATATACACAATTGTATATATATGAATACGTACATATATACATATACATATATAATATTGTTAAGTGTTTTGTCACTACAATGTTCATCTTATGGCAAAGAAAAGTAAACTAAGTTCATTCTCCAATAATGGTAATTTTACAAAAATAGTCATACTTGAATATTTGGAAAAATTCTACATTTTGAAAAATACTTGTCTTTGTTTTCAAGTTTTACTATAATCTGACACACACACACACACACAGATATACCCATTATTTTGTGTGTGTGTGTGTGTGTGTGTGTGTGTGTACATATATACCCATTATTTTGTTTAAAAAAAGAGTTAAAGATCTGTTTATACACAGGATTATCTCCCTATATCTTTTCCTGTGTGTTTATAAATCATGTTTTCTAAAAACTCTACAGTTTAGAGGAAGGGACAAACACACACAGACATTTTATGAAAATTCATTCTATAGCTCTCAAGAAATAACAAATGAATCTACAAATTTGAACAACTGGAGCACTCAAATGTAAGAATAGAGAGATTTTAAAATCCAACCTTAGAATAAAAATGGATTTTTGCAAGAGATGCACAATAATCCCCAATATATCTGTCAAATTATTCAATTCCTAGGTCGTTCTCTACTACTCTCCCTATTTTGGGTATTCGAACCCCTTCACTCAATACCAAATTCTTACTCTCTACTGCTATCGAATCCTTTCCTCTATTTTTTTTTTTTTCAATAACCCTTAATACATTTACCAAGTACATTTTAAAAAGGGTTCATGGGGTTCTCTTCCCACTATAGATTGGAAATACAATAAATCAAGGTGCCCACATAATGTTGTTTTTTGTAGTGGTGGCGTGGGGGGTTAATATCCCTGCTCTTGGTCAACACTTAATCACTGCCAGCACCATGGCTTTCCCAACAAAACAACAGAAAATAATTAATTTTGCTCCCTCAATCATGGAATTGGTTACTTCGACCAACATGTGGTAGTCCATTCGATGGAAATGCATTCAAATTTTAATCCATTGTTGTCTGCCATAATCATCAAAATATATACATACAATATTGTGTGTGTGTATATATATATATATATATATAATAATATACATATATACATTTGTATATCCAAAATTTGGTGTGAAAATCATAAATTTCAGCCTTTGGGGGCAAGATCTATCCACACTTGGCGAGTCCAAGTTACAATTCTACTAGTTTCAGCAGTCTAAGTATTGGTATATTTTAAAGAATTCCTATACTATGAATTCCAAATCTTTTTATGAGTAAATATGTCTAATTTCCAAGGACAATATCAATACCTACCACCCTATTTTGAAAATATTGCTCCTACACTTCCTTATGAATCATACCCAAATAGTTGTAATGTTCATTTTAACTTAAATAGCCAGATTACAACAAGTAACCAACAAGTTTACCTAGCTTACCAACCATCTAACCTTGCTCAGCCTTCTTAGCAGCCTAACCAAACCTATAATCAATACCAATAAATCCCTTTTCTTCCAAATCAACAAGATCATACCTCTAGTCAGCTCCAAAATGAAAATTTTGGAGTTAATGAGATTAAGAGTATATTGCAAGGCTTTACTGAGCAAATGAAAGAGATAAGGAACCGATAGGGATAGAATGAACATGGATTCCAAGCTTATCTAAATAACAATAGGATGAGTGGGCTCGTCAAGCCTATTTACATGAGCAGGAAGAGTTGAATTGTCAAGACCAATTCTATAAGCAATATCTGGTGTCACAATGTAGGTGGCATTAATAAAATCTTGCAAAGGAGTCGGTTGTACATCAGAAGAAACATTTGGTGCATCACCTTATAAAATGTTTAACTTTAGCATTCCTTCTATCCCTTTTCTCAGAAGAGGATATTCATCTGATAGGAAGTTGGCTTGATCTCCAAAAGTCTACTTTCAATATCGGCAATATCAACAACAACCAAGAAGGAAGACTGAGAAGGGCGGCTGAATCAGTCTTCATCAGATTATAAAATTTAACCACAAAAATAGATTTGATAAACTGCAGTAATAAGACAAATAAAAAAATTGAAATCACAACACACAACACCAATATTTGACGTGGAAAACCTGATTAAGGGAAAAAACATAGTGTGAACCTACACACAGTAAGATGATAAAATGTAGTAGTATGTGCTGGTATTATGGACATGTTGCATTAGTTTTTTCATTGATGTCAATACTTATCCTTTTGGAGATCTACATTGTTGATTTAGTATTATGGTTATATTGGTTTACTATTGAACCATCACATTGTGTTCATTAGCAAGGTTAGTAGCTTATGCACAGTCACCGGTATATGCTCACTAACAGGTTATATGATTCATTGGCATAGTTGATGACTTGTTATCATCTGGACATCACTTGATTATGTAAAAGACATGGTTTGGATACTTGGTTTTGGTGTTTTGATTATTGGTCTAATCGAGTTGACATATTTGTTGTTACTGGCAGACTGGTCTAGCTTATGGACTGGTATGCGTTATCTACTCTAGATCAGCATGACATGTTATGTAGATGATTTATTGATTGGATATTGTTGTAAATGTATTGAGTCAACATGATGCATCACATCAAGACTTAATTGTAATTGATTTAATTGTAATATTCTTAGTGAGCCAACCTACACATTTGGTCTTAGGTTTTGTATATATGTAAGATCTCATTTGTGAGATGATAGATAGGATATAGTTATGGTATGGTATTGTAACATGGTATGTGCAAATATTGTTGATCATATGAGCAGACTATAAAGAAGGTTCAATGAAGTTTTGAAGGTGTTTATCAGAGCTTAACCAGTACTGAATCCAACATTGGAGATGCTATTTTGAGCAGTACATTATTCTAGGCTTTAACCATCCTACTATAATCATTGCAACTCCCATTTGAGTAGTGTGCTCTAGGCGGTTGGCCTTTCTACATGTGCAGACCCCATTTGTATACATATACTAGCTGCAATAGTATCATCTGATTGTGGGTAAGGTTTCCCATCATGGTTTTTCCCCTTATAGGGTTTCCACATCAAAATCTATGTGTTATGTGTTGTGGATGTTGTTTCTCTTTCTGTTTCATGCATTAAGTTTCACCAGTATTGATATTAACTACTAATATATTAATCGACAATAATTTTGGTTTACCGGTATTAAGTATCAAATTTGATTGTTATAATTGGGCTAAAATTCATTGACAATTGATTCACCCCCCCCCCCTCTCAGTTGTCCTTCTGGTTCCTAACAATTGGTATCAGAGCTAAGTCCTCTTTTTATAGAAGCCTAATAGCTTGAGGAGATCCTATGACAACAAAATTTTTCAAGAAGGACAATCCTAAACTTGATGGAACTAACTATGGTATATGGAAGATCAGAATGTAGACACATTTGAATTCCATTGGAAGAGACATATGGGAAGTTACAAAGAATGGCTATGTTGGTCCTACTCCGAATCAACCTAATCCACCAACATTGGGTAAAGATCAAGAAAATGATTGCAAAGGAAGAGAAGCACTTCTGAGTGAATTATCAGATCAGTGAATCATGGGATTATTAGATCGATCTACTAGTAAATCTATTTGGGATAAATTGGAGACATTGAATGAAGGAGATACCACTGTCAAAATTGCAAAACTGGAATGTTACTAGGTCAGGTATGAAAATTTGAAAGTGGAAGAAGATGAAAGAATTTATGCTTTTATGGAAAGAGATAATGAAATTATTTTAGGAATACAATGTTGTGGAGGATCCTTAAGTGAAGATTAAATTGTTTCTAAAGTTTTAAGAGCTTTGCCACCAGCATACAAAATGAAAGTAACTACTATTAATGACTTGAGACAATGTCGAATACATCAGTATCTAGAGATACCTTGGTTGGAAAGCTTTCAATATTTGATCTTGAGGAATTTGGTCTTGTTGCTACAATTAAGATAGATTTAGCCTTAAGAGAATCATCATCTGCAACATCATCATCATCATTTAACAAATCTGATTTGCAAGGAAAATGAAGAATTGGAAGAACTTGAAGCACTATTTGCAAGGAAAATGCCTAAAGGTCCAGTTGGAAGTAAGTATGAAGGTAAAGCATCGTTTAAATGTTTTAATTGCAATAATCTTGGTCATATAGCATCTAGATGTCCTGATAGACATGCAAGATTGAGAGAGGAAGCTAAAAGAACATATAATCCTAACTCTGAATATCAAAGATACAGATTTAAGAAGAACATAGATAAATTATGTTACTATGCTGATGAAGGAGTTACAAATGATTATGATGAAGAACCAGTAGACAATGGATGGGCATTTTTTGTAATAAAAGAATATCAACCGACACCTACTATTCCACTAGTAGAGCATGCCCTAGCAGCTAAAATTGAAAAAAGAGATGAATGGATCATTGATAGTGGCATATGACTGGTGATAAAAGTAAATTCTTATCTTTTCAGGAATATAATGGAGGTCTAGTAAGATTTGGCGATGATAAAGCTTGTTTAATCAAAGGAAAAGGAACTATATCTTTGGATGGTAAGAACAATACTGACAATGTTTATTATGTTGAAGTTTTGAAGCATAATCTTTTGAGTGTTGGTCAATTAGTTGAAAAGGGATTTCAGTTACAATTCAAGAATGGTAAATGCAAAATCATGAACAAAACTGGATTGGAGATTGCAACTGGTAATCAAACTAAAGGGAATATCTTTCATTTGAATAACAATGATAAGACATGGTTGATTGCACATATTGATGAAAGTTGGTTATGGCATAAGAGACTCTGTCATGTAAATTTTGATTGCATTGTAAAGATCAGTTCAACTAAGGTAGTAAGGGATTTACCAGAGATTGTGAAACCTCATAATCCGGTATGTAAGGAAGGTCACATGGGAAAGCAAGTTATAATATCCTTTAAGAGTATTTCTAAAATATCCAATAATGTCCTTGATTTAATTCAAAATGACTTGTGTGGTCCGGAAAGAACAAGAAGTCTACAAGGAGATAGATATTTTATGCTAATTATTGATGATTATTCTAGATTGTGTTGGGTTACTTTTCTCAGAGAGAAATCAAAATCTTTTGGAAAATTCAAGTTATACAAGGCAATGGTAGAGAATAAAACCAGTAAGAAAATCAAATGTTTGAGATCTGATCAAGGAGGAGAATTTGCATCTAAGGAATTTAATACATTTTGTGAAGTGAATGGAATCAAAAGACAAAAATCAGCACCCTGGACACAACAAAATGGAATTGTGGAAAGGAAGAACATAACTATTTTGGAAGCAGCTAGAAGCATGATATTGGAAGAAAATCTACCTCATGTGTACTAGAGAGAAGCAATGAATACAATAGTTTACACTTTCAACAAAGTTCACATCAAAGATGAAACTAGTAAGACCCCTTATGAACTATGGTTTGGTAATACTCCTACTCCTAAATACTTTAGAATATTTGGAAGCAAATGCTAGAATAGGAGAGATAAGTATGTTGGTAAATTTGATCCTAGAAGTGATGAAGGAACATTTCTTGGTTATTCTTCTAAGAGAAAGGCATATAGATTTTTTAATAAAAGATTGTAGAAGATCATTGAAAGTGCTAATGTGGAGATAGATGAACACTTTAGAGGAAATTCAAGGCCTGTAGATTCTGAACCAATAATTGAGATGATCATTTATGAACCAATATAGAGTGCACCGGTACAGAATGTGGATCTAGTCACAATGACATCATCAAAGAATTCCACAGTGACTGAAGAACAACGACATGTGAATAAACCCAAGTATGTAAGACTAAATCACTCAAAAAATCAGATAATTAGGAATAAATATCAAGGTGTTATGATAAGAGGAAGACTAGTAAATGAAGAGGTATGCTTAATTTCTCAAATTGAAGTAGCATATGTTATTGGATCATGTCAAGATGAACATTGGATAAAAGCAATAGAAGATGAATTAGAACAAATTGAAAAGAACAATACACGAACATTAGTTCCCCGACCTAAAGACAAAAATGTAATTGGAACTAAATGAGTATTTAGAAATAAGCTTAATGAAGATGGTAAGGTAATCAAGAACAAAGAAAGATTAGTTTCTAAAGGATATTCATAGAAAGAGGGAATTGATTATAATGAAACCTTTGCACCGGTAGCTATAATTAAGGCAGTTAGATTATTTCTTGCATTTGCAGCTCATAAGAACTGTAGACACCTAAAAATGGTCAACGCTTGCGGAAGTCATACTTTAACATTTGCGCATTGCCTCATTTTAGGTTTTTGCGTCGCATTAACATTTCTCCTATGTCACGCACTTGATCTTTATCATTTGCGAGCATCGAGTCATTCTTCTGTATTCTTCATTTGTCTTGCTTTTGAATTAGGTCTTGTCGATAACAATCTTTAATCATGATTTTGGTCGATCTTTGTCCTTTTGTCAATCTTGTCATATTGCGATCGATTCATCATCGATCCTTGTCCTTTTCAATCATGTCAATTTGGTCAATTTGTCATTGATTTTTGTCAACCAATCTCAATCAAATCATTTATCAACACTGTTCATTTATCAATTCAAAATCATGATCGAATCAATATTAACTATCCTTTGTCAAGACCTAATTGTCATCCTTGCATTTCTTCTAAGGTTTTATGATTTATTCATTTAACCTAATTTGTCATTTCTTCCTCTAGGTTAAATAATTTATTTATTTATCCTAAGTCTTCTCATTACAATTAAATATTCATTTAATTGGCTAATTATTCCTCTTTTTGTGAATTAATTAATAAATGACACATTATTAATTAATTTACCTAATTTCTAATTTCATTATTTCCTAATTCCTAATTTCCACCTATTTTCTAATTTCCTAATTTTAATTTCCACCTAATTAACTTGTCTTTAGTGCTCCCTATTTTTGTGCTTCATGGATCATACTCTTGGCATAGCAAGATGTCATAGGGTTCTAGTCCTCTAAGCTTTGCATTGGCAATATGTCATAATTTATGACATAGAAGGTGTCATAACCTTCCTCTTTTCACTCATTTTTCCCATTTTGAAATCAATTGCTTCTAATATCCATTTCATGCTAAATTTGATCCTATCTCCAATTTATCTATAAATTGGATGATCTTCATCAATCAAGGCTAATAATTAATAATTAATAATTCCGATCAGACTATCAAACTTATGCTTCTAGTACTCTTGAGCTTTTCATCAAAGTCAATCTTGCTTTCAATTGTATGTGCACTTGTAGGTGAGATCCACAAATCCATTTGAAGAGGAAAGAAGAACAATGGAGCCGCATGGAAGAAGCATCCAAATTGTTATCTGGTTTGCATGATATTTGCTTTTGAATGCTTTGTTCTTATGTCTCTATTGAGTGTGCTTAGGATTAGATCATTGCAATGTGTGATTGAGCTAATAATGAATAATATGTCCTTTTATATATTGCTTTGATGATTTCCTATTTCCTATGCTACAAGAACTATAAAGTATATCAGATGGATGTAAAATGTTCATTTCTGAATGGTGATCTTGAAGAGGAAGTCTACATTGAACAACCTAATATATTTTCATTGACAAATGTTAAAGATATGGTTTGCAGATTAAGGAAAGCTTTGTATGGATTGAAGCAAGCTCCTAGAGCTTGGTATGCTATATTGGACAAATATCTTTTGAAGCTTGGTTACACTAAAGGTAATGCTGACAACAACTTATATTTCAAAGTGAATAATGATGACATCTTGGTTATTTAATTATTTTTTGATGATATCATTTTTGGAGGAGAAGATGGATTGTGTAAGGACTTTACTAATAAGATGCAGGAAGAATTTGAAATATCTATGATTGGGGAGATAAAATTGTTTGTAGGATTGCAGATTTCACAAACTAATAGAGGTATATTCATATGTCAAACAAAATACTTGAAGGAAATATTGAAGAAATTTGGTATGGAAAACTCTAAACTGGTAAGTAATCCCATGACTACAACTAATAAATTGACATTAAAGGATGAATCAGCTCTTGTTAATCCGACAAGATAAAAATCTACGATTGGAGGTTTATTGTATTTGACACAAAACAAACCTGATATAATGAATGCAATATGTATTGTTTCAAGATTTCAAAGTAATCCTAAAGAAAATTATTAATCAACAGTAAAAGGGATTTTTGGTATCTACAAGGCACAACAAAGCTTGGTTTATGGTACCCTAAAGATGAAAATTTTGATTTATGTGCATACACCGATGAAAATTGGGAAGGAGATGTAGATGATAGAAAGAGTGCCATTAGAAGAGCATTCTTTCTTGGTAGCAGATTGATTTCATGGATAAGCAAGGAGCAGAGTTGTACATCATTATCAATAGTAGAATCAGAATATGGTGCAGCAACAACTAATTGTACTCAGGTATTATGGATTAAGAAAATGTTGAAGAACATAAAGGTAAAATGCAAAGAACCTATAATAATTTATTATGATATTTCAATAGAAATTGATATATCAAAGAATCCGACATTTCACTCTAAGACTAAGCATGTTTCTATAAATATAATTTTCTGAAAAAGAATGTTGAAGCAAAAGAGGTAAGATTGGTTTATGTGAATACTAAAGAGCAGATTGCAGATATCTTTACAAATCCTTTGCCTAAGGAAACCTTTGAATATCTCAAAGAGAAGATTGGGGTAATACCCTCAGTGGTAGAGACTTAGATAATTGAAGATTGGCATCAAACCAGAAGGAACTAACAGAGAAATATTTTTCCGACTTTGATGGAGGAGAGCTACTTCTCAGGGGGAGTAGTTGGTTGTATGTTCTGGTATTTATTTAACTGCATTGGCATTTGATGTTAAAGGGGGAGAGAGATCTATGGAAAAACATTCTTTGGTGAGACACTATTCATTGTGGGAGAGATATATACTCTTTGTATTTTGATTTTGATTTCTGGTATTGATCTATTTTGGAGATTGTTGGTTTTGGTATTTGGTATTCTGCTTTGGCACTTAGATGTTTTTCCATCTATTGTTGCCATAATTGACAAAGGGGGAGATTGCTGGTATTATGGATGTGTTGCATTAGTTATGTCTTTGATGTCAACACTTATCCTTTTGGAGATATACATTGTTGATTTAGCATTATGGTTATATTGGTTTACTATTGAACCGACACATTGTGTTCACCGGCAAGGTCAGTAACTTATGCATAGTCACTGATATATGCTCACCGGAAGGTTATATGATTCACTGGCATAGTTGATGACTTGTTATCATTTTGAGATCACTTGATTATGTCGAAGAAATGGTTTGGATACTTGGTTTTGGTGGTTTTGTTAATGGTCTAATCAGGTTGACATATTTGTTGTTACCAACAGATTGGTCTAGGTTATGGACTGGTATGCGTTATCTACTCCAGATCGGCACAACACATTATTTAGATGATTTATTGATTGGATATTATTGTAAATGTACTAATCCGACATGATGCATTGCATCAAGACTTATTTGTAATTAATTTAATTGTAATATTCTTAGTGATCTGACCTACACATTTGGTCTTAGGTTTTGTATATATGTAAGATCTCATTTGTGAGATGATAGATACGATATGGTTATGGTATGGTATTGTAACATAGTATGTGTGAATATTGAAGATCATATGATCAGACCATATAGAAGGTTCAATGAAGGTTTCAAGGTGTTTATCGAAGTTTAACCAATATTGAATCCTGTATTGGAGATGCTATTTTGAGCAATTTATTATTATAGGATTTAACCATCCTACTATAGTAATTGCAACTCCCATTTGAGTAGTGTGCTCTATCTGGTTGGCCTTTCTGCATGTCCAGACCCCATTTGTATACACATACTATCTATAGTAGTATCATCTGATTGTGGGTAATTTTTCCCACTGTGGTTTTTCCCCTTACAGGGTTTCCACGTCAAAATCTTCATGTTGTGTTGTGGATGTTGTTTCTCTTTCTGTTTCATGCATTAAGTTTCACTGGTATTGATATTAACTGCTAATTTGTTAACTGGAAATAAGTTTTGTTTACTGGTATTAAGTATCAAGTTTGATTAAGTTATAATTGGGTTGAAATTCATTGACAACTGATTCACCCCCCCCCTCTCAGTTGCCCTTCTGGTTCCTAACAGTATGTGAAAATATTACAATGGGGAATGCATATCCATTTAGGCACACTGCCTAGAGAAATTTTCTCAAATATAATGGCCCGAAAGGCTAAAACCCTCAGGGAAGTCTCATTGAATTACAACAAGATTCAAACTATAATCCAGAACAAATGAGCTAAAAGAATAACATCTCCAAATGCTTGATTACAGTTTAGGTTATGCACAGATGTCTGCCCTGCAACACCAATCTCTCCTCAATCTCAACACTAAAGGATAAATGTTTTATTCACACATAAACCTCTCTCTGATAATGTAGACATAACATCAACACCTAAATTACATCACAATATCACCTATATATATAGATCATCAATCTTGATAACAAGGTCGACTAAACCTTGAACCCTCAATTACAAAATTACATCACACGATACAAAGATCAACCACTAGACCAATATAATGATTTACATAGCATAAAATGGACCTAAATCAAATTCTCAAATACACAAGTCTACTAGAAATCATGCCTAGATCAACTACAACACTCTACACCACCAAGAAAACTACAACACATGAAAACCATCATTGGTTCATAGAAACCACCAAAAACTCATACAATGATCAATGTGGATCATCAAAACGAATAGGACACAACTAGGAAACACTAGTAAGAATGTTAGAATTATCAGGAATAGCTACACAAACACCACTTATTAAATCCTCATTTGTTAATGTCTGAAAGCACAAGAACACAACCAATCAGCAACTGTCACAAAGAAAGATAACTTGTTGAGCACCAAATCTCAATCCATCTGAAATGAAGATACACAAGACCATCCCAAGCAATATCCCAAAATCTCAGCACAATATCTAGACACACCAAAATACACCGAAGGATATACCTCTCTGCAAAACAATGATCAACAAAACAACACTTCAAATCGGATCTTCCCAATCTGCAATCATTGGAGCAATACATGGGAATATGTTGACATCAATGAAAACAACATATACTAGTAGTAGCAATGACCAAAAATACCCAACAATGTCCCCCTTTAGCATTGATGGCAATATATGATTGTAAAGAATAGTCAATGCAAAGAAAGAAGATATCTCTAACAAACTGATGCAGAGCCAGGCAACAAACTAGGAGATAACCTTCTCTCACCCACAACTACTATGTCCAAATAAAGTTGTTTTGTTTCTTCAAGGTGTCAATCAACACACCTACCAATTTCTCAACTCACACAACAATTTTGTGATAGGATCCATAAAGGATTAGTGTCCTTCGATACCGATGGGATGGAAACACTCTACCCTTGTTTTAAAGGTAGACAATCTTCTAGTAACGATGGGATGGAAACCTATTGGATTTTATCTATTTGTGGTCTAACCAAATCAAAACATCCATAATATCTAACTGTCAAATGTGTTAGGGGGTACTTGTCTCACAACTATCCTATTTGTCTAGTAGCCCTACCTGGTTGAGTTCTCCACACAAATTAATAAAATTTCAAAGGATAAGACAAGATAAGGGTAGATTAAGAAACCCTTTATCAAGTTACACAATTCTCCAAAATCTTAGACCCTAATCCCAAGTTTGAAAGGTCTATATCCTTACTGCCCTTCCAAACCTAATTAAGCCAATTAAGCCTAATTTACAAAGCAAGTACCCCTTTTATTAGTCTCCCAACTAAACCAACACTTTTTCAAGGTGGGTTAAGGTGTCAAACCACCAAATCCAAGGTTTTGAGACTTGATCCCATCTCCTTTGTCTACTGCAAGTGATTTTCACTTCTTTAGTTTAGGCGGTCACATAGAGATGCTCACCTACGGTCAGTTCAATGTCTTCAAGCTTGGAGCCTCCTTACAAAACAACAACAAAATATTATGGTACAATAGATCCTCTAACATTTTCCCACAGGTTGTTTGGTCCTCTAGTGAAAATTTCAGACTAAGGGTATCTTTTCAGTGAAACCCTAAGTGATGACAGGTTTTGTGACCAGTCCAGATAGGTTTTGATGGATCTCTACAATCTGATTGTTACAAAACCTCAAAATTGATTCAAATGAAAGCTAAGAGATTTATCTAACTCATCGAATTGGTTTTATGTATCCACCAATCCGTACAAGTCAGAAATGAACATCAAACATGTAGAATTTCAGGAAATTCCAAGTATATTGTATTGCTCCAAAACTCCAAACATCACCAACTTCAACAACTTCAACAAAAACAACCCTAGAATCGATCCAAGTGGGCCTCATATAGCCTCCCTTATGGTTTCCAACCACTTTTCAAAATTTGGAACCATTGGAGGATTAGTTACCCCTTTTTACAATATTTTGCAATGACAACAAAAGTTGTCAACTTGCACTTTTCAAATTTGGCAACTCCAAGGTGTATTCAGCCTATTACAAGGATATTTATGATGTTTCTAAGACCAATATTTATTTCCTAACTCATTCCTAGACTCCTACTAACCCACATGGTCATTTGTCCATGGTGGCTAATAAAATGCAACCATGATAATACCTTACATCAATTGGGTCTTATTGACTCACAAACCTATCAACCTACTACATATGATGTCAATATGACAAGGTCATTACATTTTCATCTCATGAGTGATATTAGACTCTTTAGGCTTCATTTTTTTCTTTAAGTGCTCCTACACCATACTCCTTGATTGGTTGAATCTCAAGTCCACTTGAGATGAGTTCCTACAATGTAGTCCCACGTTTCTTCATTCGGTCTTCATCCATCCATATTGCATCTTGCTCAGGGAGTCCTTGCCACTTGAAAAGGGATTGTTTGCAGACCTTATTCCTAGTTTTCTTCACAATCTTGGTGTCCAAGATCCTTTCAAGTTTGGGTGGCCCTTGACTTGGAAGGTCTTCTAGGATGTTTGCAGCATCTTGCACCAGGAATGTACCATCTTCCTACCCTGTACCTTTGAATGGTGTTAGATCTGTAACATTAAATATTGGGTTTATACCTATATTTGAAGGTATTTGGATTTCATATGCATTGTTCCCAAACTTCTTGAGTATTTGACAAGGTCCAACCTTTCTCATCATGAGCTTTGTATGTTACCCTTTTGGCAATCTCTCCTTTTTCAGATTTTCCCATACCATGTCCCCAACTTGGAACTGCACATCTCTCTTTCTTCTGTCATCTTACTCCTTGTACTTTTCTATACTTCTCTACAATTTCATCCTAACTTGGTCATGAGTCTCCTTTATCCCTTCAGCAAATTCTTCTCCACAAGCATTGATAGGTTTAGTTGAGGGTAGGTTTCTCAATTCCAGCACACCTCTTGGATTCAACCCATAGACAATTTGAAAAGGGCTTCTTCATGTAATCCTATTAACAAATTCATTATAGGCATATTCTTCTTGGGAGATGATGGAATCCCACTTTTCACCATGATGCCTAGTGAGGCACCTTAACAAGTTTCAGAGTAACCTATTGACCACTTTTGTTTGGTCATATGTTTTGGGATGATAAGAAACTAAAAGACAAGTTTGTGACTAGCTTCCACCATAAAGTCCTCCAAAAATTTCTTACAAATTTCACATCTTTGTCTGACACAATGTTCAAGGGTAAACCATGTATTCTCACAACCTCGTTAAAGAAAAGGTTTGCAACATATATATCATCATTTGTGTTCTTGCATGGCAAGAAATGTGTCATCTTGCTAAACATGTCAACAACTACAAAAAAACTATCAAAACCTTTCTGAGTTCTTGGCAAACCCATCACAAAGTCCATGCTCACACTTTCCCAAGGTCTTGAAGGAATGGGCAATGGCTAGTATAGGCTAATGATAAAATCTTCTCACCAACTCAAGAAATTTGTCTATTCCAAAGTGTCCTCCCATACAACCACAATTCTTCTCCTTGATTATGTTATCTCTCATTGAACATTTAGGAATGCGTAACTAACATCCTTTGAAAAGAAGACCATCTTGAATCAAATAATCAGAATACTCTAAATGATACCTACTACCAAACTCAGTGCATACCCTATAGATGCTTTGAAATCTTTATTTGCAACATACATACCCTTGAAGGAATCAACTCGTACACTCTCCAACTGGATTTCCAAAACTATTAGTACCCTCCTTCTAAGAGAATCTGTAACTTTGTTTGAGACACCGTTCTTGTGTTTTATTGTAAAGTTGTAGGCCTAAATGGACTCAACCAACTTCATATGTTTATGGCTCAATTTCTCTTGAATATTTAGGAAGCTTAATGGCTTATTATCTATATACACAACAAACTCTTTGGGAAGCAAGTAGTGCCTCCACTTCTTTAGTGTTTTAACTAATGCATACATCTCCAAATCATAGGAATAATTTTTCTTTTTAGCATCATTCAACTTTTCACTAAAAAATTCAATTAGTCTACCTTCCTGGCTAAGCAGTGCACCTATTGCCAAATGACTTGCATCACATTCAATCTGAAATATTTTGTCAAAATCAGGTAAGGTAAGAACTGGTTGTTGGGTATACCTTTTTCTTCAACATTTCAAATGCTTCATCCGCCTCCTTGGTCCATGAAAATTTGCACTTTTGTCCACCCCTGATGGTCTCTAACATGGGAGGACAAATATTATTAAATTCTTGATAAACTTCCTATAAAAGGTAGCAAGGCCATGAAAAATCCTTACATCACCAATTTTTCTAGGAGTTGGTCATGCGAGAATGGAATTCACTTTATCAACATCCATTTTAAGATTTCCTCTAGAAATCACAAACCCAAGATAAATCAGTTCTTCTTGCAAAAACATACACTTTTCCATGTTCATCATTAGTTTCTCTTCATTCAACCTTCTTAAGACCATATCCAAATGTTTTAGAAGCTCCTCCTTTGTCTTTCTAAACACTAGGATGTCATCTATATATACTATGAAAAATTTGCCTATGAACTCCTTCAACACCTCATTCATGAGTCTCATGAAAGTGCTAGGGGCATTTGACAGCCCAAATGGAATCACCCTCCATTCATACAACCCTTTGTTTGTTTTAAAAGCACTTTTCCACTCATCACATGCTCTAATCCTTATTTGGTGATAACCACTTTTTAAATCAATCTTGGAATAATATCTTGTACCTCCTAAACACTTAAGAAAATATTCTATTCTAGCCATAGGGAATCTATACCTGATGGTTATCTTGTTAATGGCCTAGGAATCAGTGCATAATCTCCATGTTCCCTCCTTTGGTTCTAAGACACTCGGGACTACACAAGGGCTCAATCTCTTCCCTATCAAACCTGTATCTAGCAACTCTTGGATCTACCTTGCAACTTCCTCATTTTTTTGGGGAGTCATTTTGTAGGGTGGCTTGTTTGGTAAGGTGGCATTGAGAATGAGGTCAATGCAATGTCTTTTCTCCCTTACTAGTGGTAGGGTCCTTGGAAACTCTTCTG